>NC_133125.1:35231818-35831818 GCF_048418815.1 Hemitrygon akajei
GGCTCTCCACTTGGCCTTGGACCACCTGCATAGTACTGATATTGGGGTGGCACAGTAGCACAGTGGTTAGCACAATGCCTTACAGTACCAGCGACCTGGGTTCAGTTCCTACCGCTGTCTGTAAGGAGTTTGTACGTTCTCCCCATGAACTGGGTTTCCTCCAGGTGCTCCAGTTTCCTCCTACAGTCCAAAGACCTACTGGTCAGTAGGTTAATTGGTCATTGTAAATCATCCTGTGATTAGGCTAGGGTTAAATTGAAAGGTCAAAAGGGCCTACTCTGTGCTTTAACTCAATAAAAAAATACTTATGTCAGGCTTCTATTTATTGATTACAGCTCAGTGTTCAACACCATCATTCTCTCAGTATTAATCATTAAGCTCCAAAACCTGGGCCTCTGTACCTCCCTCTGTAACTGGATCCTTGACTTATTCATCGTGAGACTGCAGTCAGTGCAGGTTGGAAATAACATGTCCTCCTCACTGGCAATCAACTCCAGCTCACCTTAAGGATATGTGCTTAGTCCACTGTTTACCTCTCTCTACACTCACTGCTGTGGGGCCAGGCACCAAGCATCAAATGCCATCTATAAATTTGCCAATGACACAACTATTGTTGGCAGAATTTCAGATGGTGATGAGGAGTACAGGAGTGAGGTAGATCAGCTGGTTGAGTGGTGTTGCAACAACAACCTTGCACTCAATGTCAGTAAGACCAAGAAAATGATAGTGAACTTCAGGAAGGGGAAGTTGAGAGAACACACACCGGTCCTCGTCGAGCGATCAGCAGTTGAAAGGGTGAGCAGTTTCAATTTTCCTTCATGTCAACATCTCTAAGGATCTATCTTGGGCCCAACATATTACAAAGAAGTCACAACAGTGGTTATATATCAGGAGTTGAGGAGAATTGGGATGTCACTAAAGACTCTTGCAAATTTCTACAAACATGCCACGGGGAGCATTTTAACATGGTTGCATCACCATCTGTTATAGAGTGGCCACTGTACAGGATCAGAAAATGGTGCAAACTCAGCCAGCTCCATCATGGTCTCTAGCCTGCTCAGCATCGAGTGCATATTCAAAAGGCAATGCCTCAAAAAGGTGGCATCCGTCACGAAGGACTCCCATCATCCAGCACATGCCCTCTTCTCTTTGCAACCATTAAGGAGGAGGTACCGGAGTGTGAAGCCACACACTGAGCACTTTAGGAACAGTTTCTTCCCCTCTACCATCCAGGTTACTGTATGAACAATGAATCCATGTACATGATCTCAATACTTTTCCCTCTCTGTTATCGCTACTTAATTAATTTAATCTGTTTGAATATACAGTATACTGTGTGTGTGTGTGTGTTTGTGTGTGTGTATATATGTATATATTTCTTATTGTAATTTATAGTTTTTATTATTATGTATCGCAATGTACTGCTGCTGCAAAACAATGAATTTCATGACATATGCCAGTGATATTAAACTTGATTCTAATTCTGATTCTATACCAAGCTGTTATACTTCCTATCAAAGTCAAAGTCAAAGTAAATTTATTATCAAAGTATGTATATGTCACCATATACTTCCCTGAGATTCATTTCTTGTGGGCACTTTCAATAGATGCAAATATATGAAGTTGCCTGGATGCATACCTGTTTGGTATGGCAAATGCTCGGCAGCTGACCACAAGAAATTGCAGAGATTTGGACAGAGTTTAACACATCATGGGAGCTAGCCTTCCTGCTTTGAACTCTGTCTATACTGCAGTTGCATCAGTAAAGCAGCCAGCATTATCAATAACCCTGCCACCATGCACATTCCCTCTCCTCCCTTCGCCTATTATGCAAAGTGTATTTAAGCATGTACCACCATGTTCAAAGTCAGCTTCTACCCTACTCTTATAAGACTTTAAATTGTCCCTTAGTATAATTAGATGGGGGCTTGAGCTCATAATCCACCTTATTATGATCTTGCAAATTATAGTTTACCTGCCCTGTACTTCCGCTGTAGCTGTTATGATTTGATCCACAGTTCACTATTGCTTTGCCTGGTTTAACCTCAATGCACTGTGTAATGATTTGATCTGTATGAACAATAACAATACAAGCTTTTCACTGTATCTTGGTACATGTGACAATAATAAATCAATTCCAATTCCATATATGAATCTAAAGAAGATGGTGTTGATGCACTTTAATAAACATTCTGTAGATCAAAAGTTTAAATATTAGACCATAGACCATAAGACATAGGAGCAGATTTAGGCCATTTAGTTAAGTCAAGTCACTTGTTATTGTCATTTCGACCATAACTGCTGGTATAGTACATAGTAAAAATGAGACAACATATTTTCAGGACCATGGTGTTACATGACACTGTACAAAAACTAGACTGAGCTATGTAAAAAACAACACAGAGAAAAAAAAACTACACTAGACTACAGTCCTACCCAGGACTGCATAAAATGCACAAAACAGTGCAGGCATTACAATAAATAATAAACAAGACAACAGGGCAGCAAGGTGTCAGTCCAGGCTCTGGGTATTGAGGAGTCTGATAACTTGGCGGAAGAAACTGTTACATAGTCTGGCCGTGAGAGCCCGAATGCTTTGGTGCCTTTTCCCAGACAGCAGGAGGGAGAAGAGATTGTATGAGGGGTGTGTGGGGTCCTTCATAATGCTGTTTGCTTTGCAGATGCAGCGTGTAGTGTAAATGCCTGTGATGGCGGGAAGAGAGAACCCGATGATCTTCTCAGCTGACCTCACTATCCGCTGCAGGGTCTTGCGATCCGAGATGGTGCAATTTCCGAACCAGGCAGTGATGCAGCTGCTCAGGATACTCTCAATACAACCCCTGTAGAATGTGGTGAGGATGGGGAGTGGAAGATGGACTTTCCTCAGCCTTCGCAGAAAGTAGAGACGCTGCTGGGCTTTCTTTGCTACAGAGCTGGTGTTGAGGGACCAGGTGAGATTCTCCTCCAGGTGAACACCAAGAACACCAAGTTAAGGCCTAACTCTGCCTTTTTTAAAAAACATTTTTTTATTAGTTTTTCAAAACATTTTACAAATTAAAAACCCCACTAACTCTGCCTTAAATACACACAATTACCTGACCTCCACAGCTGCCTGTTGTAACAAGTTCTACAAAATCACCACCGTCTGGCTGAAGAAAAATTTCTCTATTCTTCTCTATTCTGAGGTGGTACCCTCTTGTCCTAGACTCCTGCACCAAGGGAAAAATTATTTCCACATTTACTCTGTCTGAACCTTTCAACATTCAAAAGGTTTCAATGAGATCCCCACCTCATCCTTCTAAACTCCAGCAAGTACAGACCCAGAACAATCAAACATTCCTCATATGATAAACATTTCATTCCTGGAATCATCCTTGTGAATCTCCTCTGAACCTTCTTTAATGCCAGCACATCTTTTCTTAAATGAGTAAGTCAAAACTGTTCACAATAACTCAAGGTGAGGTCTCACCAATGCCTTATAAAGCCTTAGGATCACAACCCTGCTCTTGTATTCTTGGCCTTTTGAAATGAATGCTAACAGTGCATTTGCTTTCCTCACCACCGACTCAACCTGCAAATTAATCTTGAGGGTGTTCTGCACAAGAACTCCCAAGTCCCCTTAGATCTCAGATTTTTGGATTTTCTCTCCATTTAGAAAATAATCTGCAAAATTATTTTTACTACCAAAGTAAATGAACATGCATTTTCCAACATTGTATTTCATTTGCTTCTTTCTTGCCCATTCTCCTAAACTGTCTATGACCTTCTGCAGCCTGCCTGTTTTTTCAACACTACATGCCCCTCCATCAATCTTTGTATCATCTGTAAACTTGGTAACAAAGCCATCTATTCCACCATTTAAATCATTTGCTAGCTTGCTTTCATATTTCATCTTTTTCATCCTAATGATTCCTCTAGTTGCTCTCAGTGGATTTTTAAAAGCGTCCCAATCCTCTATCTTCCCGCTAATTTTTGCTTTGTTGTATGCCCTCTCTTTTGCTTTTACATTAGCTTTGACTTCCCTTGTCAGCCACATTTGTACTATTTTGCCATTTGAATATTTCTTCAGTTTTGAAATACATTTATCCTGTACCTTCCTCATTTTTTCCCAGAAACTCATGCCATTACTACTCTGTTGTTATCCCTGCCAGCATCTCTTTCCAATTTATTTTGGCCAACTCCTCTCTCATACACTGTAATATTCTTTACTCTGCTGAAATACTGCTACATCCGACTTTACTTTCAAATTATACCAATCAAATATCTATCAAATTTCAAGTGAACTCAGTCACATTGTGATCACTGAATCCTAGGGGTTCCTTTACCTTCAGCTCCCTAATCGCTGTTCATTACAAAACACCCAATCCAGTCCAGCTGATCCCCTAGTAGGTTCAACGACAAACTGCTCTAAAAAGCCATCTCACAGACATTCAGCAAATTCACTCTCTTGAGTTCCATTACCGACCTGATTTTCCCAACCTGCAAGTTGAAATTTCCTGTCCAATTTATGTTCTATATTTGGTCACCAAGAATACTGTTGTTCTGATAATAATATATGTGAATGCTGGATAAATAAAATAAAGTCCTTATTGAGGGATCAGAAGTGGAGACGGTCAGCAATATTAAATTCTTCAATGTTGTCATTTCAGAGGATCTGTCCAGCACTTAAGTGCCATTACAAAGAAAGCAAATATGCACCTCTACTTTTTTAGAAGTTTGCGAAAATTCGACAAATCATCTAAAACTTTGACATACTTCTATAGCTGTGAGGCGGAAAGTATATTGCATCACAACCATGTATGGAAACACTAATGCCCTTGAACGGAAAAGCCTACAAAAAGTACTGGATACAGCCCAGTCCTTCACGGGTAAAGCCCTCCCCACAAGTGAGCACAGGTACATGGAGCATTGTCACAAGAAAGCTGCATATCATCAAGGAACCCGATCGTCCAGGCCTTTTCACTGCTACCATTAGATACAGGAGCCTTGGGATCCACCTCAACAGTTTCAGAAAAGTTATTACCCTTCAACCATCAGGCTCTTGAACCAGAGGTGATAACTTCACTCACCCCAACACTGAACTGTTCCCACAACCTACAGACTTACTTTCAAGGCTTCTTCATGTCATGGTGTCAATATTTGTTGCTTATTTATATATTATTACTATTTTGATTCTTTGTTTTTGTTTCTTTATGTTAACTGCAAATGCCCTCTAGAAAATTAATCTCAGGGTCGTATATGATATATACAAACTTTGATAATAAATTTACTTTGAACTTTGATAAAGTGGAGCTGTTAAATGGGTAAATTAAAAATATCTGTGTTGAAAGAACAGGAAAAGATTTTCAAATCTGTTGTGGTAAAAGCGAATGAGGCTCAGTATGTTGACAATATGGATATGATTGCAAAGAGAAAAATGTCTCCGTGATATTGTGGACAGAAGATGAAGTGGGTGGCGGTACAATAAAGATGGAGAGATATGATTTTTATTTATGAGCTCATGAACATAGGAGCTACCCAGGACAAGTGGCAGAACAGATGGTTAGAGAGATATTTTTGTTAAGTAACTGAGTGCAGCATTGTGATAGGAAACATCTACAAATAGATCCAAAGAAACCAAGTCAAAGAAAGAATGGAGATATGGGACTGCAAAACAATGTGGGATTTAAAAAATTCTGCACCACGTGTTATTTTGCTACAGACCTACATCAGAAACCTCTCTAGCAATGAAAGCAAGTGTTCTGGTGAAGTTTATGCTTTTTCTATCCTGCTGTGAAAAAAAACTGTGATTTCCTCTTTCTATCTTCATTGCATTATCAGAGGAATTGAGGTGTTATAATGTAGAAAAAAACTTTATAGAATCATTGAAAATATTGACATAGAAGGATTGTGAGATTTGCTGTATTTGCCACCCCTTTGGGCAGTGCATTTCTGAGGCTTACCACCTCAAAAGACTTTTCCTCATCTCCCTCTAATCCAAATATCTTCTGTAAACCAACTGTATGCACGATGATTTTATACCTGATGCACCATCAATAACTCTCAGAGACTGGAAGTGAACGATAGGCTTTTATTAACAGCAAAAGGGAGCACGACATCTCGAAGACTGTGGGAGGAGCAGTGCCCCAATCGCCTTTATACAGGGGTCTGTAGGAGGAGCCACAGGAGCAGTCAGCAGAGGGGCGTGTCCAGACAGGTATACATAGTTTACCACAATACCCCTCAGTTTGAGGAAAGAGGTCCTTTCTATTTATTCCTTTGGATTTCGTAGTAACCTCACAGCCTCCTTCATTTAAATATAAACAGCAGTCTCCTCTCAGTGCTACAGCTTTCCAGTGATGGTGTTACTTTCATAAATTTCCATTGTCCCACTTCTCTGTAATCATATCCTTCCTGCCACCTAGTGACCAGAATTGTAACCTGTATTCATGCACTAGATTAATTACTGTACTTTGTATATAATTTTAGCATATACTCTCTGCTCTTACATTCAAAGCTTCGGATAATAATAGGTAAGAACATAAGAACATAAGAAATAGGAGCAGGAGTAGGCCATCCGGCCCATCGAGCCTGCTCTGCCATTCAATAAGATCATGACTGATCTGGCCATGGACTCTCCTCCACCTACCTGCCTTTTCCCCATAACCCTTAATTCCCCTATTATGCAAAAATCTATCCAACCTTGACTTAAATATATTTACTGAGGGAGCTTCCAGTGCTTCACTGGGCAGATAATGTTTAGTATTTATTTTATCCATCTAGTTGTCTTGTCCTGCTAGCTTTTAGATCCCCATTTATTCACTGGCATGCCTCCCTTTCAATGCTAGAAGGGATTCCAGTCACCTCTCTTCCCTAACCAAGAGATCGACGTGGGAGTCCTTGCTGCGGAACAATTGGTTCAACGCTACAGGCACACGGGCCAGGGCTTCTCTGTTGCACACCCGCAAACAATATGTCTGGCAGTCTGACCAGTTTCGCTGACAGCTGAGGCTTGTCAAGCCAAGGGAAAATGTCTGGCTGGTTCTAGAGAACTTTCATTGGGAGTAGAGAGTTGCAAGTTGACCCCATACTATGTGGGACCATTTGTAGCAGAGAAGGCAATCAACAGTCTCCTATAGGCTGAGCCCACTATCACCCTCGAAGATCCATCCAGTGTTTCTTGATTCCCTGCTCGCCAGTGACTTCCTCCTCCCTCACTCTGGTCACCCCTCCCTCTCCTCCCCACTCGGTCTGTTCTGTGCGGTGCCTCCTGGCATCTCACCAGGTGCAGGGCAGGGTCCAGAGCCTTGTGGCCTGGGAGGGCAATGGCCCAGAGGATCATTCTTGGGTTCCTGCTTGAGACGTCCTGGACACGTCTCTCGTCAGGGACTTGCAGCCGTCACAGGTCTCTGGCATCTCAGGAGCTGTACCCAGAGAGGGGGCCTGTCTCAACCATGAGCTCTGCTGTGGAGTCTGGGTATTCTCACAGCCGAGCAGCTGAAAGAAGACAGCAATCATGCTCATGAGAATGCATGTTCTAGCTAATCGGTTTCTTTGTAATTGTATTTAACCCCCTTCCTTTCGTTTCAGTCTTGTCAAGCCTCGACCGAAGCACAGCAATGACAGCTTATCTTAGCCCACATTTCAGGAAAGAGGATCAGTGATTTAGGTGGATGCTGTTAACAGAGCAGTATTAATTTAGTTCCAGATTACTGCTCTTGAGCTGCAGCGATGGTGTTAGTTTTTAGTTAGCTTGAGAGTTTTCAGTTTTCCAGCATTTATTACTTTTCTTGTACTATACAGTTCTGTATAAAACCAAGTGCACTGTGAATTCCAAGCCTGCATCTCCCCCTCTGCACTTGGGCCATCGCTGACCTCCTGTCATTATCACTGTTTTATAGGAAGTGTGATGTGTTGTTTTGCGACAGGAATAATTAAGTCATGTTCATGGCTTCATGCACAGTTCAGAAATCTGATGACGGAAGGAAAGTACCGTAGATGTCTGTTGAGTATCAGTCTGGCTCCTGTACCTCCGTCCAGATGGTAATGATGAGAAGAAGGCATAGACTTTTGACGGTGCCCTCAATAGTAGGAAGTGTTATGTGCGTGACATATCTGGTTTGGTCTACAATCCTTTCCATTGTCTTGAAATCCTGTGCATTGGAGACTCCATACTAGGCTGTGATGCAACCTGTCGGAATGCTCCACTCTATCCAAAATCTTCCCATTTTTTAGCAAAATCCTTTATTTGAGGTACCTGCCCAAGTTCATTACGTCACACTTCTCTGGATTAAATTCAATGTATCAATCAGCTCTGTTTCTATATGCAGTCTCAAACTGCCTGTATTTTGCTGTCATCTAAATTTCACTAAATCCTGTCACTCGATGGCGTGTAAGGCTGAAGCACTTTCTATAAAGTCACAGTAAAAACCTGTGAATGGAGCATTTATTATAGCAGTGAATCTGTAACAAAGCACAATAATCCAACCTCAAACAGTCTGGAAATTGTGTGTGTGTGTGTGTTCATTCGTATATTGGTGATACAGAGTACGGCTTCAGTTGCGGGCTTCAGGGAAGCTTAACAGTAAAGGGGAAGCTGCCAAAAATTCTTGTTACACACAACAGCGGAGCGAGACTGGGAATCTATTAGGTTAATTTCACCCTGAAGTTCTATTTCGATTGCACAGCCACTGCAGAATACGGCTTGCACACTCAACAGTACTTAAGTTTCATGATGCCTGGCTGAAAGGAGCAGGAGGAAGTCACGCTGTTGCCAAATCATTCTCCATGCTCTGTTGCCCATGTAACTATCATCACCCTGGCTTAGTGCCTGGTGCATCCCTTAAAGTCTTGAGCTGTTCCTGAAGAATCATAAAATATTCATTCTTATTCAGTGAGGTCAGCCCATCAGCACACAGGGACTTACACTGTTGACGTCAACAGTAAATGTGCATGGCACATTCTCAGATCTCATGAGTGGTGGGTGTTTCCAGGCATATACGAAAATATACAATCTTATGGCAGAGGGCTTCAGGAGAGCCTTGGTGTCTATGGCCTGTAGAACAGCTATGCACTCAGAGCTGATGTAAAAACCAATAAACTGCACGGAAAACAGAACATTGTTTGAGACCGATTTGTTTGTGTGTCAGCAGAATGGCTAGGTCTCACAGCTGACTGAAATGCCAGGAGACTGGGATAGGAAATGGAACTGACCCAAATCTGACAGCCAACCGTTCAGTTTCCTGACTCCACGGTATCCTGCCAATTTAATTGTGTTAGCCTCTGCAATTTAACAACATGGAGAGGAGGATTACATGGCTAACTCTTCCACATCTTCACACGAAGAACTCAGGTTTGAATTTGAGGCTAGATCCAAATACAAGGCTCATTTATTTATTATCAAAGTATAAAACTCCAAAATTCTTCTTCTCCAGGGAGCCATGAAACTAAGAAAGAAAGGAAAGGCAGCACGATCGTCAACCCCCAAATCCCCCCTCCCTGCACAAAAAAGATGAACAAAAACTGAACAGGGACATTGACCCCTCCCCCCCCAAATCCTTCCATCCACACAGACCAAAATGAGAATGATTGGGCAAAAAGCACAGAATATTAAAAACTTAAAGACTGGAAAAGAGAAATCTATAGTCCAAGTCCACATTCAATATGCAGACAATCCTAGGCAACACTCTTCAGGCACTGTGGCAGGCTCTCCCCTCTCTGTAGCAGAGCGATCAAAAGGCAGGCAGCTGGCACTCACCCTCCGCCCTCGCCTCAATGTTTCACTCTCCCTCGTCACCTTAATCAGTGAGCAATGGAAGTTTTAATCGGCAAAATGGAGTCAGACATTGGCTTGCACCCTGTCCCATAGCCTGCCCACTATGCTGCCTCTCCCCCCCGGAATACTCTTGGAGAATGTAGAGTGCTGGAACGCCCAAACGATCACCAAACAGCAAATCACAGGCTCCTACAGTTCCAGAATCACATTCAAAACGAAAAACAAATGTAAACGGCATAAAAGAAGTGAAATATATGGTTTCATGATCTATCTAGAAGATGATGACCGAAGGAGCATTGTGTGCAGGCATCATCTTGAAAGTTACTAATGGCTACCAGTTGACTACTATCTCTCCACCACAATATAATATTATCTATCAAGATCTCTGTATCTTGCTGTCGCTAAAACAGAAAGTTAAAGGATAATCACACATGTCTTCTGAGTTCTTCATGCTTCTTTTAGATTATATAGAGTTTCATGAGCAGATTATCAGGCCTTTTGATTCACCTTGCCTTTCCCTCACTTTAGCCTCCTCCTGCCTTACCTTATTTCCCTCTAACAAATCAGCGTCCCTCCACATCTTATATTTATCTACTCCAAATGTGTCCATGGGGAGAGGAACAGGAACAGGTCAGATAGTCCTTTCTTTGTTCTGACATTTAGAAGGGTCATGGTGATCTGGGACTTGATCTAGTTTTAGTCTCACATCCCATATAGATTCATGTTAAAATGTTTACTTCCCATCTCAGGTGAATCCACTCTCATCCCCTCATTTCTAATACTAAACCCGTTGGCCACAAACCTCTGGTAGATTATATCTTGCTTTTCAGCCACTGCTTCCTTAACTCACCAGTATTGATTCTGAATAATTTATCTGGAATACTTTCTAATTCATATTTCTTATACACTTCAGGTTGCTTCTCCTACTACTCTTGTAACTTTTTATATACATATGCTCCTTCTTGTTCTCTGTGTCATATATTGAGACAATTCTTTAATTTTTTTAATATTTCAATATTATTGTAACATTCCATGCAATCTTGCTGTTGCATGGTTAGTGTTTTGCAAAAGTGCCTTATACATGTTGAATGTTACCACCCCAGGGAACAAGGAATGAATAATCACCAACATACAAAATATTGGAGGAACTCAGCAGCTCCAGGAGCATCTGTGGAGTGGAATAAAGAAGCAAAGGTTTGGACCAAGACCCTTTACCACTCATAATGAAGGGTCTCTGTCTGAAATGCCAACTCTTTATACTTATTCAGAGATGCTGTCTGACCTGCTGAGCTCCAGCATTTTGTGTGTATTACTCTGGATTTCCAGCATCTGTAGAATCTCTTGTGCTTATGAATAATTTCCAATGAAGTTGTCAAACTTACTTTAATTAAAGTTCCCAAAATAATCTTCCTAAGAAACAAGAAGGCTTCAATTCTATTTAATTACTGAGATTCTAGTCCTTGTGGTCTAGTTATTTAAGTCACTACATCTGGAATTGCTAAATGCGATGTTTAAGAATAAAAGACTCATTGATTCATAAACAATAAAATGACATTACTGACTCATAGACCATGTGTACATCCCTGAATTTTTGAGAAGGATATGTTGAAGGGAAATGATTCTGAGCTAGTTATTCAGCATTCAGTTTATAAAGAAGTTTATTTGATTAGCTTTTATTCAAGTATTACTTGCATAGAATGGTTTCTGTTTGTGTTATATTTTTGCAGGTGAAGTTTGCTGACCAAAGATTTTCACCTTTTAAACCATTGAATTCTCATAGTTCTAGTGATCCACGATTGCAAAGTATCTCAACTGGCTACATCTGCCAAGTTGCTGTGACTACAGCTGTTCACATATTGTAAGAAGCTTTAGATCAGGTTGCTGTTTAATATATAGGTATACACAAGGAAACAGTACTGTCATATATATTGTACAAAGGGTTTGTTATACTGGTTTAAAGAGACATCAAACACTTGATTGCTTTAATTTTTAATATTACAGCTATATTTGGTGTTGCAACTTAACAGAACATCTGAAAGGAATTTATTTATGAGAGACAAGCACTGTTGCCAGATGAAATCTGTGCTTTTGTGTATACAATTGAATAATACCTAATAAACTTTGATCTTGTTATCTTAGTACAAAAAAAGAATTAAAAAGAATTGAAGGTAATAATTTTAACATAGTTCCTCCGGGAAATCTTTGAGACATATATAACAAAATTAAAAACCATATTTAACTGTACAGTATGTACAAGTATACCCTACTTCTTGTAGGTATTTAGTGCTTCCTGTGAACACATATGGACTCAAAGCTTGATGGAGGAAGGGAATGGATTAGAATGGAGAAAGAACCAGGCACCAGCATGCCAACTCATCTTTGCCACAGAAATAATCTTTCAGCATTGTTCCACGCACCGCTAACGCAGGAAATGAAAATTTGTTTCAAGAATTGTATCTGCCCTTTAAATGAAGATCTGTGCATTGCATAGGTTGTCCAAGTGATGAGCTGGTCATGAAGAAAGACTTGAAAATTGAAATGCCACATAACCTCATGTTTGATGTGTCATGAGCCTGTCCATTGGCCTGACTATCTCCACTCAATTCACATCTTATATTGCAATTGTGGGTTAAAGAACAAGTTTGTTGACAAAGCTGCTTCAGGTTTTTGAAAACAATATATTTTGCAATTTTCAATTACATATTTTTTCAGTGGTTTGGCAGGATAATGCAATTTAATTTGATGAAAATTCATGTCATTAAGAAAATGTTTTTCCCCATAACACCATGTTCTGGTAACAAAGGTTAGGCATGCTAAGGTACTATCATACAACATCTGTTCTTGGATCTATGCAGAACTTGTTAATATAAAATAACTCCAGACATGGTTTTGAAATTCTGTCTGGGCCTTCCATTTATTTTAATCTGGTTGCTTGGGTCTGCCGCAAACTCACTGAAGGGGGTGGTCAGATTCCACTATCCTACATTTCATTCCAATCCACTTATTCTTCAGTTATGACACTTTCTATGTTTTGATGGCCAGCTTCATAGCAATTGAATGAGACTCTGTCAAAAGGTTCACCTTTAAATTTTTGAGTTAAATCCAGCATGAGAGCGTAATATCTGCCAGCTGTCACTGGGGGTGGGATAGCAGATCTGGCATGGTAAGTTGTAGTAAATTAAATAAATCAGAGGCAGCTGCTTCAATGTTTTAGTTATATTTTCCACTACATTCTCTCTGGTTTCTTCACTCTCTACTAGACATCAATAATGGCACCTGTCACCACTCACCCCATTGGGTTTCAGGTTTGATTTCTGGTTTGCAAACATGCATATTCAGATCATTATTTTTAAATGAAAACATGTTTAAAATGATACTGCTGTTTAAAAATCGCTTGAGTGTCAAGGATCAGTCACCTTTCATGTCAGATTGTTAAAGAATTAGCATGCAGAACAAAAATACTTAACACTGGACCCCCAGAACTTGGACGCAAACCTTCCCTAGGGTCTTTATAGAGCATCAAACGGGCATTATGATAATGTATAACCAATTCTGCTGACATGGGATCAGATACCAATTGCCTAATCATTGGAAAACAGGACATATACTGACCACTAACTATTAGAGATCTACAATTAAACAACCAGGGGACTGGAAGCTTGCCCAATACTATGTTAATAAAGATTTGGACACAGGCCATTAATAGATTCCCAGAAATTGATATCTCTGCTAGATTGTTCTGCACAAAGATATACAAATTCAAATGTTTAAGTACCACATGTTTTGTTTTTTTGTGTAGATGCCATGAAAAATGAGATAATAGGCTATTCTAAAAGTATTCAGCAAGGACTCAAAATGAAGAGTGGGATGTTGGCCATCAATTATATAGAACTTCTCTAAAAGTAGCCATCCATTTTCCAGCAACACAAAAGCTGAATTGCCTAAACATAGAAGGGTTTGAATAATTGTGACAAATTTGTCCATAATTAATTTTCAGGATTGTTCTCTAATGTCATATCTCAAGGAATAGATGCTGATTATAGCTGGTAAAAAAAAAATTCATGACCAGTGACTTCTTATGTTCAGCTAATCAGTGATAAGTCGACCTGGATGAATATATCTGATCCAATTTATTTATCCTTTGCTATTCTACCTTTTCAGATGACAATTCAAATGTCCTTATTAATGAAATTACACTTTTCATCTCAGTAATCACTATTGTGCAAAAGGGAAGCGGGAGTGTGGAACAGAAAAGTAACAGCTAGTCCATTATAAGGTTAAGTGTGAAGGTTCTTTTGTTTCACATGGCTATCTATGTTGGATCTACCAGAAGATATTTGTTTAAATCTTGTTTTTAAAACTAGTCAGCTTTTAAGTGACATTATTCAATATTAATGTAAGAGTCTAGAAGGACTTGCAAACTTTAAGAATGACTGGTTAATTGAATTAACATTCGTGGAACATGTGTGTTAGCTTGGGTAGAAAGTTGGGTTAATGACAGCAAACAGCTGGTTATAGCAAATGGTTCCTTTTCCAGATTGCATGATAGACAGTGATGTTCCCCAAGAGTCAGTGATAGAGCACTTTTATAATATAGTTTTTCTTGGAAATTGGGTGCATCAAATTAAGGCACTCATTAGATGTCGAAGAGTCAAGTGCATAATTACACCTAGGTCATATTGGGACTCCTCTGGATTTCCAACTCTGGATTCTTTCGACACTGAATTGCTCTGATTTCTGACATCTGCAGAATCTCTTGTGTTTATGTTGAGTTCTATAGCTCTGATGCAGATGTTCCCCCACATGAATCTGCTACTTTCTAGACCAGGATGATTCTTAGAGTGGAGTGATGGTGCATTATGCATCCCAATGCTATCAGTATAAATTGAGGCAAATCATCCAACCTTCCAATCATGTACTCTGTGAAAAAAAATGATGTTCATTTTTTAAAATTATCATCTTGAGACTCTGCTTTTTTATTACCAAATTATTAATTGTAAAAGCATTAGCTAGTGTCTAAATTTTTAATAGTTCTGGAGAAATGCATTAACCTTCTGAGGGGGAGGAAAGATTTACTAAATGTAGAAAAATACAGTGTCTTTAAAAGTTAATCAAATTTGGCTGCCAGATGAAAAGAATAGCTTACATACTAAATTCATTGGACCAATTTATTTCTCTCAAAGGACTGTGCAAATGGTTCCTCCTCCTCAACCTCCTACCCCACCAGGCAAAGTGAGGAAAATAATTCAGGGTAATTAATCTTGGACGCAAAACACAAATGTAATTAAATCAAAACTATTTTCAGTAGAGAGATGGATAGCATTTTATAAAGGAACATGGGATGAAATACCAGAAGTTTATTTGAAGGTCAGTTGATAGATGTTGGAAAATTAGTATTTTGGAGTGGAAGTGACAGAGGTGAGAGCAAAGTAATAATTCTGTCTCTCCCTGCAACAACTCATCTGATGCTAAAATATTCATCAAGGTTCTTTTTACTTCAGTCAAATTCCATATTACCTTTAGCTGTCTTTTTTTGTACTTGAATTGATTGAAAGCCATTCTGCATTTAGCCTGGCGAGCAAATGCTCACCAGTTTATTCACTGACCCTTCGCCCTCTGACCACCTTGGATCATAGTCAGTGATGGCCCAGGATGAAAATTCCCAACCTTTCCAGAGTGCACCAGAACCCTGTCACTCTGTACCTCTGCAGTACCCACCCCCAGCCCTACAACTCTGGAGGTTAATGCACTCCTCTGATTCCAGTTTCTTATTCCCTGCTGAATTGTTACCGTGCTGTGAATGGTGGACTTATCTGCAGTCTCTACACTCTGGAATCCCTGTCCTGATCTTCTCTGCCTCTATACTGCTCCCTTCCCAAATCTAAGGCACTCATTAATCTCTTTGATCCCCCACTATTGGGCAGGAGGTACTGTAGCATTAGGACAAGGATTGTTAAGATGGGAAACAGCTTGTTCCCTCAGGCTGTGAGACTACTGAACTCCCTACACCACCCCAGTCTCACCATATATGAAGCACCAGCAGCATTATACTGTTTACTTTCAACTGGTTTCATAAATGTACCTTGTTACTATCTAATTTACTCGTGGTAATATTACTTTATGTGATGTGTGTGAGTTATATGTACTTGGTCCAGAGGAACGTTGTTTCATTTGGTGGTATACATGTGTACAAATAAATGACAATAAGCTTTAACTTGAACTTGAAAAATCCTCCTTAGTCTAGATTTTGTTCGGCTGTTCTCAAACTACCTGGCCATGGAGTTGACATGTGTTTGGTGAGACGCTTGAGAAGCATCTCGAAAAGACAGGAATTGTAAGACATGGAGCAAAGTGCTGAATAGCAGTGCAGTTGATTGTCAAGTTCACTTTGCACTGAGAAATGTGAACAGCTGAAATTGCTTGACTGCTCCCCGAGACATTTGTACGAGCAAAAAGCAAAATTTCATTATAGCCTGTAATCCCTTCATGTTCCATTATGTACAGTATGTTGCAGGCAAAGTTTACAGCCGAGATATGCTGAAAGCCTTACTAATATGCCTTTTAACTAGACTACTGAGTGGAGTGCTCATAATAGGAAGTTCTTAGAAGGAACTGAAAGAAAGAAGTATTTGAAGATAACAGATTGTAAGAGATAGATGGTAAGGCTGGTTAGATATAGGATATGAATGGTAATGCTTTTGGATTTCAAAATAGCAAACTAAGTCTTTGGTGTGGACTATGATTCAAAAATTCAAAGTAGCAACAAATGTGTTAATTATACAACCTTGAGATTTGTTTGCTTACAGTAGCCACAAAGCAAGAAACCAAAAAGAACCTGATTAAAGAAAATATAGAAATAAAAGACCAACACCCGATGTGCAAAAGAAAGGGGGGGAAAGGGACAAATCATACAAACAATAGAAGTGAACAACAACACTCTGAACAGATTGAACTGAACCTGGGAGCAGCCCGGTGTAGGCCCAAATCCTCGCTTATCAGTTTATCATATTATCGGGAACAGAGCAGGGTAGCCAAGCAGTCTTCATTGCCTCAGCACTATGGAGAGAGGCGTGACCATCACAGGGAGTGAGCAAAATCGGCTCTCGCCTCGGATACTGACACCTGTCCTTTCAGTCCTCCTGTGCCAGTGTTTAAATTGACCAAATAATGGAACAGCGAAATGCTCTGGCACCTTGGAGAGAGGAATGAACTTTTCAGAGAGTGAGTGAAATTGGCTCTCAGCTCTGATCTAGCTCGGCTTTTAAATTGTCTGAACAGCGGATTGCACCTCGCACTACGAACCGGCTGCTGCGAAGAACTCAGGGCCTAGGCCACACCACCCAGTGACTTGCCCTGGGCCCAGACTGCGCCATCAGACTGAAGCCACTCTCAAAGCTTTCAAATCAGATCAGTGCCCAGAACAATCCAGGCTAGTTGTATGGGCATCGGAACTCCTCTGCCCTGACTTCTCCTCTCCAAATGGCTCAATCCATCTGCATCGATTCTGCAACACATCATCATGGCTCATCCCCTGAAGTCACCTCACCATCACTCGCCCCCCCCCCCCACTGTTTGCGGCAATAATTTAGCGCAATTTACCTCAGAAAAGGTGTTTTTAGTGATACTGTTAGTTAAATTTCTTGCCTTTTAGACTACCAGTGAGCTGCCACACACATTCGGTATAGCCATCTTAACTGGACTATGAACAGCTAGTTTTTAATAATAAAGATTTTGTGTTAATTTTCTTAGCAAATGTCATACCACATCACCTTAGCTCTGGTAATATTACATAGAAAAGTACAGCAGAGTATGGGCTCTTCAGCTCATAGTGGAACTTTGCTCATGCTCATGAAAGAGGTTAAACAGTATTTCAGGTGAACTTCCATGAGGATCATGTAACATGTTTGGATTTTGAAAAAGCTTTTGATAATATGCTTCCTTACCTCAGTGAAGCCAAAATACAGCACCAAGGTGAATATATTTAAAGACAGGGGACCCAAGTTGTTGTGCGTAGCCTCTCAAGCTGGAAAAAGGTGGGAAGTGGAATGTTGGACCAAATGGCACAGAAATTGAAAGCATTTGGCCAACATTGGGAGACAACAGAAAATTAGCTGTTATTAATATAAGCAAGAATATGACAAATGATTGGAGAATTAATAATCAGGAAGGGTATTTAATTGGCATATCCTCAGAACAAATAGTTATAATGTGATGTATTTTCATCAGAAGAATAAAGGGTGCATATATTGTATGGAAAGTAAGAGGTTTGATGAAATAGCGGAACAAAAGCACATAAATGATATTGTGCAGCAAGGTAATTTGATTTGATTTCCAAGACTGGAAAATTGAGAAGTCATGTTAAATGCACACTGAGCACTTACTGGACTGAACTTGAACTATACTGAACAATTACTGTCTCCATATGTATAAAGGAGAAAATCCAATAAGCTGAGGTGCGAAGGGACTTGTGAGTCCTTGTGCAGAACACCCTAAAGGTTAACTTGCAGGTTGAGTCGGTGGTGAGGAAGGCAAATGCAATGTCAGCATTCTTTCAAGAGGTCTAGAATGCAAGAGCAGGGATATGATGCTGAGGCTTTATCTGGCACTGGTGAGGCCTCACCTTGAGCATTATGAACAGTTTTCGGCTCCTCATCTTAGAAAAGATGTTCTGGCATTGGAGAGGGTCCAGAGGAGGTTCACAAGTATGATTCCAGGAATGAAAGAGTTATCATAGGAGGAATGTTTGATGGTTGTGGGTCTGTACTTGTTGGAATTTAGGATGATGGGGGGATCTCAATGAAACCTTTTGAATGTTGTGATATATATGATTATATGATATACATGTACAATGTCTGAAATACATCTTATGGAAATGTTTGTTTGATGAACTTCAATTAAAAAAATTACAAAAAAGAAACCTTTTGAATGTTGAAAGGTGTGGACAGAGTAGATGCGGAAAGGATGTTTCCCATGGTGGGGGAGTCTAGAACAAGAGGGCACAGTCTCAGTATAGAGGGACGTCCATTCAAAACAGAGACACGGAGAAATTTCTTTAGCCGGAGGGTGGTGAATTTGTGGAATTTGTTGCCACATGCAGCTGTGGAGGCCAGGTCATTGGGTGCATTTAAGGCAGAGATTGAGCATGGCATCAAAGGTTACCAGGAGAAGGCTGGGAAATGGGGTTGAGGAGGGAAAAAAAACGATCAACCATGATTGAATGGTGAATCAGACTCAATGAGCCCAATGGCCTAATTTTGCTCCTATGCCCTATGGTCTTATGGTCTAAGGAAGGAGAGGCACTGATTAGAGTGCAGCAATGATTCACAAATATACATTCAAAGGTTGAACGGACTCAGGTATTTTTTCTCAATAAAGTGAAGCTTGAAGGATAGTTCAATAACTGCCTTTCATTCAGGAATAGATTTAGTAGGGTAGAAGTGGGAAAATGTTTGTGCTTTAGGTCAGTAACAAATATTTCTCCAAATATCTCCATTAGAGTTGCTCCAACATTAACGAATCTTGACAGCATCCAAAACAAAACAGCCCGTTTAAACAGTGTCCAATCCACCACCCCACCGGAAACAATAACCTCCTACACAGCTGGTGACTTGTGCCATCAGCAACGTATGCTATTGTTACAAGTCAGACACCTCCTGTATCTGCCATTGAGAAGGACAAGAGGCACAGCTTTCTTTCCTAGTCACACATCATCCTGACTTATTTACTCCCTGCCCATTGTGCCAGTGGTATTTAGGGCAGCAATGAAGATCCTCCATCTTTGTCTGTGTGGAAGGATTCTTCATTGCTGTTTCCTTAACAATTGTTTTTTAACCAGTCATGGTCGTTAGCCCTCAGCTGAACTCCTGAATCAGGAGGACTGGTGGATCACTCTTTTGTGGCCTCTATCCTTTGACTTGATTGGCAAGGGTGACCCTACCAAGAGCCAAAGCACAAGCCCCTGACTCCAGCCAACATGGGTCTCTGGGTCATTGAGACACACAAGCCTCCAAGCCCTATGGGAAGGTTATGGTCTTGGAGGATCTTCCTGACTTGGAAATACATTATTATTCCTTCAGCGTGACTTGTTTCGCTCCTAGTATTCCCAGTAGCACCGGTAAGTTCCCCAGCAGTTTAAAATGCTCAATTTTAGTGAAATACTCTGGTTCTGTCAGCTGCGTGGACCCCTCTGCCACTTGGCTGAGCACCACTTCATCCCTTTCATGGTCCAGCTGGAACCTGGTCTGAACACAGAGATTCCCCCTGATTTCACCTGACTTAGCATGAGAAGTGTAGGGAATCTCTTCCTCAATCAGTGGGGCGTTAGCAAAAGGCAGCATATACCACACCCCCATTTCCTCATCCTCTGAGTCCATATCCCACTCAGGGGCAGGGGCCGGTCTGATCTCTCCTGCTTTTGGTCCTGCAGCCACTCCACATCGCTGCAGAATCCACTTACTAGGTGTAGGCTCCGGGTTGGGCTCTGGGTCAACCCGCACCTCTTGTCCCAGCGGCAGAAGGTGGTTCCGATGGAGAACCTTGACAGGCCCATTCCCATCCTCTGGTTTCACCTGGAAAGCTGGTACATTTGGCATCTGAATCTCCACTACATTGGGCGTAGGTGCCCAGTGGTCAGCCAACTTAAGCTTCCCAGGGTAGCCCCCAAATTCCTTATGAGGACTCGATCTCCCGGCGTGAGTTGGGAGAACCTAACCTTTTGATCAAGCCTCCTCTTATTTCCTTGACTCTGCTTGGCAGCCTCAACCTCGTCTAATTCATAAGCCTTTTTCAGCTCCCTTTTCATATCAGACACATAATTCAGATGAGTCTTCAGTGGTAGGTCTTCCTCGCCATTCCCAAAACAAAGGTCAATGGGCAACCTTGCCTCGCGCCCAAACATTAGATAAGATGGCAAGTACCCAGTAGTTTCATTTCCTGTACAGTTGTAGCACAGGACTAGGTGTCCTATACGTTGACTCCACTTGTTCTTATTTCTGATTTCCAAAGTTCCGAGCTTGTCTAGGAAGGTCCGATTAAACCTCTCAGGCTGGGGATCACCCTGCTGGTGATAAGGCGTAGTCCTCGACTTCTCGACTCCGAGCA
Source organism: Hemitrygon akajei (assembly GCF_048418815.1). Classification (NCBI taxonomy): domain Eukaryota; kingdom Metazoa; phylum Chordata; class Chondrichthyes; order Myliobatiformes; family Dasyatidae; genus Hemitrygon; species Hemitrygon akajei. Next base: position 35,252,673 of record NC_133125.1, read on the forward strand.
TGCTCAGTAACTTATGTATGAGCCTACTCTGGAAATCCTGTCCCTGATGACCATGCATCCACCTGTGAGGCCATAGTAAATGGAATACTTCTCCCATAACACTTTGGCCACTGTGGACGCCCTCTGATTCTTGGTAGGGAAAGTTGGGCATATCTGGTGTAGTGATCCGTAATGACTAAGACATTCGCCATGTTGCTGGCATCTGGCTCTATTGACAGGAAATCCATACACAACAGGTCAAGGGGCCTCACACTCCGCAAGTGGGACAGTGGAGCTGCCCTCGTAGGAAGTGTCTTCCTCCATATGCATCGAAAGCACGACTTGCAGTATTCTTCAACCTCCAGTTTCATTCGGGGCCAGTAGAACTGATCTCTGAGCAATCTATAGGTCTTTACAACCCCCAGATGTCCAGAATCATCATGAAGTGATTTCAACACAATCCTCCGATGCTTCTCAGGCAGAACCAGCTGGGAACACTGAGGTTGGTCTGGAGGTGAAGTGCCCTGGTATAGGATCTGGTGCCTCAACTCCAGTCTGGGCCATTCTCTCAGTAATGGAGGCACCGCAGCATGTTTTGTCTTCTCCGCTTGGCCCATATCTCCCTTTTCGACCGCAACCAAATGGTACCGATGCCCAGGTCATCTCGCTGAGCAGCTGCCACTTCCCCAGGACTCAGTTCTGGTAACTGGTTTGTCTTCAGTGCAGTCAGGTTACAATAAACTTGTGGAATGGTGCCATCAGAAGCTTCCAACTGATCCACCGCTCGATCCTGCCCTTGCCTTTCCTCTGCCTTCACCATGATGGAAAACTGGCACATGGTTTTCACTCCCGGGGCAGGAACTCTTCGTCCCTGTCCAGCCCTTCATGCGCACATTGGGACAAAGCATCAGCATCAATGTTCCCACTTCCCAGCTGGCACTTCAGGCTGAAATCATAGACAGACAAGCTGCCAACCACCAATGGCCTGTGACATCCAATTTCGCCGAGGTCAGGATACAAGGTAGGGGATTGTTGTCCTTCCTCACCTCAAACTTGGCACCATAGAGGTAGTCACTCAGCTTATCCACCACAGCCCATTTCAATGCCAGGAACTCCAACTTGTGCGTGGGATAGTTTTTCACAGAGGGTGACAGACTCCGGCTGACAAACTTAACAGGTGTCAACCTGGTACCCTGATCCTGATACACAACATCCCTAAGCCCTCTCTGCTGGCATCAGTATGCAGTACAATTGGGGGTCTGCAAAAGCCAGCAGGGCGCCTGTGTCAGCAGCTGAAAGGACTCTTCACATTTCACATCCCACCTCACTCTAAAAGGCTCTGAAAGGCTAAGATACTCTTTACCCTCCTGTCCTTTTGTCCTTCTCCCTTTCTTCCCCAAAGGATTGTAACCACACAGAAGATGATCTAAAGGGTGACTTACTTTTGCGTTGCCCTTCATGAACCTCCGATAGTACCCTCAGAACCCGAGGAATGAGCACAAAGCACTCACAGTCTGGGGCCTTGGCCACGTGGTCACCGCCTCTATCTTAGACAGATACGTAGGTACTCCAACATAGCTGACAAATGTCTTGCAGAACTGCCACTTGTCCAGGGAAAGTTTTAACCATTCAGTTTTCAGGTGGTCCAGCACCTTCAGTAGCCTCACCATGTTCCTCCAAGGTGGACCCAAACACTAGGAGGTCATCTAGATACACAAACACCTCAAGCAAATTCATATCCTCCACCGTTTTCTCCATGACATGCTGGAAGGTTGCAGGGGCTCCTGATATGCCCTCGGGCATCCTGTCAAACTGGAAGAATCCCGTGGACATATAAATGCCGTCTTCTCTTTGTCAGCCTCTCTCATGGGGATCTGGTAATATGCACTCCTCGAGTCCAGCAAACTGAACCAGTTCACATCACTCAGACAAGCCAGCATGTCTTTGATCCTTGGGACTGTACACCAGTCGGGGATAGTACGTATACTGCTCAGGGACAGTATACCTTTATTCAGAGTCCTATAGTCCACACACATCCATACCTTCCCATTCTTCTTCCTGGCCACTATGATTGGGGATGCATAGAGGTTTCTGGACTCAGTGAATATTCCAGCTTCCTTCAACTTACACAAATGCTGCTGAATGTCTTCCATCTCTGCAGGGGCCAGTCGCTTCGACCTTTCTCTGAACAGGGTGTCCTCAGTCACCTGGATAGTGTGACGAGTGCTCTCGGAACAACCCACAAAAATATCGTCAGTAGAAAAGACATATTCCAGTTTCAGCATCTTCTCTATCAACCTCCTCTTCCAACCCACATGTACCGGGGAGTCGCCAAAGTTGAATGACTCAACGGTCAACTTTCCCCCTTTTGCAGATAGTTTCCCAGCTTGTCTCACAAGGTCACTGGACAGTACCATCACCGGGATGAGATGCACCGGGGGCATTCCCTGCTTGAATATGACCTCCCTCTTCATAGTGTTCCTGACAACCACTGCCATCCAGTTCACCTGTACAATCAAGGGCTTCTGCAGTTTGGGCCTCACTAGTACCCCAGCAGGCACACCCAACTCCTCTTCATGCTCTTCTGGAGCATCCACCAAGAGGGTCTCGGCCTCTGGTGTTCTGGGAAATTTGGGGTTTCCCATCATTCTTGCTACTTCCCCAGGCTGTAACATGATTGGTTTTGACTGGGTAAACCACACAGTGCCTTGTCCAAGCTCATTATCCGTACTTCCTCGAAAACAGCTCGAAACTCCGGGTGAATGGACAATGTTTTCAGAAAGCTCTCTCCAGCTTTCTCCTTGCACGCTCCCATTAGCCTCCTCACAATAGGAATATTTGTCCCCACAAGAATTGAAACTCTGCCCCTCTCAACAGGGTCTGGACAAACCAGAGCTAACGTATCAAGGACCTCAGCCACTCCCACATCTGCCTATGAAAACTCCAGCTTCACTAACAAATAACCATCATACGGATAATCACCCGCACTAAGATCCCAGATCTCTAGCGCACTGAGTGGCATCAATGGTAAATGAGTCAAATACTGGTGGTAAAATGAATGGTACAGCAAGTGACTTGCGACTCTGTGTCAAGTATGGCTCTAGCATAAATACCCTCTATCCATAGTGGTACACTGAGGCTTGCCCCACTAAACCTTCAGGAATAGTGTTTTTTGCTTTAGGGTGTTCCTTGAGATATTGCCGGGAATGTGTTTCCCCCCAGGACACCAGGCTATCCCCTCACTAGGTCTCTTTTATATTTTCCCAATGACTCTCTCTGCTTAGGTACCTGGGAGCTCACTCTCCAAGGGTTTTCCAGTCGTTCACACTCCCGCCTGAAGTATCCTCCTTCACCAGAGTTATAACAGACAATAACGGCCGCTCCCATTCTTGTGGAACCCCAGCTGCTAGCAGCCCTCTGCATAGTCCGTCTCGCTATCAGCTCCATCATATGGGGGGGGGCATACCCGCTGATAACAACCAGGACATCTCAGTTCTCAACTCTGCACAGTCTGCTCTACCACTACCCAGAATGGGCTATCTGTGGTCACTTCAACACAAGGGACCACTACTGAGGACTGTACCCTACTGATGGAGGTCTCCCATGCCTCCGATGCATTCTTCTCTCCTCGTACTTCTCTGATCAGCTCAACAAATGCGTCTTATGAGACAGTCAGAGACCCCAGGTGATCAGGGTTCTGGGACTGGGCGCCCTTTGCTATTTGGTCCATTCTTAACTGATCCACTTTGACCATCTGAATGGCCCCTCTACGCCGCGAGCAATTTAGCTGCCTCTCCAGCCGAAAGATGTAGGCAGAAACCTTCTCCCCCTCTCCTGACACATGTTCGGAAACCCCGTCATGAGCTCCATTGGACTTCCTGTCACACCAAACACCTTTTCTAGTGCTTGCAAATAGTGGCAAGAGGTTTCTGAGCTTTTATGTCAGCAGCCCGCCCTCTCAAACTTTCAACCAATTGCTGTTGTTTTACGTCAACAGAGAATTGCCACTCAACTAATGACTGAGAGGTCTGCTCCACCCAAGTCTCATACTCCTCTTCCCCTTTAGGGGTGGGCTTCGTTCCTGAGAAAAGGCAGAGCTTACGATAGCTGGGACCTTGAACCTGGGCATTTCTCCCTTTATTCGCCAGGGAGGTAAGGGCCGCTACCAATTCAGAATTCTCACTCCTCGCTGGAGGACTCATTAGGCATTTCAAATCAGACCACTCCCTCCCGTCTCTCCACAGAAACGAGAGCACCCTGTCTTCGAAGTCTCTACCCTCAGCTAGGGGAGACTCGATTTGCAATTCAGCCTGCTCCCCTACACTCTCCTCCTCCCGGAAAGTATGGACAGCCCATGGCCCCCCCTCTCCTGGGGCCCCAGTAGAGCCAAGCAATTTCACCGCCGTTACATCAGCACTAGTCTGAACTAAAACAAAGTCTTTGCCCGCTATTTTATCAAACTTCCGCCCCACAATCATAACTTTTCCTACAGCTTTAACAGTACTTAAAATTTGAATTAACAATTCATCAGGGATACAAATGTCTACCCCACTCAACACGCACGTATTAGTTATCTGTAACTCCGTGGATTCGCACCACCACTCAATTCCGGCAGCATCCATAGCCACTTAGCATAATCACTTACCGGACAATAGTTTAGCACAGACTTACACACACAACCCACTGGATCAATGCTCAAGGCAATTACACAGCACCCAAAGAAATCAATCCCGGATGAGCCCCCACAATTGAAACACACTTGTTCAGTTGGCTGCGTAAGTCTAGGGAAGAGAATATCCAGCCCCGCTAAATGTGTGAGACTGAGGTGCGAGCCCACCCCGAAGACTCCTGTTTGAGTGGATGCTGCATGATTCGTTACCCTGTTATAAATAAGTACCACGAAATAACAGACAGTACGCTGCATACAATTAAATTATTTTGCTTTATAATTCTTAATTTGACTAAAGGGTTAGTAAAGAAAATGCAAAAAAAAGAAAAGGGCCCATTTTATTGAAGCAGTCTAGATGGAGCTCACAGTTTCTCCTTTGACGATCCTCCTTCAATCTTCCTGGGCTTCATGGGTTCATGGCCCCACTCTGGGTTGGGTCCTACGACCTCTTCTCTCCGACATCTTCTCCCACTGAACAAAAGACCCAGCTCCACCGGTGTCTGGCACACAACACGAAAACACACTCCCTTCATGGGATGGCTCACATTCCAAAGCCCCCGTTATCTCTAACCATAACCCAAACACCGCTTCTACAGAAAGACCATTACATTAGCAGTGAAACCTCTCCCAAGGTGTTACATTAGTTTCTCTACAGCTATTAGAAAGGATAATCTATGTTAGCACTGCAGTGACATCCACATGAATGAAAAAGACTCATATGTGAGAAAAGAGTAACGATATCTGGTGAAAGTGTTAGATGAAAAGAGATGGAAGGAAGCTTATGTAAAACATAAATTATACCATGGCCAAATTGGGACAAAAACCTGATTTCTGTGCTGTAAACATTATGTAGTTTAAGGTAATTCAAAAATATTAAGAAGCTTGATGACATCATAAGCTGAGAAATCAAGTTCCATTTTTGGATATTTATTGTTTATTTATTGAGACAGAGTGGTAACAGTTCCTTCCAATGAGCCCACACTGCCCAATTACCCCTATGTAACCGATTAAGCTACCAACCTCTATGTCTTTGGACAGTGGGAGGAAACTAGAGCACTTGGAGGAAACTCATGCAGTCACAGGGAGATCGTCCAAACTCCTTACAGGCAGCAGTGGGAATTGAACTCTGGTCACTGGCACTGTAATAGCATTATGCTAACTGCAGTGCAACTGTGCCACCCCTAGACAAGCCAGAGTAAACAAATCTCTTGTCCAATATCTAAAATCCTTTTAGCTCATTGAGCAGGAAATCTGAATCCTCAACACACCAATCCTTTGACTGATAAGTACAATTAATAGGAAGCTTTCCCCCTTTGTCTTATTGTATTCTGGAAGATTTATAGATGTTTGTTATTCCACATTCAAATCTGCTTTTCTTTTGAAAAAATAAGTAAGCAAGCTTCTTTATCTATTTTACTCAGAGCCGTTATGATTTTTAAGTAGTGGATGAACGTGAAGATGTGGCCTGATTGTGTGTGGCTCTCCTAACACACAGTCTGCAGCAATTCTGGCATTTGTCATGTAACTGGGTCTCAGTCTCCTTGTGAGATTCCAAGTCGATTCCATGGGGCGAAGTCCCGCTTTAATTGTACTCGTCAGTCAAAGGATTGTGACTGGTGTGCTGAGAATTCAGAATTCTTACTCAATAAGCTGCAAGAATCCTGGAGGTTGGCAAAAAGACTGTTCACTTGTATACTGTGTATTCTGGGTTTCCTTAACTTTTAACTGAAAAACTGGTAAAATCCCAGAAGTTAAGAATTTAGTCTGGTATTCAGAACATTATAGTGTACTGTATATTGTGGCTATCAGTGTTATAGAGAGGATGATTAAAAATATTGAAATGAATGCCTGGCATTCAATTATCATTTTCAAGAAAAAAAATTGCCTGTGTTTTAACATTATGGTTATCTAGGTTTATTTGAGTTGTTGTTGAATCAGTCTTTAGGAAAATTTGAGAAACACTTGTGAGACCACTATGAAAATTATCCATTTCAAAGTCAACATTGCTCTTACAAACCTAGATAACCATAATTTAAGAATACCAATTATTTAGTTGCAAAGGGATTTGGCTGTGTTGTTAGTAGGCTATTCTGAATGTACAGCAAATTATTCAGAAAACTACCTCAGAAGATTGAGAGGAGGGTTGTGAATTGAACAACATTGATCTTTAAAATGGATATTTTCTTTGTACAGGATTGCTGATATGTCTTCTTATTTAAGGAAGTACTTCAGTGCATTATTAGTAGATAACAGCTGGAACAGGTTGTTGTCTTTTGGGGAAAGGTATCTGAAGGAGTTTAGAAGAGTGAGAGGAGAATTGATTGAGAGATATAAGATGCTGAAGAGGCTGGACGGAATGGTTGTGCATAGGATATTGCTACTTGTGAGAGAACCTAGAACTGGGAACTAGGGTTCACTGTTTAAAAATTAAGTCTTCACACACGAGCTGGAGATGAAGCAATTTTTTTTCCTTTGGGAGGTGTGTGAGTCTTTGAAACTATATTTGGAATCTCCTCACAGCTATATAACATTGAAATCACTATTGGCTTTAAAGTGCTTGAGATGTCCTGACATCATAAGGGTGCCAAATAAATGCACTATTTTCTTTACATTCGTTTGTGAATTTGTAGAATTTATAGTTATATATCTAGGTAATATTCTTGGTGCCCCGCTTGTAACATCAATAGCATATTTAGTAGTGGCAATCAGAATCCTTATGAAATTACTTTTATATTTGCACCACTTCACTCGCAGGCTTCAAGGCCTTATTCAACCACCTGCACCTTGACGTCATTTTTGACACTCAGTAAGTTCCCAGTTATTATCAAGCACTCCTTTTGTAGCCAAACTGCCTGAAGATGTTCAGGGTACCATGCCTTTATAAGTGAGTTTTGCAAGGAAAACCATTAGTTCATATCACACCTTCACTCTTAAAGCAATGGAGATTTGTTCACCTGTTTTACTTTGATTTTCAGCCATTTAACTGCTTTGTTTCAAGAATTTAATGGAAGCTTCTTAAAGGCAAAGAGTATCTTCTGGCTCTTGCTATTCCTCCAGGGTTTCTTGATTTAGGAGACTCTTGAAGGATTCGAAGAAGGTGAAAGTGAGAATGGAAGTGTGCCATATTTGCATGTTAAGTATTAGCTAAGGTTCTGTGATTTACATGGGCAGAGATTAACCAAGACCCCAACTACTACTGTATTCTGAATGGAATTTATAACCAAATTCTACCTAATGCTGAACCCAGAATAGAAAACAACTTTAATAATGTCAATAGCTGCCAGCAGCTGTGAAAGCAAGAGTTAGCTCAAACTTTTATGACATCAGGTCCTTTTAATCATCTGCAGGAGATGCCTGCAATCAGCAAAACCTCAATGAATGATTACATCATGCAGGTCACGAACTCTCCTGTTTGACAATCCTGTCAATACCTGTGCAGTCTTTTGGAAAATTTACCCTAACTTTCACCTTCTGTCTGGATTTCAGTAATTTAAGGTGTTACTGATGGCATACATATGACAAAGCAGGCCTCTACCTGTCATGTTTTCTCTTCACAAACAGGAAATGAATATGCAGCTGCTTTCCACCCATTGGAACAGAGATGTGCAAATAACTGCTTGCTAGCCTGGCAGCTCCTGGAATTTATTCACTCAGGGTAACTTGCTTTCTTCCCATCATTTTGATAGGGATAATAAGGCGGATGGTACCTGAGGAGCCAACACAATCTACTGTGGCATTTTGCAGCATAGTACAACATGTTCATTATTGCTGCTGCTTGTCCTTTACACGTCATAATACTTGTTCTGCATATCCCCTTGTGGGTTACTCTTTGGGCGCAGTAACATGCAGAGCAGGTTGAATAAAATGTGAAAAACAGTGGAAGCTTCAGAAACTGGTTTACTCGGGGTTCTCCTCAGACTGTACACGCGCACATTGACGTAACCATGATGTTAAGCAATGATGTAGCAATCGATTACATACAGTACTCGGCTTTCACCCCTAGGAAGAAAAATGAAAATAGTTTAATAATATATAGAAATTTATTAACTTAACCAATGAACATTTGTCTTCACAATTTTAACATTATACATTCATGCAAAGTAATTTCATAATTTTGTGGCTTCAACTTTGCTTGTGTTGACCTTGGCAATTCATCTGGTATAAATGGATTGGTATCCACCTCTAGACCATGGAAGATTTCATTTCTTAATTCTCTTCAGTCATATCCTATGTTGAATTGTCAAATCTTTCAGTGTATATTCAATTCACAATCTTCTCATTTCTCTTGCATCATACTAGCATCAAAATAATCATCAACATGAACCTTTCTGCATCCCTCAGTTCTTATAAGTTTACACTTGGCGCCAAATTTCTCCACGATCCCTGCAGTTTCTCATATCCGCCCCCCCCCCCCCCATATCTGACCTACCCAGTCATCACACAGACCCTCATCCCTATTGGATATGGTGGTGGTCTGCAGGTGAAATTACTGAACCAGTAATCTAGTGCCTTCCCCTAACCATCCAGGGACCTTGGTACTATGAAATCTAAAATTAAATTAATGATCAGGAATTTTACAAAAATAAACAAAAGCAGTCATTAATAATGAGAAACAAGAGAAAATCTGCAGATGCTGGAAATCCAAGCAACACACACAAAATGTTGGAACTTAGCAGGCCAGGCAGCATCTATGGAAAAGAGTGCAGTCGACGTTTCGGGCCGAGACCTTTCATCAAGACTGCTGAATTGTAAAACCCATTGGATTCACGAATTGCCATTCTTACCTAATCGGCCCACATGTGACAACAAACCCATCAAAGTGTTTGATTCTTAAATAGCTCAGCAAGTCACTAGCACAGAAAGAGAATAAAACCACACAGGCCACCCAAGATCAGCCACAGCACTGAATTCCGACTTGGCAGGATTGCTACAGTTAATCTTGAAAGCAAGTACTCTTTTTGGACAAACTAATCACGTCATTTGAATTGTGTTCAATTTATTTTCTACAGCCCGTATGGTACTGGTTTAAGCCAGCTGTACATTGGCCTGGGGTTGAGCTAAATGTATCTGTAAATAGATTTGCATATCACTTGAGAAGTTTACCTAAGCATAATTATGGGGTGCTCCAACTAAGAGCATTCCTCCAATTCACTCTTCTTTGGACCTGTCTCTCTCTACTTGAGCTTCTCTGTGGCAAACTACAATGACTGGTGGCTTCACTTCTTGAACATTAGGAGACCAAGCATCATTTCTAACCTAACAATGTCAGTATCTTGCCGGAACATGTCTTTTAAGTGTCTTCAGATTTGCAGTTTTACCTCATTCCTTCACATCCAAACCTCTGCTGAGCATTCAGTACCTGAATTGATATCTATTTCAATATGCTGCTTGTTATGTTTTACTTTGAATTTTTTTTTAATCATCGCGTTTTCTATTATTGTTATTGTTCAACAATACCCGCAACGTGTTTGTGGGAGGAAACTGGAGCACCGGAGGAACCCCATGCTATCATGATGATAACGTACAGTCTATTTACAGAGGGTGGCAGAATTGAACCTGGGTTACTGGTGCTGTAATAGTATTGTGCTGACCACTCCACTAACATCCAGGTTACAGAGAGGTAGAGAGCAGTAATCGAAAAGATAAAGGGAATATGGGTTGGGATGGGCTTATGGTGTGGTTGATTGGCTAATGGGGCTAGTTAGCGACTGACCATACATAAAAAGGGCAGTAAAATGGTGTGATACAGAGGGCTGCTGGATGTACCCATGGGTCAGTCTGAGCTAATGGACAGAGAAAAAGGGAGCCAACGTCACAAACGCATGACTTACAGCGGAAATGCCAGTTTTGAGACAGACAGAGAAACGAGCTACCCAAAGTGTAGAACTTGATAGTAATTCTGAAAGACAGCAACGTGTGCAGTCAGAAGATGCGATGCTGGAGGCCACAGACCGATCAGGATTAGAGTAGGATGGAGAATTAAAGTGGCAGGCAACACATAGCTCAGAACACACCCCACTAACTAAATACAGTCGCTCGACAAATCTCCTGTATTTAAATCTTGTGTACAGGTTCAGAACCCCTCATCTGAAAATCCAAAACGTGAAATTTTTTTTGAGTGCTGACGTGACCCCCACCAATGGAAAATTCCACAAGGTTTTGGGAAGGTTCCCAGGCCATGCACAGGTCTCTGCGCACCACAAACAGTCCTGAGAAGCGACCTCACATACCTTCACATTCTCTGAATGGAACTCCACTGGCACCAGTATGTTTTCAGCAGTCATTATAGCCAGATCTTCGTGCACTACTCACGGTGATTACCACACATTTGTTGCTTATTCTCTGCTCTGTGCTGCGAAGATACTGTTGAAAATATCTGAAAGGCTTGCAGTTACCCCTGCGGGTAATCGTGAAAAGAAAAAGAGGAAGCATTTATGGTTATCTATAACAGGGGTCACCAACCTTTTTTGCACCGCGGACCGGTTTAATATTGACAATGTTCTTGCGGACTGGCCGACTGGGGAGGGGGGGGCAAGGGTGTTAATCACGCCCGGAATATAGGTGATAAGTCACTTATAAGTGGCTAATACACTCAATTTCGTTTCTAAAAGGGTTTATCTAATGAATTTAATATTAAACACACAGCGCATATTTTCCTCGCATGAATACAGTGATAAGTCAATTATAACTCACTTATAAGTCAGTAGCATCATAACATTTTAAGAAATGTTTGGATATTAAACACACAGCGCATATTTTCCTCGTATAAAATCATTGCAACACACCAGTGGGGACAAGGTAAGGGGCGGAGGTCCCTGTACCGGGGCCGCGCCAGTCGCAGTCCGGAGAGAGCGACCGACCGAGCGAGGAGTGCGATAGGGCGCATGCCCGCGCCCCACCCCCTAGGTAGGTAGGATCTATCGGCCGACAAAAGTTTGGCTCGAGGGATGACTTTCAGTAGATCGCAGCGAAGTAGCTGCTCTGCTACTTACGAAACCCTAAGCCCGAATCAGGTCGTCTGCGAATATTTTAGCACCGGGTTCCCCACGAACATTCGGTGTGCTAAACAGGTTCAGAGGCGGCGCCCATCTGTCCGTGCTCCAGGCCGGTAGCAGCGGCACTTCTCACTGGCTGGTTACCGGAGCCCAACCAGTGATCCCTGGTGCGAGAGTGTCACTGCGTTTAGGTGACTGATTACCTTGCGTGGGTAATGACCACGCGTGCGTAATGACCTCACGTGCGTTAAAGTTCAACAGTGGGCGTGACAGGGAATGAGGAGAGGTACAGCAGATTCATATCGCCAAATCATATCATTTCCTCGTGGCCTGGTAGCACCTGCTTTGTGGCCCAGTACCGGTCTGTGGCCTGGTGGTTGGGGACCACTGATCTGTAACACGGAAAGTCAAGTTGTTTGAAAAACTTGACAATGGTGTGTGTAAGTGTGAAACATTTTCTTGTTGGTAATTACAAAACATATTGTTTTTGCATGAAATCTGAATTTCATCTCCACCTACAATCCCATGTTTGAGAGTAATATGACCAGCGACATTATTGCGTTAAAAATAAAATGTTGTCTTTCTCGGTTTTCATTACAATCACCTGTGTTTAAATTAAGTTTTCTGTTTTTCTACCGTACATAAAACCTAAAAAATGTAAAATAGAATACAGTGTACCATAAACTTTTAATCAAAGCATGGCATCGTAGGAGGAGACGGCAAGCCTGCCTTGTTGTTCCAGTATTCCGCTGATGCTGTTGTGCTGTTTTGATACCCTGTACACAAGTCATTTCAATACGACAATATAATTGTTAATAACCTCACATGACCTTTGGATTCTGGTTCCAAATTTTGTGGTTTTCTGAGTTTTATGTAATCTCCGAAGATGCCATATTAAAATGATACTGGAATCTCTCCATCATCTCCTTGAATCAAACATCCGATGGCTGATGTATGCCAGGGACGTCTGCTTAGTGGCATTCATGCCCAATCCTATCACTATAGTAAGCTTGCTTTCTTACGCTTTTCTATGGCTTTGTTTTGAGAAGGTTCACTTCCACTCCTGCCTGTTCTATAGAACATTCTACTGCCTGCCACCCCCCTGCTTCACTGCGCCGTTTCACCTCTTTGTTCTAGCTATCTCCCCTCTACACTCTCAGTCCTGTTACAGCATCTCGGTCTGAAATGTTCACTATCCCTTTGCGTCCACAGACTCAGCTTAACCCATTGAGTTCCACCTGCAGTTGGTTTTTGATTTTTGCTCGTTATGACAAATGCCAAGGGTTTTGAGGTACCTGAACGGTATATTTCTCCCACAAATATACTTTCTTCTTAACATTTATAACTTCATCATATAGTCCATCCTACATCACTATGCACGTGCATATTATTCTGCTTAGTTACAAGATGCGTATTATGTATATTAGCAGGACATCACATTTTCTTCTTTATGAGCTATGGATCCAAGAAAATGTTACACAACTTTGAGTCTTTCATTCTGAAGTGGTGGAATAGCCTTAAACCTCCAGCTCTCCCCATAGAGCCTTTGCCAAATTTCACTGCATCTCAGTTCCTTGACTATGGAATATGCTAGTCTGCAGCATCTGGTCATGAATAGCTCTTTTCTTGGATTGCTGCCTGTGCCACAGGCCAGTGAGGATAAGAGGATGATGTGGCAGATGAATATGTGGCTGAAGAATTAATGCAGGAAGCAGATTTTAAGACTTCCAGATCTTTTCTGGAGAAGGGGTCACCTGTACAATAAGGACAGGTTACATCTGAACCTGAGGGGGACCAATATCCTTATGGGCTGGTTTGTTAATCTGTTGGGGAGCACTTGAACTAAATTGGCAGGGGGATGGGAACCAGACTGATAGGGCTGAAGATGGGACAGCTGGTTTACGACTAGGTGCAGTGTGTAGTGGGACTGTGAGGAAGGACAGGCAGATGTAAGGGCAAAATTGCAGTCAGTAGGATGTCTTTAAAGTGTAATGGCCAAAATCAAGAAGGGTGATGAATACAGGACTATAGGTGTTATATTTTAATACACGCAGTTCATGGCATAAGTTAGGTGATCTTGTAGCACAGAGTTTGGCAGATATGATGTTGTGGGTATCACTGAGTTGTGGCTGAAAGATCATAGTTTGGAGTTTAACATCCAGGGATACACACTGTATTGAAAGGGCAGGCGGGTAGGCAGAGGGGGTGGGATGACTGTGTTGGTAAAAATTAAAATAAAATCCTGAAAAGAGGCAACATAGGATGGGAAGATGCAGAATCCTTGCAGGTAGAGTTCAGAAACTGCAAGAGTAAAATGGTCTTACAGTTATCTACAGGTCTTGGTGTGGTAGCCAGGATGTAGGCTACAAGTTACAATGGGAGATAGAAAAGGTTTGTAAAAAAGGGCAATGTTGTGATAGTCACAGGGGATTTCAATATGCAGGTAGATTGGGAAAATCAGGTTGGTGCTGGATCCCAAGAGAGGGAATTTATAGAGTGCTCAAGAGATGGTTTTTTAGAGCAGCTTGTGGTTGTGCACACTAGGAGAACAGCAATCTGGATTGGATTGTAATGACGCAGATTCGATTAGGCAGCTGAAGGTAAAGTAAACCTTAGGAAGCAGTGATCATAATTTGATGGAATTCAGCCTGCAGTTTGAGAAGCAGAAGCTAAAACTGGATGTATCAGTGCTACAGTGGAGCAAAATGAATTTCAGAGGCATGAGAGAGGAGCTCATGGAAGGGAACGTTAGCAGGGATGACAACAGAACAGCAATGGCTGGACTTTCTGGGAGCAAGTCAGAAGGCAGAGAGTAGATACATCGCAAAGATGAAGACTTATGCTAAAGGAAGGTTGAGGCAACCATTGCTGGCTCTAGAGGAGGCCATAGACTGACATGTCGGAACGGGAATGGGAATCAGAATTAAAATGTTTGGCCAGTTGTAGATCGGGGGCACTTAGTTGAGCACTTAACTTCCATACAGCAAAAGTGGAACTTCCAGGTGGGCAAATATTTTAATTCCAATTCTCATTCCCATTCCGACATGTCAGTCCATGGCCTCCTCTTGTGCCAAGATGCCACTCTCAGGGTGAAGGAGCAACACCTTATATTCCATCTCAGTAGCCTCCAACATGAAAACTGATTTCTCCTACTAGTAAAAATATTTCTCCTCCCCCTCCTCTCTTTGTCTGTTCCCCACTCTGGCCACTTACCTCTTCTCACCTGCCCATCACCTCCCCCTTTGTCTCCTCCTCCTTCACTTTCTCCTATGGTCCGCTCTCTTCTCCAATCAAATTCCTTCTTCTCCAGCTCTTTATCTTTCCAACCTACCTGATTTCCAGCTATCAAGTTTTTGTGGTCAGTTCTCTCTGTGGAAGACACGAGCAAGAATGTCAGAAACGTGAGAGTATCAGAGGGCAGAAGTAAGGATCATTGCTATTACTAAGGAGATGGTGCTTGGGAAGCTGAAAGGTCTGAAAGTAGATAAGTCACCTGGAAGACTGGAAAACTGCAAATGTCACTCCATTCTTTAAGAAGAGAAGGAGGTTGAAGAAAGGAAATTAGAGGCCAGTTAGCCTTTCTTCAGTGGCTGAAAAGATAGTGGAGTCTATTATTAAGGATGAGGTTTTGAGGTACGTGGTGGCATATAATAAAATAGACTAAAGTCAGCATGGTTTTCTTAAAGGAAAATCTTGGCTGATGAATCTGTGAGAATTCTTTGAGGAAGTAACAAGCAAAGGAGAGTCAGTGGATATTGTTAAATTTGGATTTTCTGAAGGCCTTTAACATTGTGCTGCATGTGAGGCTGCTTAACAAGATAAGAAGCCACGGTCTTACAGGAATTACAGAAAATTGGCTGACGAGCAGGAGTGACCTTTTCTGGTTCTCTGCCGGTGACTAGGTGACTAGTGGCGTTCTTCAGGGTTTAGTGTACGGAGCAGTTCTTTTGACATTACATGCCCGTGATGTGAATAAAGGAAGTGATGGATGTGGAACCAAGTTTGTGGATGGTACAAAGGTAGGTGGAGGGGCAGATATTGCTGAGGAAGCAGGGTGTCTGCAGAAGCACTTAGACAGATTGAGAGAATTGGCAAAGAAGTACCAGATCGAATATAATGCAGGGAAGTACATGGTTGTGCACTTTGGTAGAAGAAATAAAGGTGTGGACTATTTTCTAAATGGGGAGAAAAATTCAAAAATCAGAGATGCAAAGGGTTTTGGGAGTCCTCGTGTAAGATTCACTAGAGGTGAACTTAAGGAAGGCAAAAGCAATGTTAGCTTTCATTTTGCGATGACAAGATTACAAAAGCAAGGATCTAAAGGAGTACTTGGAATATTGTGAGAAGTTTTGGGCCACTTATCTGAGGAAAAGGTGTGCTGACATTGGAGAGGGACAAGAGGAGATTCACGAGAATGACCCTAGGAATGAAAGGCTTAACATATGAGGAGCTTTTGATGGTACTGGACCTGTACACGCTGGAGTTTAGAAGAATGAGGAGGAATCTCATTAAAACATATTGAAAATTGAAAGACCTAAACAGAATGGATGTGAAGAGGATATTTTCTATAGTAGTTGAGTCTATGACCAGAGAGCACAGCCTCAGAATTGAGGGACATCCATTTAGAACAGAGATGAGGGAAAGGTTTTTTTAGCCAGAGGGTGGTGAATCTGTGGAATTCATTGCTACAGACGGCTGTGCAGGCCAAGTCATTGAGTATACTTAAGGTGGAAGTTGATAGGTTCTTGATTAATCAGGGTGTCAAAGGTTATGGGGAGAATGGGGTTGAAAGGGATATTAAATCAGTCATGATGAAATGGCAGAGCAGACTCAATGGGCTGGATGTCCTATCTCTGCTCCTATAACTTATGGTCTTATTGTAGTACACAAGAGACTCCAGGTGCTGGAATCTGGACAATAAACAAACTGCTGGAGGAGCTCAGTGGGACGTGCCGCATCTGTTAACATTTCTGATGTAAAGTTTCAGACAACGTATTGACAGCTCCTTTCCTCTCTCTAAAGCAATTCAACCAGATGAGTTCCTCCAGAGGATTGCTTGTTGCTCCTTCTGTTATAAGTTTCATTTAAATCAAAATGGGCCCTTCACCCTGGTGATAATCTAACATCAGCTGATCAGTAGGTGTCCCTCTACACAGCCCCCTCTCCTTCAGTAGATTATTGTGTGAGCTAAACCCTATCAAAGACCTCATCAAAAGCTTGCAGGCTGCCAGTGGATCCAAATAGAAGTTGGTAACATTATGCATGCGCAGGAAAATTTTGACCCGGGAGCCTCCATTGCCCAGAATTTTCATTCCCCTCATACCAAATGTTAGACAGGAAGACAGGGAACAGAGATAAGCTAATGTTTCCCAAATCCAGAACCAATTAGGAAACATTTTGTTTCTGAACAACTAATTAGGATTGGGCCACACCTCTCAGTGTAGACCCTTCATACCTAAATAATGGTAGCATGCACTGCCCTTATATTATTCCTGTCTCCAGTCTGAATGCAAGTCCAATCACTTCATGTTTACATTTGCAATTACTTTCCTAATTGTGACTTTTAGACTCTGTCTAGCTCTATAAATATATGGTTGTTCAATGTATGCAACATGTCTATATGGGCAGCTTCTGTTATTTTCTGTCATGTCCAAGTTAGCAGTTTGATTTATGTGTATTCCTGGCATCGTAGTCTCTAGTGGAGTAATGTACAGATTATGCCAGGAAACATGGGGTGGGGGGGGGGGGGATCTGAGGATTATGACTCAGTCTTAATCCTCAGATTGTGCAGCTATGATCAAATACACCATGACATTGCAGTTATTTATTATATTACAGCAGTGATTCCACTTCCTAAGGAGACTGAGGCAAACAAGACTCCCTCCAACCCCCACACCCCACCACCTTAACTGCATCTTATAGGAGCATCAGTGAGAGAGTCCTGACAAATTGCATCTCCATCTGGTATGGGAGCAGCCAAGCATTAGACCTGAACTTCCTACAAAGGACAGTGAGAACAGCTGAGAGGATCATAGGGGTCTCCCTACCATCCATCGGGACATTTACCAGGAGTGCTGCATACGTAGGGCCCTTAGTATTATTAAGGATCCCACCCACCCATCCAGCATCCTCTTTGACTTTCTACCTTCAGGTAGGGGACTCCAATGCATAAAAGCAAGAGCGGTCAGGATGTGAAACAGTTTCTTCCCTCAGGCCATTAGGCTTCTGAACTCCCTGCCGTATCACATTCAAAGTATCAATGGTTCATCTGTTCTGTACCTTAGAATATTTAATTTATGCACTTTAGTTTATTTGCTTATGTATAATCAATCTGTAGATTTTATCCTTAATTTCCTAACTTCTTATGTGTTATGTGCGTTATGTGTACTACAGTGCTTTACACTCTGGTTCAGATACACGTTGTCTTGTTTGACGGTATACATGCATATAGTTAAATGACAATAAACTTGACTTGACTATTATTGTACCACACAGTGACTGTCCAAATTAAGAAATGTAATTTTTGTTTATTTTACACACAAGAGATTCTGCAGGTTCTGGAAATCCAGAACAGCACACAAAATTCTGGAGGAATTCAACAGTCAGGTAGAGTCTATGGGAATGAATAAACTGCCGACATCTTGGGCCAAGACTCTTCATCAGGACTTTATTTATTTTACTGCCTGCTCTGCAATGTTTTGGACCAGATATTGAGAGTGTCAAGGTTGTAAGCACAAAGAAATGTAAAGTATTTCTAGCTCTGAGAAGCCCATTTGGTCTTACAAGTCTATGTTTGCGTTTTACCCCCTATAAATCTCTTCATGAAAATCCATCAGTATACCCCCCCCCCCCCCCACACTTTCTTTCGGCCCTTATTTGGATAAACCTTAAATGCATTAATGCTATTTGACTTTGGATGAAAATGCTTTTCTAAATTCTCTTATTTTTGTTACTATTTTATTTCTATGATGTCTAGTTGTGAGCAGTCCCACAAGTTGGTCCATCGAGTTGGAAACTGTATATGGCAGATAAAAATGTGCACCAAACAGGCACAGGAGACCTATTCCTCTGTGCCATCCAAGTTCCAGCTGTTTCTACAACCAATTGTCTGCTCAATTTCACTGCTCAACCTCTAGTGGGCTTCCTGTGCAGGCGTACAGAGTCACAGAATTCATCCTCTCATTAATCATCTTAGAGAGATGAAAATACCGATTTCTTTGAGTGATTAATATTATTCTTTAATTCAGACATGTTGTATGAAAATATATGTCTTACAATTGCCTTTCCAATTCTCTTTAACTTGATCAAGACACACACAGTCTTAACATTCCTGGAGAAAAATGTTGCCCCACTTGACTTTTACTGATTGATATAACCACTTATTTCTAATAAAAGCACCTTCTCAAATCCAGTGCTGCAATCAAATCCCTGCCCAGCCCTTGCCTCATTTCCACGTGGAAAAGCAATGAAAATTGCCCTCAGTTTGTGGTGCTGACATGTTTTTGTCACTGGTACCTTGTGTGACTTCTTCCTAATTGCTTCCCAGAAAAAAGAGCAGTCTGCTGGTATGATATACTGTGGCCGGTGCTGTCGGTGTGGCCTTCTATATATTGGTGAGACCCGACACAGACTGGGAGACCGTTTCGCTGAACACCTACACTCTGTCCACCAGAGGAAGTAGGATCTCCCAGTGGCCACACATTTCAATTCCATGTCCCATTCCCATTCTGATGTGTCTATCCATGGCCTCCTCTGCTGTCGAGATGAAGCCACACTCAGGTTGGAGGAACAACACCTTATATACTGGCTGGGTAGCCTCCAACCTGATGGCATGAACATTTTCCAACTTCCGTTAATGCCCGTCCTCTCCTTCTTACCCCATCCCTATTTATTTATTTATCTATCTATCTATCTATCTCTGTTTCCCTCTCACAATAACTCTTTGCCTGTTCTCCATCTTCCTCTGGTGCTTCCCTCCCCCTTCTTTCTTCCAAGGCCTTCCGTCCCATGATCCTCTCCCTTCTCCAGCTGTGTATCCCTTTTGCCAATCACCTTTCCAACTCTTAGCTTCACCCCTCCCCCTCCGGTCTTCTCCTATCATTTCGGATCTCCCCCTCCCCCTCCGGTCTTCTCCTATCATTTCGGATCTCCCCCTCCCCCTCCTACTTTCAAATCTCTTACTATCTCTTTTTTTCGTTAGTCCTGACAAAGGGTCTCGACTCAAAACGTCGACTGTCCTATAGATGCTGCC
The DNA here is from genome assembly GCF_048418815.1 of Hemitrygon akajei. Taxonomy (NCBI): domain Eukaryota; kingdom Metazoa; phylum Chordata; class Chondrichthyes; order Myliobatiformes; family Dasyatidae; genus Hemitrygon; species Hemitrygon akajei. The sequence continues at coordinate 35,272,567 of NC_133125.1, forward strand.
TGGCCTGCTGCGTTCCACCAGCATTTTGTGTGTGTTGTTAGACGAATTAAATGACCGCTCTGGTTGAAAGACTGGCCTGAGGACTGTAAGTGACCCGGTAACTCTGGTGTAGGGTCAGCTGCTACTCCATGCTGCAGTTACAGTTGCAGATTCAAATGAAGAGGCAGAGCAGCAACATCCATTGTCAAAAAATAAAATATTATGGAAATACTCAGAAGAATTAATGTTATAGATCAAGGACCCTTCAAATCTGAGAAGGAAACTTCTGTGTCTTTCTCCACTCATTGGAACAGGGACGTAATAAATAGTTCTGATATTTTATTTCAGACCTTCGGCATCTGCAGCATTTTAATTTTCAATAACAACCTTGGCTTGTATATAGCTTTGGTTGATTTTATACTGAAATGCCTGTCTATCAACTGTTAGTTAACTTCCATTCTGTGCCAACAGGTGTCCCCTGACCACTATTTTAAGGAGCCTCCTGATGTTCACTGTTGTCTTCCCACTTGAATTGCTGAATCAGGATGCGGCAGATAGAATATGTAGGTTTTCATTCACATTCCAAATAAATCTGAGATGGTACATTAAATGGCCGCTGAAAATTTTGCCTATTGTGAGTAGATAAGCAATACAGTCAGGGGGAGTTGATAAGAAAGTGGGAAGAGTAGCAATATGTATGATTAGTGTACACTGATTTAAATTGTTCTATTTGGGCCAAGGAGCCTGTTTCCATTCTATATCTGTCTCTGACTATGAATGTATCTCATCAGTTCAGGAGTAATTAGCCATGGGTAATAAACACAGGCAATCCCACCTATGTATCTCTGCATCTTATGAACAAATAGGTTTTTTAAATGGCATTGGGCCACTCTATAATAATCTGCATTTGGTCCAATGCCCATGCAAGAACACAGATGGAGACTGAGGAATGATCATTGACAGTCCAAACAATGCGAACTGTTGACCCACTTTTAAATCTTTGCATGACTTGCAGGTAGGTAGGTCTACATGAGTACAGTGAGGATTTGAGCTCTTGATCTGATAGAATCCAAAGCTTGTTCTTAAATGGTGGAACATATAACATATTCTGTCTGAAATTGCAAAGCATCTGACTGCAAGACTCTATGAAGGATTATGAAGACAACTGAAAGGATTTTCTGCATCTCTCTTCCACCCTCCAGAGATATTTATCAGGAGTGCTGCCTACACAGGGCTCTGAGCATTGTTACTAATGGCCCCCATTCGTCCAACAATCTCTTTGACCCCCTACCATCAGGCAGGAGGTACTGTAGCATTAGGACAAAGACTCTTAGGATGGAACAGCATCTTCACCAAGGCTGTGACACTACTGAACTCCCTTCCGCTACCAGAGTCTCATTACGTATGAAGCACCAGTAGCATTATACTGTTTACTTTTAACTTGAGTTACACATGTACCTTTTTTTTTCATTTATTTGTGGTAATAGTACTTTATGTGTTGTTTATGAATTGTATGTGCAGTGTTGCGCACCTTGGTCTGGAGGAACATTCCTTTGTTTGGCAGTATATGTGCGTACAGTTGAAATGACAAACTTGAACTTGAATATGAACAGGCTCAAGCAATGATGTGGAATTACAGAAATGATACTCTAGGAATTAGAATTGCGTACACCATCCAAAACAGAATAACAAGAAGAATTCCTTTGATTTCAGAAGGATACATCCTTTTTAAAAAAACCTCATTTGTCTGAAGCTGATATATAATAATGTGTATTTAAATTACAGAACAAATATTAACATTGTACTGATTTCAGGTTTAGAAGAAACTCAGAATAATGACTTACTTACTGCCTGTTATGTCGCTGGCAATTAGGGCAGTAATGATTGTCCTCCATCTCTGTCTGTGTAGAAGAATTATTCACTGCTCTTTCCTTAACAATTGTTTTTTGACCATTCAGGGTTGTTAGCCTCATGTTGGACCCCCAAACCTGGAAGACCAGTGGACCACCCTTAGTTTGGCCTCTGTCCTTTGACCTGTTTGGCATGGGTGACCCTGCCAAGAGTCAAAGCACAAGGCCCTAACTCCAGCCAACATAGCTCTCCTGGTCACTGGGGCATGCAAACCTCCAAAACCTACCTCAAGCCTGTGGTCCTCTTGGAGTCAGAATAATAAGTATTATAGTAAAATGTAATACTTTTATTCTTACATTATTATATTATTAATTTAATAATAAACATTAAAATTCTATTATTTTTAATTGATGTAAATCAATTACATTTAATATTGTTCTGTTTCAAATAATTAAAATATATGTGCTATTGATATCGATTGCATGACACACAACTAACATTTCATCAACAGGTCCTTTGTAATTATGATGAAATATCTCAAAATGAGCTATAATAATTGGATATAATTATGTAATCACGATGAGAAAGACTTACATAAACTGAAACTATTTTGATCCAGGTTATTTTAAACATATGATTCTCAGAATCAACTACTTGATCTTTTCAATTATGTGTAATGTTTACTTAATCTACAAAAGGGGTTCCTGAGCTTTTTTGTTCTGTGGATCCCTGCCATTAAATGGGGATTCCATGAACCATGGGATGGGAACTCCTGCTCTATAGACGACAGTGTTGCTGATTTGCAGATCTGGTCTTTAACTGAAATTTTCAACACAATTTCATGCATTCATTAAATATTACTCTTTTCCCGGTGCTTAGATTCTGCGATTTGTTTTCTTGCCTTGGCGATTTTATTCCACAAATATTTCTCATGCGTGAGCTCAAAAAATGGGTTCACGAAGAATAATGTAATGGATGACAGATGACATTTATTGTTCACAATAGAAGATATTCTACATAATTCACAAACACCATCATTGAGTTGTTGTGTTCACTTTGAGAGATGGCGTTTGACGTAATGACACCAGCATGCGGCAACTGTTTTTGGTTCATTTGTAATTCAGGGTTTGTTAAGATCTTGGATGTTTTATTCGCAAAATCCTGCATTGGTGACCTCGATGCTCTTGGACCATCCCAGTGTTACTCAACAACAGGTCGACTAACGCAGCTGCTTTGAAGCTGCTGGAGTTTTGGGAGTAGCATGCTACCACCTAGTTTGATCAAGTGTGAGCACTGTGAGAAATCACCGTGGACAATACCAAATTTTACTACATCGTAGCACCGTGAAATAGTTTCACTGCAACCAGAGTGCTGAGTGTACTGGAAAACCTACCAGCACATGATAAATATGTCACTCTGAAAACTCACCTATTACAGGTTTTGGATGGCCTGACTCTGAGGCGCCAGACCATTGCTCTCCTTGCCCAGACTGGGTGGCGCTCAGCCTTTATAACTAATGGACCACATGCTATCTCTCCTGGGCAATCACCATTTGTTCTATGTTTAAAGAATTGTTTATGTAACAAATGCCTCATCAAGTCCACACAGCCCTTGCTAATACACCCATGAAGGACTATAGGGAGCTTGCTAAAATGGCTGATAGTCTACACTCAGCCAGCCAGGGGTGCATCACTCCTCCTTCTTTCCCATCTGAACCAGACAACACCACGTCTATGTTTTTGCCCTGCCCACTTCAACACGAAGACCAAGAAGTGCAAAATGCCATGCGGCTTCGACAATGCCAACATATTGGGACATTGGAGGTCTGAGAACACCATGGGTTCCAGCTGCCAGGGTCGTTTGTTGCTCACTATGGACACCCTTTCAGGGTGACACTTCCTGTGTGACACAAGCACTCGGGTGAGTGTGCTGCCAGCATCGCCTATTAATTATAAGGCAGAGAGCAACGGACCTTTGCTGGAGGCTGCAAATGGCAGCAACATTTAGACTAATGGGACACGGTGCATAACGCTCTCCTTCAGTGGACAATGCTACACATGGACCTTTGTCTAGAGTAAAGTTGCTAGACCTCTGCTTGAAGCAGATCTCTTGTTCAACAAAGGTCTGTAGTAGATTTTAAGAACTGCTGGATTGTGGATGCAAAAGACTTTGGGGCTTTGGGTTGTTACCCCGTATTCCCAGTAATTACCCCACAAAGACGCTGTCTAATGCATGCACCACCATGTGAATTCATTCCCAAACCTCAACAAGCCCACATTCTCCACTACAGTCACAAAGCATGGGGGCGAGCTCCACATTTCCACAACTGGCTTGTCCATCCACATGCACATAGACTCAGAAAAGCTGGCCAGCACGAAGCCTGAGTTTGCTAACATGGAAATGCTTAGCCATTGGGCTTCACCCCTCCACATGGTCCCTAAGCTCGATGGTGGTTGCTGCCCATGCAGCGATTACCACCACCTTATCAAAGCCACCACCTCTGATCGTTACCTGGTCCCACATTGCAAGAATTTTGACTGGTTTAGCCATAAGGATAATTTTTTCTAAGGTGGTCTTGGTCAGGGGCTACTATGAGGTCCCTGGATGCACTGAGGACATTGCTGTTATAACCCCATTTAGCCTACTTGAGGTTCCATGCATACCATTTAGGCTGAAGAATGCAGCACAGACTTTCCAGCAACTAATGGACTGTGTGCTAAAAGACTTAAATTTTCTTTTTGTTTACCTGGATGATATACCTGTCACCAGCGCACACAAAACCTAATACTTATCATATCTCCACACACTTTTCAAGTGCTTAAGCCAAAATAGGCTGATTATTAACCCTGCTAAGTGACTGTTTGGGTTGTCTACTATTGACTTTGTTGGCCACTGTATCACCACAGACACCCCTACCGTCAAAAGTCACCCCTATTATGGACTTTCCACTCCACACATTACTAAAGCACTGCAAGAGATTTTGGGCACGGTGGAATTTCTACCATCATTTCATTCCACGAATTGCTGAACTTGTGCCCCCCTTGTAGAGTGCCTTTAAAGGCAGTGCCTCTAATCGCATCCTTGTCATCAACAAACATGACCAGAGCATTTGATGACCCTAAATGAGCTCTTTCAAACACAACCCTACCAGCACACCCTCTCCCCAACACACTACTGATGCCTCAGGCTATGCTGTGGGTGCTGTGCACGAATAGATGGTTGAAGATGTGTGGCAGCCGATCACCTTCTTCAGCCAGTAGCTCTGCCCATCCCTCCACCTCCCCCCACCCCCGAGAGGAAGGACAACATGTATGACCGTGAACTTCTAAGACTCTATCTGGATGATCACCATTTTCATTTTCTACCGGAGGGTCAGCATTTCACAGTGTTCTTTGACCACAAACCCCTCGTGCACATAATGTCCAAAGCAAGGGACCCTTGGTCTGCACTGCAGCAATGTCACCTGGCCTACATTTCAGAATTCACAACTGACATACGGAAAGTAACATTGAAGGGGAAAGTAACATTGGGGCTGAATGCCTTTCAAGGCCCGCCTTCGATGCCATACGCATTGGGGTTGACTATGCTGGCACGGCAGCCAACCAAGCTACTAATCCAGAGGTCCAGGCTTACAGAACAGTAGTCAAAGGCCTGCAGATGGCTGATGTTAAATTTGGAGATGCAGGAGTTTCTCTCCATCTCAGCCAATCACCCTTGCCCCAAAGTGCCTAAAAAGTGGTGGCAGATTGTTTTTAACTCCATTCATGGCCTCTTCTATCTGGGCAGGAAGTTCTCACAGAAACTTTAAAGTCACTTTAAAGTTTTGTGTGGCATGGCCTTAGGGATGTGCAAGACTGGAATACAGCCCATGTTGTGTCAACAGATGAAAATTAAACATCACGTTCAGGCACTTTCGGCACTTTTCGAGGTCCTTGAGCAACGGTTTCACCGTGTCAATATGGACCTGGTTGGTCGCTCCCCCCTACCCACCTCACGAGGCTTCATGCATCTCCTGACCACTGTGGATCATGCCACCAGGTGGCCGGAGGTTGTCCCTGTAGCATCAATGATGGCTGTGGATGTGGCTCAGACACTCACCGACACCTGGGTTGCTCGGTACAGCACCCCACCTGATATTTCTTCCAACCGCAGTCCCCGATTCACATCGGACCTCTGAGCTGCAGTGACCCAGTACCTCAGTGTTAAACCGCATCACCCTGTGGTGTATCACCCACAGTCCAGTGGCCTGTGCGAGCACGATTCCTTAAAGCCTGCTCTGAAGGTCTAACTGGCAGACAAGCATTGGCACGATCTTCATCCGTGGCTGCTGCTGCTGCTGGGGGTAAGAAAAGCTTTAAGAGAAGACGTGCATTCCTCCACAGTAGGACTGGTGTACAGACAGCCTCTGTAGGTGCCAGGCAATTGTATTCCTGATGTCACGACTGCCTTGTTAGCATCTCAGCAGCATTCCACCCTTATCAGTAAATCCAATACTTTTACACCAATTCCTATCTCCCATTATAGTGCACAGCTCTCTTGAGTCCCAGTCGGCCTACGTTCTACCTCGTTTGTTTGTGTCAACCATGATGCACATCAACACCCCATTAAGCCTTCCCCCCACCCCCCACGATGGACCATTCCGCATTTCGGAACTGGGCCAAAAGACTTTTATAGTAGATAGGAAGGGTAAACCTGAATGTATTTCTGTGGATTGTCTTAAGCCGGCCCACTACATAAACCTTACATCACAATATGACTACATGCCAGTCAGCACACCACTGGATGGGCCAGAAGCATCTGCTGTTTTACTTCAAACAAGGCACATGGGACCTGAGCCAGGTGGCTCGTATGAGCTCCGGACAGACTCACAATGACAGTTTTGATGAATTCTGGGCTAGCCTGTGGAAGGTAATGTAACGGAATACAGATGACACATATTGTTCATAAAAGAAACTGTTCTACATAATTCGGAAACATTGTCTTTGTGTTGTTGTGTTCACTTTAAGAGACGGTGTCTGATATCATGACATCAGTGTAAGGTGACTGCTTTTGGTTTGTCACAATGGAAGGGCTACAGCTCTTGTGAAGCACATAAAGAAACTCTCGTATGTTTCATTCACAAAAGTTTATAAGCTCTTCAGCTTGTAAAAAAAAGTCATTGTCTGATGCAGATATAGTGGATTCCAGTTAATTGAGACACATTGGGCCCAGTACATTTTGGACCAATTAAGCAGTTACCCCAATTAGCTGAAGGTTCATGGAAACAATTAAAAATGTATAACAAAGAAAAAAATGAGAAAAAATTATGTATTGAAATGAAATACAGAACAAATTAGAACACTACCAACACTACTACAGTACTATAAACCTGAATGTTAGTTCCCAATACTTATAAATGGAGGAATTTATCTGCATCACATTCTGTTAACTGTAAATGAACAAAGTCAGTGCAGACACCCAGTGCAAATAACGGACTCCCTTCGTACAATGCTGTCAACAAATGCATCCTCCAAATATTCATTTTAATTGTAACTTCCAATTGATCCTTTCCAATTCTTCATAGTTTCAAACTTGTTGAAATAGTGAAATCGTTTCTCTTTTCTCTTGACTGTCTCTGGCATCTCCAAGCCTGAATGCTTGAAACCACAGTGACCAAAACAGTTCAGAGTTGTCTTACTGCTCATTTCTCGCCAACTATCAGTGACAAAAATCGCTGCTTTTTGAAGACAAATACATACAACTGACGCTATTTTAAAACTATTTTACTCTTCCTTGTGACTGACACTAGTTAAGAACTGATTGGCAACAATTTCCTGTCCCTAAAAAGTGGCGGTGTGTCCCAAATAAACAATAGGAATCCTGGTTATTTTCTTTGATGAGTTTTTTGTCCTTTAAGAATTGTCTCAAATAAGCTGTTGCCCTGATTAAATGATATCCACTGTATTTCTACACCAACCAGCCATAGAAACATTTTTTTTAGCAGAAATCATTCATAGAACAGACAGGACACTGTTAAGTCATTATTGACTGCAGCTGTTGTATCAATCAATAGAATATAGAAAATAATTATTGTGTATTGTTCAGCCCAATTTAACTTGTTTCAAATATAATTCCATTATAATAACATTCAAGCTGAAACACAAGAATATTTATTGGTGATTACACATTTAATATTTATTCTGTTCTGTGGTTCGTAGGGATGGATTTGGGGACAGAGAGGGGTGTTTAGGGACAGTGATGTGGTGGAGTTTGAGTTGAAGCCTCTGCTCTGCTCTCTGCATTCAAACTCCAGCAGCATAGGCCTCTCCACACCTACAACGACAAAGTACAGCTGCAGGCCATGTCTCCTCTCCGTGTTCGAAGGCCAGGATGTGGACAGCCATAGATGACAGGCTGTCCTAAGCCAGTGGGTCTCGTGATGGGATGTAGGAGTTGGGAGCCACAAATTCCTATGAGTTTTGGGCTCACCCCAGAGCTTGAGCCTGGAGTTTGACCATCATCAACTAGCCTGAGGTTGATACCAAGTTTTGAAGCCTGGAGGTTGGTTTGAAGTCTGGAAGTTAAAGCCAGATGGCTGAAGCACAGCGACTGGAGGCCTGTACATTTGGAGAACTGTCATATGTGTGGGTGGGGAGGGTGGAAATGGGTTTGTTTTGCTGTTGTTTTTTATTGCTTGTTGTGTTCTTTTTTGCTGTGCTCTGTGTTGTTCTGCCAGGCTACGTTGGCACTGGAATGTGTGGTGACATTTGTGGGCCGCCCTCAGCATATCCTTAGGTGTATTGATTTTTAACACAAATGACGCTTTTCATCGTATGCTGACAGCACATGTGATAAATAAATCTGAACCTGAACCTGAATCTTGGTTGGTTCTAGCTCCCGCTTCCTCTCCCACTTGGAATATTTGACTTTCCTAGCCTGCAGCTGTACAGACAATCTCCAGCTCTGAACTCACCTTCAGTGATTTTGCAGATAGTTTTTGAGGAATTAAACCAACATAGTTTGGTTGGGTGACTATTTCCTTCCTCTGAGAAAGAAACAAACTTTTTTTTATTTTTTGCTTAAGATGTGTTCGTTTAAACTCATGACCTACAATTCTGTGCTCGCACAGTCCAAGTCAAATACTTACATCATCATTATTTATGCTTCTGAACATTCTAAAGATATAGTTCATTTTCCCTTAAGCTGTTCAGTGTCCAGTTAAAACATGTTCTACTCTGTAAGCATTCCCCATAACTGAAAGCCCTAAGTTCTGGAATTATCCTTGCTGTGGTTCTCTGAACCCTTTCCAATTCATAAACATCATTTTGAAGGAAGAATGCCCAAATCTGCACACAATATTCCAAATGTGATCTCATCACTGAGCTGCACAATGTTGCAATAATTCTTTCAAATTATTTCCAAATGACTTTGTGATAGTACAAGATCAGCATTTCAACTAACAGCTCTGCATTGCAGCCATGGAAACATTTCAGACAGCACAGAAAAATTTGGTAGAAATTCAGCAGGTCAGGGAAATGGACATTCCATGTTTTGGCTTGAGACCCTTCATCTAGTCTGATCCACTGGGCTCTGCCATCACTATAACTATTTTATCCAGACATGTTGCAGGCTTTCAAAGTCATTATCAAATTGATCAATTGCTGGTAACTCACCTTCTCTGTTGTTTGAGAATTTTTCATTTCTGTTGTAGGTCATCATCTGTGATATTATCTCATTTTCTCTCTTCTGACACTGCCTTATCTCTGGGGATCTTCTTCCCCGTATGATACAACTTTTATATGTGAAACCCCGCAGGTTTCCTTGGCTGTGTAAGTCTCAGGAATACATTCTCCAGTCCCGGCAAACCCGTGAGATTGAGACAGCTCTCCCACGCCCAATCCCGGTTTGTGTGGATACTGTGTAAACTGCAATGCTGTTACAACTCAGCGCCAAGAAACAACGGACAGCACACTGCATGCAATTAAAGCAATTATATTTATGAATCTTAACTAGAGGTTAGTAAAGAAAAAAAACAAAAAGGGCCCATTATAATTAAACAGTGAAATGTGCACCAGTTGGAGCTTAATTCACAGATCCTCAGCTGATCTCGCTGTCTGGCTCCATCGAATCAAGATCTCCCCACCAGGTCGTATCCACCAACAGATTCTCTCCAGTGTCTTCTCTCTTCATCTCCTGCCAAACAAAAGACCCAGCTCACATTCCAAAGCCCCCGTTATCTCTAACCATAACAGAAAGACCATTACATTAGCAGTGAAACCTTTCCCAGTGTGTTACACACACACACACACACACACACACACACACACACACACACACACACACACACACACACACACACACACACACACACACACACACACACACACACTCCCCCACCCCCCCCCCCGCCCCCGGCCTGGTCTCATCTATCAAAGAGAATGCATTGGTACTTTTCAACATTTCATCCCTCCCCACTCTCACTGCAACTTAAAACTATTCCCTCAATTCTCCCTTTCTAACCTGCAATGTCAGAATGCATCTCCTCCACATTCTCCTTAAGCACAGGAGCACCACAAGGGTGTGTGCTTAGTCCCCTGCTCTACTCACTTTATACTTACCACTGTGCAGCCAAGTACAGCTCAAATGCCGTATTCAAGTTTGCTGATGACACCACCGTCATAGGCCAAGTCAGAAGTGGTGACGAATCAGCATATAGGAGGGAGATTGAAAATCTGGCTGAGTGATGCCACAACAACAACCTCACACTCAGTGTCAGCAAGACCAAGGAGCTGATTATTGATCTCAGGAGGGGGAAACCAGAGGTCCATGTGCCAGTCCTCATTAGAGGATCAGAGGTGGAGAGGGTCAGCAATTGTAAATTCCTTGGTGTTATCATTTCGGAGGACCTGTCCTGTGCCCAGCACATAAAGTGTGTTTACAAGGAAAGCATAGCAGCTCCTCTACTTGCGAAGATTTAGCATGACGTCTAAAACTTTGACAAACTTCTGTAGGTGTGTGGTGGAGAGTATATTGACAGGCTGCATCACAGCCTGATATGGAAACACCAACGCCCTTGAATGGAAAAATCCTACAAAAAATAGTGATCTGGCCTAGTCCATCACAGGTAAAGCCATCCCCACCACTGAGCACACCTACATGAAGTGTTCTTACAGGAAAACAGCATCAATCACCCAGGTCATGCTCTCTTCTCACTGCTGCTATCAAGAAGAAGATACAAGAGCCTCAGGACTCATACCACCAGATTTGGGAGCAGTTCTAACCTCTCAGCCATCTGGCTCTTGAACCAAAAGGGATAAACTCAACTTCACTTGCCTCATGATTGAAATGTTCCTACTACCTATGGACTCACTTTCAAGGACTCTTCACCTCCTATTCTTGATATTTATTCCTTTTTATTATTATTATTATTATTATTATTATTATTATTATTATTCCTTTCTCTTTGTATTTCACAGTTTGTTGTCTTTTGCAGGCTGGTTGAATATTGAAGTTAGTGTGGTCCTTCATTGATTCTTTTATGGTCATTATTCTATTACAGGTTTTTTGAATATGCCTGCAAGAAAATGAATCTCATGGTTGTATATGGTGGCATGTAGGTATTTGATAATAAACACACTTCGAACTTTAATGAAAACATGATATTATCCAAGTTTAGCAATTGTTCCTGTTGGTGGTGTTCCCGTATTCTTGTCCTCCCAGGCTTCAGAAATTTTAGGATGCTATTGAGGAAGCCTTCAGAAGTAGCATGATATAGGTAGGATACACTGCGACCACATCTCAGGCAATGTGGTTACAGATATCGATAATGAAAACTGCTCCTTTTAAGTCCTGTGAGTTGCAACTCCCTAAACAGACTGTGTCCCATCACTACATATAGTAAAGCAGTTCTGCTGCAGAATAATAACTGCAATAGAGGTTTTCTTTATTTGAAACTCTGTGCCCAAGTGTGTGAATGGCAGAGTTTTTCTGCATAAGCAACCAGTTCTGGATCTCCACAGAATAAGACATGAATTGTAGTGCAATGTACTGCCATAACTGAGTATTTTCAAGACATTGTTGAGGGATAGCTTGCACATGTGTTAACTTCATTTAGAATCGTACACATATCTGCAAACTGAAAAATAGATTTGCAACTAAATTTAGAAGTTTGGCAAGCTGTCAAATATTTAGGAAACTGCTATTAAACACAAAATGGTAGGTCTGTGTACCCTAATTAAATATAAATGGAAGTATTCAGGAGCTTGAGGCAGGGGTGGAGTTTCTAAACCCCAGATTTGGAAATAAAAACTATATAATTATAGTTCATTTGTTTTATTAAACAGAGGCTTTCAAATGTAAATTCTGTGATTATTTCAGATTTCTAAACTCAGTGCCTTCATTGTATCATTAACATAGCTTCTCTAATAGAATGTGACGATGACCAATCAAAGTTCAATTTTTCAAAGGTACGTTTAATGTCAGAGAAATGTATACCATACACATCCTGAAATACTTTTTCTTCACAACCATCCACGAAATGAATGACAGTTAAATGTTAGAACCCCAAAGCCCCCCCACCAGCACCCCCCCACATGTAAGCAGCAAAGCAACGTTCCTCCCTTTCCCACCAGCAAAAAAATGCCCCAAACGAGCATTCAAACATGCAGCAAAACAACAGCAAAGACACAGACTTGCAGTACCCCAAAGACTACTCGTTCACCCGGTATTCGACATACCACAAGCTCGCTCTCTCTCTAATAAGGGAAAAAGAGGCATCCCTGTTTCACAGTGAGTGGGGAGACATTACAAACAACTTGCTGATTTATGGTGTTAGAAGTCCATTGCGTCACTTTTTTCTGAGCTCTGTGCCTAAAGAACTCAGGTCTCTGGGCACACAGTCAGCAGCCAGCTCGCTCCTTTCGATCTTCCATCTCCCACAACACACCAAATCCCTGCCGAGGCACTGACCTTCGTTCCGCTGGTCTCCAGGGCCACGAGACCCCAGAACTCCGAAGGTGAGCTAATCTCCTAGGCCACATCCTTGGCATATCGAATAATGGCCGGTCGTGAAACCCCGAGAGTGGGTCCTATTCCCGCAAAGAACCGAAGTCAGCATGTAACTCCAGGTCATGGTCTTCATAAGAACCCCAAAGGGATAAATAAAGATATTAAAGTTAGAAATAGAGTTGTTTCCGAAGATGCAAGCAAAGGAGTCGCCGTTAGGCGCCATTGACTCTCCTAAGCTCCTCCTCCTCAAAGTATACATATGTCACCATGCACAATCCTGAGATTCATTTACCTGCTGGTATACTCAGCAAATGTATAGAATAGTAAAGATACCAGGATCAATGAAAGATCAACAAAAGTGCAGGAGACAACAAATGGTGCAAATGCAAATATAAATAAATAGTAATAAATAACAACCACATGAAATAACAAATTAAAGAGTCCTTAAAGTGAGATCATTGGTTGTGGGAACATCTCAATGGGCGAGTGAGTGTAGCTATCCCCTTTTGTTCAGGGGCCTGATGCTTGAGGGGTACTAACTGTTCTTGAACCTGTGGTGTGAGTCCTGAGGTTCTTGTGCCTTCTACATGATGGTAACAGCAAGAAATGAACAAGGTCTGGGTGGTGGGGATATCTGATGATGGATGCTGCTTCCCTATGACAGCGTTTATGTAGATGTGTTCAATGGTTGGGAGGGTTTTACCCGTGATGTACTGGGCTGTATTCATTACCTTTTGTAGAAATTTTCCCTTCAAAGGCATTGGTGTTTCCATACAAGGCCATGATGCAGCCAGTCAATACATTCTCCACTACACATCTATAGAAGTTTGTCAAAGTTTTAGGTGTCATGCTGAATCTCCGCAGATTCCTGAGGAAGTAGAGGTGCTGCTGTGTTTTCTTCACAATTGCATGTACGTTCTGCAATGAAGACATAACTACATTCTGGAGATATCATTTGCCCCAAGACGATTTGTTTATATTCTTTGCGAACAATGTTGTGGCACATTATCTTTAACACACTTCCTTGATTACAAAACATCTCATATCTTTCCGTAAATGCTGTCTGACCTGCCGAGTTCCTCCAGCATTTTATGTGAAATATGCCAAGATTCTTCAACTGCTACTCAGCAAAAGCTAACATCTTCAGCCTCAAGAGATTTAGGAATATTATCTTCCACGTCAATATTGTAGTTTAGTACAAGATCACAATAAAATAAAAATAAGTTTTAAATGAGAGAATGAAGTAACTAAAGTGTTGCCTGGCACCCATCCTTTGGGCCTTTTTCATCCTTTATTTTCAAGGCTCACTTCCAGTCACTTTCATGCCCTCCCATACAAGCAAAACCATGGAATAATCTGCCAAAACATTTGAACTCTTGTAAAAATAGTTTGCTATCTGTCTCCTCAGAGTTCAGCAATCACCAGAGGAATAACACTTCATAGTGAATGCTGGAAGTTGGGGAGAACAGCTGAAAGCTGAAAACAACACATCAGCATCAATAAAGTAAAAATGTTTCAGTGTCATCCCTACACAAAAGCAAGTCTGGATCTGTGAACGTTTGGCCTGATTTATTGAGACGTAGTATATAAGAATAATGATTGTGCATGTGCAAAAAATGTTTGTGATGTCCCCGCATAAACTTCACTACATACTTTTTACAGTTTTCACAAATAAAAATGAAGTCTGCTGTGACAATTTATGACTATTTTGTATTATAGCTAGAGCCGGGAAATAGACTTAACAATGAAGAAATTGCTTGACTGATTGAAAGTGCTCCCTTCAATCACCATTTTTTATTCTCCGTTTTTCAATGATAACAATTTTAAACATGTAATCCATATATCAAAGCAAAAATACTTTTAATTTATACAGTGCTTTTTAAGATCTCATAATGTCTTAAAGTATTTTACTGTCAAATAAAATCAATGAACTGTAGCCAGCGTTGTACTTTAATGAACACGGTAGCAAATTCTGCATCCTACAAATAGAAATGGATTGATGATCTATCTATTATCCTGGCAGTGTTAATTGGGGGGGATGGGTGTTGACCAGAACATATTGGAGAATTCGTTTTTTTCAAAGTTATACTTGAAATTTTTCTGCATCCATCTGAAACAGCCTTGGGGCTTTGGTTTAAAGTACCGTACATAGGAAACTGGCACCTCTGATAGTGTAGCATGTCATCAGTACATAAGTACATGAGCAACAGTGGACTATATGGTCCTTCTAGCCTGCTCTGTCATTTACTATGATTATTGCCGGTTTTGACCTCATTGTCATTTTCCAGCACTATCCCTATATGCCATGATTTTCTTACTGTCCAGAAATATTTTAATGTCTTTTTTGAAAGAGGT
The DNA here is from genome assembly GCF_048418815.1 of Hemitrygon akajei. NCBI lineage: Eukaryota > Metazoa > Chordata > Chondrichthyes > Myliobatiformes > Dasyatidae > Hemitrygon > Hemitrygon akajei. The sequence continues at coordinate 35,287,738 of NC_133125.1, forward strand.
GAATGAGGCCTACAAAGGTCTCTGTGGTGGAGAATTCCAAATACTCCACAGGATCTGAGTGGAGATATGCTTCTTCACCTCAGTCTTGTCTCTTATTCTTTAAATATGTCCCCTGGGTCCTAGACCCTCTCCAACCAGTCTAACTCTTGAAGAACTCTGTGATTTTTGATGACCTCATTTAATTCTTCAAAACTCTAAAGATCTAAACTATACAGAGTTTGTAAGTTGTGGGAATTCTATGTTGACCACCTGAGGACCCAACAATAAGCAACCTCTTAGGAAAACATCATACTCAATTCAAGTGATCATACTACTATCTAATCTACTAGTTACATACTCAATGAACTCCACCAGATCAGCCAAAAGTATCTTTCAAAAATTCACCTTGATTAAGCTCATTGCTATTATTCTTTTCAAAGTTCTCTGCTATTACATTTTTTATTATGCATTCCAATATTTTCATCATTGTTGATGTTATTCTAACAAGCCATTAGGTCCCTGTTTATTCTTTCCTTCCTTTCTTAAATACTACCTCCCGATGAGGAACAATTCCTCATAAGAGGATAAGAACAATTCCAACACTGGGATGGTGAAGATCACATTCTTGGGATTTATTATCTTTAAACTGGAATGCCTAGTTCCCTCAGTTCTTCACTACACTAGATCTTTGATTCTCTGAGAATTTGGCACTTACTCAGTACTCCACTGAGACGCCAGGCTAGAGTATTTGCCCAAGTTCCTGGCTTGAACCTTCAATGTTCTGATTCAGAATTGAAAATCCTGTCTCTGAGCCAAGGCTGGCGCACAAATAGGATGTTTCAGGAATGATTAAAACAGCTGCATCATTGTTATCTTTATTATAATTATTAGAAAAATTTAAAAACATTTTCTGTCAGTTCAAGCCGGTATAGGTTTCGGACCAAGATATTATGCCAAAAGAACATGATTATATAGGTATAGTGAAAGATTTATTGCCTTTGTTATATTTTTACTGTTGAACTCGGTTTGGCAGATTTTCTTAAGCCTTGAAGTAAATTCTATCAGAAGCTTTTCCTTTATCGCACTATGATCTATCTTCTTTGCCCTGATATTTTTATGTTTCATATTCACCCATTGGCTATATTGTATCCTGCTGCTCTGTTAGGTCTACTACACCTTACTTTATGTTCAATGTTCTGCATTTATCCAGTCCAAAGTTCATGTTTATATCTTTAGAAAATAGTCCTGCCATTTGAATTAATTGCTTTAGCTTAACTGTTAAAGGAGCATATAATTTCAAATCATCCATGTATAGGTGTGTTAAGTTATAGTTCATGTCATTGTTTCTGTTTTGATATCCCATTTTTGTCTGATTCAGTCAATTAGAAGAGCGAGTTTAAAGCTATATGGAATTATAGTGGACTTAGAGAGTTGCCTTGGAAAATAGGTGGGGTGATCATAGTACGCTTCATCAGATGTTGCAAAAATTTCAAATGTTTTGGCTGTAGTTTAAATATATATTAAGAACTTCTATTAACCATGAGTCAGGGACAGAGTCAACTGCCTTTTGGTAGTCAATATAACAACATGAAAGATTTCTGTTTTTCTGCCGGGCTTGATTTAGAATTACAGAATCAATTATCACTGTGCTTCACATCCTTTCATATCCCCGCGGGACCCTTTCTGCTCTTCTGTAAGTATATTGTGGTTCTCTAAGCTCATGGTGATTAGATGCAAGATACATGATGTTACAATTTTATATGTAGTTTGTAAAGAAGTAATAGGTAAACAAGTTATTATGAAATAAAAATATTTTTAAAACATTTTTTTCTCAGCTCAAGCTGGTAAAACCTGAGTTATGGGAATAGCCAAGCACACTCATTTCTCAATTGCTAGGAACTTTCAGATTATTCTAGTGGTGCTTAGTGTTGTGGCTTTCTGGAGATTTACATAAATATTACTGTGTAGCCCCAATTGTTTAATGCCTTCGAGATGACGCCAGTTGTAGATATTACTATGGGGGTAATGTACACCTTGTTTCTAAGTCTTTCAATTTCCTCTTTTAATTCAGCATATTTCTGGTGTGTTTCACTTATTGGTTTCTTATGTTTGAAATGGTGATATCTATTAAATGCTGTTTATTGCTTGTTTATCTTGTATTATTATATCTGGACAGTTATTATGGACAATTATAATGGATAATTCATGGGACTCTGACTCTAAAATTGGATCAGGCTTGTATTTATAGTAAGGTAGGATTTCTTTAATGAGTTTGTATTTTACAGCTAGATTTTAATGAATGATGTTTGCCACTTGGTTGTGCCTGTGTAAGTAATCAGATTGTGTTAAACTGTTACAGGATCCTGTAATGTGTTGAATTATTTCTGGGTTTTTTTCTCAGCATTTTCTACATTTATCATCTTGAATTTGTTCTTTTTTATTTTGTATTTTTGATCATCTATTGTGTTAACCATCTGGTCCTGTATTGCCACAAGGAAACCTTCTGTTTCTGGGACGAGGCCTCCAATTCTGAGCCAGGCGTTTGATGCCTCCTGTTGACATCTAGTCTGCTCAGATTGTGGGGTTGTCTTCCATGGAAGGTCATGCTCTTCCATTGGTGAACGTTTTCCATTAGTGATAATATCTTCAGTTTTCTGGGTTGTGGTTCTCATTTAAGTTTAGTGGTGTGTACTTCTTATCAGAATTGCACATGCCTGTGTGGAGTGCTGATTACTGCTTTTGTTAATAAAAGTGTATCCTTAGAAGTTTTATCTAACAGTTGTGCAGATTTTTAATGTCTGTTAGTCCTCTTCGCCCTCTGTCCTCCGTAGTGTTAATTTAAGCGTATTCGAATGTACATGATGTTTTCTGAAATTTGTCATTTCAGTTCTTTTTTTTTTGTAGACTTTCCAGATCAGTTTCAGACCAAGGTAATAAGCCAAAAGAATTCATTAATATAGGTATAATGAAAGTGTTTATTGCCTTTGTTACATTTTTACTGTTGAGCTCTGGCAGATTTTCTTAAGCCATGAAATAAATTCTGTCAAATTCTTCTTCTTATTCTTCTTCTTATTATTATATTGGCTGAAATGAAGCATGTAGAATTTACTGGCGAGATCTACACAACAGGAAGTTCTTAGTTAATATCAGCATTTCTGACATCTACAATAAAAGCAGGAACTTGCAAATATATATAACTCTGATGCAGTGAATCTTCTCCAGAAACTTCATAGGAACGTTTATAAACAGAACTTTCAGCCCCCAGATATGTAAACAATTAACCATTCCATCCAGCAGCACAATCGACTCTTCCATTTCCTTTCTGACGAAGAGGGCTGCTGGAAGGAGGTTGGGCCTGAGCTGCAAGCTGATGTGTGAAAATGTAAACCATGTTTGAAACAGAATAGTGCAAGTTAAGGAAGATGAAAGAGATCTTACTATCCTATGTCTCCTTATTATAAGATATCATAATGCCCTATATTAAGAGCACAGAGGCACAGGCTCAGAATAGAGGGACATCCATTTGGAATGGAGATGAGGAGGAATTTCTTTAGCCAGAGCATGGTGAATTTGTGGAATTCATTACCACAGACGGCTGTGAGGCAAAGTCATTGGATATATTGAGAGCGGAGGTTGATAGGTTCTTGATTCGTCAGGGTGTCAGAGGATATGGGGAGAAGGTAGGAGAGTGGGGTTGAAAAGGAAGATAAATCAGCCATAACTGATGATGGAGCATACATGACGGGGTCAACCATGGATGCTGGACCCTAGCAGTTGCAGTGCCATCAGCTGATACACAAGCCAGGGCATTATGATATGGAGAGTGAGCTGCTGCCTCTGCAGCAGACTCCCCGTCTCCACGCAGTTGATGAATCCAAACGAACGGCAGTTTGGCACCAGCCCTGTTGCAAAGGTTTCCGGTCAGCGCTGTAGGACTGCCTTAGAGACTGCAGCTCTGGATTTTGTCTCAGCAGTTCCTCAAAGCTTCCCCATGAGTGGGTATAGTTGCAAAGCAGCAGCGGTTTGAGATGGAAGTTCTCATTCTCCTAGACGAGCCCCATCTTCCCGAAGCAACTGGTTTTAAGGAACCAATAACTCCTTCTCCCGTCAGTGGAAACGGTTCTTCTGGGCTTAGTAGCTAAGCCATACATGAAGGCCAGGAGCTGGACTAGGTTGTCAAAGGCTATTTGAGATGTGTGCCATTGGGAGCATTTAATAGGCAGTGAGAGCTTTTCCACACTACGCCCCACATCTATGACAACCTTAAGGAACCAAGGTCTCGTGAATTGCAGCCCAATCCCAGTGCCTTTGGTCAAATCATTGGCCTTTGTTATTTGGACCCATTCACTAAAAGTGCAGACAATGTCTTTGCTAGATTGTACAGTTACGGTTGCTTGGTACTAATAGTACCAGCTCCAGTGCAGGTTGGCTACAGGTACCTTTACTTACTTGGCTCCCTGCTGGACAGAGGTCCATGAGCTAGTTCTCCATGGTGATTGCCAGATGGTATGCTTGAGGACAATCAATGCAGTCATGACTTCCAGTCTTATCAAGCCTTTTTTTGTCTTGCAATACATACACAACCAAAGGGCTCTCTAATGACCTCCCAGAAGAAAGGCAGCAAAAACAAGTGAACAGGCATTATAGTCACAATGTGTAGCTTAGATTTGCCACAAAATATTTTTCCTTGATATCCTCTCTCCATATTTGTCACTTCTATTTTTGACTAGTCTAATGCTCAGCAGGTTGATACCAGCACATTCCACTGACCGGAACTCATCTAAGATGAGCAAGAGAATAAACCTGGATGATTGTAGTCTATCTGCTAGTGATTGTTTGAAAATAGCACACAAATCTGATATATCCACCAGTTATGCACCAACTCCACCCCTCAAACACCACTCCTCCAGCACTACCCCTCAAACTCCACACCTCAATCTCCACTCCTTAGACTCCACCCTTTAAAAACCACCCATCAAACACCACCCCTCAATTAACCTGCATTAATATGATAATTTGGTCAAATTGTAACAAGAAAAAAACCTCACTGATGATCCATTTGTCCATTTATGAGAAACTTGAAGGAGGTGAATGACTGTCATTGCAATTAATGCATACAATTATTCAGCTCTTGGAACTTCCTCTGATGAGGCCTTTAAAATTATGCTACAGAATGCTGAAATCCACATAAAGGGCCCTGAATCTTGGATATATGTTTCAGAATGCATGCTGTACTTGATAACAGACAGGCAACGAAATGCATCTTTCTGTTCACCTGCACTATTTGTGTCAATGAAACTCACTGTGGTACTGGGTTTCAGAGAACTCCAGTTTAAATAACCTCCAACAGTCCTAATGAATTTACTGTATCTGTTGCTGTCAGTGTGGCCTCCTGTATAATGGCAAGACCCAACGTCGACTGGGAGACCGCATTGCTGAGCACCTACACACTGTCCGCCGGAAAAAGCTGGATTTCCCAGTGGCCCACCCATTTTAATTCCACTTTACGTTCTCGTTCCAACATGTCAGTTCATGGCCTCCTCTACTGTCACAATGAAAGCACACTCTCTGGTTGGAGGAGCAGCACCTTATATTCCTGCTGGGTAGCCTCCAACCTGATTGCATGAGCATCAGTTTCTCAAACTTCTGCTCCTCCCACTTCCCTTTTCTTTCTTCCATGGCCTTCTGTCCTCTCCTATCAGATTCTCCCTCCTCCAGCTCTGTATCTCTTCCGCCAATCAACTTCCCAGATCTTTACTTCACTGCTCCACGCCTCCCTCCAGGTTTCACCTATCACTTTGTATTTCTTCCTCTCCTCTGCCCACCTTCTAACTCTGACTCCTCATCCTATTTTGTCCAGTCCTAAAGAAGGGTCTCGCCCTGTACTCTTTTCCATGGATGCTGCCTGGCCTGCTGAGTTCCTCCAGCAACTTGTGTGTGCTGCTCGGATTTCCAGCATCTGCATCTTGTTTGTAATGAATTTGACTTCTGATTTTTTTTCAGAGATTACATTGTGACTAAATATTATCTCCCAGAATCGGTGGTAGAGGAGGATGATGACCATTACTTCCACACATTAAATGAAGAATCAGTATGCAAAAGTAACATCTGCTTGAAAAGTTCATCATTCAATTGCCAACCAATGTCATTTTGCCATTTAGTGAAAAGTAGACAAACTATTGCTTTTATATTTGTGATGTAATTTGAGATGTAGTTTCTAAGTAGAATTCACTTGAAGGTTGAGCAAGTCTCTGTACATGACTGAATTTTGTGTCTAGTGAATACTGGAGCTGCACAAAAATCCAACAGGAGAAAAGTCAAGAAAAAGATATTTTCCTTGAAATCTTCTTCTCCGGTAAAGAGAGAAAAAACATTATTTTGAGCATTCTATGGGTTTAGTTTGCCCTCAAACCACATCAAAATTGAGAAAATAGGTTGAAATTGGAGCCAGAAGTTTAATCAACACACAAAATGTTGAATATTTTTCCAGATTCCATCATCTGTCTCTCGTATCTTCTTGTCATAGTCTAAACTCCTTTTTCTTAAGCTGCCTCTGAGAATAGAGAATGGTTTGCTTCTATTTTGTTTTTGAGAAGTGAATGATGCGTCTGTGTGAATCTTTTTGAAGTGCAGGGGCTGTTATGCACCAGGCACCACATGGACTTGATAGGGCATGATTACTTTCAATAGCAAGGAGTTCCACGACAAATGGAGACCAGACTCTGCTGCACTAACTTAGCATATGCATGAACACGAGCAAGCCACCAAGCTACACAAATACACTCTGACTGACTACAGTATCTGGATGCAGCCATGCAGTCTCTTATACACCCCACCCAGAGGCCCTCCTTTGTTCCCATTCTTGATCCTTCCATACTCCATCCATCCACCCAGGACATCTTTAGGGAGCAGTGTCTCAGAAAGGCAGTGTCCATTCTTAAAGACATCCAGCACCCAGGGCATGCCCTTTTCTCACTGGTACCATCAGGTAGGAGATACTGAAGACACACACTCAGTGATTCAGGAACAGCTTCTTCCCCTCTGCCATCTGATTCCTGAATGAACTTTGAAGCTTTGGACACTACCTCACTTTTTCAGTATAAAGTATTTCTGTTTTTGCACATTTTTTAATAATCTATTCGATATACGTAATTGATTTACCTGTTTATTTATTATTACATTTTATTTAATTTATTTTTTTCCTCTCTCTCTGCTTGATTACGTATTGTATTGAACTGCTGCTGCTAAGTTAACAAATTTCACGTCACATGCCGTTGATAATAAACCTGATACTGATTCTGATTCTATTTATTCTCATTCAAGTTCAAGTTCAAGTTTCTTGGTGTCATAGGCATACACACCCACAGCATAAATGCCATGAAAATTAGCTTCTTGCAGCAACAGAAGATTACATCACAAAACAAACAGAAGTTAACATAAATTTAAATGAATATAAATTGTATATAACTTGTAAAGGTGCAAAAGAAATAAACTAACTAAGCACTGGTGCAACATTGATAGTCTTACATTAATCTAGTGTTTTATTATCTCCACATCGATTTTCCATAGATTCGCCCACTGAACTACACATTAGGGGTAATTTAGGGTGGCCAATTAATCCATCTTCAGGACTCTCTCTGCAGAGCATGACGAGGATGTTTCACATCCGAGATAGAAGTAAGATTGTTCAAGTGTGAAGATGTTGTTTTTCAGTGTTAATTGTAAGCTCAAATGGAATTACCTGCATAACTATCGGTCTTCAGATCCAACAATCTAAGTGGTATCTTCCACCTGTTTTTTCTGCCTCAGGGATAGCATGCTACTCATAGTATTCATAGTAGAGGCACTAATTTGTTAGGGCTGGAGTGGCTGATTAAAAAAAATGTACTGATAAAGTCTGTCATGCCTTCCTAACCAATTATCGAGAGTAGGGCAGGATTCATGTCGTTTCATTTCTTCAAGCATTTCAAAATTAGGCATTAATCTAAATAGAACACAGATCCTGACATCTGTTTTAGTATAACGATATTACTTCAGGCATTTAGTCTTTCTTAAGGAACTCATCTTCCTCTTCTGATTAGTGGAGCTTGAGAAGGATCCCGTTTCGTGGCATTTGCTTTGCTGGAACTAATTCTTGCCAGGAAAAAATATTAACAATCAAATTTCCACCATTGGCAGAAACTTGTATGTGGAGTAAAGTACATTAAAATACAGTATCTTCATTTAAAAAAGCAGACAAATTTTCCAGCAGAAACCTCACCTAATGAAGGGAACTTCAGCTAGCCAGTGAATCAGTCATACACTCAATTCAGGTGGGTGCCTGGGGTGAAACATTAGCAATTTAAAGTAAATGTGGAATTTGTTTAATATAATTAACCTCTTATGGTGAGGATGATGTAAATGGAACATGGAAATGTACAGACCAGTTTTCTAACCAGCTGTTTGTTGTGAATGAAAGCATGAAATGTCATCGGGCAGTGACACATCTGGTGACAGTAAATTAAATAGGCACTATCAAACTATTTAATCAAAGATCAGCAATTAAATTTCAGTTTTGTAACTCCAACGTCTTCTGTGATGCTTGGTAGTAATAAAGTCTGTTTGGTTCTTACGCTAGTATTGCATAATATTACACAAATTCTTGATTAAAATGTGTGACATGTAATTCAACCACCGGAAATCTTCTATAAATGGAACCAGGTTGTATATATCACTTCTTCAGCCCCCTGAATTAATAGACCAGAAAGCACCAATGATGTTTTTTAGATAATTGTTATGTTGTGCAACACCTAAGAATTAATTTTGAAAAAAACCAAGAATCAACCAAATCTAAATATCGCTCTCATATATTTTGTAGAAGATCAAGCAAAACTGCTTTGAAATTATAGGGATTTTCTGCTTTTTTTTTAATGCTGGAAGTATCTGGAAAATTTTAACTAGAACCAGAAAAGATGACAGGAGATGCTGTTGTATAAACCAAGATAGCTTTGTGATATTCAGCCCATCACCATATAATCATATAACCATATAACGATTACAGCACGGAAACAGGCCATCTCGGCCCTTCTAGTCCGTGCCGACGCTTACGCTCACCTAGTCCCACTGGCCCACACTCAGCCCATAACCCTCCATTCCTTTCCTATCCATATACCTATCCAATTTTACTTTAAATGACAATACTGAACCTGCCTCTACCACTCCTACTGGAAGCTCATTCCACACAGCTACGACTCTTTGAGTAAAGAAATTCCCCCTCATGTTACCCTTAAACTTTTGCCCCCTAACTCTCAAATCATGTCCTCTTGTTTGAATCTCCCCTACTCTCAATGGAAAAAGCCTATCCAGGTCAACTCTATCTATCCCCCTCATAATTTTAAATACCTCTATCAAGTCCCCCCTCAACCTTCTACGCTTCAAAGAATAAAGACCTAACTTGTTCAGCCTTTCCCTGTAACTTAGGTGCTGAAACCCAGGTATCATTCTAGTAAATCTTCTGTACTCTCTCTATTTTGTTGACATCTTTCCTATAATTCGGTGACCAGAACTGTACACAATACTCCAAATTTGGCCTACCAATGCCTTGTACAATTTTAACATTACATCCCAACTCCTATACTCAATGCTCTGATTTATAAAGGCCAGCATACCAAAAGCTTTCTTCACCACCCTATCCACATGAGATTCCACCTTCAGGGAACTATGCACCATTATTCCTAGATCACTCTGTTCTACTGCATTCTTCAATGCCTTACCATTTACCATGTATGTCCTATTTGGATTATTCCTACCAAAATGTAGCACCTCACACTTAACAGCATTAAACTCCATCTGCCATCGTTCAGCCCACTCTTCTAACTGGCCTAACTCTCTCTGCAAGCTTTGAAAACCTACTTCATTATCCACAACGCCTCCTACCTTAGTATCATCTGCATACTTACTAATCCAATTTACCACCCCATCATCCAGATCATTAATGTATATGACAAACAACATTGGACCCAATACAGATCCCTGAGGAACACCACTAGTCACCAGCCTCCAACCTGACAAACAGTTATCCACCACTACTCTCTGGCATCTCCCATCTAGCCACAGTTGAATCCATTTTACTACTTCAATATTAATACCTAACGATTGAACCTTCCTAACTAACCTTCCATGTGGAACCTTGTCAAAGGCCTTACTGAAGTCCATATAGACAACATCCACTGCTTTACCCTTATCAACTTTCCTCATAACCTCTTCAAAAAATTCAATAAGATTTGTCAAACATGACCTTCCACGCACAAATCCATGCGGACTATTCCTAATCAGACCCTGTCTATCCAGATAATTATATATACCATCTCTAAGAATACTTTCCATTAATTTACCCACCACTGACATCAAACTTACAGGCCTATAATTGCTAGGTTTACTTTTAGAACCCTTTTTAAACAATGGAACCACATGAGCAATACGCCAATCCTCCGGCACCATCCCCGTTTCTAATGACATTTGAAATATTTCTGTCAGAGCACCTGCTATTTCTACACCAACTTCCCTCAAGAGCCTAGGGAATATCCTCTCAGTATCAGGAGATTTATCCACTTTTATATTCCTTAAAAGCGCCAGTACTTCCTCCTCTTTAATTGTCATAGTTTCCATAACTTCCCTACTTGTTTCCCTTACCTTAAACAATTCAATATCCTTCTCCTTAGTGAATACAGAAGAAAAGAAATTGTTCAAAATCTCCCCCATCTCTTTCGGTTCCACACATAGCTGTCCACTCTGATTCTCTAATGGGCCAATTTTACCCCTCACTATCCTTTTGCTATTAATATAACCGTAGAAACCCTTCGGATTTATTTTCACCTTACTTGCCAAAACAACCTCGTATCTTCTTTTAGCTTTTCTAATTACTTTCTTAAGATTCTTTTTACATTCTTTATATTCTTCGAGCACCTCATTTACTCCATGCTGCCTATATTTATTGTAGATCTCCCTCTTTTTCTGAACCAAGTTTCCAATATCCCTTGAAAACCATGGCACTCTCAAACATTTAACCTTTCCTTTCAACCTAACAGGAACATAAAGATTCTGTACCCTCAAAATTTCACCTTTAAATGACTTCCATTTCTCTATTACATCCTTCCCATAAAACAAATTGTCCCAATCCACTCCTTCTAAATCCTTTCGCATCTCCTCAAAGTTAGCCTTTCTCCAATCAAAGATCTCAACCCTGAAACAGGAACAGTTGTACCAAGGACTGTGCTAACTATTGTAGCACATTAACAATAGCTGCTTAGGTGTATTGAAGATGGTGGCAAATATCATCATCAATGTTAGTCCTTGCAATGATTTGGTTCCTGAGAGATTGGAAGTGTTTGACTTTCTACAGGGTGATGCCATGAATCCTTTTTTGACTGGAAGGCGGAGTGATGCAGCAGAGAGATGCTGGTGGGGGACCTTTGTCTTGTAGATGGCCCATGCTCTGTATGTTTCAGTGAAATGGTGGATGATGGATTGGAGCTCTGCCTCTGCGCACATACAACATTGGAGCTATCTACAGACTACAGCTCTACAAAAGCGCTATTTGAAAATCAAGGTATCAGATTTCTGTAAAATGCACAGTCTAGCAAGCAGCAGAGATCCCTGCCCTCCTACGTGCCTCTGAGAGCTGGACTGCCTACAACACGTGCTTCAAGGTGCTGGAAAGGGTCAACCAATGATGTCGCTGCAAAATCCCCTAAATTCATTGAAAGGATCAGGGAACCAATGACAGCGTCTTCTCTCAGGCCAGTATCACCATCACTGGGTACCCATTCCATTTTGTAGGGCCAGCAATGTCATTCACATGCCTGACAGCATCCTCCGTCTATCATGGGAAGAGACTAACAAACAAACAGAGGGATGTTTCAAGTATATGTATGCTCAAAGCTTCCTTAAAAAAATAATGTTCTTTCTGATTCTGAGTTAACTCTGGCCCATGACCATTCAATTGGAAGGAAAAATGGATTTGAGAGGTAGTTGAGAACCTTAAGCACCTGGGAGTTTGTAAGTGGTTGACTTACTCCAGGTTGGTGCCATGAATCCTGTTTTATTGGAAGGCAGATAGTGCAGTGGAGAGGTGTTGGAGGTGGACCTTTTTCTTGCAGATGGCTTATCCTCTGTATGCTTCAAAAGCACACAGATGCCTTCAGCACACAGTGGATGGAGGATGACTTCAGAGTTTATTCAACTGCTTGCCTAGTCAGCCATGTCCTGCCCAATCTCTGGAAAAGCCTATGATTTCTATGCTGGTCTCATTCAGCTGCCATAAAGTCAGAAGTAATTCATCACCAGTCCCACAGAACTGCTTCAGAAGAAGTAGATATATTGACAGAGTAAGACAGTTCTAGGTTCAAGTTATGGTATGGAGAATGAGCATAAAAGACCAAGCTGGCAGAAAGTCCTGAGAGAATGCTGCACTCTTTGGAGACGTCTTTTAGAAGAGATGTTAACAGGCAGCTCTTTATGCTGGGTGTAAAATATCACATGATATCAATTCTATGAAAAGCACGGAAGTCATTCCTGATGCCCTATCCAATAATTTTCTCTCAATCAATGTCAAAGAAACAGATTATCTGACTATTTGATAGAATTCCCAGGAAGAAAAGATATTTGATGCTTTACTTAAAGGAGAACTCTAACAATTAGATTAGAACTCGATGCTGAGTTGCCACATTTCATTGGAGTTTTTAAACTCTTAGTCAACACACTGGTCGATGGTCTTTCCTCCTGGGAAATTCTGTCAAACATCTTGGTTAATTTTTAACAGTTGGGCCTCATTTACAACCTGTCTGGACTGGGCGAGTTGAAATTATGTAGAAGGTTGTTAAAATGTCATTGGACTCCTATACACATTACGGGATTCCAATTAGTCTATTTTAGGGAGACCTCTGACCCAGTAGGATGGGTGTGCTTCAGCTGCCTAAACAAGGAACAGCACGGTGACTCTCTACACAACTACTTAAAATTGTGTCTACCCTGTTTCTGCTGAGTGAATGGATTAAAATTCCACTTTGCTGCCGCCTTCATTTTGTTAACTGCTCTGCAGAGGCGCATTTTCATCTCGTAACCTTCCACTCTCTCATAAGCAGTGTAGGACACCTTTTATGTTTTGATGGTGTTTTATGAGTCGGTATATAGTCAACATTTCCTTTGACTGGATGTTGTGTGGATCTTGTCATTCTTGAAGAGCCAACTGCAGTTTATTTGTGCAGCTGTTTACAAAAAAAAAGTCCTCATTGGTCTGCTGCTACTGACATAGAGTCATAGTGTCATACAGCATAGAAACAGGCCTTTTGGTTGTACATGAGTTGTAGAGTCCTTGAAAGTAATTCCAAAGGTTGTGGAATCAGCTCAGTATTGTGTCTTTAGTATTTCAGAAATCTTTGAGTAATATTGTAAATGTGCTGTCTGTTTAAGCATTCTTTGTTTACATAACTTGATTCAGGTTATGTGTCAGTAGTACGCGAATGGCATACATCATCACGCCACAACGGGTTATATGTCTGCACCTTGCTGAAGTATAACAGAGTACACACGCATCTGGGCTCCCGTGTTTTTCTTTTGATTAATTTCTGGATTTACAAACCATAACATTTAGTGATGAAATGACTGTAGTTATCCCCTCTGGTACAGGAGGTTGAAGGATCTAACTCTTCCTGAACCTGGTGGTGTGGGATCTGATGCTCCTGTACCTTCTTCCTGATGGCTGCAATGAGAAGAGAGCATGACCAGGGTGGTGGATGCTGATTCCTTTTGCTTGTATTTAGCCCATGTTCTTCTATACCTTTCCAATCCATGAGCCTGACAGACCTGATAGCCCGGCACAATTACTTGCAACACATGATTAGTCACAGGACTTCAATTTTGAAAACAACCCTCCACTACCACGTTGTGACTCCTTCCACCAATTCAATCTTGTATTCATTTTGTTAGCTCATGCTGAATCCCATGTTATCTTACCTTCAGGGCCAGCCTACCTTAATAACATCCACATCCTGCCCTATTCAATCCTCTTAGTCGCCTCTTCAAAACCCTCAAGGTAAATCTGTCAGACCTTATTTCCTATGCCCAAAGCCGTGCTGATCATCCTTACTCAGTCTTTGTTTTCCTAAATGGAGATAGATCCTGTCATAATTCCTACCAGTGGTGTTAGGTTTAACTGTCTGTAGTTCCCTGCTTGTCCTTGCCACCTTTCTTAAATAAAGGCACAACATTAACAACCTTCCAGTCTTCTGGTGCCTCTCCCATGGTTAAGACACAAACCTCCCTGCCAGGACCCCAGATATTTCTTTCCTTGCTTTCCATGACATTTTAGGATGCACTTAATTAGGCCCCAAGTATTTATTCAATTTAAGCACCACAAGACTGTCAGCACCTCCTCTTTCAAAATATCAATATGATTATGGAGCTCACTATTCTCTTCCCTAAATTTTCTAGCTTCTATGACTATGGCCGATACATTAATCTTAGAGCTTGCTCATCTCCCATGGCTCCATACATAGTGAATTACTCTGAAAGGGACCTACTCTCTACCTAATTACCCTCTTGCTATTAATATATTTATAGAACTTCTTATGAGTCTCCTTTGCTTTATCTACAAAGGATATATAATGTTCACTTTTTTATCATGTAATGTATTTCTTAAGTGTACTCTTACATCCATTATACTCCTCAAGGGACTTGTTTGATCCTTGCTGCCTGTGCCTGACACATGCCTCCATCTTTTTCATCAATATCCCCCGTCAGCCCAAGTCTACCAGCCTAACCCTTCACTTTAACAGGAACATGTTGGCCCTGAATTCTTTCCATAACAATTTTAAGACTCATATGATGGTGATTGCTGGTCCCAAAGTGCTTCCCCACTGATACTTCAGTCACTTGTTCAGTCTTATTTCACAAGAAGAGATCAAGTGTTGCTTCCTCTCTAGTAGAGATACTTATGTACTACTTGAGAAAGCTTTTCTAGACACGCTCAACAAATTCTTCCCCTTCCAAGCCCTTACTACTATGGTAGTCCCAGTTGATATCAATGAATTTAGAATTATCTATTATTACAATCCAATTATTCTTAAAGATACCTGTGATCTTCTGACATATTTGCTCCTTCAGTCTCTGCAGAAATCTGGAAAATTTTAGTACGCTCCATTCAAAATGATCATCCCTTACTTATTCATAAGTTATGTCCATGTAACCTCACTGTATGATTCCACAGGAATAGTCTCACTGAATGTCGCTGTGACATTTTTCCTAATCAAGAGTGCAAGCCCCATACTCTCTTACCTCCACCTCAATCCCACCTGCAGCACCTGTACTGCTTAGCACTAAGCTGCCTCTCACAACCATCCCTCAACCAAATTGCTGTAATAGGCTACAAGGTCAAGATCTATCATCCAGTTTCACTTACATCCACAGTGATGAAGTGTTTTGAGAGGTTGGTGATGAAACATAGCAGCTCCTGTCTGAGAGGCAACTTGGATCTGCTCCAATTTGCATATCAAAGTAACAGGTCCACAGTAGATGCCGTCTCATTGGCTCTTCACTCAACCCTGGAACATCTGGACAGCAAAGGTGCATACAGTAGGATACTCTTTATCGAATACAGCTTAGCATTCAGTACCATCATCCCCTCAAAACAAATCAATAAGCTCCACGACCTTGGCTTCAATATCTCCTCGTGCAATTGGAACCTGGTTTTCCTCACTTGTAGACCCCTGTCGGTTTGAATTGGTAACAACACCATAAGGCTGTGTTCTTAATCCCTTGCTCCACTCGCTCTATACTTATGACTCTGTGGGTAAGCATAGCTCCAATGCCATATTCAAGCTTGCTGATGACACCACTGTCGTGGGCTGAATCAAAGGTGGTGGTGAATCAGCATATAGGAGGGAGACTGAAAATTTGGCTGAGTGGTGTAATAACAACAATCTCTCACTCAATGTCAGCAAGATTATAGACTTCTATAGATTATAGACTGATTATAGACTTCTGGAGAGGGAAACCAATTGTCTATGAGGCAGTCCTCATTGGAGGACCAGTGGTAGAAAGGGTTAGCATCTTTAAATTCTTAAATATTACTATTTCAGAGGACCTGCTCTGGGCCCAGTATGTAAGTACAATTGTGAAGAAAGTACGGCAATGCCTCTACTTCCTGCAGAGTCTGAGGAGACTCTAAAGCTTTGACAAACCTCTGTATATGTGCAGTGAAGAGTATCACAGACTGGCAGGGAAACACCAGTGCCTTTTAATGGAAATTCTACAAAAAGTAGTGGATTCAGTCCAGTACATCTGGAGTAAAGCCCTCCCAAACATTAAGCACATCTACGTGAAACACTGCTGTAGTAAAGCAGAATCTATCATCAGAGATCTCCATCACTGAGAACGTGCTCCTTTCGTGCTGCTGCCATCAGATAGAAGGTACAACAGGCTCAGGACTCACACCACCAGGTTCAAGAACAGTTACTACCCTTCAAGCATCAGACTCTTGAACAAAAGGGGATAACTACACTCAACTTCACTTGCTCCATCATTGAAATGTTCCAACCAGCCAATGTGTGGTGCAAGGCCAAGTGGTTAAGGTGTTGGACTAGCGATCTGAAGGTTGTGAGTTCAAGCTCCAGCTGAGGCAGTCCTTGAGCAAGGCACTTAACCACACAGCCACCCAGCTGAAAATGGGTACCGCGGTGGTTAACCTCGCAATAGACTGCATCCTATTGGGGGGGGGGCAGAGTCTCGTACTCTCAGTCGCTTCATGCCACGGAAACCGGCATATAAGGCTCAGGACAGACTTTAACTTTAACTAACCAACCAATGGACTCACTTTCAATAATTCTTTATCTCATGTTCTTGTTATTTATTACTATTTATTTATATTTATGTACATGGTGACATATACAGTACAAAATGAACTTTGATAATAAAATACACTTTGAACTTGGGATTCTGAAAATCCCACGTATTTATACATTTTCTCAGCTTATCTTCCTTATTTGCCAGACTTCTTGCATTACATTAAATGCAGTTTAACCTATTGGAGCTTTCTTGCTTCCTGTCTTGTTCCTGTTTGTCCTGCCATTTGGCATTGCTTACTTTAATTTCTGTATTTGCCTCTAATTTCTTATCTGCCACAGTACTATTTTGGGTTCTACCCCTCTACCAGACTTGTTAAAATTCTCTCTGCAAAGATACTGGACCGTCTTAGTTCAGGTGAAACTTGTTACTTTGTACAGGTTACCTCTGCCCCAGAAGAGATCCCAATATCCAAGCACTTGAATCCCTTCCACGTACACCAGCTCCCTAGCTATCCATTTACCTGTCCTGTTCTCCTATTCCTCCCCTTCCTATATTGCACTACGAGTAACCCAGAGAATGCTTTCCACTTTTTAACTTCTTTTCTCTCTATCTTCACCCTACAGATGTTCACCCTTTTTCTGTCTGCATCATCACTACTGATGTGCACATGGCCTTGGGCTGCTTATTGTCTCATTACAGGTTTCTGTGAGTTCACCCACCCCTGCTGCACATTCGAGCTAGTCCTTGTTCAACAAACCTAGCTGCTGCTGTCCTCTGAAAGACCATTCCTGCAACAGTAGTCAAAACAATATTCTTGTTAGGGAGAGCAATGGCCACAGGGGGACCCTGCACTCCCTGTGTACCCCCTTCCTTTCCGCATCACTTCTGAGTGGATCCATCTGTAGTGACAGCTGCTCAGTGCAGTCAGTCAGGCACACTTCCCGCAGGTAGGGTCACAATGGACACTGGAAGCCTCCATGATGCCCCACGTTCTGCAAGAGCTTATGATTGCCCTGACTGTGTTTCTATGTCACCAAGACTTTAAAGTTCTTACCTTATATTACCTCCCTACTTCTCAGCCTTTTTGTGAAAGCCTTTTGAGGTGATGCATCAGAGCCTAAATCTCAGAGTCAGCACTTTGACTTCAGCAACAAAATCTCTCACAATGGCCGTGATGCACCATCAATAACTCACGCTGAGACTTAGGAAGTGAGATATTGGCTTTTATTGACTGAAGAACAACACTACATCCTGGGAAAATGAGGGAGAGCAGCAGACCACAGTCGCCTTTATACAGGGGTCTGTGGGAGGAGCCACAGGAGCAGTCAGCAGGGTCTGTGGGAGGAGCCACAGGAGCAGTCAGACAGGTATATCTAGTTCACCACAGGCCGCTCCTTTGTCAAACCTCAGCAATGTGTATTCTTCAAGCAAAGTTTAAGGAAACTACTTATTTTCTGCAGCTGCTGAGGTAAACCAATTGCATTTCACAACACTTCTTGCTCCATTTTCCAACAGGCTGCACTTTCCAACACTATGCACTTGCATCAGCAAGACACACATGATATATAAATGGATGGAAATGAGTTTGCAGTGCAACTTAATGATGCATACAGAGCAATGAATGTAAAAGGTCCTTCGATTCCAGCTCAGTTCAAATTGCCTGCGAGCAGCAGGGCTGTGGAAAAGGTAGATAGGAATCAAAATAACAAAAAGCTTTGAATAATGGAAACATATTTAGAAACAAGAGAAGGTCTGGGGTTCTGGTGCAAATGAGGTGGCTGGTTAAATCATTGGTACATTTGCAAATATGATTACCTTTTGATTTGATTTGATGCCTATGATATTTTTTCTGTTATTCTTGTGTGTGGGTGGATTACATCAGCCTGAAACGTTACCCTTACAAGCCTGCTGAGCAATTCCAGCATTTTGGAATTGTGCACATTACACACATGCTCTGAATTGAGAAGGGGAGAAGTTGCCACTCAACTTTGGGGTGAAGTGGGGGGAGTATTGGAATGTTTAATTATGAAATCGAAATCGAATTTCATTCCTTTTCTTTTTCTGGATGAATGACAAAGAAGCTGACAAGAATGGATTTATCAAGACCCTGTAGGGTTGGTACATGGTGGGGTAGAGGGGGGGAGAGATGATGTTAAAATCCCATTTTAAAACACTTTCCTTGCTAACCACATGAAAAGCAAAACCTGTCCTTTCAATCCTCCTAATCCCACCTGGTGGAGGAGTGTACTTCTTTCACTCTAGTATACTGTATTCTAACTTCATAGTGTGACCTCGTTTACAATGAAGAAGTGTAAGACCATAGGTATAGGAGCGGAATCAGGCCATTTGACCCATCGAGTCTGCTGTGCCATTCCTAGACTCACCTACTAAAGGAAACGTCCTTTCCATGTCCACTGTATCTAGGCCTTTCAATATTCAATAGATTTCAATAAGATCCCCACTCAATTCTCTAAATTTCAGTGAGAACAGGCCCAGAGCAATAAATCTCTCCTCATATTCCTGGAATCATTCTTGTGAACCTCCTCTGGACCCTCTCCAATGCCAACACAAAATACTCCACGCCTTTATTGTTTGACCAAAGTGCATGATCATACACTTCCCTAATCCATGTTCCATCTGCCACCTCTTTGCCCATTCTCCAATCTTTCCAAGTCCTTACTGCAGAGTCTCTGCCTCCTCAACACTACCTGCCCCTTCACCTACCTTCGTATTGTCTGACAACTTGGCCACAAGGCAGTCAATTCCATTGTCCAAATTGTTGATGTATAATGTGAAAAGAAGCAGCCTAATACAGTGGAACACTGCTTGTCACCAACAGCCAACCAGAAAAGGCCCCTTTTATTCTGAGTCTTTGCCTCCTGCCAATCATCCAATCCTCTATCCATGCTGGTACCTATCCTGAAATACTATGGGCACCTAGCTTGTTAAGCAGCCTCTTGTACGGCAGCTTGTCAAAGGCCTTCTGAAAATCCAAGTAAACAACATCCACTGTATCTCCTTTGTCTATCCTGCCTGTTATTTCCTCAAATAGTTCCAACAGATTTGTCAGCAAGATTTCCCCTTAAGGAGATTTTACTGATATTGGCCTATTTTATCATGTGGCTCCAGTTACCCTGAAACCTGATCCTTAACAATGGACTCCAGTATCTTCCCAACCACTGATGTTGGATTAACTGACATATAATTTCCTTTCTTCTGCCTGCCTCCCATCTTAACGAGTAGATTGATATTTGCTGTTTTCCAGTCCTCCGGAACAGTTCCAGAATCTAGTGATTCTTGAAAGATCATTACAAATGCCTCCACAATCTCTTCAGCTTCTCTTTCAGGAAGGGAAATGCAGAGAGGAGGGTTCAGCTGGCATCACCTGGGAGGGCCAGATGCAACAGAAATGAGCTATAGAAAACTTGCAGCAGTAGGGCACAGAGTAGTGGCATAGGGTGAGTGGCTAAAGACTTGGTTCTAGAAAGAGGCAAATGATATTTGGGCAAAGATTGGGATTCCTTGATATTCTTGAATAACAATGGTTCAGATTGTTACATCAAGTAGTGGAAGAAAAAACTACTGCTGGCTGTCTGATAGCTCTGCACTCCCAGGAACTGTGCTGGTGAAGTTTAATGGATTCTAATGCAAGGTTATTGATGTCATATGTATGGATTATGGGTGGGGTGAAGAGCTTCCTTCCATGCACACTCGCTACTACAGCTTTTCCTAAAATAAACTTCCTAGCATATCCTGTTTCCCACAAATTCCATTGTTATCAACATTAGAATTGTTTCCCTCCTGATTATGTGATGACAAGGCTTATGGCTATCTAAACAAATGTATGACTGTCAATGTATTCCAGGTCAACAGAACAAAACTTTATTATAAATACTCAGCAGGTCAGGCAGCATCTATGGCAAGAACACCTGGATAAACAATCCAGGTCAATTATTTTATAAGAATCAGTGAAACCTTACCGTTTCTTTAAGGTTGTTCTCAAGTTCGTGTGTTTCTTTTGACACAAGTCCCAACATAACTATGTAAAATGATAATTTGGACATCTGATGATTGGACCAGAAAATGGCAGCTCTAACTTGCTGCTGTGGCTCGAGCAACAATAGAATAATGGAATGGTGATCCCATCTATTGTTGGCAGAAGTTCTATTGTCTGTTCAAGTGTAATACAGAAATATTCATTAAATACAAACTGAGTGTGGACTTTGCCAAGGAACTTCTTCGCACAACTCCAAAAGATTGGTGCTATGTAATTGTAAAGTCACAGAATCTAGAGTAATTTGGCATATAGTTCTTCTAATTGTCCTGCTACATTTCAAATAATTTGATTCCCAAATCTTCAGCAGTATTTTCAATCTCCCTCACACATTTTCTTGGTGGAAAGAAAACCCCCCAAATGATTTCAGGTGTACTGCAAAACTTGAAATTCACCTGTGGTGCAATTTTCAACTTCATAAGTCTGAAAGGCAATACCGGTAATTCTTTTTAAATTGTAGAATGGATTTTTTTAAAGCCCCTTTTCCCCTGTATCTTGATCCATCTAAAGAATTAATATTTCATCCATATCTATCCTAGCTTTGATCCATTGCATCTAGTATCTTCAAATACACATAAGTCTGGAATGTTATACTTCGTAGCTATGCAAAAGTCATATTTGAAGCCACTTTCAGTCATCTTAGCCTTAGGATCATTCCAGCCAGTTGCTGCTACCCTGCCACACTTTACAGATTCACCAATCGGGACTTTTTCATGAATTCTGGTGCAGATATGGACTTCCTTAACCTGCTTCCGTTTACTTTTAATCCTAACGTTGACTAGTAGGTTAATTGGCTGCTAGTGAAGGTTAGTGATGGGATAGCTAGTTGAGAGTTAATGGACATGGGGGTGAGAAAGTTGCTCAGGGTGTTCATTGCGAGTTTCTGGATAGTGTCAGTTGATGGTACACCAGGAACTGTATAAAAAGAGACAATAGTTGGTATTGTGCCAAAGACAAACACGTTAGAAGAGGAGATCAAAACCTTGATTGAAGTACTTCACAATCAACTGCTGTAGTTAGTTGTATTTTCAAAGAAGAATTCCCACATATTTAATAGTGCTAAATGAGAAAATTCTTTTATCCAGAAGTCTTTGCTCCTGCTGAAGCACCTTCCAAGCTTCAACATGGAAATACTTCTTCAGCATTGGACAAATGTTTTTTGTTTCACATTGTGTGCTTCAGTCCAGGAACTATAGTTATAGATATTGCCTCCTACTTGCTCCAGGAGCATGACACTCTCATAGAATATCAGGCCATCATTTCATAGACAGTCACTGACCTCATCTCCTCTGGAAGAACCCACTGCACATGCTCCAGGTTCCTAGTCATGTGCCATTTCCAGTAACTTTTCAACATCTTCCCTAAAATCCATGAACAGAATTGCCTGGTATACCCATCAATTCAACCTGTTTTACTTCTTTCTACTCCAGTTCTGTTTTTTTTCCCCAATGTCCAGCCTTTTCCTATTTACGCCCACGGCTCTTTCAATTCCTTCCTCCACTTTTAATAGTTTCCTGGCACCATCTGAGGACATTCAGTCCCTCCAGCCTCCCCCATAATAACCTTGAATGGACTCCAAACACTTTCCATCCTCTACCACTCTGTGAATGTAATTTTATACTAAACAGCTCCAGTCCTACCTAGATCCTTTGTACATTGTTGCTTTTTCCTTGACTGTATTGATGTCACTTCCTGATCTCTCCAGGGGAATTAATTACCTTTGCATTAGTTTTCATCCTTTTTTGACTATATGGCCTCCCCATGACCTTCATCTTCACGTCAACTTGTTTGTCTCCATTTCTGGGGAAAAAAAGTAAGCCAACAATGATACTTCTGGCTCCCACTTATATCTTGAATATGCTTGGATTCACTATGGATCCAATAAGAGCTTTATTCATTTGTGTTGGTTTTTGTTGTTCCATTGAATCTGCTCTGATGAAGCCACTTCTTACAGCATTACTTCTGATACATCTTTTCTTCCATAGTCTAAAGCTTTTCCTCCATCAGAACCCACAAAATGCTGGAGGAACTCAGCAGGTAAGAGAGAAATGAACAGTCAATGTTTCAGGCCAAGATCCTTCAATAGGGCCTCCATAGATGCTGCCTGACCTTCGTCATTTTGTGTGTGTTGTTCTACGTTTCCAGCATCAGTAGTCTCTCTTGAACCTTCATTTTGCTGCTCCACTGTGAAGTTTTGAGGTACAATAACTCAATCCTGGATAAGTTTTCCTCCTCTCCATTGATGCTGCCTGACCTGAGGAGTTCCTCCAGCATTTTCTGTGTGTTGCTCTAGATTTCCAGCATCTGCAATCTCTTTTACATTCTCACCCTCATCATAATTAAAAGCATACTTTGACCGTCTGTCACGTTTCCTCACTCACTCTTCAGCAGAAGTAAAAACATTTGTCTTGTCCTCACATCCATCTTCCATCTTTCCCATCCAATGCATCATTCTTCTCTATTTCCACTGCATGAGGCATCTTGATGGAATTGTTCCACTTTTAACATTCACCCAAATTAATTTGCCCTCCCACTCCAACACCAACCTGTTTGTCTTTGGCCTCCTACAGTCTTTGTAAAAGTGTTTGATGACACCTTGAGGAACAGAAACACTTCTTTGGTTAAGGTCTTTAAGGTCTTTCAATCCATCATTGACTGGACTCAATTCAAACCATACAACCTGCTTCCATTTTTTTGGAAAACTTCTACTAGTAAATCCCATTTTATGTCTCTGTAGAACTATTTGTTTTTAACCCTTTATCTGCTCCCACTCTCTTTTGTCCTGACTCATTGTCCTTTTATTATTCTGTCATTAAATTGGAAAAGGTGCTAAAAATAATTCACAAGTGTGTTGCTGGAACTGCAGGGGTTGAGTTACGTGGACAAACTGGATAGGTTGGAATTTTTATCCGTGAAATGTGAGAACATGAGGGATGCCATTGTGGAAATGTATAAAATTAGTATGGCCATTGACATGGTGGTTGATCACAGTCTTTTTCCCTGAGTAAGTGAGTCCAAACGTAGAAGACATAAAGTTAAGGAGAGAGGGGAAAGCTTTAAAAAGAACCAGGTGGGCAACATTTTCACACAAAGGATGTTGGAGGTATGTCACAAGCTGCCAGAGAAGCTGTAGAGGTGGGTATAATTCCAAAGTTTTAGAAGATATTTTAGACAGGTTTAGAGGGAATGGACCATATCCAGGTAAATGGGACAAGCTCAGATAGGCACCTTGGTTGTCATGGATGAATTGGGCCAAGTGATGTTTCCTTGCTGCAAAATTCTATGAATCTATGACTCTCCTATCACTCACATTGTCACAGCACATCTTTTTTGTTCTCCTCTCTCTGTGCATTTCTAACTTTCCCCAGTTCTGTCATTGATTTTAGCCATGTCTTGTTTCCCCATTTATGGCAGCTGCTGAATATGCTGAGTGCTTCTGACATTCTCTCTTTTTGCTTCACATTTTCAGCATTCATACCTTGTGCTTTTGTGTATCCTCGGCAGCTTTTTGCAGAGAGAGTTTTCTAATTTCAGCTTCCTGGTTTTGGGAAGACATGAATCAGAATCAGAATCAGGTTTAATATCACTGGCATATGCGGTGAAATATATTGTTCTGTGGCAGCAGTACATTACAATGCATAATAAAAAATAGTGAGGCAGTGTTTGTGGGCTCTTTGTCCATTCAGACATATGATGGTGGAGGGAAAGGAGTTGTTTCTGAAATGCTATGCTCCTGTACTTCCTCCTTGATGGTAGCAATGAGAAAAGAGCATGCCCTGGGTGATGGGGACCCTTAATGATGGATGCGGCCTTTTGAAAGTGTCCTGAGTAATGGGAGGCTAGTGCCCGTGATGAAGCTGGGTGAGTTTAAGACTTTGTGCAGCTTTTTCCAGTCCTATGCAGCGGCCCCTCCATACCTGACAGTGATGCAACCAGTTAGAATGCTCTCCACAGTACATCCGTAGAAATATGCAAGAGACTTTGGTGATATTCCAAGTCTCCTCAAACTCCTAATGAAATATAGACCCTGTCATGCCTTCTTTGTAATTGCATTAATACGAAGGGCCTAGGAAAGATCTTCAGTGATGTTGACACCCAGGAACTCAAGCTGCTCACTCTTTCCACTGCTAATACCCAATGAGGAATAATGTGTGTTCCCTTGTCTTAGGCTTCCTGAAGTCCTCAATCATTTCCTTGGTCTTGCTGACATCGAGTGAAAGGTTGTTGTTGAGACACCACTCAACCAGCTGATTTAAGTCACTCCCGTATGCCTCCTCAACACCATCTGAGATTCTGCCAACAATAGTTGTGTCATCAGCAGATTTATAGACGTTATTTGAGCTGTGCCTAGCCACACTGTCATGGGTGTAGAGAGACCAGAGCAGCTGGCTAAGCATGCATCCCTTGTGCCAATATTGATAATCAGTCAGACTGTGGTCTTCCTGTCATCCGTGGCTTGGCTGGAGTGTGAATGTCTTTGTTCTGGACTTTCCCCACAAGAAACAAAAGCTTATGTGTACACGAGGAAATCTGCAGATGCTGGAAATTCAATTAACACACACAGAATGCTGGAGGAGCTCAGCAGGCCAGACAGCATCTATGGAAAAGAGTACAGTACAGTTGACAGTTCAGGCCGAGATCCTTCAGCAGGATTGGAGAAAAAATGCTGAGGAGTAGATTTAAAAGGTAAGGAAAGAGCTGAGAAGTTGATTGGTGGAAGAGATACAGGGTTGGAGAAGGGGAAATCTGATAGAAGAGGACTGAAGGCCATGTAAGAAAGAAAAGGTGTGGAGGAGCACCACCCGGAGGCAATGCATGGGCAAGGATATAAGGGAGAGGGAGAAAAGGGATGGAGAATGGTGAAGGGAGGGGGACATTACCGGAAGTTGGAGGCTACCCAGATGGAATATGAGGTTTTGTTCCTCCAACCTGAGTGTGGTCTCTCCAAGACAGTGAAGGAGGCCATGGATTGACATATTGATATGGGAATGGGAAGTGGAATTAAAATGGGTGACCACTGGGAGATCCCACTTTTTCTGGTGGACGGAACATAGGTGCTCGGTGAAGCGGTCTCCCAATCTACATCGGGTCTCACCGATTTACAGGAGGCCACACCGAGCACACAGGACACAGTAGGTGACCCCAACAGACTCACAGGTGAAGTGTCGTCTCACCTGGAAGGAATGTTTGATCCTTGAGTGGTAGTGAGGGAGGAGGTGTAGAGGCAGGTGTAGCACTTGTTCTGCTTGCAAGGAGAAGTGCCGGGGGAGATCAGATCAGTGGGCAGGGACACTGAAGTTTAGGTACCAACATATCCTACTGTTCACTCTTTCCTTTCCAGTCCCGAAGCATTGAGTATGTGCGCGCACGTGTGTGTGCGTGCGTGCGTGCGTGTGTGTGTGTGTGTGTGTGTACCTCAGATTTCCAGCATCAGCAGAATCTCTTACATGCCCTTCTGGTCATTCTGCTGTTGGAATCGAAATTAACAGAGCAGTGACTTGGAGCAGAGGAAGTGTGCATGCAATTTGCAATGCCCCAAACAAGTTACAACAAGGAAGATCCATGCAGCAACAGACGAAGGCAATCACTCTGCTTGGAGATTGTTCCTCCTCATGGGATGCCAGTCAGGTTTGGAAAGCTAGTTTGTTTGGACTTCCACAGCTGGAAAAAGAAAACTAAATGAGGCTGCATTTAGAGACATGGCCAATGGATGCCGGCTCGGGCTGGATCGGGACATTCTAACCCAAGCAATTCAAGAGTAAAACTTGAGATTTGTCATTGGGATGTTAGATTACTTACTGGAAAAATTCTTAATTAAATAGCAGTTGCTGGCAAAACCAGCTTTTGAAAATCATGATAGAATATTAATGTGCTGTATGGAATGGGAGAACATTCACTGAAGCACAAAGTAGTAAATCATATATAATTCTTTAATAGAAACGTTTTAACTGTGTTTACTCCACAGCTGTAAATTTGCATTTGTCACAAATTTACACCTGATTTAAATTGGAATACTTTGTCAGCACCACATAGTTATTTGTAACATGCTCTATTTCAGAGCAAAAGTAGTCTCCTC
The DNA here is from genome assembly GCF_048418815.1 of Hemitrygon akajei. Classification (NCBI taxonomy): domain Eukaryota; kingdom Metazoa; phylum Chordata; class Chondrichthyes; order Myliobatiformes; family Dasyatidae; genus Hemitrygon; species Hemitrygon akajei. The sequence continues at coordinate 35,314,668 of NC_133125.1, forward strand.
CTGAGACTGGTTATAAAAGACAGCTGTGGAGCTGTGTGATTTTAATAAATCAAACCTGCATCAAATTTCAAATGTTAAGTCACTCTAACCCTCTGATAGTGAAGAGGAGAAGGTGGAAAGCTGCAAAGCACTTGCATTGTCCTAGTTTCTTTGATACTATTTGAGAGAAGAACACAGATTAATTTAAATCCCGGCAGGTCAAGTTTGTTATCACTTGAAATTGATCTCCCAGTGGAAAAGAAGTTCTGGATCTCAGAGATTTGAGGGAGTCAATATAAATTCGAATGCAGCCTGGGGCTGCAGATGAGTGGCACAAGATGGTGCTGGGAGCCACTAGTTACAGACCTGCATGCAGGCCAGGGCAGGATGATCATTCTCTTCTCATGAGGCAAGTGCAGTTTTTAGAAGCCACCTTGGCGATGGGGCTGCCCTCTTCACGGACCGCACTGCTCACTCCTCATGGAGAAGGGTCTGGAAAAGGTGACCTAAAGAAGGCTTGCCTCACCCTAACCTGTCAGAACACCGCAGCTGACTGGACATCTATTTCTGCAGTCGAATCACCTCAAAAACCAAAAATGAAAGAAGGACCACCAGAAAGCTGAACAGACTCTGTGCTGGAGCCTGGAACATCAGGGTACTCGTGGACAACAAGTCCAGTAACAGACCAGAGGGGTGAACTGCACTTGCAGGACACATGCTTCGGAAGTACAACGTCAACATTGCAGGGCTCAGTGAGACATGCTTGGACGAGACTGGTGAAATCACTGAAGTAGGAGCTGGCTACACGTTTTTCTGGAGTGCCAAGGGAATGCATAAGACTAGAGAAGCCAGAGTTGGTTTTACCATCCAGACCATAATTGTCAGGAACCTGGAGTCCCTTCCCAGAGGCATCAACAATCGCCTCATGGTAATGAGGCTGCCTGTGAAAGCCAAGACTCACCTGACTCTGAATGGTGCCTATGCACCTGCCATGACGCACTCCTCTGAACAGAAGGAACAGTTCTACCAGCAACTTGGCTAGCTACTATGGTCTGTCTAGAAAGACAACAAGGTCCTGCTACTTGGCGACTTTAATGCCCGAGTAGGCAGTGGCCATCGGTCTTGGCCAGAAGTCATTGGCAAGCATGGCCTTGGAAAGGAGAATTCAAATGGGCAGCTACTACTCACCTTCTGCACAGAAAATGGGCTGACGATCACCAACACCCTCTCTCAGCTTCCAGGCATCTAAAAGGCAACCTGGACGTACCCATGCTCCAAGAACTGGCACCCGATTGACTACGTGATCACATGGCGCAGGGACATCAGGGATGTGATCATTGCCAGAGCGACTGCTGGGCCGACCACGTCCTGCTGAGAAGCAAGCTGTCATTTCAGATCGCCAGAGCGCACAGGCGCCAGCGGAAGCTGAACATTCGACGGCTCACTGACCCCAGCATCAAAGAAGAGCTGATCAGCAAACTGGAGGAACAACTTGAGCAACTGCCTGAGGAGGCAGACCCAGAAACAGCATGGGCTGTCTTCAGAGACACCCTGTACAGGGCTGCAAGTGCTGTTCTCGGGCACTCCAACAGAATGCACCAGGATTACATAGAACATAGAACATAGAATAGTACAGCACATTACAGGCCCTTCGGCCCACATTGCGGCCGACCTTCAAACCCTGCCTCCCATATAACCCCCCACCTTAAATTCCTCCATATACCTGTCTAGCAGTCTCTTAAACTTCACTAGTGTATCTGCTTCCATCACTGACTCAGGTAGTGCATTCCATGCACCAACCACTCTCTGAGTGAAAAACCTTCCTCTAATATCCCTCTTGTTCCCTCCCCTTACCTTAAAGCCATGTCCTCTTGTACTGAGCAGTGGTGCCCTGGGGAAGAGGCGCTGGCTGTCCATTCTGTCTATTCCTCTTAATATCTCATACACCTCTATCATGTCTCCTCTCATCCTCCTTCTCTCCAAAGAGTAAAGTCCTAGCTCCCTTAAATGATATACATTAATGATCTGGAAGAGGGGACTAAGTGTAGTGTATCTACATTTGCTGATGATACTAAATTGAAAGGAAAAGCAAATTCTGCAGAAGATATGGAGAGTCTATGAGAGATATAGATAGGTTAAGTGAGTGGGCAAGGGCCTGGCAGATGGAGCACAATGTTGGTAAATGCAAGGTCATCCTCTTTGAAGTGAAAAATGAAAGGGCTGATTATTATTTAAATCTTGCAGCATGCTGCTGTGCAGAAGGACTTAGGAGTGTTTGTGCATGAATCGCAAAAGGTTGGTTTACAGGAACAGCATCCTATCAAGAAGACAAATGGAATGTTGGCGTGCACTGCTAGAAGGATTGAATTTAAGAGCAAGGAGATAATGCTGCAAGTTTACAGGGTTCGGTGAGGCTGAATTGGTTCGATGACAACTACTCTGATATCGTCAGCCTCCTCAAGCTGAAGCAGGACGTCTTTGCAAGCTGGCTCAGTGACAAGCAGTCAATCTTCAAACATGACCACTTGATGCACCTCTGTAGTAAGGTCCAAGTTGAGCTGCGGAAGGTAAAAGATCAGTGGCGGGAGGCCGAAGCGGCAGAGCTTCAGCACTACGCTGACTAGAACAACACAAAGAAGTTTTTCAGTGGTCTTAAGGCAGTGTATGGACCTTCCTCCAGCATCACGGCACCAGTCCGCTCCTTGGATGGAGCACTCCTCACTGACAAAGGCGACATTGTCCAATGCTGGGTAGACCACTTCAACCAGCTGCTGAACAGGCCATTGCAGGTAGACAACCAGGCCATAGAAAACATACCCCAGCGCCAGTCTTGGAGGCTCTTGATGATCCCTCCACATTGGTAGAAGCTAGGAAAGCAGTCAATCAGCTGCAGCCAGGTAAGGCCCTGGCCCAGATGAGATCCCACCAGAAGTCTTCAAGGAGGATGGCAAAGCCCTTCTTCAGAGGCTGACAGAGCTTATGCAGCAGTTCTGGGAGAAACTTTAGGGATGCAAACATCATTCACAAGTACAAGAACAAGAGAGACATTGCATCCTGTGATAACCAGAGACATATCTTTGCTGATATGACTCACACTCTCCAGGTGCACAACTCATTTGCCTAAAATCTTAATGGTTACAAACAGCGAAGACCAGCTTGGTCAGCGGTACTGCTGGAGGTGAAATCAATAGCTTGCATGTTACCTGGAACAAAGTAGAAAGGTGCAAAGAATCTAACTGGGTCTCTTTTACTGAACAAAACAAGCTCATATAGACAGGCAGATTTCTTTATCACATGTCTTTCCCACAATGTTCTTCAGAACAACACACAACCAACATACAACAGGCATGACAATAAAACAAACACTCCACCCCACCCACCCACACACACAGATGGGTCTCCAACACTATCTGCAAGGACCTTGCCACAAGAAAGTAGCATCCGTCATCAAGGACCACCATCATCCAGGCCGTGCTCTCTTCTTGCTGCTGCCATCGGGAAGGTGGTACAAGGAACCTTTGGTCATACAGCACCAGGCTCAGGAACAGTTCAATGATTAGGCTCTTGAACCAGTGTAGATAATTCCACTCAGCTGAATGCTGAATTGATTCCATAATCTGTGGACTCACGTTCAGGGACTATACCCTCATGTTCTCAATATGGTTTATTTATTTATTCAATTTTGTATTTGCAGAAATTGTTTTCTTTCACACATTGGTTCTTTGCCAGTCTTTGTGCATAGTTTTTCATTGATTCTATTTTATTTCTTTGTTCTACAGTGAGTGCCTGCAAGAAAATGAATCTTGAGTAGTTTATGGTGACATGGAAGTGATCTGATAATAAATTGACTTTGAAATTTGGACTTCTGTATTTTGAACCCCAAGATAGGCCACCTCCATGTCTCTGACCTCCAGACTGTAGCCCCAAACTTACAGACATTGGGTCTCCAACCTCCTGAATTGACGACCTAGAGGGGGTCAATCTTTGGGCTTCAACCTCTGGGCTCACTGACCTTGGGGCTTTGATCTCCAGACCTGCCACGTGTTAACAAAAGTGTTCTGATCACGTACAACAACTGCAAAGAAATGCTTTGATTCCAAGAATATTAATCGTGTATCATCTTGAGACTCCCTGATTGCCGGCTATAGGAAGGTTATCCCGGAGAGAGAGTCTCAGGAGGGAGAAAGAGAGGTCGGGGGCATGGTAAAAGAAGGTCAAAGCCTTGCATTCTGGACCAAGGATTAAGAGCCTAGCATTCAGGAAGGATAAAGGAGCAGAAGCTCAGAGCTCTCCTGGTCTATGGTTTATTTATTTATTTATTTTTGTATTTGCAGAGATTGTTTCCTGAGTCTACCCTATAGCGTGGCCTCAAAGTTCAAAGTAAATTTATTATCAAAGTACACATACTGTATACACCACACTGTGCATCTATAGAAGTTTGACAAAGTTTTTGGAGACATACCAAATCGACTCACACTTCTGAGGAAGCAGAGGTGCTGGCATGCCTTCTTTGTGATGACATTTACGTGAGGCTCCCAGGGCAGATCCTCTGATACGATAACCCTAAGGAATTTAAGGGTACTGACCCTCTCTACCTCTGATCTCCTAATGAGGACTGGCTCATAGACTTCAGTGCCTCAGTGCCTGTGCTTCCATCTGGAGTGAGGTTAAGACCTTGACCTGGACGAGCTGCCTGTTGCATTTGGGTATGAGCCATTTGTGAGAAGGGAATCCAAGGTATAAGCGAGAGAGGACAGAGATCTGATGAACAGAAAGGATCAGATGTCTGGTCATGGTAGGCTGGAGAGAACAGTTTGCTCCATATTTACTCATTTATTTATCCATATATATATTGGGATAGAGCATAGAGTACACCCTTCTGGCCTTTTGAGTCATGCTGCTGAGCAACCCCTGATTTAACCCTGTCCTAATCATGGGACAATTTGCACTGACCTACTAATCTACCAACGAGTACGTACTTGGACTGTGGGGGGAAACCAGAGCACTTGGAGTAAACCCACACAGTCACAGGAGAATGTACAGGCAGAGGCAGGAACTGAACCTGAGTCGCCGATCTTTAAAGTGTTGTGCTAACCACACTTCTTACGACACCCCAACACCACCTGCAATTTAATTAGGCTAACCTTGGCTACGGAATAAAACAATATTTAGGTTAGCCTTGATAACAACCAACTGTAAATTGGGCCAGTCCAGTTAAAACCCAATCTCAGCAATGTTAGATTAAGGTGAAACACCTAATCAATGCATTCAAGAGTGTAAAAAAGAATAAAGGGCTTTTGGGTCAGTACTAAACTATAGACAATGCAAAACTGTGGCAACAAATGTGAGGCATGTAAACATCTAAAAATAAAAATAAATTCATATTTAACAGGTCACAGAAAAAATAGGCTTACGGAAAATAGAATTACTGTGAACAGCAAAATTCAGTCAATGAATTCCAACATATACAGTTCCGTATCTTACATACTGTATAAAAGAGATAGGGAACAGTTTAAGAATTTGACCTATGGGAACCTCAGTACCATTAGGACAGAAATCCATAAGTCGCACCTTGGCAACCTGAGGTGCAGTTCCTGGAAATTCTAAGCTCTGGTTCTTCCTTCAAAACAACAGTCCAGAGAAAAATTAGACTGAACTAAAACACACTCACCAAATGATTTGCATGCAGTCTAGACTTTTGAAGAAATCAGCCAGCTCTGTTAAAAGAAGAGACAAAGATAGAGACAGGCAGAGAGAGAAGCTTAAAAATGAACAACCCAATGACAAACTTGTACACACAAAGTACACTGCAGATGCTGTGGTCAGATCAAGACGTACAAAAAAGCTGGATGAACTTGTATAGATTACAGGTAGATTTAAAATTCAACTCTTTGGTATGGGCAACAATGAAACCAGACTCAGGGATGATCCAACACATGTTGCACTTTCTGAAGTTTAAAAATAATCCACATGCCTAAAGAATCAGAATCAGAATCAGGCTTATTATCACCGGCATGTGACGTGAAATTTGTTAACTTAGCACCAGCAGTTCAACGCAATACATAATCTAGCAGAGAGAGAGAAAAAATAATAACAAATAAAATAAAAATAAGAATAATAAATAAACAAGTAAATCAGTTATGTATATTGTATAGATTTTTAAAAACATGCAAAAACAGAAATACTGTATATTAAAAAAAAGTGAGGTAGTGTCCAAGGGTTCAATTCCTTTTAGGAATCGGATGGCAGAGGGGAAGAAGCTGTTCCTGAATCGCTGAGTGTGTGCATTCAGGCTTCTGTATCTCCTAATTGTTGGTAACAGTGAGAAAAGGGCATGCCCTGGGTGCTGGAGTCCTTAATAATGGACGCTGCCTTTCTGAGACACCACTCCCTAAAGATGTCCTGGGTACTTTGTAGGCTAGTACCCAAGATGGAGCTGACTAGGTTTACAACCTTCTGCAGCTTCTTTTGGTCCTGTGCAGTAGCACCTCTGTACCAGACAGTGATGCAGCCTGTCAGAATACTCTCCATGATACAACTATAGAAGTTTTTGAGTGTATTTGTTGACATGCCAAATCTCTTCAAACTCCTAATAAAGTATATCTGCTGTCTTGCCTTCTTAATAACTATATCGATATTTTGAGACCAGGTTAGATCCTTAGAGATCTTGACACCCAGAAACCTGAAGCTGCTCACTCTCTCCACACACAGAATATTTAAGGATCATACTGTGGCAACCCACTTCCTAGCGCACTCGAACCGGCTCACAAATAGCCAGCGCGCCGGCACAAAGGTCAGGTCTGCTTCACCAACAAAGGGAAAAGCCCGCGGGGGACTGTGAGTACGTGCCCCCTACAGCATCCACGCCCGGGGAGGGCGGGATCAGGGAGGCTTTAAAGCGAGGCTGTGAAGTTCGAATAAAATCTTCTTTAACTGCAGTTTACCGACTCCGTGTCGTTATTTTAGCGCTGCGTGTAGCACACCGCTACAATACCCTCAAAACTCCAAGACCTTGCCCGCTTGTGCAATTGGATCCTAGATTCCCTCACTTGCAGACAGTTCAGCAAAGCAACAACTCCTCCATGATTTTCATTAACACAGGTTCATCAAAAGGCTATGTGCTTAGACCCCTGCTCTACTCACTTTACGCTCATAACTATGTGGCTAAGCACAGCTCCAATGCCATATTCAAATTTGCAGACCACACCACGGTCGTCACCCAAACCAAATGTGGTGATGGATCAGCATATAGGAGCAAGATTAAAAATCTGCCTGAGAGAAACCAAGGAGATGATTATTGACTTCAGGAGAAGGCAATAAGAGGTCCATGGGCCAGTCCTCATCAGAGAATTGCAGGTGGAGAAAGTCAGCAACTTAAAGTCCTTGGTGTTATTATTTTGGAGGACCTGTCCTGGGCCCAAGACGCAAGTGCAATTCTGAATTGATTGAATTGAATTGAATTGACTTTATTACTTACATCCCTCAAATACATGAGAAGTAAAAATCTTTATGTTACATTTCCATACAAATTTGCAATGTGCAATTATAGTAATTTATAATAAATATTATGTACAACAGGATAGTCAATAAAACATAGAAATACCGTTGCAACAGCATGAATTAAGCAGTCTGATGGCCTGGAGGCCCTGGCTTTTGTGCTGTGGTACCGTTTTCTTGATGGTAGCTGCTGGAAGAGTTTGTGGTTGGGGTGACTCGGGTCCCCAATGATCCTTTGGGCCCTTTTTACACACCTGTCTTTGTAAATGTCCTGAATGGTGGGAAGTTCACATCTACAGATGCGCTGGGCCGTCCACATCACTCTCTGCAGAGTCCTGCGATTGAGGGAAGTACAGTTCCCATACCAGGCAGTGATGATCTCAATTGTGCCCCTATAGAAAATTCTTAGAATTTAGGGGGCCATACCAAACTTCCTCAACCATCTGAGCTGAAAGCTTTTTCGCCATACTGCCGGTATGTTCAGACCATGTGAGATTCTTGGTGATGTTTATGCCGAGGAACTTAAAGCTGTTCACCCTCTCAACCCAAGATCTATTGACGTCTATAGGGGTTAGCCTGCCTCCATTCCTCCTGTAGTCTACAACCAGCTCCTCTGTTTTTACGACATTGAGGGAGAGATTGTTTTCTTGACACCACTGTGTTAGAATGATGACTTCCTCTCTGTAGGCTGCCTCATTATTATTTGAGATTAGGTCAATCAATGTAGTGCTGTCAGCAAATTTAATTAGCAGATGGGCCCTGTGGATGGCAACACAGTAATTGGTATAGAGAATAAAGAATGGTGCTTAGTACACAACCCTGGGAGGGCACCTGTGTTGAGGGTCAGAGGGGCAGAAGTGAGGGAACCCACTCTTACCACCTGCCAGCGATCTGACAGGAAGTCCAGGATCCAGCTACTCGAGGCAGGGTGAAGGCCGAGGTCTCTGAGCTTCTTGTCGAGCCTGGAGGGAATTATGGTGGTGAATTCTGAACTGTAGTCCAATTTTACATTCTCACATAAGCATCCCTCTTCTCCGGATGTGTAAGGACGGTGTGTAGAGCTGTGACTATTGCATCATCTGTCGATCGGTTGTGTCGAATGTAGGCAAATTGTTGAGGGTCCAGTGTGGGTGGTAGCAAGCTGCGGATGTATTCCTTGACCAGCCTCTCAAAGCATTTGCTTATCACTGAGGTGAGTGTTACAGGACACCAGTTGTTCAGACATGTTACCTTTGGTCTTTTTAGGTACAGGGACGATGGTGGATGTTTCAAAGCAGGAGGGCACTCTACGCTGGGAGAGGGAGAGATTAAAAATTTAGGGATGCAAACATCATCCACCTGTACAAGAACAAGGGCTATAGCATCCTGTGACAACCACAGAGGCATATCTCTCCTGAGCATACAGTAGCTGGGAAGATCATGGCCTGTGTTATACTGAACACGATTACCTCTCACCTCCTGGATGACGTTGGCTCAGAAAGCCAATGTGGTTTCAGATCTAACGGAGGGACAGTGGATGTGATCTTTACTGTCGGACGGATCCAGGAGAAGTGCCAGGCACAGAACCAGAATCCCTTCATCCTCTTTGTAGACCTGACAAAGGCATTTGGTACTGTCAGTCGCACAGGCCTTTGGGACATCCTTACCAAGTTAGGCTGCCTCCCAAGGCTGGTCAGCATTGTCAGGTCATTCCACAATGGCATGATGGCTGGGGTCATCGAAAACGGCTGTACCTCTGACCCCTTCCTAGTAACTAACAGTGTCAAGCAGGACTGAGTCCTCGTACCTGCTTTGTTCAGCCTGCTGTTTGTTACAATGCTGTTCTCTGCTCTCTCACAGACTGACGTGGGAATAACAATTTGCTACAGGAATGATGGACGCTTCTTTGAGCTGCGACGCCTCAAGGCCAAGACCGAAGTGGTGAGAAACTTCCTCTTTGCAGATGACTGCACTCTTGCAGCGCACAGTGAAAGGGACCTCAGGAGCTCGCTGACTGCCTCACTGTGGCAGCAACAAAATTTGGCCTAACCGTCAGCATGCAGAAGACAGTTCTACGTCAGCCTGCACCCCATACCAACCCTGCAGAGCCACGAATTGAGTTTGAAGGTACAGGGCTCAACAATGTTCATGCCTTCACCTACCTGGGAAGCTGCCTCACATCCTCCTGCTGTCTAGATCGAGAGCTCTCAAACAGACTTGCAAAAGCTGGAGCACCCTTTGACAGGCTGTGGATGCGTGTGAGGGGAGAATGTGGCATCCAACTGAAGGCCGAGATGGCAATCTACAGGGCAGTCATCTTGACTTCTCTGCTGCACGGCTGTGAAACATGGGCCCCGTACTGCAGGCACATCAAGATGCTTGACCAGTTCCACCTGCCATGTCTTTGCAAGATCCTGGGCACCTCATGGCATGATAGAGCCCCTACCACAGAAGTGCTATGAAGGGCCGAGAGCTCCGGCCCAGAGACACTGATCATGTCTCAACTTCGATGGGTTGGACCTGTGGCTCGGATGGAAGACAACTGCCTTCCAAAGATGATGCTCTTTTCCGAGCTGGCACAATGCACCAGAAAGCAGGAAGGCTCCACAAAACGTTATAAAGACCCCGGGAAAGTGTCACTGAAGGCATGCAATATCCCTGTGACTGGTTGGGGGCCTTGGTCAAAGACTGCAATGCCTAGCTCCTAGCAGTCTACAAAGGCACCAGCACATTCGAAGAATAGCAGCTGAAGGACCTCGATCAAAAGTGCCAGGACCGCAAGGAGAGACGGCCCGGCCCTTCAGTAGCAGTAGCATGCCCGACCTGTGGGCACAGCTGCACTTCTCAGTTCACGCTTCGCTGTCATCAGAGGCATCACTGATGTCATCGTCCTTCCTGACGGACTTCCAAGAAGAAGAAGAAGATGGTTATTATTCTATAGATTTATTGAGTATGCTCAAAAGAATATGAATCTCAGGGTTGCATTTGGAGATTATATAAATATACTTTGATAATAACTTTACATTGAATTTTGTGCCTCGAACAACTCACCCAGAATCAAAACTCAGCCTCCTAATTATCCAGTGTAATTGCTCCTTCTTTACCTCTCTATGGAAGTGAGCTATTTATCCTGAATTTTCCAGTATAACCCTAGTTTGGGGTAGATAGAAGCAAATGGGAATAGACTAAGGAAACTAAGATGTGTGTAAGACTGAAGGCAGTACTAGTGAATCTAATAATCTTGGATGATGAGAATTACAAAGAAAAAGACAATTCCCCTGCTGCCCGCAATTTGACAGATGAACCCTAATGCTAATTTTTATGATTTAATTGATTCATCAATCCTTCCACCCAGCCCCATCCCATTATATTTATTGTAAACAGATTAACAGCAGGTAAATAATGTGGGCATGTTTTCAATTTGCTGAAAGCTGCAGAGAATCCCTTTACTTTGGAGTTGTTCCCATCTGCTTTTCTGATGAAACTCTGGTCCATATGGAAGAAAGCATTTCTTCAGTCTGCCACTTCACCAGTAGACAGATGGGGAAATTAAATGATTTGCTAATCAAAGTTTTTGACATTTCTATCTCTGTTGGACAACATTTCTGACAGTTTAATTATAGCCATTTTAGACAAACATAACTTTTCTCAACCATCATATTTATGCATCAATAATTGCTCAAAATAACCATGTCACAGTGACTCCATTAGAAGACTGGACACGCATTACTACATCTATAAGGCTCTAGCAAGGAGCTGTTATTATTGCATCTCGCTCTTATTTGCAACATCCCTAATCAGTATTCTACCTCCCATTTCAAATGTCTGAACACTATACTAGAGTTGATAGACAGGTATTACTATCTTAAAGAATGACAAATTCCATGCTAGACAGTTCCTGTCATGACTACCGCTAGGTACAGGGTCAGGTTGTAGAGTCGTCATCAAAGAGCAATTGCATGCAACCAACTGGTTGACCCTGTCAGGGAACCTTAATTTGCCGTCTCAGAAATGAACTGCCCATCTTGTGCCTATCAGGCAGCTCACGAAATGGCCCGGGAATCCATGTCATGGATTCATATTCAGAAAGCACTGAAACAGGCTCTTTGACCAATTGTGTCCATATGGGCCATCAAGTACCTTTCTATACAAATCCAATACTCCAGTGCTCAAGCTCATAGCCCTGCTTGTCGTGACAGTTCAAGTAATAAAATCGTAATAAATTTTTGTGGCAATCTCTGCTTCCACCAGATACCCAGGCACCATAATTTAGATTTCAAATGCCTTCTGCTTGAAAAAAACATGGAATATAGAAATCTATAGCACATTACAGGCCCTTCAGCCAACAATGTTGTGCCAACCATGTAACCTCCTATAGAAACTACCTAGAATTTCCCTAGCACATAGCCCTCTATTTTTCTAAGGTCCATGTAGGTGCCTAAGAGGCTCTTAAAAGACCCCATTGTATCCACTTCCACCACTGCCACTGGCTATGCATTCCACGCATCCAGGACTCTCTGTGTGAAAAACTTACCCCTGACGTTCTCTCAGTACCTATTCCAAACACCTTAAAACTATGTCCCCTCATGTTAGCCAGTTAAGCCCTGGGGCAAAGCCTCTGGCTATCCACATGATCATTGCCCCTTATATCACCTTATACACCAAAGGGGAAAGGTTTATCACTGCCTACTCTACCTAAGCTCATAAATTTGACTACCTCAAATCATATTCCCTATTCCATCTTCTCTCCTCCAAAGAAACAAAACAAGCCTATCTCATCTGTGTTCCGGGCACTCCATCCCAGGCAAGATTATTTTGAATCCCCTCTGCACTCTCTCCAGTGCAATCATATCTTACCTACAGTGTGATGCCCACCACGGCACACAGACCTGCTGCTGTGGTCTCAGTAATGTTTTAAATAGTGGTACTATGGCCTCCCTGCTCTTTCCTGATGAAGGGTTTCGGCCCGAAACATCGTCACTACCTCTTCCCATAGATGCTGTCTGGCCTGCTGAGTTCTGCCAGCATTTTATGTTTTTATTTATTTTATTCTTTGCCTTGGTTTTTGAAGACAGGTATCCTGTATACCTTCTAAACCATTTTATCTGCCTGTGCTGCTGCCTTCAGGGCTTCTTAGATGTATACATTGTGATCCCTCTCATTCCCTGTAGTTTCCAGGGTCCTGCAAATCATTGTGTTTATTCTAACCTTATTCTTCGCCCAAATGCATTATCTCCTTTCTCAGATTAAATTCCAGTGGCCATTGCTTTGTCTGTCTCACAAGCTCATTGATATTGCTTTGTATGCAAAGACTGTATTCGACACTATCAATAATGTCATAAATCTTCACATTGTTTGTGAACTTACTGATCATTTTCACTGCATTAACGTTCATGTATATAACCAACAGTAACAATCTCAGCGCAAATCCTCACAGAACAAACTGGTCACAATCTTCCAACTTCAAAAGCAATACTTGACCCTCTTCTTATACCTCCCATCACCAAGCCATTCTTGGATCCTGTCTGCCAAATTACTCCGTATCACAAATGGATCTAACCTTTTTGATCAGCCTCCCATATAGGACCTTGTGAAAAGTCCTACTGACATCCACGTAGACTGTATCAACTGCACTACCTTCAATAAAGTTTGCTTGATGGCAAAAGTTGATAGGATAGTTTCCAAAAACTGAAGCTTTCATTCAGTGGTAAAATCATTTCCTCACATTGGAATATATTTTCAAAGACTGAAGGGGGAATATCTGTGACAAAATCCAACTGCTTCCCCAATAAATGCAGGGAGAAGGAATAGAATTGATGGTTTAGAAATAGGTAAGTGCAGTATTCGACCCCAACATTTACGGTAATCTAGTAAATGAGAAGAGAGGCGAGCAGATTCAAAACATTTGGCCTAGAGAAGGGAGGGCAGTAACTGGAACTAGATACAGGATAAGGTAGCACACCTTAAAAGAATAGCAAACTTAGAATCCTTTATGAAAGAATGACTAGCTTTATTTGCCACATGCACAACAGGACATAGAGACATGCTGTGAAATGTGTGATTTTTGTCAACACCCAACGTTGCCTGCAAGTGTCACCGTGCTTCTGGCACTAACATAGCATGCCCACACCTTACCAACCCACACGTCTTTTGAATGTGGGAGGAGAATCAGAGCAAACGGGGGAAACCTCCGCGGTCATGGGAGAATGTGCAAACTCCTTACAGGCAATGGCAGGAACTGAACACAGATCACTGGCACTGTGAAGGGTTACACTAACCACCACACCACCGTGCAGTTCCGTTCACCAGCTGCACATACTCAATGTAGTACTGAATGACTTATTATACACTGCGTGTACAAAACCTTCACGGAATATTGGAGATCTTTTTGTGCTGACTATTCATGCTTATTAAGCCTGTTCTTTATTTATTAACTTACAATTGAATCCTTGGCACACTCGTATCTTCAAAGGTTTAAACAAATAAAAGCATGGTAACATAATCCAGCTGCATGATGAATAGTTCATGACAGTTTTGATATGAAACAGCTTTGACATATCCGTCACTGTGCCCGTAATCCTACTGCTTACAACAGGTCAAGACTATTTCTCTAGTTGTGTGCAAGTTGACACCATGCAAGGAAACTAGCCTCAACAACTAGCACTCCAAAGCCTTCGATTCTTTTCTTGTGGAGCAGAAGACGTTCAAGTTGAGAAGAGTGACTTCTGTCATGTCAGTGACATTAGATTCTCATTTCTTGCTATCCGTCTGATTTAATCTCATTTGCGGATGCATGAGACGGTTTTAACACTGCGCCTGAGCTGTGGGATATGGTAGTGCAGGGGCTGAAGAACATGGTGAGCAAACAAGTTTCTCTGCCATGATCTAGAGACAAGAGCTCAAATCATACCAAAACCCCTGAGGAATCGAGGTTTAAGTAACTGAATAAATGAGGTATTTAGAAAAGAAATTGCTAGGCTCAGTAAACAAAGTTCAATGCAAAATTTATTATCAGAGTACATACATGTCACCACATACAACACTGAGATTCTTTATCCTGCAGTAATACTCAGCAAATCTATAGAACTGTGATTGAAAACAGGATCTGTAAACTGTAACCAGCAGGAAATGCAAACTAGAAACAAACTGTGCAAATGCAGATAATAAATAAATAGCAATAAATAATGAGCTTGAAATAACAAGATAAAAGAGACCTTAAATGAGTGCAGTTATCCCCTTTTGTTCAAGAGCCTGATGGTTGAGGGGTGTTAACTGTTCTTGAACCTGCTGGTGCAAGTTCTGAGGCTCTTGTACCTTCTACCTGATGGCAGCAGCGAGAAAAGAGCATGGCCTGGGTGGGGAGGATCTTTGATGACGGATGCTGCTCTTCTAGGGCAACGTTTCACGTAGATGTGCTCAATGGTTGGGAGGGTTTTACACTTGATGTACTGGGCTGAATCCACTACCATTTGTAGGATTTTCCACTCAAAGGCATTGGTGTTCCCATACCAGGCCATAGTGCAGCCAATCAGCACACCTTTTGCCACACATTTATAGAAGTTTTCCAAGGTTTTTGAATACATGCCAAATCTCCGCAGACTTCTGAGGAAGTAGAGGTGCTGTTGTGATTTCTTTGCAATTATATTTATATGATGGGTCCAGGACAGCCCCTCTGAAATAGTGACACCCAATCATTTAAAGTTACTGACCCTCTCCGCCTCTGATCCTCCAATGACTACTGGCTCATGGACCTCTGGTTTCTCGCTCTCGAAGTCTACTATCAGTTCCTTGGTCTTATTGACATTGAGTGAGAGGTTGTTGTTATTACACCAGTCAGCCAAGTTTTCAATCTCCCTTCTGTAGGATGATTCATCACAAATTTTGATACAACCCACAATAGTGGTGTCATCAGCAAACATGTATATGGTGTTGGAGCTGTACTTAGCCACACGGTCATAGATGTAAAGTGAGTAGAGCAGGGGGCTAAGTACACATCCCTGCGATGCTCCTGTGCCAGTGGAGATTATGGAGGAGATGCTTGTGCCAATCTGAACTTACTGGGGCCGGCAAGTGAGGAAATCCAAGATCTAATTGCACAAGGGGGTTTTGAGTCCCAGGTCTTGAACCAGGTGGATGCCACACACTGCTGGAGCGAGAGATTGAAGATATCTGTGAATACACCAGCCAGTTGGTCAGCACTGTTCTTCAATATTTGACTAAGTACTCCATCTGGACTGGATGCTTTCCTTGGATTCACTCCCTTGAAGGCAACCCACACGTCACCTTCAGATACCGAGACCAAAGGATCATCAGGAGACTGGGGGTGATAGTAAAGCTGGAAGAATGAGAGGAGGATCTCATTGAAACCTCCCAAGTATTGAAAGGCCTTGACAGAGTGGAGGTGGAGAGGATATTTCCAATAGTGGGAGAGATTAGGACCTGAGGACACCACTTCAGAATACAAGGACATCACTTTAGAACAATGTTGTGAAGGAACATCTTTAGTCAGAGGTTGCTGAATCTGTGGAATTCATTTCTAAAATAATCTGGGTGGCCAACTCATTGAGTATACTTAAAGCAGAGGTTTGAGGTTTCAAAGTTTTAAAGTACGTATGCAGTATACCTGACTAATAAGAGTGTCAAGGGTTACGGGGAGAAGGAGGGAGAATGTGGTTAAGAGGGAAATAAATCATCCATGATCAGATGATAGAGCAGACTCAATGGGCTGAAGGGCATAATTCTGCTGCTAGGTCTTATGTCTATAACTATGAAAACAACACATAGTTTTGAAAAACACATCCGTTTCACTAGTGCCACTCTTATATGTTCTGGCTCGGATGTGACTCCAGATTCGCCAGACTGGTTTGCTCTTAGCTGCCCCCTTGGTTCGGGACTGTGATTGATTTAAAATAATAATAACTTCTGGAAAGCTTTGAGACAAAGGATCCATCAGTGCAAATAAAATTGCTTCAGTCTAGCTTTAGGTTGTTAATATGATTGGAACCTTCCAATTGCCTAATGCTGGTATGAAGGGGTGGTGGTCTCAGTAATGCAGATGGTGGGGCGGTAGGGCAGAATTATTTGATTTGAGCCTTCATAAGGTTCTAGGAAGGCTCTGAATCTTCTTAATCCTCATCTCTGCATGATGTTATTGTTAACTTCAAGCAAAGCAGGGTTGAAGTGGAGATGTCCGCCACTTTAGAGGCATTATACAATCAGTGGCCAATTTATTAGCTACCTCCTGTACCAAATAAAATAGCCACTGAAGGTAAATTCGTGGTTTTCTGCTGCTGTAGCCCATCCACTTCAAGGTTCAATGTCTTACACACTTGGAGATGCTCTTCTGCACATCAATGTTTAACATGTCATTATTTTAGTTACTGTTGCCTTCCTGTCGGCTTAAACCAGTCCATTCTCTTCTCACCTCACTCACTAACAAGGTATTTTTGCCCACAGAACTGCTGCCCGTTGGATATTTTTTTTTCACTCCACTCTCTATAAACTCGAGAGACTGTTGTTTGGGAAAATCCCCGTAGATCAGCAGTTTTTGAGATACTCAAACCACCCTATCTGACACCAACAATTGAACCTCTTAATAATATGTTTCCTTCTGTGCATTGAGATGCTGCCACATGTTTGGCTGATTAGAAAGTTGCATTAATGAGTAGGAGTACAGGTGTACCTAAATAAGTGGCAACTCAGTATATATTTTTTGCCTTCTATTTGACTAACATTCACTTGCAGATGCATGGGTCTCAATCTTAATTCTTTGCTCTATCAGAGTCCACATTTACATTAGTTTTCATTGAGGCTAAAGAAGTGCAAACAACACCTCCCCCCCCCCCCCCCACCTCCTGTGAAGGGGTTTGGGGCCTGCCACATGCATGTTAAGGACCAGGTTTATGCTCTGTCTCAATTAAGATCACCTACCTTTCCACAGAATCTGGGATAACTTTTTATCTGGAATCTAACCTGGAATCTTCCATCAAGTACTTTTATTTATACATATGCCAGGAAGTGATTTACTGCCTCAAATGTCTTAAAAGTCAACAGACGAGGGAAAACATCAGGTTCATTTTTTCCACAGAACCTTGATGAACAAAAGTGAAGTGTCACTGTTGCGTCAGATTTTTATGACAACCTGGCTATAAAATTGGTTGTATGTTTCCCATTTCTGTCTCAAAAATTCAGCAGCCAAGATCTTCACAATTGAATGATGTAATTAATTGTTCATTATCTGAGCTACTGCGTACAGAATCCTATAACTGTCAATGATATATCCAGACAGAAAATATATTGTTTCTGGACAAGCTCTGTTGAAAAGAGAGATGACTGCACTAAAACCTTTTTCTGTGTGGGCTCCACTAACTGCCCCACAATCACAAAGTCTGCATAGAAGGTAGTGACTCATAAAGTACCAGCTGACCATCAGGAAAAAAAGAAATGTGGCCTTTTGATGGATTTTTATTTTGTTGCCATAACTACAGTGCTATAAAAAAGCTTATAACTGTAATGTCTTCTTTGAGCTCCAGAACCTGTCCTTGAATTGCCTCCGCATACAATGCTTTTCCTAGAACACATCAAGCTCTCATTAACCATTGTCAATAATGTCCAAAAATCATACAGCATTTATCTTTTTATAAATGAAGCCCACCAGAGAAACTGCACAGAAAGGTATTTCACAGAGAGGTTAATTAATTTGTTCAAGAAAGTCTTTTAGACTCCTTTTGTCTCCGGAGTCTAGTGCTTAATTAAATTTGAAATGTGCATTATTCTGACAGCGCATTTCCTTTGCACAACAAACTCCCCTCCTGATTTTTGTTGTTTGGAAGCCTTACCTGGCAACTGCCGGTGAATAAACTTGCTTTAGTTAATTTTATACTGTACAGCAGTTTTTTTTATCTCAGTTTCTTGTTAATACTTCAAAGCAAGAGGTGTATGCAGTGTATCGGCAGGAACTGAAACGTATCATTATTGTAGAGCCGGTGACAATAACCCAAAGTTTCAGAACCTGTGAATTTTTACAACAGACTAACAAGTACCATATGTGCTTATGTTGCACATATGATGACATCATTCTGTCACATGTATACATGATCATTTACTTACATGTAATTTATAGTGCATGAAGCAGTGAGTGCTACTTTATATTGACATTTAGCTAATAGCAATATAGAATAATAACTATTGCTCAAAAATTCTATCACACATTGCGATGGTTTTGTGCTCTACTCCGTAGTAATTCTTGGTAAACTGCAAACTGAAACTTAATATATATTCCAAAAGATCAGTAGTTTTCCTTCAAAATTCTCCGTGTATCTCCATGGAGTTTCCTGGCATTTGAGGAGGTGTTCAGTAGTTGCCTGACCACACCCCACTCTCTGAGACTTTTATTCTCCCTTGCATGAACCACAGATAGATCAGCTATATAATGACTTCACAAGGCCTTCAGCCGGCACTTCAAACACAATTCGTTCTGGTAAAACAAAATTTCCTCCAAACTAATCACCACCCCAGCCTCTGATCTAGCAGCCAACAGTGACATGGTGCCTTCCCCACGCTAATCACAGTCCTGGCCTCCCAGCCATCTCATGAGCCTCTGCTCCACCTCAGAAATGTCATGACCCAACTGTTGTGGTATGAATTCCACCCCTTTCAACTTTCTCCCCCACACCCCTAGTCTCTCTGCTCCTTGTTAACTCACCACTCAGAAATCCAGCTGCAGTACATGAATTAGACCCAGAGCCTATCAATTTCCACTCGACAATGGCAGAGCAAGTGGAGGAAAGGCTTTTGGGGATGTGATGCCTGTCATACCTTGTCCATTTCAGACAACACCTTGGGCATCATATGCAATCAAACGTTGTTTTGTCAAACTTTTATTTGAAACATTCATTCATCCACTGTATGCCAGCTGTTTCCCATTTCTTTACAGCTAATGAAGAAGTTTTAGACCTGTGTACTTCATGTTCTCTCTCCATTCATTTCAATGAACTGAATTCCAGAAGCTAGCATATCACACGTTTACTGCATGAGTCAATTTCTGCTGTCAAGTCTCTATGTTTTTCTCTCAGTTTTTACCATAACAAACCATTTAATGTTTCAACACTGCAACCCACCTCCCTTGGTCAAATAGCTTCCACAATATTCTTTACTCCTGGGAATCCAAATCAGTGTTCTGCAGCTGATATAGATACAATGGCTGGAGTGTATACTATGGGAAGGCTGGATGAGCAGCTAGAATAAGATCTGGTTTATTAACCCCATGTGTGATTTTCAGAAGAAGAATTCTATTGAATGTTATACAAACATGATCTCTCGTCCTGTTTTCCAGCTGTTGCGCAGGCAGATGCTGATCAAGATTATGAATGTGTTAATAATATATCAGAAATATGGGATAATAGCCTGACTTTTCCTCAAATTGAACATGATGAATATTTTATTTTTCAGCTTAGAGACAGGAATGATGAAAGGATAGAACATAGAGTAAGACTTAGATTAGACAGAACAAACTCGGCTGTATGACCTGCTGGATTCAGACCAGTATAATTTGTACCAGATCACACCAATATAGCAAGAATTCATGCCCAGAGATTACAAATAAGCCCTTTTCTAGATACAAATCAAGCATCTGGGTAAGGGCGCATGCACATGCAGTAGAATCTGCTGACCCTTATCTTAATCCTGATACATGGGGATATCATGTATTCTTTCCAGTACATTTGAGGTAGAGTCCACACCAGTAAACCCCAGAGGTACCAGTGAAGCCTGGAAAACAGATGCTTGGGAACAGGCACTAGAATTACTAAAAAGATTGACTACAGTCAGTAACGGAAGAACACAGGGGCCTGTTCTTGTATGGGGAGCCACTGCAGCTCCCTAGTACAAACTTCCCATCGAGTTTTTAGACCTTTGACTGCTCAGAGTTTGCAGGCAGTATGTTCCATGCATCCAGCTGCTGCAGAAGGATTTCTGAAGTGGCTAATTCAGAATGCTGGGAAGTTACAGGTCTTCTGGGCCAATCATACTCCCCAACATATTCAGCAATTCTTACTAACATTATTTTCCATAGCTTTGATACCACCTCCACCCGAGTGTGGAAATCCATATCAGAGAAATGAGTGGATTTACAAGCAAATATATGGGGGAGATGTACATAGAGGATATAGTACTGTACTGAGTAAAATAGTCAAAAGCCAGATCTTAATAACAGCTTATAAGATTGGAGAACAAATGGCAAGAGCAAACTGGGGCCTAGTTTATTCAATAATGTTACCCCTTTATCCTAGTGAAAACCATGTGTGGAATAGCCTTAAATCAAGACCCGATAGATGAATGATTTCAGATTGTTGAAGAGCTCCTACACATGCACACGTCGGTAGCAGGATTACTGCTCGTTCCCAAGGGCAATGAGGTGCTGGCACAGCGCCATCTCCTTTTCCCTCTAGAGGGAATGTAGGTTCCGTAACAAAGTCATCAAACCAACCTTATCCCTCAGGCGGATCACATTCACAGCGTTCCCCTGCCCCAGCCTCTCAGCAGGGAAGACGTAATGAACAAAGCAAGCAAGTTCCCTGGAGACTGCCTGCCTTAGGATAAGATATTCAGCCACAATCTAGAAGGCTAAACACTAGGTACTTGCCACGACCTTTAGCTCTGTGGTAACTTCTACTTTACAAAAAGACCACTCGACAACTTGATGGCCAAAAGAGCATCTTTATCTGGGACGGCAGATGATATTTACAATACAGAGGCTTCCAGGTACCTCGTGCGGCCTGGGTGGAGGAACTATATACAATGCATACTAGGAGTGAAAAGAGCGGAAGTAAAGACCCCGCCAACCCCGGTAGTATTAACTTACTTTTAATGATACTCACATTACAACACTTCCCCCCCTTTAAAATCCAACAGTCCCAAATATAGAAGAACTGGGAAATAAAAACAGTGGAATCATTAGCAACAGGTTACCAATACAAAAACACCTAATAAAAGCATGGCAAATTCAACATTCAATCTAACGACAAAAGAAACCATCCAATCAAAGGTTCAGTCTGTCAGGAGGGTTGTGAGGGAGCTGCGATCTACACACTACCCCCGGTGACCCAGCAGGCACCGCTGGTGAGGATGTTTTGGGTGGATCTAGTGTTGGGGACACGAGATGGGTCTGTGTGTCCGCGTGAGAATGTCCATCCTTTTCAGGGGACTCTGCCCCCTCTGCCAAAGTCACTGGTGGACATGCTTTCCTGGTATGCATTAAGTGGTCATTGCTCCTTAACTGTTTTGGACTACTGAGCTTCTTTGAAATCAGTGGAAAGCTATTCTCAGCATTATTGGGATAAACGGCATCTGCAGGTTTGCCACCTGGCTTGGAACGCACTGAAGAAGGAACTTTGGTTTTTGACCGTGGCTCAGAATAGACCCAATTGCAAATTTTTCATAGAGTTCCTTGTTATAACTCGGAACTATCTGGATTTCAACAGCAGGAAATCGCAATGCGTTTCGGAAAACCTCTTGTGCTTGAACAAAGGTCTTGTCTGTTAAATCAGAGTCATTGATTTTGATGATACATTCATTCTCCTGGAGCAGGTTCTCTTGAACAGCTGTTCGCTTCAACACCACAAACACAAAAATTCCTTAGGCCAAGGAATTTTCCACTCAGCGTAGAGTTAAAAGGCACCACATGGATTCCCAGGGGGTCACCGGTTCCAGAAAATTCTACTTTCTTTGTCAAATCACTTAGAGTGCTTTCTGAATGCTTGTCTGGTGGTCCTGGAGGCTCTGTTCTTACATCGTCGGTGGGTGCCCTGTTTGTTACTGTTACGATTGGCTTCACATGCAGGTTCCTGTTAGTGGGATCATCAGGCTGAGATGCACCTTGTTGTAACTGGGCAGATGGTACAGGAGCTGGGTCACTGCTTCACCGTACTAGAAGTGGCATGCTGGCTTTTAGTGCCGAGGGGGTAACTTCAATTGCTCCTGTAATAGGCTGAAGAGCTGCAAGCTGCGCTGTGAGCTCCCTCTCAAATGTGTCCAGACTATGTCTGTCACTCACGTTGCCATCGGCGACTTCATCGGCACGCTGCACCTTATGTTCTTCCGTCATGTGTGCATATTTAAATTCATGCCAGTTGAGCCGGATTTTGCGAAGCCAATCGCGGCCCAGAAGACTGGGCCCACTGCCCTTAGCTATCACCAGCCTGGCTTCAGCCTTCTGGCCCCCAGCTGAAATATCCACATATAACACACCTAAATGAGGTATGGGCTGCCCCGTGTAGGTCCAGAGTTGGAGCTTAGATGGTCTGATGGGAGACAGGTTGGATCCCCATGTCCTCCTGTAGGTCTCTTCACTAATGACTGATGCAGGAGCCCCTGAATCAATCTTGAACTTAATGTCCTTTCCCTTGACAGTGACTGTGGCATAATATGGTTCAGGTGGTCCCTCATCTGTTCCCAAACATGTTGTAGGCACACGCTGCCTCTTGCCTCTTCATCTGCTTCTCCCAGGTGGTGTGTGGCTGCCTGAGTTTGTTGAGCTTTCCCCTGCCCAGGCTTAACCTTACCCTTTATGCTCCTGCACTTTTTAACGAAATGTCCCTTCTTGCCACAAGCATGGCAAACAGTATCTTTGAATTTACAAATATTTGCATAGTGCGTTCCTCCACACCGAAAACATTCCACCTGCTTTTCCTGTCTACCAGTCTCCCTCCTGACTTGGAGCACTGCCACCAACTGTGACCCCCCATATCCTTTCTGCATATCCTTGGCATTATTAGCAGCCAACTCCATGCCTTGAGCAATCTCTAGGGCCGTCTTGAAAGTCAACAGTGGGGTTTCCCCCAACAAGCAGCGTTGTGTGGTGTCATTATTAATGCCGCATACTAATCTGTCACAGAGCACGTCATCCAACACGGCTCCGAAATCGCAATGCTCCCACAGCTGCCGAAGCCCGGCCACAAAATCACCCACAGACTGACCTGGCTTCTGGATATGACTGTGAAACTTGAAGTGTTGAACTATCACCGAAGGCTTCGGATTGTGGTGGTTCCCCACAAACTTGTCCAGTACGTCGTATGGAATTTCTCCCGGTTTCCGTGGCGTAGCTAAGTTCCGTATCAGCTTGTACGTCCTTGCCCCACACACACTCAGGAGAATAGAGCGCTTCTTAGCCTCCTCAGTAATTCCATTAGCACAGAAAAAGTGGCCCAACCTTTCCTCATACTCCGGCCACTCCTCGATTTGCTCGTCGAATGCACTGACCGTTCAGAACGCAGCCATCCGAACACGAGGCTACTCGCCCGCTCACAGCTCCTGATCAAAAACGGGGCCAACCCGTCCACAAAACCAGTTTACCTCGTCGCCAAAAATATGTGGTAACTCCTATTTTACAAAAAGACCACTCGACAACTTGATTGCCAAAAGAGCATCTTTATCTGTGAGGGCAAATGATATTTACAATACAGAGGCTTCCAGGTACCTCGTGTGGCATGGGTGGAGGAACTATATACAATGCATACTGGGAGTAAAAAGAGCAGAAGTAAAGACCCCGCCAATCCCGGTAGTATTAACTTACTTTTAATAATACTCACATTAAAACAAGCTCCACTCCCTTTCTTTGCAGAAAAAAAGTCTTAGACAAGATACTCCTTGCGGAACAGGGGGAATATTCACAAGCCCTGTCAATATTATGGAGAAGAGTATGAAACAGAGCACCTGCTGTCTCATCCTTCACCCTCTAAATATATAAAAGGACAGTGCCCATTTCAAACCTCCACTCCCTCCCCTGCAGCTCAGGGGAAACAAAATGGAAATAAAGGGAAGGCCAATATTAATGGAATAACAAGTGCACAGGAGAATTTTAGCAGCAACTCTACTCAAAATGTTCCATCTGACGAACAGGATACAGGCAGAGCTGGCCTCACCTTTCCATATGCCAAAGCTCATATTTTGGGCAACATTTGATACAAAATGTCATTTTGATACAGCAACAGATGTTACAAGAAATGAAGGATTGACTCATAAAAGTATAAATCTTGCATAGATCTGGCCAATAGCTTCTGGTCACACCCACTTCTTGAAAGTGACAGACAGAGGCTATGTAATTTACATTAAAAATTCTCAGCATTGTTGTACAAAAGTAAATTTCTTAGTTATGACAATTTCCAATCGGGATCATGGTTTAACCCCTGGGTTTAGACAAAAACTCGCTTGAGTAGGATATCCAAAGACCATAAAAGCCTTACAATCAATCCTAGACCTATTGACTTATGCTAGGGCTTTCATACCTGACTATGCTCAATTGTTATAACCATTATACGACAGATGTAAACTGAAAAATGCCAAGCCTTTTTTTAACCCCAGAATCTTATGAGGTACGAGAGAATTTGATGAACGCAATTCAGTAAGCAATAGAGCTCCAGACAAGAAGCCTAACAAAATCTTTTGTTCTGCAAATTTGTGTTTCTCCAAAATCCGCTGTGGCCATCTGCTATAATGAGAGAGAAGAAACACAAGCCTCGATTATACACTATGCCTCATATAATTCCACCCCAACAGCACAGAAATCTACTGCTTTAGAACAATGTCTGACCATGGTATTCCATACACTTAGTGCAGTAAGATCACTGTAAGGAGCTAACCAATTATTTCACAGAGTTAATGGTTTTGAAAAATTATAGCAAATTTCTAACAAATGAATGGAGAGCTACCATAATTAGATATGTGGAATGGCAAATACTTTTGCAAGATAACACCTTAAAGTGGGAATATATTCCTGAGTGGTTTGACTTATAGTCTAACCTTTCATGGAAGATGCATGACCCAATATAGCACAGCGTCTTTAAGATCACTATTTTCAAATATAGTTCTGTGATAGATCAGCAATGAAAATCAAGAAAGATGGATCCACTCAATTATAATCCCTGCTCCTGATTATAAAAGGAAAAATTTTATTGGAAACTGAATTTGACCCAAGTGCTGCCTTTCGGGAATCATACAGCTCAATTTGCAGAGGTGAAAGCCTAGAATTATGTCTAAAACAAGTAAAACAGTCCTACTCTTGATCTGTACTGACTCTAATTATAAACATGAGAAAGTCTGCAGATGCTGGAAATTCAAAGCAATGCACACAAAATGCTGGAGGAACTCAGCAGTTCAGGCAACATCTATGGAAATGAATAAACAGGCGACGTTTGGGGCTGAGACCCTTCTTCAGGACTGGAAAGAGAGGGGGAAGATGCCAGAATAAAAAGGTGGTAGGAGGGGAAGGAGGATAGTTAGAAGCTGAAAAGTGAAGCCAAGTAGAAAGGTAAAGGGCGGGAGAAGATGGAATCATAGCAGAGGCAAGTGGACCATAGGAGAAATGGAAGAAGGAGAGAACCCAAGAGGAGGTGATAGACAAGTGAGAAGAGGTTTTAAGGCCAGACTGCAGAATAGAAGAAGAGGGGAAGGTAAGGGAAAACTTTTTTACTGGGAGAAGAAATTGATATTCATGGCATCAGGCTGGAAGCTACTCAGATGGAATATAAAGTGTTGCTCTTGCACCCTGAGGGTGGCCTCGTCTTGGCATAAGAGGAAGTCATGGACTGACATGTTGAAATGGGAAGTAAAATGTTTTGAACACTGGGAAGTCCCACATTTGGCAGAAGAGTGGACATGCTCGACAAAGTGGTCCCCCAACTTACAACAGGTCTCACCAGCGTAGAACAGGACGTGTCAGGAGCACCGGCCACAATAGACGACCCCAGCAGACTCACAGGTGAAGTGTCGCCTCACCTGAAAGGACTGAGTGGAGGTGAGGGAGGAGGTAAATGGGGTAGGTGTCGCACTTGTCCTGCTCACAGGGAGAAGTGCCTGGGGGGAGATTAGTAGGGAGAGCTGAATGGACAAGGGAATTGCGGAGGGAGCAATCCCCGTGGAAAGTGGAGAAGGGGGAGGTAAAGATATGTTAAGTGGTAGGATGCATTTGGAGATGACAGAAGTTGTGGAGGATAATGTGTTGGCCTAATTATGTTAGGAATGTGGTAGAAAGAGATCTTCTGATCTGGTCAACTACCAGATAGAGAAGACACAGGGGTAAACTGCATTTATAAATTATTATTGAGTCAACCTTTAGTTCAGGTGTTATACATCTCGGAACATACTGCAAGCCTTTGGCACAGTTATGGATATTGAGTAAGTAATAAACAAGCAAAACAATCTGCCAGGATGGACTTTACTATGGTAAGGGAACACAGAGTTTAGGTGCTTAACTAAGTAATAAATAAAAAATAACCAGGATTACGTTCTAAGAATTCTTCCAGATATCACTGAACCCAATTCAAAAGGATTTCCAACACAAATACGAAACTGATGGTGAAGATAAGATTTGGGTCTGCTGCCCTAAATCAAAAAGAGATAAGAAGCAAATACCTGCTGCCCACAAGCAGAAACAACTGAGTCATGAAGCCCACCAAGGATTCAAATACCATCATGGTGGCAGAGAAGGCACTCATGTGAAATTAGCCATGTTATTCTGGTTGGCTTACATGTTGAGTGATCGGTCTATAACAAAGGAGCAGTCACAAAACAACTGCGCCAATGCAGGTGTAGAAATGGATTACGTAGGCCCATTTCCAGCATCCTACTTTACTGGAAATGTAATAAATATATATGTACTTGTGATAATTGCTCTTTTTAAGGGATATATGTGGTTAGTCTCCAGTGAGACCACAGCCCTCCAAACCTCCATATTCCCATATGCTAGCACTCCCACTCAAGAGTCTTTCTGCATTAGTCAAGTCCTTCAAGCCATCTGTGAACGAACAGGCAAACAAGTGGAGGACAGCACTCTACTCCAGCCACAATCGAGTGGCATATTGGAGTGAAGGAACCTAAAGGTTCAGGATGCAAACCCATGATCGACCCCATTGTTTCTCACCAATTGAGGCATCGAGCAAGGTTGAAGTTGCCGAGGAAGAGAGAAGAGGACAGGTGGGTGCTCGTGCCATCTGCATGCATTTCACTAGCCTTCCTCTCCCTCTCACTAGCTGATGCCATGGGATCCCTGTTGCAAGGATTGATCGACAAGGCTGTGGACTTGTTTTTGGGGACTTTGACGTTCATGATGCATGTGTTTCTGGATCCTGGTTACCCTTCTTGGCTTTTTTTGTGGGGATTGATGTGGGCTGGGGCTCTTTGGCAAAGAAGGGTTCTGCGGCCTGCATCGGCCTAGCTATTGGCTTTCTGGCTTGACATTGGATATTCTACTTGTTCACTTCGCAGTTTGCTGTTTGAACAAATTGTGCTTTTATCATGTGTTGGGTGTTTGATGTTTTCTTGATTGGGTTCCATGGTGTTCCTTTGTTTCATGTCTGCCTGTGGATGAATCTCAGATTTGGATTCTGTTTGCAAACTTTGATAATAAATGTACTTTGAATCTTTGAATATCAAACCTGCCCCAGCAGGATTTATCCACACAGAATGAGTGGAGTCCTTTTATTAGACTGGTACATAGGTCTAGCATGGAACTCCTACGCCCCGACAGGACATAGAATGAGACATACTGTACTGAAAAGATAAAGCTTGTTTTGATCTGAAAAGCAATGAAAAATTCCAGTTTACTTGAGGAAGGTTCATTACACAGGAATAATACATCCAGAATGCGTTGTTGTTTTCAGAGTAAGACAGAGTTTATCTCCAAGAAGAAATGTCGCTTTTAATGTGCTTTATGTTTAATATTTGTGTTTATGATAATATTGTTCTTTCTTACCATTTGCTTTTTTCACAGGCAAAGTCAAATCTACTACAGAAACTGGTTCAGACACCCCTAAAGCTTAATGACTCAGAGAACATTAGATTAAGGGGATCTGCAAGCAATGTTGATTCTTATTTAAATATCACTAAATGGCCATTACCTCTTGGGCATATGTGACCTAATACACTGGAACACTTAATCCTTCTCTCTGGCAAAGTGATTGTTCCTTTCCACTTAAAAAATCATTCTGACTGCATTGCAGATGAAATGAACATAGATGCCTGGAAAGGCAAAGAATCACATGCAGAGGTAATTACTGACAAAACTGAAAAAAATAAATAGCCCAGAAACTGAAGGTAAACTAAAACAGGAATGCCTCCAAGTGGATCAAAGCCTTGTCATGGTTTGGAGGCTTGCGTGCCTCAATGACCTGGAGAGCTATGTTGGCTGGAGTCAGGGCTTTATGTTTTGGCTCTTTGTAGGGTCACCCATGGCAAACAGAGGGTAGAGGGTAGACTAAGAGTGGTCCACCGCTCCTCCACGTTCAGAGGTTCAGCTCAAGGCTAACAACCCTGACTAGTAAAACAAAATTGTTACGGAAACAACAATGAAGAATCCTTCTACATCTGAGTGTGGTGGTATTCCTGAGACTTCACTCAGGACTTGGATGACTGACAGTAGTGAAAACCGAGAGGAAGCTACTTACATGATGAAGGAAACCCTGAACACCGCCACAGATGAAGGACTTTCATTGATGCCCTAAATGCCAGTGGCATAACTGGCCGTAAGTAAGTAATACAGAAGTACCTTGACATGGATCCCTCTATTCTTCAAGAAAAGTATAGATACTGTTATGCCATTGAATGGCCCCACTAATGGGAACATAGACTTTTTTTTAATGAAGACTTCTACATTAGACAGATATCTTATGGCATTTTCCCTTTATGGCCAACAAGTATATGAACATACTTACTACAAAGATGTTAGATGTTCCCATTTCTCCAACTATGGCCAATATTCCACTCCATTGTTCAATGTCATGACAATTTTCTGCATTCCTGGGTTAAGTTCTAAATGGTTTAGCAAAACCCTTGATCCAGGTTTTGCAAGAGAAGATGAAATGAAAAGATGCATTGAGATAAAATGAAAATGTTTTCCTCCCTGGGTCAACTGAAATTGGTAAGTGCAATAACTATTTTAGAAATTTTAGTCCCTATTGTACCGTATCTAGCTAGATTTCATATTTGTCCGAAATCAGACAGTCATAAATAGTTTGTGATGTGGTGCAAATAATACTGTAAAACAAAATTAGTTCAGAATTATTGGTGTCCCTACAAATTAAATTATATTTCAGAGAAATGGGGAAATAAGCATATAACAAATTTTACTGTTGGAGACCAATTGATAATGTTAAATTTTGGGATTACACAGTTAACATTACTTCCTAAGCAGACAAGTATTCAATTACTGCTGAGTATTCAGTCGCATGTTGTCATCAACAGGCAGAAAAAAGAAACATATATATTGGAGTAACACTGCCGGTACAGCCACGCTCGACAGTGCTCACTCTCATAATAGCACTGATGTGATCCTTTGGTTTACTCGGAAGGTAGAAATTTCTGACGTCAAAAGTTGTTCAGCCTTACTGCTATTAGAGGATCACCCACTTTTTAAGGTCTATAGAGGAAATGACTCTTGGACTAATTTGATGATTTAGTCTATTTTGTGTATCTCAGGACTGAAGCATGAGTGAAGTTTTAAGGAATGATTTATGATAGATGCAACAAAGAGGACTTGATGTTCATCAACAACGGGTAGAGGAAACTTGGTCAACTTAAAAGAATACTTCCCTATGCATTACAAGAGCAACTGAACTGCCACAATCAGACGAGCGAGACACCTTCTTTCACAAGTTTCCTTTGCAAACTCACACTAGTGAGTCCCTGACTTGTGAAACTCTAGCTGAAACTATGGCTAAGATCTTTCTAGCTGTTGCAAATTTAGCTTTAGCAGCAGTAAATACAGTTTCTGGATGGATTGGCATTACTTTAAATTGGATTACTGTCATGAATAATAGGTCTGATAACACAATCCCATAGAAAGATGAGTTAGCAAAAAATATTTTAAGTAACCTATTTACATGTTGCATATTTACTCTCTAACACAGGTAACTTTTTTATATAAAGAATAAGGTTCTAAAGACTTCATACAATGTAGTTTCTAAATGTGTTGCTCATTGCTAACGATGGTATTATACTATCATGGTTTAACACCTTTGACTTTAAAACCATCTATCTTACTATATTTTGTGTGTTATGTTATGCAATGGTAAACATTTTACCAGGGGAGAAAGATATCTACTCTTGGGAAAAGCTCTACTCTTGATAACTGTTTTACCCATTCCTTTGTAATTTATTCAGAAATAGCAATATAATCATTGGGGCTCCAAGGTCTAGAAAGCTTTATATGGTCACAAGGTAGAACTATTTAAATGTGTTTTACTTACGGTTTGCGTATAAGCACATGTTACATATGTGGCACTCCGACAATACGAAAAGGAGGACCACAGAGCCTATTAATGCCGCTGTTTCTGTTGTATTTAATGTTACTAGAACAATCTGTATATTTGGTTGATAAAATCCCATGGTTTGATAGAACAGGCTTGCTCAGTTAAGGCTTTCTCGGAAAACACAGAAGCTGGGAAGAAGTGTCAACTCTTCTCAGTTGGATCCAATCCAAAGGCTGGAGCCCTGAACAATTATACCCAGAGTCCAGAATCACCAAAATGGGAAGAAACACACGTAGATGGTATGACTGGTATTAGAATGCCAAATTACAGCACTCCCATGGGTGTTCGCTCCCATGGGAGGGACATAACATCTCCTATGTTCTGACATCTTTTTTTTTCTGGGAGCCTAGAATTGAAGGTGTAGTCCTCCACAGAAGAACTATACCCTTCCTTATTGTAACCGTTTCACATTTTATTTATGTTATTATATTGTGAAATCATGCATCCAATGGATTCGAGATAAAAGAAGACAGCAGTACATAATTGGTAACTTGTTTACAAGATTCATTTTCAGGAAACCTGAGCAAATTCATACACCTCATCGAAGACACAGTGAACACCCCCGTGAAAAAGGTGAACTGTCTTCAGCTTATTGAAAGACATTGCCAACTGGCCTGAATAAGTAATGGCAACAGAGACAGTGATTCAAACTTGCATCAAGGTAATGGCAGGAAGTATCTTTGGGGAAGAAGCTAATGGGTGTACCATCAAACTCTATGCAGCACAATTTGACATCACTCATTCTCCTCAGGTCTGAGAAGTGTGGAGTCTCAAATACCAGGACTGTAGTACTTTGTAGTAAAGTTAAAAAACTTATCTAGAAGCCCTGATCTAACCTGGACTGCTAGGTGTAATTCAACACATCCATCCTCTTCAAGTTGTTGTCTTCCAAGTTATGCAGTTCCTGTTCATCCCTTGCTGCTGATTGCCACACATCTTTAATCTCCTTAACAAACCTCTATAGAGTGTCTTCGATTCTACACTCCCTTCTGATTACCTGAAAAGGTCAGTACTTGTAAAGACCTGTAAAGTACCTGCCTTTATCTTAACCACAGCAAGATTGTCTCCTCTCTGCTCAACCTTTCTGTCTACATTCCACAATCTGTGCCCCAGTATTTTCCTCCTCAGTAACATACCCTCCTTATCCCACGCCCCATCCCCATTCTTAGTCAGGACCCTATTTCCACTCTTCACAAAGACAGAGACCCCAGCAAAAAAACCTTTTATGTGAGCTCTATCATGGGTTTCTCATGTCATTGAATATCAATAGCAGGATTCACAAAAAAATCTCCATTTAATTGCATTACAATGGACTCTATTTTTAAGTGCATTACAATTTCTAGGACAATGTCTTTAAGGCAGTGAAGAGGGGAATTTTAATTAAACCTGTTGGAGCCAATTGTTAATGATAGCATTTGTGATTTTGGCTTTAAAGCACAAGTCTTTGGGAATGATGGGAATGACGGGAATGATATCACTCAGCAGCAGTTGTCTTCCCATCCGTAATTTTAAATTTCTAGGATCTCAATGTGGCACATCCCTGAGCAACAAATAGGGTACAACAGCCACCAGGGCAAAGGTTTCAGCAAAAAAAGTCACATGTCATATTGGAATCACCAAGGATTACAGCAGAAAAGAGGCCATTTGACTCACTGAATGGGCAAAGCAGAGAGGCAGTAGATCAGCTGTGACCATCTTGAGTTACAGGACAGATTTGGAAGGCCCTGTGGCCTATTCTTGGTGTTATTTTCTTGTGTTTTCATATCTGTGCCAAAGAGTAAGAAGACCCTAAGGAAATGTGCATCATGATGTTAACCATGTGGCTCATTTAAAAGTCCATGCATATTGAACATTTTGCTTAGATCGTTACACAATAAAGGCAGTACAAGCTAATTCTATGAAGCCGAGATTTATTCCTTTAAATACCTGTCTGATTATGGGGAGTTTGTTCTGGACACCATCGTGTTGTCCTGTATGATCTCCATGTGGTGCATGCACTCTCACATTTTTAATCATTGTACTGGGTTTAAAGTTATAGGTAAGACTCCAGTACTGTCATTGTGGTGTCTCTGCAAAGTTTGCTCTTGGCTGTGTGGATTCATAGTCAACAACACCTAAGTCAGAAGATGTGGCTGAGAAGAGTCCAATAAATCCGAGAATTTTTATTTGGTGACTTAATGAAATATTAGGTAGAAGAGCAGCTTTCCATGGATCAAGAATGAGTCCAGTTCCTGTCCTGGTTCAAGCTTAACTGATGGCCCGCACTTCCACCTCAGAACTGTTTCTGTGCTTCTGGACTCTTTCCTTGGCCTTGACAATCATTTCTGGGACCTTGCCTCTCCACCTGCCCATAAGGGTTCTGATGGAATCCCATCTGCCTCACTAATTGCAGCAGTCAAAATCCCTGGCCTTTATCATCTGGCAAGACGGTGGGGAATGGTGGCGGTGGGTGGAGAACAGGGGGTGGAGACATGCTTGGCTTCCCCTCACCTGCACAGCACCCCATGGGAGATACAAAAAATCAAAGGCTAGTTTTTGTTTACTTACTTTATGATGTTGATGTACAAAGAACAGGTTCAGCCTGAAGGAAGACTTGAAATGTTGAAATTAGAAACTGGGGTCACCAGGCTGTGAATCTGTTCAAACAGGTGAAGCTTCAAAAGTCGCTTCAATGTCAGAAGCGAAAATCAGACAATGGACTCACTTCTTCAGAGAGTTCTGTTTAATCATTAGTTGCTTCAGCATTTGAGGTAAATTATACCTGTATATAAGCCCTGAGACTACTGTATTTGTCAGAGGCATAATGTAGTCTGTGAGCAAAAATAATTACATCTTTTCTTCTCTCTTTGTATCTGACTATCTCTACACTGGTGGGCTGAAATAAAACACCCCACAGGGACTCCAGTTTGCTCTGCACCAGAAAGAAGGTTAGTGATTAGTGAAGCCTTCCTTTGAACAAGAAATCAAAGGTTAGGTGTTTCTCTTCAGTTTACAACAAAAGTAAAGGTGTGTTCTTAGATCATTTATCATCCGTCTGCTCTGAGGCAAAACAAAAGGGAAGTTTAAAGATGTAAAAGAAACAATTCAGGATTATTTGATCAGAAAGATATATAAGCAGCGTTGAGAGGAACTGCACATAAAGGAGATTTTTTTTCTTTCTCAACCTTTGCAACAGAATAGGTCATTTAATTGGTACCCACAATGTACAGAATTCAATACATGTCCTTGATGCTGACAGATTCTTACTGCTGTACCTACGGGATGCAGTGTAAACCAACAATGCTAATCAGGCAGCATTCTTCCATCCACAGCTCCTTCTGCCATGGACAAGGGCAGCAAGATCAAGGAAATGCTCCAACATATCCAAGACCCCATTTCTTCTATTGTCATTTACAGATTAGCTTTGGACTCCCTTCACCTGGGTGAAGCCCCTGGTTAACTCACTAATAGTTAAGAATTCAGAGAGTACATAAAAGCTGGTATTCTCTGTATGGCTTAGCTCCTGACTTCCTAAAATCTTTACATCATCAACAATTTTCAGACAACATGAAGGCTGGTGGTGTTATGGATACTGTTGAAGTTACAGGTTACAACAGGATATCGATAGGACGCTGAGCTGGGCTGAGAAGAGGTAGATGGAGTTCAATCTAGTGAAGTGCGAAGTGATTCACTTTGGAAGGTCAAACTCGAAGACAGAATACCATGTTAATGGCAGGATTCTTAATGTGGAGGAACAGAAGGATCTTAGGGTCCAAGTGTATAGATCTCTCAAAGTTGCGGTACAAGCTGATAGGGTGGTTAAGATGGCACGTAGAGTGTTGGCCTTCAGAGGTTTCAATTCAAGAGGTGCAGGGTAATGTTGCAGCTCTGATTAGACCACACCTAGAGTATTGTGTCAGTTCTGGTTGCCTCATTATATGAAGGAGGTGGAAGCTGTAGAAAAGGTGCAGAGTAGATTTACCAAGATGCTGCATGGATTAGAGACCATCTCTTATGAGGATAGGTTGAGTAAGGTAGGGCTTTTCTCTTTGGAGTGAAGGAGGAGGAGGAGATAGTTTTTTTCACACAGAGTGTGGTAAATGCATGGAACACACTGTCAGGATGCTGATAGAGGCAGATACATCAGACTCTCATAGATAGGCACATGGATAAAAGAAACATAGAAGCTATATGAGAGGGAAGAGTTAGATTGATTTTGGACTAGGTTAAAAGGTTGGTGCAGCATTGTGGGCCTGTATTGTGTTGTACTGTTTTATGTTCTATGTTCTAACAAGACATGTGATGGAATTCTCTCCACTGTCCTGAACGAGCGCAGCTCCTACCTGATTAGAAACCTATCCACCATCTTATGCATTCAAGCCCTCAGGTGCTGCTACGCACTGGTTGTAGTGAGTGAGTTTACAAGGTGCATATAGATAATTAACAAAGACTTCATCAAAAGCACCAAACAAACCGTGTCCACAAAGAGGGTCATGGGCAGCAGACAGCTGGGACATCACCAGCTCCAAATTCTGGCTACCTCACAAGTAACTTGGAAGTGAATCACTCATCTTTCATAGTTACTGTGTCAAAATCATGGGATTTCTTACCTGTCATCAGTGTGACTCACCAGATGGACTGCTATAGCTCATCACTGTCTTCTCAAGGACATTTTGGGAACAGAAGTAAATGTTGACCTTATATATGCAAATCTGACATGAAAAATCCATTGTGAGGGAAGGGACTAAGTGAAATTCACTCCAAAGCATTCTCCCTCCATTAATGTATTTTCAAAATGTACGTATCAAAATACAGTGCGTACGTTTCTTCATTAGGGATCTTTCCCATTTTGCTGTTCTGCAAACTGAAGCAGAAACTGGATTGCATTCGGACAGACGGCCATGCAGATTGATGGAAGTGTTGAAGGGCGCCCCTGATTTGCTTTTTTTATTTTGTGAAACCTGCAGTAAACTTAACTCTCCCAAGCTGCTGTACAATAAACAACAGCTAAAATCTCTGTTTCTTATTAGTGCAGCTGTAATGAGTAGTAATAAAAGACAGGAACGTATTTGCTTTCATATATTCAGTCTTTATTCCTGGGCTCTGTACATGTCGTGATCAATTTAAATCAGGACGTTGTTACGAAAGTCTCAGCTGCCTTCGTTTCTATGCCAAATGACATTAATGGTATCGGACCAGGTGCAGCTTCCTGTGGAAAACAACAGGTTTGTATTAGGACATCATGGACACTTGATGCTAATCTCCAGTTTTACAGTTCACATCAACAATGAGGTCAAGCAGTGGGAGGTGGTGCTTCAACTTCTCAGCAGACTAAATAACTCACTATTTATGTGTCACCCTGGTGTAGAAACCACACACCATGTAGATTTGCAGGACAAGCACAGCAATTTACTTTCATGGCTTTCCACCTTTTTAAAGGTTACGCATCAATGCAATCTGCTGTTAAAGAGCAGTGTTCTTCCTCAGACAAATACTATGCACAAAAGGAGAAAGAAAGAAAGAAGTGGGTGTGAAATTAGTTTTGGATAGTAGTACAAAGCCGTCAATAGCGAATTGCCAATTCCTCTTACAGCAGGCAGAATTTCCTTTCCTATTTGAAATTAATTGCCCTACTACTGTTACCCCGCCCATTGACTCCTTTGACTAATTTCAGTCTACGGCCATGGATATTTAAATTGCTGAATGGAGAATTCTCCTGTATCCTCACAGTGACTAAATACACATCACTTTAAGTGGACTAACGATAATAGCAGCTGTCTTGTGCTGCTGGGAAAACCGTAAATGTGTGGTCATGCAGATCTACGTTTGTTGGAAGCAAATACTAATATGAAAGAGTTGTTTTCTGGCAGTAGGAAAGAGGTCGGTTAACCTTTCTTTCAGGTGACTCCTTAGGTCCAAAGGGAAATGGCTGAGATGGCCGTGTTATTGCTGCCACACACAATGTTTTCTTTGGAGTATTTCCTGAGAAACTGATCTCACCTTGACATGGATCATTGCTGCATTGATTGCTAAGGCGGAGATTATGCAGGGCCCTGTGCACTAGCTTTGAGCCAGATGACTGAATGTACTAACAAGCACCTTTCCTTTTTGAAATTTCTATTTACTCTACCAAGAAGACAGATTTAGATGCCAAATCAAAACAAAGAAATGCAAAGCAGGTTATCTAAATCTGAGTCGTGGCAGGTTTTAAAATAAAATAACTATATTCTGCCCATTTATTCTTTATGAGAAAAATAGAGTTCTCTGCCTGCAATATCAAAACATTTCAAATCTACTTTACTGTTAAAGTTATATTGCTCGCTTTCTTTTCTGAGCTGGAGAGTCACTGAGTGAAGAATATCTGCCTATAGGGCAGATGATATTGAATGCAATCTTGGATCAAAAATAAGCACTGACAAATCTGTTAACTAACCATTTAATTGCTGCTTAAAATCTTTTAGCAAACTAACACACCCTGAAAAAGAAAAGTGGAAGGGGTTGCAAGGTGATCCATTATTGCTAAGCCAGGGCCACATTGACTCACAAAACATGCAATCAGATTCTAACATGGAGAGGAGTTTTAAATCTCATCATTTTAATTTTACACGTAGCAGAAAATTAATGGATATTTCATTTAGCTGAAATGTAAAATGTTCTTAGGCTATGACTGTAACTGTGGCTTGATTTTGTACGCGGTGGGATCCAAATGATTGCCAAAAGTTATAAGCCTGAGAACAGGAGAGAACTGTGACTCCAGCCTGAAACTTTCAGGCGTATGCAGGAACTTGGACAGCAGAACTCTACCACAGCAAGCTCATAGACACACTTCCTGGTAATCAGGTAAATGGTGAGGGCAGAAGTGGGTTGTGTGTACAGAGGTAGCGGGAAAGCTGTGAAAAGAGAGGCCCACGCTCTCATGCTAACCATGGATGTGAATTTATTGCTCCCCTTGGCCTGCTGGAAAAAAATATGATTTAGCTCCTCGAAGTGAAAAGAAAAGAAATTATTGGAGGTGCCCAGCAGGTCATCAGCATCTGTGGAGGGAAATAGCTTGATGTTTTGGGTCAAGACCATTCCTCTGGACCGAAAGATGGGTGAAGGAAATGACTGGAGCCAGAGCTGGCAAGGGCTAGGAGGTCCAGGTGTGAAGGGGGTGAGAGCATTTGGAGAAAGGATGAGTGGGACTAATGACAAGGGCTGGGAAGTGATGGGTAATGGCAACAAATGGCTGCAGATAAGTTGCAGCTGATTGGAAAGTAAAATGGAGTGTGGAACCAACTAAGGGAAGAGTAGAAGAAGAGGACCCATTGAGAGGAGATTGTGGGTGACAGGAAGATGCATTAGGTAGAGGAGAAGACAGAAGAAGTGGAGCTAGGGTGAATGTAGGAATAACTGGACAGATCAGCAGGAGAGAGAAAAAGAAATAGGGGAAGCAGGCTTCTTGAAATTAGAGATTTCAGTGTTGGGTTGTACACTACCCAGGCAGAATATGAAGTACCGTGTCACTGGTTCATGTTTGGTCACATCCTGACAGCGGAGGAAGCCGAAAGTAGACAGGTAAGTGTGGGAGCGAAGAGGGGAATTAAAATGGCTGGCGCCGGCCGGAAGACTTGGCCCAACTTCAGTCTGAAATCCTGAACTGCAGATAGCTTTCCATTCTTGTGTAACCTCGAGGGTTCTCTACAACATCTACAAGTTGTTAACGCTGACAAGATGTTCATGATATACCTTCTGCTAATTTGTACCATATACAGCCAGAAAACCTCTGATGCCCTGTGTCATTTTAATGCTTTCTATGTTTTTAACCCTAACCAGCTTACTTTTACCAAGGACATCGAGTCCTTCTGCTTCATCCCACAACAAGATGGTCTAAGGACCCTTCAATTCATCCTCAAACAGAGATCCTTCCTGACCCTTCCACTACCCTGCCTTTTTTTTGACTGAACTTGTTATCAGTAAAATGATTCCTTCAACGTTATTCACTTTCTCCCAATTAAAGACACGCGATGGGTGCTACATGGGTGTAGGCTATGCCAGCCCACCTGTGCGTTCATGAAACACTCCTCTTGCAGTTCTATTTAGGCCCCCTTCCCTTAGTTCTTTATTTGGCACAATAATGACTGTATTGGTGTGGCCTCCTGCGCTGGTACACAACCTGAAAATTTTTCTCACCTATGCTGCCAATTTTTACCCTGTTCTCTATTTTACTCATTCCTTCTCTTTCTTGACTTTTACTTCTCTGTCTCGGCTTTGTGTTCAGACGCAGATGTTATGTGCCAACTGGCTTGTTCCTGTACTGTACTGTTCTATGTTCTGAGGCTGAGGGGAAATCTATTTGAGGTATTCAAAATCTGCAAGGCGTATAGCTTGATGCATAAAACCAAAGGCTATAGGTTTAAGCCAAAGAGT
The DNA here is from genome assembly GCF_048418815.1 of Hemitrygon akajei. Lineage (NCBI taxonomy): Eukaryota > Metazoa > Chordata > Chondrichthyes > Myliobatiformes > Dasyatidae > Hemitrygon > Hemitrygon akajei. The sequence continues at coordinate 35,353,811 of NC_133125.1, forward strand.
AGGAGATTTATAGGGGATCTGAGGAACAACTTTCACCTTGAGTGGGGGGAGGAGGAATCTGGAACACATTTTTAAAGGATTGATGCTGGACATTTAGGAAGTATCTGGACAAGTACTTGAATTTCTAAGGCATAGAAACCTACTGAACAAAACTTGTTCTTGTTCTAATGAAAGGTCATTAACACAAAGTGTTAAATCTATTTCTCTCCACAGATGCTGCCCGACCTCCGGAGGATTTCTCATATTTTCTGCTTTTATTTCAGATGTCAGCATCTGTAGTGTTTCTTTTTGTATAAAACCAGAGAAAACTTGTTTCAGAATCTGACCTCATTCTTTGTAAGTTACTGTTGTTAAAGGCACCAGGCTGGCCCTGTCTGAATAGTTCTACCATCATTTTGTGCTAAAAAGGTTTAACATTTCCTCATAGAACAAAAACATTCACCTCCAAATAATCTCCTGCACATCTCTGATACACCAAGACTTTCAAAGTTTGAGTTTTTTAATCTTGGATTCCCGTGATTACAGGCTTTGAAATAATGTTTGAAGATAAATTAGCACTGTGTACTGATAAAATTACCAAAATGTTGTACAACATAGGCAATACACAGGACTTCATTAAATGGACTATGCCAGCATGTAACAATGCTCTAACTACGAAAACAATAATATTTACTGTCAGATCATACCTCAAGTTTTATCTTATGACTCCTTTGATGTTTGCTAAGTTGCATGTTTTGTTTGAACAAAATTGTGTGATGGAAGAATTCACATAGAAAGGACAGTGAGGTTAAATAGCTGCTGTGTCTATCCAGTAAAAATGTGTTGATAGAAAGATTTATGTTGACTTCATGATTCTTCCAGAATTAAACTTTTTTTTCTGGCGAAAAGGAAAAGATCTATTCTACCATCAGTTTGCTTATTATTCACAATAAATTACTCAAGAATACCACTTCACGCACATAACAAAGGTTACAACAGGGGCTGTACTACCCTCCAGGGAATGCATATTTTAACAAGTGAATCCATTAACTTCATCTCAGTCTGTCAATAGCTCACATCCCACAAACAATTATTGGCATGAGGACTCAACAAATTTCCATTTCAATTCCTTACAGGTTTCCAATTTGGCACAAATCAGAGTCGATATTGGTATACAATAGAAATGAAAATTCTTTCAATGTGCACAAGTAGTTTTACAGGAAACTTACAGATAAGTGCCTAACTTGGACAAACACTTGTACTTGTGGTTTTATAACAGAGAGTGGGATTTCAGAAAGCCTGATGTAGTGCAGCAAAATTTTATGGTTGTTAAGTTACAGGGTAATATTTCATTCATTATGACCTTTTAGCATTTCTATCCTATCAGTGAGAAAGCATCTGTGTGTAGACACAAAATGCTGGTAGAACACAGCAGGCTAGGCAGCATCTATAGGGAGAAGTGATGTCGACGTTTCGGGCCGAGACCCTTCGTCAGGATGTCAACATCGCTTCTCCCTATAGATGCTGCCTGGCCTGCTGTGTTCCACCAGCATTTTGTGTGTGTTGTTGTTTGAATTTCCAGCATCTGCAGATTTCCTTGTGTGTGTAGACTCAGTTTCAAGTGGTAAATGGTTCCCAACACTGGAGTGCAAAACACCTGGTAGAAGTGAATGTAAATGATCTTCTTCACAGTATGTATTGAGACAGCTTCTCACTCTGTCTCTGGGGAGCCTGAGTTTTCATCAGGGAGCAACTTGACTTTTATATTTCTGGTTCATTTCTTAACAGTTGGAAACTTGAGGGGAGAAGTTCAACTCTAGTCAGTCTGTTACCTGGTGAAAACATAATAGCAGATTTCTGTAGAAAAGCGTACAAGGACTTAGGTCTTCAAATGATGTCTGCTTGGCTCAGTGTGAAATCAGTGGAAGATCTCTCATTTCAAGTGCCCAATCAATATCAGAAATGTACTGGTTGCTATACCAGTTTAGACATCCCATACAATGCAACAGAATAATGAGTAGATGATTTGTTTGCTTTCAGTGACAAGCTAAGTCTTTTTTCCCCCCAAAAAAATCAAATTAAGTTTAACTGTCATTCACACCATACATGGATACAGCCGAATGAGACAGCATTCCTCTGGGGCCTAGGTGCAAAAACATAAACGCACATTCAAAATAACGAGAAAGGGAAGAAAAAGAACGTAGTCATGTAAGAAAACTAATTTTTAGTCTAAGTCCTGGAGTGACAGGTTCTGCAAATTGATGGTTCCCAGAGTCCTGCCTGTAATTCCACTGATCCACCACTGGAGGGCAGCACTGACAGGAATCCCCACCCCCACCCCAACCCCCCAACCAAGTCCGTTTGCTATGCTACAACGCAAGTCCAAGGACTGGGGACTAGTCCTAGCTACAACTGAGGCGACACTTCTGTCTTGCCACCAGTCTCCCCATAAAACAAGGGCAGCAGGCCTGCGCATGCGCATTGTTCTCTCTCAATCTTGCTGCAATGTGAATACACCAGTTAAAACCATCACCTGCATGCGTATATATGTAGTTGTGCACAGACACAACAAATTGGTGACGAGTACAAACCAGAATGTCAGAGAATATCACGAATGGCATTGATAGTTACAGGATGAAACAGCGAGAGTTAAACAGCACGAGAAAGCTGAAGGACCCATGAGTAACAGTGAAAAATGCACTGAATTTAAAGTGAAAATAACATGGTGATGACATCAGTCGGGAAAGTTGACAAATTTGATAGCACTAATGAAGACTGGGAGTCGTATATCGAGAGGGTTGAACAGTATTGTAATGCGAACAATGTGGAGGAGCAAAAGAAAGCCCCGATACTTCTCAGTTTAATGGACCCAAGAACGTAGTTTCTTATGCAACTTAGAAACCCCTGAAAAGCCAGAAAGTAAGACATGTGACAAAACTGCTACAATCTTACAAAATCACTTGAGCCCTTAACTGCTGGTAATAGCCGAGAGATTTAGATTTTACAAAAGGAACCAGTCAAAAGGTGAAAGCATTTTTGAATACGGTGCAGAACTGCACAAACCTACCCAGTACTGTGATTTTAGAGATGGAATTTCTGATGCATTAAGGGACAGGCTTGAATGTGGCATGCATAGTCAATTTCTCAAACGAAGCAACTGTCAGAAAGAGACCTAACCTTAGAATGGGCATTGACCATTGTAATATTGTTAGAGACTGTAACAAAGGATGCAACAGAACTACATAAAGGCAGTTTAGATTGTAAAATGCACAAAATTACCCGGAATGGTGCAAAAGCCAAAAATGTTATCGATGTGGCAAATCTCCCATGATGCAAGTGACTGTTGGTTCAAAGAAAAAGTCTGCAGAAAGTGTCACAGACAAGGACACATAGAGAGAATGTGCAAGTCAGACAAAAAGCACAACCAAGTGAAAAGTTTCAAATACAAAACTAAGAAATTGCATAAAGTTACTGAATGTAAAAGAGAATCAGACAACACAGAGTCTGACAAAAGTGAACTGTCATGTCTAGAACTGCGTAGTATAACTGAAGCAGATCACAAAATCATCTGGATGACAATAGATGTGTCTGGTGTGAAATTGAAAATGGAACTGGACACAGATTCAGCTTTGTCCGTAATTCCAGCGGCTGACTATAACAGACTATTTTCTAAGATTTCATTAGAGAAGACCTCAGCAATGCTAAAGACTTACACAGGTGAAAAAGTGTCTCCCAAAGGCAAACCAAAAGTAAATGTGACGTGTGGAGGCCAAACAACAATGCTGAAGGCTTGTCATGCCTTCCATGATTAGCAACTGAAGAAGAAAAGTCTTCGTATTGTGACCCAGCAGAAGAGTTCCTCACCACATCAGTGGACCAGTTGCTGATAACAAATTCTGAAATGTAAAGAGAAACAAGAAAAGACCCAACATTGTCAAAAGTCTATGAGCTCACCATACAAGGATGGCCAGCTCATGGTAACCCTATGTTTCCAGAGTTCTCAGTGAGATGAGACCAACTGTCAATATGTCAAAGAACCCTGAAGTGTGGATCTTGTGTTGTGGTTCCCTCTGAACTGTGCAGCAGAGTGTTAGAAAATCTGTATGAAGGACGCTTGGGTACAGTCAAGAAGAGGAGTCTGGACTGTGGCTGGGAATAGATAAACATATTGAAGACTTGGCCAAAAGCTGTTCAAGATGCCAAAAAGTTGAAAGTGCATCCCCACAGCACTGTTGCACCTGCGGGAGTGGCTGTCATATTGACTTTGCTGGGACATGCATGATTCCATGCTTTTCATTGCTGCAGATGCTCATTCAGAGTGGCTAGAGGTCATACCAATGAAATCAACCATCTCAGCAAAGACTGTCTTCGCTCTGAGGACTACCTTCACCAGAAATGGCTTACCAGAACAAATTGTGAGTGATAACAGACCACAATACGCATCAGAAGAATTCTGACAGTTCATGAAGAAAAATGGCATCAGACATTTCAAGTCAGCTCCTCACCACCCAGCAATGAATGGGTTAGCTGAAAGGTTTATCCAAACCTTCAAGAAGTCCATTAAAGTGATGGGCAAAGGAGGACATTTCTCTACAGCACAAGGTGGACTGTGTTCATGCAATGTCAAATCAACGCTGTTCGTGAGTAGGAATCTGAGATCTCAGATAGGCCCGAAACCAGACCTCTGGAGGGAAGTGCAAAATAAACAGCTTAGTCAGTTACCAAGTGAAGCAGCAAGAAGCTTTGAGATTGGACAGGAAGTCCTAGTGCGTGATTACTGAGAAGCAAGTGGACACCTGGTAGGATAGCTATTGGGCCACTGATGTACACAGTGCATGTTGGAGATTAGACATGCAGATGTCAAGTGGACCAGATACTGGATGCTCATCTGAAGAACACACCTGAGTCAACTGCATCCAACAAGATGGACACATGACGGTCACCGGACTTACCCCTCAGTGATGATCATGTCACTGACAGCAACGTGACACGGGAAACCGAGCGTGTTGTCTTAGGCAAGGTTCCTACCCAACTTGATGCCACTCCACAGTTTCAGAGGAGTAACGAGAACTTTATCTTTGACAAGACACCTGCCAAACCTGACGCCACTCCATAGGTCTGGAGGCACTATCCTGAAAGAAATAGAGCCCCTCCCAAAAATTAGACTTTTATAAATTGTGAAGTTAATTATGGACTGCTATTGTGAAAGCATGTTTATTTGGAATATGGGTTTACGAAAGAAAAACTTAATGTTTGAACATATACATTTTTGTTGCATTAACCTAAAGGGGTAGGGAATTGTAATGTATGGATCTATTTCTTTTAGAACAATGACCCCTCCCCCTTAGCAATACGTATTGATCTGTTGTCTGCACATGTGCATTGTTCTCTCTCTCTCTGTCTCGCTGCAATGCAAATACACCAGTTAAAGTCATCTCCCACGTGCATGCTTTTATTTATATAAATGGAGTTGTGCACAGGCATAACAAACCATTTAACAATATCCAACACCACAGGTAATACTACATCTGCAGGCCAGCATAGCAATGAAAACATAGCAATTTAAAAGCTATTATTAATGCTTTTTGAGATAGTGATTTAGATGCATATCATACTTTTTACTGAGTTAAGTATTGTATGTAACTAGTTTTGCTACAACAAGTGTATGGGACATTGGGAAAAAAAAGTTGAATTTCCCCATGGGGATGAATAAAGTATCTATCTATCTATCTATCTCTCTAAACAACAGGCCTCTACAGGTGTCAGTAAATTTCTTTCCCAAAGCGTCCATTGACAAGAATCCATGAAAAGGAAACAGAAACCTACTAAAACCTACAACAACTTCTGCAAATAAAAGATTGCATTTGTCCAGAAAGTGCAGGCTAGTTACTCAAAAATTAACTGCACAAAATCATTCTCATCCTCACAGCAGTGTAGCAATCAAGCTTGATGCATAGAGAATTTACCAGATCATCCCTGTTTGTGAATGGTGTTGTTCACCTTAATATTCAGAAGGAAATCCAAAAGAGGTTGAAAGGACAGAGAGACAAAGATGTCCCCCTTCTTCAAAGAATGGGAATTCTCTTCCTCCACCCATATTTCCTCCTTTTCCCATCTTTCCACTGGCCTAAAAAGGATAGAATTCCTCTTGTCCTTACCTACCACCCCATGAGCCTCTGCATCCAACACATCATTCTCCACAAGTTCCGCCATCTTCAATGGGATCCTACCATCATAAACATCTTCACCTTCCCCTCTGCCTCCACTCTTTGCTTTCCACTGGGATTGCTCTTTCCATGATTCCCTTTTCAATTCATCCTTCCCCAATAATCTCCCTGCTGGCACTCATCCCTGGAAGTGGAAGAAGCGCCACACCTACCCATTCACCTCCTCCCTCGCCTCCGTTCAAGGCCCCAAATTGTTCTTCCATGTGAGGCAAAATCTGTTGCGGTTGTCTACTGTATCTGGTGCTGTCAATGGGGCCTCCTCAACATTAGTGACACCCAATGTAGATTGAGGAATTGCTTTGTTAGGCTCCTTTACTCCACCTGCAACAAGTCACATTTTCTGGTGGCCGAACAGTTTAATTCCAAACCCCACTCCCATTCCAACATGTTGTTCATGGCCTCCTGCCATGCCACGATGAGGCCCCTCGCAGGATGGAGGAGCAACACCTCATATTCTGTCCAGGTAGCCTCCAACCTGATAGCGCAAACTTTCCGTAATTTTACCCCTTCGTCATTTGTCAGCGACAGGTTACTATCGATGCAATGCTCCTCAGACAGGATGAAGAGGTCAATACTCCCCAATGCCATTAGGCTTTACAATTCTACCGCCAGGACTTAAGAACTTTTTAAAAGCTATTATTAATGCTTTTTGAGATAGTGATTTAGATGCATATCATATTTTTTTTTACTGAGTTAAGTATTGTATGTAATTAGTTTTGCTACAACAAGTGTATGGGACATTGGAAAAAAGTTGAATTTCCCCATGGGGATGAATAAAGTATCTATCTATCTATCTATCTATCTATTCCATTCCTCACTCTGGTTCCACTTTTACCACTTCTCTTCGCCTTACCTGCCTATCATCTTCCCCGATACCCTTCCTCCTTCTTTTTATCCAATATCCCCTCTCCTCTCCTATCAGATTCCTTCTTCTTCAGCCCTTTACTTTTTCCATCTATCACCTCCCAGCTTCTCACTTCACCCTCCTCAACCACTCACCAGGCTTCGCCTATCACCTTCCAGCTTGTACTCCTTCCACTTCCCCACCTTCTTATTCTGCCTTCTTCCCCATTCCTTTTCAGTCCTGATGAATGGTTGTGGCCCGAAAGGATAGCTTTTATTCCTCTCCATAGATGCCGCCTGACCTGCTGATTTCCTCCATCATTTTGTATGTGAAAGGACAGAGAGGGACAGAGATCGGCTAAAGAGTCAAGCGAGATGCTGGCCACCTTATGAACATGGGCATGGAGTACAAGACAAGGAAATTCTGTGTAATCTATGTTAACACTTGCTCAGTAACACGGACTGTAGATGTATTGCAAGGCTGAAGTTGATGAGGACGAGAACGAAGGACAGGTGGGAGTTCAGCGCCGTGGGCCTGCATTTGACCAGTCGTCCTCTCCCTCTCACTAGAAGCTGGCAGAGGAAAGTGCAGGAGTCTTGTGAGCCATGTTGCCAGGATTGATTGGCAAGGCTGTGGAATCGTTTCGGGGGACTTTGAGGTCAATATTCCCTCTAATTTGTAATGACGTACAAGAATCTTGTGCTATGCAATATTATGCACAGTGACGATAACATGTGCACTCCAAATTTTTATATATAGAGGTATTTAGTTAAATAAGGACCAAAAGAAGCTACAGAAAGTTGGAAAATTATTCAGCTCCATCTTGGGTACTAGCTTCCATAGTATCCAATACATCTTCAAGGAGTAGTGCCTCAGAAAGGTGGCATCTGTCATTAAAGACCCCCTCAACCAGATCATGCCCCTTCTCAATGTTACTGTCAGGAAGGAAATACAGAAGCCTGAAGGCACACACTCATTGATTCAGGAACAGCACACACACAAGGGGTGATTGAAAAGTTCATGGCCTAAGGTAGAAGGAGTCAATTTTAGAAAACCTAGCACATTTATTTTTCAACATAGTCCCCCCCCCCCCCCCCACTGTCCTACATTTACACACTTAGTCCAACGGTCTTGGAGCATACGGATCTTGGACCTCCAGAAAGTGTCCACAGCAAGGGTGATTGATATGTTTGTGGCCTAAGGTAGAAGGAGATGAGTTATACAGCTCTCGTTAAATGCACATGCACATGCAGTTCAACTCTTTGAGTTATTATACAGAAAGCTTGAAGTTAATAACTCATCAGGAGTGATTGATAAGTTTGTGGCCTAAGGTAGAAGGAGATGAGTTATTAATAGCAGGCCTGTAGTGGGTAATGAAGGATTTTCTTGCCGGAGCTTTTGCGTACTGTCCATATGTGATTTGCTTGCTGAGTGACGCTTTAAAAAATCAAGTTTCCATTTCTTGCCACTTGCAAATGCTCTAGTAACTTTTGCATCGTGACAGTACACATAGGTATCACCAATTTCTGTATTGTACACAAATATTTCTCATGGCTGCATGTTCCTGACCTCACGAGATTTCGGAGTAGCAGATTCATTAAGCCATACTGTTTCATTAAGCCATTCCGCTTTAAATGAACTAGCAGCTCTTTTGCACTTCACACCCTTTGCTTCTTTGGAATGCAACACAGTGAGTCAATAACTTCTTCAGTAAGAACAGTATAAATAAGCCACTTCTAAAATCTGTAGATAGGCAGCATCTATTTCATGTTTTGGGTGCCTGATGTTTTCTTGAACGGTTTTCATGGTGTTTCTTTGGTCCGGGGCTAACTGCAGAAGGATGAGCCTCAGAATTGTATTCTGTATAAATACTTCGATAATCAATGTACTTTAAATCTTTCAATTGTGTCTAGTTCTGGCTACTGCATTTAAGGAAACATGTGAAAGTCATAATTAACTAGAATGTTCCTAGAGCTGGGCAGCTTCATTTGCTTGAATATTCTGGAGGATTCATGATTGCCCTCTTTAAAGCAAAGAAGGCTGATTGGTGTTATAGAAGTGTTCAAAATCATAAAGGATCTGGATATAGTGTTTAAAGTGGAACTACCTTCATGCCAGGTACTGAGAGTTAAAATGATAGAAGGAAAACTGTTTGCTCATGCAGTTTTAACCTAGAACTCACTGCTGGCAAGGGTGAGCATGTTCAGTTGTGAATTTCAACAGCAAATTAGACAAATTCATTAAAATAAAAATGACTGTGCTTTGGGGCAAGGGGGTGAATCAGATGGCTCTAGCAAAATGCTGGCATCTACTGAATGCAGATACCTGCTCCATCTTGTAAGCGTTGGAGTTGAACTGATACTCCATCCTCATTACCCGCCACAGTATGAACCTCCTATTTTTTGTGCACAGCTCACTGGCTGCATACTAACAATGTCTGACTCTGATATGTGAAGATTAACACGTGCAGTCTTTGGAAGCAATGGGATTGAATTTTGGAAGAAAGGCATGAAGAATTGCTACTGTTATCATGCTTTCAACCCAGAAATAAACTTCAACCACTGAAACAAGGTTCCTCCTTTTGTCTGCACACTCATCACACAGGTCGCCCAGAAATACTGCCAAAAGTGCCAGGGCTCCTAATGTTGTCTTGGTTGAGGCCAATAATTCAGCAAAGTCTGGAGTTAAAATATTATGTAGAGCTTTGATCTTCTCTCTTACTTTCCAAAAGATGGCCCACGCTTGGGTGCAGTTTACGTGTGCTAACAGTACACTTAGTGTTTACATAACCATCAGTCTTCAACTGGCTCGGTCATTTTGAAAGGTGATTTTCTGTTAGCATTCACCAGGACTACAATGTCCAATAGCAGTAAATTTGTTTTCAGTGCAACAATAGCTGAAGATAAGAGCAAAACAGAAGTTGCTGATTACTTGCAGTCCGTCATAAGGATAGGAAGCAGAGGTAAAGGAGCAATGCTTATGAAATTTAATAAACAACAAATATTTCACACAATCTGATGCACTGAGAAGATAGATGAAATCCCATTTTTCTGAAGGGGCTGTGTTGTTCTGAATTCTCAACAGAATCAGAATCAGGTTTATTATGACTGATCTACCCTATGTCATGAAATTTGCTAACTTGTAGCATCAATGCTGTGCCCGACATAAAAATTGTTACAGGTTATAAAAATAAACAAATTGTGCAAAGGAAGAATAATGGGGTAGTATTCAAGGGTTTATGGTCCATTCAGAAACTTGATATCAGAGAGAAAGAAGCTGTTCGTAACATGTTGAGTGTACAGCTTTAGGCTCCTGTGCCTACCCCCAATGGTAGTACTGAGAAGAGGGCGTGTCCCAAATGGTGAGGATCCTAAATGACACATACCGCCTTCTTGAGGCACAGGCTTTTGAAGAAGCTCTCGATGGTGGAGAAGGTTGTGCCCATGGTGGACCTGGATGAGTCGAAAACCCTCAGCAGGCTTTTGAGATCCCGTGTTTTGGTGCCTCTGTACCAAGGTGTCATCACCTAGTCAGAATGCTCTTCACTGTACATTTGTAAAATTTGCAAGTGTCTTTGGAAACAATTAAAGATCCTCAAAATCCTAATGAAATTGAACCATTGGGTAGATTAATCCTCTGAGATATTGACACTTGCTACCTATTCCACTGCTAAGCTATCAATAGGGACTGGTGTGTGGTCTCCTAACTTCCCCTTCCTGAAGTACACGATCAGATCCTTGGTTTGGCGGATGTTGAGAGTAAGGTTGTTGTTATGACACTACTCAATGAGTTGATCAATCTCACCTATGCACAGCTCCTCGTCACCATCTGAGATTCTGCCGACAGCAGTGGGGTCATCAGCAAATTTATACTTGGCATTGAGCTGTGCCTATTTGCATTGCCTTAAGCAAAGAGAGAAGAAATGCGGGCTAAGCACGCATCCTTGAGGTGTGCCTGTGGTGATTATCAGTGAGGAAAGGATGTTGTGACTGATCCACACTCACTGTGATCTCTCAATGATCAAGTTAATGACCTAGTCACAGAGGGAGCTACAGAGTCCCAGAATTTGATGCTTGTTGATTAGTACTAAAGGGATGATGGAGTTGAACGGTAAACTGGAATCGATAAACTGCAGCCTGACACATGCTTTGCTGTTTTCTAGCAGGAAACCATGCACAAATAAGATAATTTTCTACAAATATGAATGGACTTAGACAATTTCAATTTGGATCTGGTAATTGAAAGCAAATCAAGTGCTTGGGACACGGTCACTGTTAAGTGGTCTCTGTCAAAAATCAGGCACCGAACTTGAGCATTCGAACTATTCATAGTGGGACTGGGATTATTATTAAACCATTGGTCATTGTGGAAGGATTCATAGCTGTCAAGCTTTCTGAAGAATGCACTCCTTGTTAGATTTACCCCATTAGAATTTGACAGCATAAATAGATGAACAAGATTTAAATGCAAAATAATTATTAGTGAAAAGAGAGATAGACGGTAGCAAATATAAAAAGATGTAATAAGTTCCTTTGAATGTATTAAGGTTTAATTAGTAGTTCTATATTCTGAGTTAGTCTGAAATATAATTTCAATGAAGATTAGACACAGGGCAGAGGAGCACTTATATCTGTATTAAACTATGCTATAAATGAAGAACCAGTGACACTTAATAAAATTAAAATAATTCACTGTAGTACAGCAGAGGGCATTGTTTACATGACCAATTGCAAGACTGCCAACTATACCGTTGACTTATTTATTGTAAGTGTTGTCAAATGTTTAATTATTCTTGTTTATAATTCCAGAATCACTTGGTGTGAATTAATTTTAAATTAAAATAATGGTAAATTAAAGAATCATACAGATAAAAATCCAAAATTAATCTCGGGAAAGGCAGTTGGTTAGAGAGACTATCCCTGTGAAAATCAAAAAAATTCCAGGTGCTGGAGATCTGAAATAGAAAAAAATGGAATGCCATAAACTCAGCAGGTCAGGTGGAACCGATAGAAAACAAAACACATAGTATTTTTATTCAGGAACTTTTGCCTTTGACTTGAAAAAGTAACTCCGTTCCCCTCTCCGTAGAGGCTGCTTGACTTACTAACCTCAAGGAATAATTCTGAAATCATGGTATCCTCTCGACAAATCAAATGTGTTTCTGAACCTCTTACACTAGGTCATTTTTGATACGCGTCAGGCACTGTGGCAAGTGATGTATTATGGGATATTTCAGTAGCCCTCCTTTGCAGAAGGGAAAGCATATTCCAATCTTTATCATTATTGCCTTTGAGACACAGGTGCATGTAAACCCAACCTTCATAGGACAGAAAAATTACTTGTTCACTGGTAAAGTTAGTGTTTTTTTTCATGAGAAAAGTGGTGCTTACATGTTGACAGGGCCTAAAAAATGAAGTGGTAGCATTGAAACATATTAATTCTGCCAATTGGGCCATTATGACTTTCACAGAGGTCCATTTCAGGGTGGGCAAACCTTCTGTTCGAAGCGAGCAATCAACCTCCCTCTGACGGAGATTGGAGTCTTTGTGATGTTACTGGGACTCCAGGTTCACTTTTAGAGAAATCTTGGGCAGAGCTTGTGTCACAAAGATTTTATGTATTGGCGGATTTGGCCAAATAAATATCCATTACACCAGTTGTCACATTTGCTACTCATTAGCGTCAGAATCAGATTTAACATCATCAACATATGTTGTGAAATTTGTTGTCTTTGTGGCAGCAGTACAAAAAAACTGAAGAACTATAAGTATTTACATATATTGAATAGTTAAATAAGTAGTGCAAAATTTTAAAAAAATAAAATGTAGTGAGGTAGTGTTCATGGGTTCAATGTCCGTTCATAAATCACATGGCAGAGTTGAAGAAGCTGTTCCTGAATCATTGAATGTGTGCCCTCAGGCTTCTGTGCCTCCTTCCTGATATTAGCAATGGGAAGAAGGCCATCCTAGGTGATGGGGGTCCTTAATGACAGATGCTGCCTTTTTGAGATGCCACTCCTTGAAGATGTCCTGAATACTACTGAGACTAGTGCCAAAGATGGTGCTTATTTCTATCCTGTGCAGTAGCCCCCTATACCAGGTGGTGATGCAGCCAGATAGAATGGTCTGTACAGTACATATGTAGAAATTTGCGAATCAATGTCCTCTAGAAAAAATAAAAAAGGAAGTCAAGAAAAGACTCTAAAAGTCTCAACTCATAGATTGCGTGATAAGGACAACATAATGGGAATCTTGCCTAATCAGCAGAGTGAAGGTTTGGCCTTGATTCATTGTGCATTATGTTCTGAATAAGTGCGTGCCTTGAAAAGTTCAGAGCAATTCATGTCATGATGATATCCAAAAGATATCACCTGCAACTTCAGTACACCTTGTTTAAGTAATCCAAACTGTTGTTATGATTATATCAATGTTTGGTAGCATCATCAGATCTGCTTCTCTGCTGGTATTTTGTTTTCTTGCTTGCATGCAATCAAATACAATAGAATGAATGGGAATATTGTAAGATTAAATTATTTTACATTACCTTCCCACAGTTCAGTAGAAACTATTTCTAAAGTACTTCATTAACTTTAGAGCACCTTGGAGAGTCTTAAAAGGGTTGTGAAATATCTCATTTAAATGAAGGACTGTCTATCCATGTGTGTTTTAATTATGTTTAAATGATAACCTGAGTAGATGTTCCTTCTGTTTTCTCACAGCAGAATGGGTACATGAAGGAAATAACACAAAACGTATTTTACAGCTTTATTGAGTCTACCTTTACATTAAATGGAGTCTTCTGTATAAGATACTCCCAGTTTTTTGTGAAGGAAAGAGAAGTAACATGGCAACTGTACCGAATGACCCAACGTTGATCACTTCCCACATTTGGTGTTCTCTTCTCAAAGGGCAGACATCAATGACAACACTTACCACCTGGGCAACAGTAAAGACTTTGCCAAAAATACAAAAAAAGACTCTGAACACCTCAGATCTGGCACCAAGTTCATGGTCTACCAAGCAGCAGCAATTCCCACCCTCCTGCATGCCTGGGGAGCTGGATAATTTATAGTCAGTTCCTCAAAGTATTGGATGGACACCACCAAAGCTTTCATCACAAACTGTTGCAAATTGATGGTATGATAATCAAATCAGCATTGGTATCCTTTTCCAGACAAATATTTGGTTTCAATTGGTTTATTATTATTGTCATATGTATGGAGATAAAGTGAAAGCTTGCTTTCCATACTGTTCGCACATAAAACAAATGCTTACACAGCGCATTGAGGTAGTACAAAGTAAAGCAATAAGAGAATGCAGAACACATATCAGTGTTCTTATTACATTTTTACTGAGTGGTAGTTTATTAGGTACACCTGTACATCTGCTTGTTAATCTCGGATCACTCTCTTATGTTGCGGCAACTCAGTGTATAAAAGCATGCAGACGCAGTCAAGAGGTTTGTCTGCTATTCAGACCAAACATCAGACTGGGGAAGAAATGTAATTTAAATCAGTGGAACGATACTTGCTGCCAAACCAGATGGATTTCCAAACAAGAGATCAGCAGGAACTGTTGAACTCCTCCTGTCTTTTTTCACACACAACAGAGAATGGTGTAAAAAAACCAAAAGAAAACATCCAGAAAGTGGGGAAAAAGTGAGATAGGTCAGAGGTCCTCTACATAGCACCATCCAGAGACAGAGAAGCAGTTTCAGCGACAGGTTGCTATCGATGCAATGCTCCTCAGACAGGATGAAGAGATCAATACTCCCCAATGCCATTCGGCTTTACAATTCAACCGCCAGGAGTAAGATATGTTAAAGTGCCGGGGTTAGGACTCAATGTATTTAAGTTAACTACTTAAGAACTTTTTAAAAGCTATTATTAATGCTTTTTGAGAGGGTGATTTTAGATGCATATCATATTTTTACTGAGTTAAGTATTGTATGTAATTAGTTTTGCTACAATAAGTGTATGGGACATTGGAAAAAATGCTGAATTTCCCCATGGGGATGAATAAAGTATCTATCTATCTATCATCTATCTATCAGACTCACGGGAAAGCAACAGCAGCTCAAATAACTATGTGTTACAACAATGGAGTGCAGATGACCATGTATGAATGCACAGCATGTCAAATCTTGAAGTGGATATGCTACAGCAGCAGAAGACCACAGACATTCATTCATTGGTCATTTCATTAGGTGCAAGAGGTACCTAATAAAGCGGCCACTGAGTGTGGTTGGCCTCAGTTACCAACTGTGAAATCTGCATGTCCAAATCTAGGCTCACAAACAGAACTTCTACACCAAACTATATAGTGGTAAGCAATTCCCAGGAGGCAGAGCAAATGCTTCAAAAGTATGTTCTTAATATTTACATGCAAAATTGTTCTTGGGAACCCCTGGCCCTACCTGGCAGGAAGGCAGTGAACAAATTTCAGTGACTGTGCAGAGACAACGGAAGAAATGAGTGACAGTCAAAACAACCTGGCCACCAGCCCCACCAAACGTTAGCTGTCCCATCTGGTAAAGCTAGTGTATTCTACATATGGCTAATTAGTCACCTCAGAATGCAGAGCAACACACAAAATGCTGAAGGAGTTCAGCAGTTTGCGCAGCGTCTATAGAAGGGAACAAATATTGTTATTATTGTTGCTCTGGGTTCCCAGCATCTGCAGAATCTCTTGTGTTTATCAGGGTACAGGGAAATCCTAAAAAGAACTTAACAGTCTTCTTCACAAGGAGCTAGGTGCTTTCCATAATCTTTCCTAATTGCATATATGATAAAATCATCAGACAAAAGTTTCCATTTCCAGGATTCCATAGGCAATATAACTAAATATTCCACAGATCTCACAGCTGAATTTCTAAACATTTTGGATTGACATTCTAAAAAATAAAATGGTTTAGAGATCAGCAGTATTCATTATAAATGATGTGGCCAACTCTCTAATCAGACCATTGCTCAAGGTCCACAGCAAAGACAAGCATGATGTCAAATCAGACTGAAGTGCCAGCTCATTGGAATATATAAATGAAAGAAAGTATAACCACTTAAACAATCATTGTCCTATAATTAAGCTTTGTATTAAGTACCATCATCCTGCGAGAATTCCCAATGCACCTATGCCAGAAAGATTAAGAAAAAAAAATTGAATTAGTTAACAAAATAAGTAAGCCATTGATTGAATAGGACTCCCTTGGTCCCTTAGTATTTTGAGCAGGTTACATCTTACCATAGTTATTGCAACAATGTGCAACAAATTTCTGAATAAAATATACAGTAAATGACTATTTGGAATAAAATATGATTTCAGTGCTTGGATTTTCCTACTGATTTTGAAGCATCTTGTTTCCATAACACCAGAATCAGAGCTTTAAAAGTTGTTCCTGGGGTTATCCAAGCTGGCCTAATTGGAGGTATATTACATCTGATAGAGCCAGGCAGAGCTATAAATATTAAGTTCAGTGAGGTGAAGTGACAGAAAGGAACAATTAGGAGAGAAAGCTATGGATTTTTTTTTAGTTATTCAAGGGCAATGGGTACTGTAGGCACATCCTGCAATCATTGTACATCTATCTCCAAAAGCCTTAGGTCAGAATTATTTGCTTGGCTGTGCCAGAGTGAATTGAGAGTCGACCATTGCAGAATTATCCTCCTGAATGTCTGAGGCTAAATAATTGAGAACCAAGTCCTTCGAATGAGAAGTACAAAAAAAACTGTAGAAATTTAATACCAAGAATTGTGAATAATGTGAGTTTATGCAACAACAAGTGACTTCAAAGTTTTAAAGGACAATACAGCCTGATAAAAACAAGGCTTTGTCGACTTTTCAGACAAAACTGTTCACAGGAAATAATAACCCAAGTCTACATAACAAGATAACAACAAAGACATGGGTATAGTTAGTACATTTTGTAATCAAAACCCTAGAATGGCTCTGAAGGGTATTCAGGATCTGATCACACAGCTACAACAGATTGGATCAATGAGGGAGTATGACCACTGGTACTTCTGCAGTTGAAGGCAGATAAGCTGCAGTCAGATCGAGAAAAATATATTGGACCAATCTGACTATCTGCAGAAAATCTGTACGCATGAATTATCAGGTAAATTGCGGAATCCGTGAATTGATCAACACACACAAAGTGGTGGAGGAATTGATGGTAGTTTAAGTGATTTGGAAGTAATTTACTGTAAGTGGATTGCAAGAGTGGTGAGAACATCGATATTATCTGCAGTAAGTGTATCACATAATCTATTTAGTTAAAACCTCAAGTTGTCCGTGTTGGTTTAAATTGCAAAGGGGATGGAATGTTTTGGAAAATCTCGGAACCCACAACATCTGTGCTGCAGATTTGAAGCTTCCTGTGAAGGAGACTAGATAAGGATTGGTGAATCTCCTTTCTTGAAAATGTTTCAGATTTGCTTATGGTCATCATTATTGATACCAACATACTGTTTCATATAAATGCAAATGACAGCGACAATGGTAGAGTTAACTTATGTCTCTGTACAGTTAGGATTAAGATAGAGATGAGGGACATGTTTCTGGGGTCTATGATCCTGTGAACTCATGAGCAGGTTATCACTAATGACATGTCATTTGATCTGCAATTTCTCTTTTTATTAGAAGTGGATGAATGAGGAAACTGAGACACAAGTGATTGCAACAAACAATCTGTTGGAAGAACTCAATGGGGAAAGTAGCATCTGTGAAAGGAAAGGAATTGTCAATCTTTTAGGTTGTAGCCCTGACTCAGGACTTAGACTTACATAGGACAACAACAATGAAAATCTCTAGGAAATTCATTAGCATTTTCCCTTTAAGCAATTTGAGTAAATGACTCAGCAGTTGGAAGTAGACACTGTAAAATTGACAGTCGATCCAGAGCATAATTATGTAGTATTGTTGAACATTAATTTCTCTGACTTCCAGTAATTACTCCCCCACTTTCCCCTTCTCCCATTTTTCATTCCTCACTTTGTTTATCCTCTCAGCTTCACAACATTGTCCTCCTTCCCTTTCTTGTATGATTCACTGCCCTCTCCTAGTAGGTTCCTTCTTCTTCAGCCCTTTCCCTCTTCTGCCTATCCCCTCCCAGCTTCTTACCTCATTCGCCCTCCCCCACCAGCTGGTACTCCTTCCTCTTCTCCCACCTTCTTATTCGGGCTTCTACCCTATTTCTTTGCCATTCCTGATGAAGGGTCTCAACCCGAAACATCAACTATTTATTCCCCTCCATAGATGCTGCCTGACTTGCAAAGTTCCTCCAGCATTTTGTGTGTGTTGCTCAAATATTCTAGCACCTGAAGAATTTTTTACATTTAATGGCAAAGTTACTGACCTGCTAATTCTGCATTCAAACACACCCATCGAAATTCACTTAACAACTTGGAAAAACAAAGGCAACTTTTTTTTCAATGATAACCAGCAAATCTTGTAAAAATCCATCTAATGGCCTTAGCAGAGGAATTCTCCAAACCTTCTATGGCTACAGATCTTTTGTCATTGGCGCTTTAAAAAATCTATCTATTGGATGCTTCCACCTCCCTTTCAAGGGACAATAAATGTCAGCCTTTGTAAGTAACGACCAGATTCAAAAGCATATCCTGAGCAATGCTTTTTGAAGGCTTCCTTTTATTGCAATTTTGCACTATGAATATTTTCCAGCACCCTCTGAATGGAGAAAGAATTAACCGTCTATGGTGAACGGTGAATTCGGCTCAAATTTTAGTGACCTGAAATGTTGACTCTAGTTCCTTTTCACCCAACTGTTACCTGAATGACTGGCTGTGCACTTTCACCACGACAGTATTGTTGATCACTTCAAAGGAATCAGACAGACATGTTCTCAGAAAAGATTTCATTGTCTGCTTCCGAAAACTCATGCAAATACATCTGATGCTTTGGAAGAAAAAGAATATTCTGAGTTGATTATTTAATAGTTAACTGGAACAAATACTGATGAAGTGTGTTTCTCAGTGAACGACATAATATAAATATTAACGCTTTAAGGTTGTGTCTGGGTAGCCTCCAACCTGATGGCATAAATATCAATTTCTCCCTTCAGTTAAAAAGAAAATCCCCCCCCCCCCCCTCCCTCTTCTTCTCTTCCCACTCTGGCTTTTTACCTGGCTGGGTTGGGCTCAATAAACTTGAGTTGTTTTCTATGGAGCGCTGGAGGCTGAGGGAAGATCCGATAGTGGGTTATAAGATTATGAGAGGCATAGGTAGAATGGACAGAGAGTATCTGTTTCCCAGGGTTGCAATGTCTAATACCAGAGGCATGCATTGAAGGTTGGGGGGGGGGGGGGTATGAGGGGTAATTTTTTTACTCAAGGAGTAGCAGATGCTGGAATGCACCGACTGGTATGATGGTAGAGGCAGATACATTAGAGGCTTTGAAGAGACGTTTGGATAGGCACATGGATGTAAGGAAGGTGGAGGGATCGGGACATAGATGCTGCCTGAGCAGTTGAGTTCCTCCAGCATTTTGCGTGTCACTGTAGAATTGTTATCATTGATTATTAAACTAGATTATTTTACTCCTTATAGTTACTAAACAACAGTCGATGGTGTCTTGGATTTCACTGCAAGAAGGTGATAGCGTAACAACAGAAGCTACTTTCTATGTGGTTGCAACATACATGCTTGAGCATTGAATGTGCTTCAATGCAAACCGAGTCGTGTCGAATGAAGTTTCCATCATATGTGTCGCAAAACTAAATCCGACACATCATTAGTCTGTGGATGACTGTATGAATTGTCCATGAATGTATAAATTAGCTACATCTTGCCAACTTGTTGTTACAATAAACAAAACAGTTTTCAATCAATATTGACACCCTTTGGCAAGTTATAAACCTCACTGTTGCAATAACAGGCCACAGTTTCATTCACCTCATATTTTTTGATTCATTAAAAAATATTTCAGTCACTATATACTCTGCTTTTTTTTTCAAACTGAAGGGAAAGTGTCACATATTCATCACTGTTAAATCTGCATTGTGGAAGGCATCTCTCCGCCAAGGTTGAGATCAAGAACAGCTCAGCTTCGAACATGAAGCCAGATTTTCAAAGCTCCCATTTTCACTCCTGAAGGTACCTATTCATGTTGGTGTACATTTGTTTATATCTCAGTGCCCTTACTCCTTCACTTTTCGTGGTCTTCCTTGACTGTGAGAAAGGCATGACCAATCATTTATTCAGATCCTATTTGTACTGGAGTGATGGAGTCATAGAGCACTGGAGCACAGTAACAGGCCCTTCTGCCCATGTAGAACCATTCATCTGCCTAGTCCCATCAACCTGTACCCGGCCCACAGCATTGCATACCCCTTCCATCCATGTTTCAATCCAAATTTTCTTTAAATGTTGAAATCGACCCTGCACCCACCATTTGCGCTGGCTTCTCATTCCACACGTTCACTACCCTCTGAGTGAAGATGTTCTCCCTCGTGTTCTCCTTAAACATTTCATCTTTCACCCTCTAGCTGTAGTCTAACATCCATACTAAATCCAGACAAGGGACAGCTTTCTTGCAGAAGATAATAAATTGGGATTCCAGGTTAATTCCCCTCTCTCTCATCTCTGTGTTGAAACTAAATGGGGCACTTCACTGACAGCTACCCTGGTTGAGAGGGAATGACTTCACAGCTGCGGATTAGAAACTTGGACCTTCCTAAATGGCATGGTTCCATAACCTGTTGTGTTCAGCCACGAAGCATCGGGAAGTTAGCATTAGTCCTTTCATGCATTCTGCAACTTAAATTTGGCAATGAAGAGCAAGTCTCACAGATGTTTGATGTCTCTAATGGTAAGCCTGAATGAAGCCTGTGACCCTAAATGTACAATCATATCTAAATATTCACATTGTTTGACTGCCTGTGTTTTGGAGAAATTGACATTATGTTGATTTTAGTGAGGTCCTATCTATTAATATTTGTAAATGCAGACAGCAATCCAAGATAACTAATCTCAACTCAATCCAGTCCCTGAAAATGGAAGCTCACGTTCATATAGAAAATTGAAAAAGTGACAAACTCACATGGATTTAAGTGCATTGAGAACATTTTCAAAATTTGATAACAGTTCAGAATTTGGATGTATAGCCATTATTGGAAAGGACAATGATAGGCACGACAAGGGCATAAATACACATTTTGGAATGAATGTATTTGTGGCAGATGAAATTTAATGCAGAAAAGTGCAAAATTGTGTATGTTTGCAAAGATAGTGTTGCCATTTTAGCATCAGAAAGGATTTCATTAAATGAGCATGCAGGTGCAAAAGACCTTTAGCATCAAATCCAGATATTGGATATCCTAGAAACTATAACATTGGCTTTGACATTCATTAGTTTAGATTTCTACATTAAGGAAATGTAATGGGAGGATGGGTTTGTGAATGCAATGCAAACACTTTTGAAATTCCATAATTTTTAGAGCAGCAACATACAGTATCTGCTCAATAATATGTCAGAATTATGAAGAACTTAAAAAGATCTAGTTTATTCAAGATCCTGCTCATGCTGCACATATGTTGTCAAATACATGATCAAATAAGTCATAACCACATCTCACACTTACGCATACGATACTGTTTTCTTTGAAAGAATAGGAGGCTAACACTAATTCAATAACATTTATAAATATAACTGGCGCACCAATCGTGAGTTGGAGAGCTACGAGAGAGGAGGCGACACTCAGGTCCAGAAGTGAAGTTTAAAAGGGGAAAGCTTCGCAGGAACTTGGCTATAGCTGGCGCACCAATCATAAGTTGGAGAGCAGGGAAGGTTCAGGCATAAAAGGAAGACACTGCCTAGCGGAGCAGTCATCAATGAAGTGGTCTGAGTCAGAGTAGTAGGGCTTTTGGCCCATTCAGGCTTCGGCAAAGTAAGTGGGTAAGTAGACTTTGTTTTTTCCTAGCAATTTTTGAGGAATAGCAAGCATGTCTGTAGGGTTAGTGCTTTGCTCTGGGTGACAGATATGGGAATCCTGGGAATCTTCCAGTCTCCCAGATGGCCACATCTGCACCAGGTGCACCAAGATGCAGCTCCTGAGAGAGCACGTTAGGGATCTGGAGCTACAGCTTAATGATTTACAGCTTATTAGGGAAAGTGAGGAAGGGATAGATAGGAGCTACAAGGAGTTAGTCACCCCAAGGCTGCAGGAGTTAGACAAGTGGGTGACTGCCAGGGAAGGGAAGGGAAGAGCTCTGATAATAGAGAGCACCCCTGTGGCCACCCCTCTCAGTAATCGTTATCTTGTTTTGGATGCTGTCCAGGGGGTTGACCTGACGGAGGATGGCCATGGCGATTGGGTCTCTGGCACTGAGCCTGGTTCCGTGGTGCAGAAGAGAGAGAAAAAAATGAGGAATGTGGTAGTCACAGAGGGCTCCATAGTGAGGGGAATAGACAGGAGGCTCTGTCAGCCTGATAGAGATACCTGCATAGTGTGTTCCCTCCTAGGTGCCAGGATTCGGGAAGTCTTGGATCAGGTGCAGAGTATTCTGAAGGAAGAGGGTGAACAACCAGAATTCTTGGTACACATTGGTACCAACGACATTGGTAGAAAAAGGGGAGGAGGTCCTGAAGAGAGAATTCAGGGAGTTGGATAGGAAGCTGAAAAGCAGGACCTCCAGGGTAGTAATCTCAGGATTGATGCCTGTACAACGTGCTAATGAGCGCAAGAGTAGCATGATCAGGCATATTAATGTGTGGCTGAGAGACTGGTGTAGGGGGCAGGGCTTTGGGTTCCTGAACCATTGGGCCTCTTCTGGGGGAGGTACGACCTGTACAAAAAGGACGGATTACATCTGAACCCTAAGGGGTCCAATATCCTAGCAGGCAGGTTTAATAGAGTTGTTAGGGAGGGTTTAAACTAATTTGGCAGAGGGATGGGAACCGGAGTGATAGGGCTGAGGAAAGGGAAAACAGAAATAAATCAAAGATAGCGTGCAACAGAAATCATAAAAAGGACAGGCAGGAGGTGAGGCATAATCACAGCCAGGGGAATGATTTACAGGGCAATAGAGGCATGGTGCAGTTAAAACAGAAAGCAACAAATACTGGACTGAAAGTGTTGTATTTGAATGCACGCAGCATAAGAAATAAAATGGACGATCTTGAAATTCAGCTATAGATTGCCAAGTACAAAGTTGTGGCCATCTCTGAAACTTGGCTAAATGATGGTTGCCATTGGGAGCTGAACATCCTAGGATATACGGTGTATCAGAAAGATAGGTTAGTAGGCAGAGGGGGTGGTGTGTCCCTGTGTATAAGGAATAATAATAATCATTACATAGGGATGACATAGGATCAGAAGGTGTAGAGTCTTTTTGGGTTGAGTTAAGAAATGACAAGAGTAAAAGGACCCTAATGGCCTTTGTATACAGGCCTCTGAACAGCAGCTGGGATGTGGATTACAAATTATAGCAGGAGATAGAAAAGACGTGTCAGAAAGGCAATGTCATGATAATCTTTGGGGATTTTAACATGAAAGTGGATTGGGAAAACTAGGCCAGTACTGGACCTCAAGAGAGAAAATTTGCAGAATGTCTAAGGGATGGCTTTTTAGAACAGCTTGTTGTTGAGCCCACTAGGGGATCGGCTGTGCTGGATTGGGTGTTGTGCAATGATCTGGAGGTGATAAAAGAGCTGAAGGTTAAGGAACCCTAAAGGAACAGTGATCACAATATGATTGAGTTCACTTTGAAATTTGAGAAGGAGAAACTAAATTCCAATATGTTGGTATTCCAGTGGAATAAAGGAAATTACAATGGCAAGAAAGGCGAACTGGCCAAAGTTGACTGGAAAAGGACACTAGCAGGAAAGACAGCAGAGCAGCAATGGCTGGAGTTTCTGCGAAAAATGAGGGAAGTGTAAGACAGAAATATTTCAAATAGAAGGACACTACTGTGGCTGACAAGTGAAGTCAGACCCAAAGTAAAAGCAAAAGAGAGGGCATACAAGGAAGTCAGAGATAGTGGGAAGATAGAGGATTGGGAAGCTTTTAAAAACTTGAAGAAGGAAGCTGAGAAGGTCATTCAGAAGGAAAAGATGAATTATGAAAGAAAGCTGGCGACTAATATCAAAGAAGATACTAAAAACTTTTTAAAGTATATAAAGGGTTGGGGGTAGATATAGGACCAATACAAAATGATACTGGAGATTTTGTAATGAGAGACGTAGAGATGGCAGAGGAACTGAATGCATATTTTGCATCAGTCTTCACAGTGGAACATGTCTGGAGTATAGCAGACATTCAAAAGTGTCAGGGAAGTGAAGTTTGTGCAGTGAAAATTACAACTGAGAAGGTGCTCAGGAAGCTTAATGGTCTGAGGATGGATAAGCCTGGACCTAATGGAATGCACTTTCCGGTTCTGAAGGAAGTAGCTGGAGAGATTGCGGAGGCATTAACAATGATCTTTCAAGAATCGATAGATTCTGGCATTGTACTGCATGACTGGAAAATTGCAAAAGTTACTCCACTATTTAAGAAGGGTGGGAGGCAGCAGAAAGGAAACTATAGACCTGTTAGCCTGACATGAGTGGTTGGGAAATTGTTGGAATCAATTGTTCGGGATGAGAGTATGGAGTACCTGGAGGAACATGACAAGATAGGCTAAAGTCAGCATGGTTTCCTGGAAGGAAAATCCTGCCTGACTAACCTACTGCAATTTTTTGAGGAAATTACAAGCAGGGTAGACAAAGGAGATGTAGTAGATGTGGTGTACTTGGATTTTCAGAAGGCCTTTGACAAGGTGCCACACATGAGGCTGCTTAGCAAGATAAGAGCCCATGGAATTACAGAGAAGTTACTAGCATGGGTGGAGCATTGGCTGATCGACAGGAAACAGAGAGTGGGAATGAAGGGATCCTATTCTGGCTGTCTGTTGGTTACCAGTGGAGCTCTACAGGGGTTGGTATTGGGACTGTTGCTTTTTACAATGTATGTCAATGATTTGGACAATGGGATTAATGGATTTGTGGCTAAATTTGCCAATGATACAAAGATAGGTGGTGAAGTGGGTAGTGTTGAGGAAACAGAGAGCCTGCAGAGAGACTTAAATAGTTTAGGGGAATGGGCAAAGAAGTGGCAACTGAAATACAAAGTTGGAAAGTGTATGGTCATGCACTTTGGTGGAAGAAATAAATGGGAAGAATATAATTTAGATGGGGAGAGAATTCAAATTGCAGAGATGCAAAGGGACTTGGGAGTCCTTGTGCAGGATATCCTAAAGGTTAACTTCCAGGTTGAGTCGGTGGTGAAGAAGGTGAATGCAATGTTGGCATTCATTTCTAGAGGTATAGAATATATGAGCAGGGATGTGATGTTGAGGCTCTATAAGGCACTCATGAGACCACACTTGGAGTATTGTGCGCAGTTTTAGGCTCCTTATTTTAGAAAGGATATATTGACATTGGAGAGGGTTCAGAGAAGATTCACGAGAATGATTCCAGGAATGAGTGGGTTACCATATGAGGAACGTCTGGCAGCTTTTTGGCTGTATTCCCTGGAGTTCAGGAGAATGAGGGAGGATCTCATAGAAACATTCCGAATGTGAAAAGGCCTGAACAGATTAGATATGGCAAAGTTATTTCCCATGGTAGGGGAGTCTAGGACAAGAGGTCACGACTTCAGGATTGTAGGATGTCCATTTAGAACAGAGATGCAGAGAAATTACTTCAGTCGTAGGGTGGTAAATCTGTGAAATTTGTTGCCACAAGCGGCTGTGGAGGCCAAGTCATCGGGTGCATTTAAGGCAGAGGTAGATAGGTTTTGATCAGCCAGGCCACCAAAAGGTATGGGGTGAAAGCAGGGGAGTGAGGATGACAGGAAGAATTGGATCAGCCCATGATTGAATGGCAGAGCAGACTCGATAAGCTGAATGGCCTACTTCTGCTCCAATATTTTATGGTCCTATAAATGTATATAGTTGACTAATCAACTGGGTTCTGAATTTACTGTTGTGTGGTGTTTCTTGTTTTTTTTTTGAACACTCAACTGATCTCTGAATTTACTAATCATCTCTTCAAAATTGTTCATTGTGAATTCTTCCTCACTATTTTCTTTGGTATCTCTGTGGTGATCAACCAGTCTATATGAGTTTTTCTGTATCTTTCACCAACTATTGTGAGCTATTCCTTGGAACTGAGTATCTCTACAATCTCTCTGATATCCCATTGTCTCATCTCCGATCTACCTGTTGGAGCCAGCACATGAATCTTATCACGTAATCTGAATCTTTTCTTTTTACGGTGTTGTCGGGTCTGCACATGCAGGCTCGTCTCAGTCTCCATTCAGCTAACAGGAATCACCTGCCACTCGTTTCCAACCAATTATTTGCAGTCTGCTTAAATGCAGCTCTCATCCACAATCCCTGTTCACTCATATGAATCAGCCAGCCTCAACCAGTTGCTCCTAGCCTTCAGTTACCTTGTTAAGTTAAGTATCTGTTCTCTCTTGTTTAGTGACCCCTGTAGCTTGTTATTCTGCAGTTATTATTAAAGCTATTGCTCACCACTCAATTGTCTCTGCTGCTATGTGTTTATAGTCAAGCCTCTTTTGCATTACCAGGCAGGATGACTGAACCAGTTATTCACCCAGCAGAGTTGGCTTGCCTAGAGGAAGTCTCTGTCAACAGATGTACATGATCCAGAAGCAGCAAGAAACCATTGCCCACCTGTTCGCCACTTTCAACCAGCTCTCTGTCTCAATACACCAACCAACCTTCTCCCTTAGAGTGCCAGATTCTTGTGCCCGAATGCTTTGATGCATCCCTAACCCAATGCCATAACTTTCTGTCATAGTGCATGTTACATTTTGAGCTCTGGCCATCTCTGTATGTTGTGAACTGAGCCAGGATTGTGTTTGTCATTTTGCTGTTGACTGGGAAAACTCCAACCTGGGCTGCTGCTAACTGGGACAACAAAACCCCCACTTGCACCCAATATCATTTTACCCTTGACGTGCACAGGTTTTGGACCATCCAGGAATTGGAAGGGTGCAGTGGATTGGATACATTGCCTGCGTCAAGGCTCATGCTTGGTGCTATATTACATTGTGGAATTCGGGATACTCACAACAGCGTGTGGCTGGAATGTAGAAGCACTACTGGCATATCACCATTACGACCTTTTGGAGTCCTTGAAAGATGAGCTATGTGCCCAGTAGATGCCCAAGGCCATCAAAAGCCTCATCACTTTGGCTGTCCGAATTGACAAGTGTCTTGTGGAACAACCCTGCAGATAATCAGCCAGAACCCCAGTTCTGTTGCAGAACCATCTCAGGCCACAGGACCCTCGTCATCAACACCTCCTGATCCCAGGCAGTTACGGTGAGCTCTCCTAACCCCCACAGAGCATGAGCAGTAGCGGAAAACAACTTGGGTGCTTACTGTGGTGCTCCCAATCACCTACATATCAAACGCCCACCTCACCAGAGAAAACAGCACCACCAGGTAGAGATGAGGGATCTTCCATCTGGTGGGCTCCCCCGGGCTCTCCTTCCAATCCTGTGGTCCGTACAATCTGATCCGCATGCCCCAGGGTGACGAGTGGAAGACAGTATTCATGATACCCACTGGCCACTTCAAATTCTTGGTGATGCATTTCAGACCTTCCAACAGTCCAGACGGTTTCCTTCATTGAGCCTTCATTTATCTGATCCTCCAGGATGTATTACACCAATACGTGTTCACCTAACTTGACGACATCCTCATCTTTTCAAAGGACCCCCACGACCACCTCAGTCATGTCCGTTCAGTCCTTTAGCGTCTCCTCAAAAGCCAACTGCACTGCAAGTTAGAAAAATACCAGTTCCGCACCCCAGTCATTTCCTTCCACGATTAGGTCCTTTTACTCCAAAGCATAACCATGAACCCTGAGATTTTCACCACCATTGAATGGCCCAACCACACTCCCAGTAACTACTACCACACTTCTAGGGCTTCTCCAAATTCTGATATTGTGAAAACAGGAAATATAGCCAAATCACCACCACTCTCTCATCCCTCAATAAATCATCTGCCTCACAGGTAAGCTGCTCTGTTGCCGTGGACTATGCTTTCAAGGAGTTCAAGGGATGCTTCACTGCTGCTCCAATTCTCCGACATCTGAACCCCTCCGGACTTTTTGTAGTTAAGGTGGACATATCTGACATGGGCACTGGGAGAATCCCTTCACAGCGAGGACCAGGTGGAAACATAAACCTCTGTGCCACCTTCTCACGCAAGTTCAACTCTGCATAGCATCATTATGGAGCAGGAGACAGGGAGCTCCTTGCCATTAAATGGGTCTTCGTTGATGGGGAACATCAAGCCTTTCCTGATCTGGACTGACCACTAGAACCTCAAATTTAATAAGTTCAACAATTCAACCCACATCAGGCTCGCCGGGCCCTCTACATCAAGCAATTCAACTTCAACATCTCCTACTGACCTGGCTCCAGGAACACTAAGATGGATGCCCTGTCATGACAATTCAACCCAGCAGAAATGGAGACTGACCCTCAGCCCGTCATTCAATTCACCTAGATCATCGCCCTAATCGTCTGGGACCTTGATAACCAGATTCAAATGCCCTACAGCACCAGACTGCCTTGGCTAACATAACTGACAGTAGCATATATGCTGTGGCCTGTGCACTTAAAGGCACTCCAGTGGGCATGCTCCTCACCCATTTCTAGCCATCCAGGTCCATGATGGACTGTGGACATTCTGTAACACCTGTTCTGGTGGCCCAGTATGATCACCGATGTATGTTGGTTCATCACTGCCTGGCCTCACTGTGCAAAGTCCAATTCCTCCAACCAGAAGCCCTCTCGGTTCCTGTGGCCCCTGCCAGTTCCTCAACACCCATTGTCCCACATCGCCATGGATTTCATCATGGGTTTGTCATTTTCCAGTTGGGCCACGATGATCAAGACAGTAGCCGACCAGTTTTCCAAGATGGCCCACTTCATTGTTCTCCCCAAACTTCTGACAGCAGCAGGGACAGCTGCCCTGGTTCTTCAACATGTAGATCACCTTCATGTCTTTCCGTAGGAGATTGTGTCAAACCGGAGCTCATAATTCGTTTCCTGCTTCTGGTGAGCATTCTGCTTCCTCCTTTGCACACCAATGACTCTGTCCTCCGGTTATCATTTGCAGATGATAGAGTCGGAAAAAATCACATCACATAAACAGGCCCTTCGGCCTATCTAATTTGTGCCAAAACATTTAAACTGTATAGTTCCATCGACTTGCACCCTCCATACCTCTCCTACCCATGTACTGAACCAAACTTCCCTTAAACATTAAAATTGAAATTGCATCTACTACTTGTGATGGCAGCTTGGTTCATGCTCTCACCACCCTTTGAATGAAAAAGTTTGCCCTCACGTTCCCCTTAAATATTTCCTTTCACCCTTAACCCATGACCTCTAATTATAGTCTCACCCAACCTCTGGGAAAAAGATTACATGCATCTACCCTATCTATACCCCTCATTATTTAGTATACCTCCAACACTTGTTCACTTCAACAAAGGCTGCTCTGCCTGCCCCGGCCTTATTTTTAGATGCCCTTGCTAATCGATCCCAATCTCTGATTGGCTGCTGTTCAAACACTGAAATTCCCACCAAGTGCTGCTGTTTGATGCACACTTTCTGACCTGTGTGAGTCACCTCTTCTCTCGATTCCAATGTTTGACTGGACACTGTTCAAACAATTCTGAATGGACAGTCAGAAAGAGCCAATCAGCAAGTGGAGAAGATTCTGCCATGCTTCACCGCTTCTGACCCTTCCACATGGAAGAAGTATTTACTCTGAACTGAGCTGTCCCACAATCTGCATACTTCCTTTACCAGGGGTCTGCTTACCGCCTCCAGGCACCCAGCCAGCCTGCTCCAGCTTGGGGACAGTGTCAGAATGTCCACCCAAGATCTGTCTCTGAGCATCAACTCCTACAAGCTCTTGCCCTTGTTCATTCACCTCTTTAAGGCATCCGTCACATCAATCCAGGCATTTACAGTCTCCAGCTGGATCATGTTGAATTCTGTATGCCATAGACCACTCAATCCACCTGAGCCTTCAGCTCTAAAACTCAGGGTGGTGGAAGGTGGTCTTGAACACGGTTCTCCATTTGATAGATTCACGTCATTGTGGACAGGGTCTCCAGTACCTGGTTGACTGGGAACGGTATGGCCTGGAGGAGAGGTCTTGGGTGCTGTCAATTTATATCTGTTTATATCTCATTGCTCATTGAGTAGTTCCACCGGACACATCCGGATCATGTGGGGCTGGGGGGGGGGGGAGCCAGACATGGGGGTGGAGTTCTGTCAGGCACCTCCCAACTTCCACATTGTTAACAGATATCACCTGCCATTCATTTCCAACTTATCAACTGCAGCCTATTTAAACCCAGCTTTCACCAACAATCCTTTGTCACTCATACAAACCAGCCAGCCTCAACCAGCTGCTCCTCGCCTTCAGTTACCTTGTTGAGTTAAGTATCTGCTCTCTCCTTTATGTAACCCGTCATGGCTTGTTACTTTGCAGTTATTATTAAAGTTATCACTCACCGCTAAGTCAGCTCTGTTGCCCTGCATTTGAATCAAGCCTCCTCTACATTTCCTGACAGAAGCGTGTTATGATGTTGGCACTAATCAGCTATCTATTTTCCACCTTCCCTTCCAGATTCAGTTGACAAAGATTCAGCTGTGAATCAACTATGGATCAGGAGAACACATATTATAGTGGGAAGCATTGACCTAAAGTTCAGAAGAAGATCTGCCAGGTAATAGTTCATAAAGAGGCCTTATCTGTCTTGCATGACTTGTGTCTTTCACAGTGCATATTGACACAATCTCAATGGCTCTTTACATGGCATTCAATCACCTGGATAATGCAAACACCTATGCCAGGATACTGTTCATTGACTACGGCTCAGTGTTTAACACCATCGTTCCCACAATCCTGATAAGCTACAGAACTTGGGCCTCTGTACTTCCTCCTACAATTGGATTCACGACTTCTTAATTGGAACACCACAATCTGTGCGGATTGGTGATAATATCTCCTCCTTGCTGACAATGAACACTGGAGCATCTCAGAGGTGTGTACTTAGCCCACTGTTCTACTCTCTCTGTACCCATGACTGTGTGGTTAAGTATTGATCAAATGCCATCTATAAATTTGCTGATGATAGAACCATTGTTGGTAGAACCTCTGATGGAGATGAAAGGGTGTACAGGAGCGAGATATACAACTGATTGAGTGGTGTCGTGGTAACAACCTTGCACTCAGTGTCAGTAAGAAGAAAGAGCTGATTGTGGACTTCAGGAAAGCTAAGTTGAGGGAACATGAACCAGTCCTTATAGTGGGATCAGAAGTGGAGAGAGTGAGCAATTTCAAGTTCCTGCGTGTCAAGATCTCTGAGGATCTAATCTGGTCCCAATATATCGATGCAGCTATATGGATGGCAAAACACTGGCTATATTTCATTTGGAGTTTGAAGAGATTTGGTTTGTTACCTAAAACACTCAAAAACTTCTGGAGATGTACTGTAGAGAGCATTCTGACAGGCTACATCACGGTCTGGTATGGGTGTGGGGAGTGTGGGTGTCTATTGCACAGGACCGAAAGAAGCTACGGAAAGCTGTAAAATTAGTCTTCTCCATCATGGGTACTAGCCTCCGTAGTATCAAAGAAATCTTCAAGGAGTGGTGCCTCAGAAAGGTGACGTCCATTACCTAGGGCATGCCCTCTTCTCATTGTTACTGTCAGGAAGGAGGTACAGAAGCCTGAAGGCACATACTCAGCAATTCAAGAACAGCTTCTTCACCTCTGCCATATGATTCCTAAATGGAATTGAACCTATGAACACTACCTCACTTTTTAAAAATATATATTATTTCTGTTTTTGCACAATTTTTAATCTATTCAATATATATATATACTGCTTTTATTGCTTTACCTTTTCTTTCTTTCTATGTTATCATGCATTACATTGTACTGCTGTTGCTAAGTTAACAAATTCCACGGCACACGCTGGTGATAATGAACTTGATTCTGATCTGTCAGTTCCTTTGTCTGAAACCAGACAGTAAAGGAGATGTGAGGTAATGTTTACTTTTTAAAGTGAAACTATGACACCAATGCGGTTAACACAAGATTACAGATGACAACAAGACTGGGGGCCATAGTGGACAACCAGGAAGCTTGTAGCAGAATCAGGACCAGCTGGAGAAATAGGCTAAAAAAAAGTTGGATGGAATTTTATTTACTTAAGAATACAATGCGGAACAGCCCCTTCTGGCCCTCTGAGCCACACTTGCTAGCAACCCACTGATTTAACCCCAGCCTAATCATAGAACAATTTACAATGACCAATTAACCTTCTGAACGGTATGTCTTTGTACTTTGGGAGAAACCAGAGCACCTGGAAGGAACATCTTATTGATGACGTCAAAATGGAACTCCAACACCCCAAACTAACCACTGTACTACAATGGTGCTTGATTTAATGCAAACAAGTGTGAGGTGTTGCACTTTGGGAGGACATCCAAGGTAGAACATGGACAAAGAATGGTTGGACACTGTGGAGTGTCATAGAACAAATGGATCTAGGAATTCAGATCCATAATTCCTTGAATTGGTGTCACAGGTACTGTTGATAGGGTCATTAAAAGAGCTTTTGGGATATTGGAGCCATAAATCAGAGTATTGAGTACAGGAAATAAGATGTGTTAAAGCTGTAAAAGACATTGGTGAGATCTAAGTTAAGTACTATGGTTCTGGTCATTTACCTACATGAAAGATCAATACAATTGAAAGAGTACAGAGAAAATTTACAAGCACGTTAACTGGACTTGAGAACCAGAGTTAGGAAAGATTAAATCTGTTGGGCCTTTTTTTTCCTGGAGCATAGAAAACTGAGGAAAAATTTGATAGGGGTACACAGAATTATGAGTAGTATGGATAGGGTGAAAGCAAGCAGGCTTTTTCCATTGAGGTTGAGTGAGACTAGAACTCGAAGTCATAGATTAAGAGTGAAAGGAGAAATTTTAAGGAGTACCTGAAGGGGAACTTTTTCACCCAGAGGGTAGAGCGAGTGTGGAATGGGCTTCCAGCAGAAGTGGTGAATGAGGGTATGATTAAAGCATTTAAGAGAAACTTGGCCAGTACATGGATGAGAGGAGGAAGGCTATGACCTAGGTGCAAGATAATGGGACTAGAGAGAATAGCAGTTTGCATGATCCAGAGATGGACCAAAGAACCTGTTTCTGTGCTGTAATGTTCTAGGACTCCATGATTGTAAGTTTAAATTTTACCATTCACTTTACAAACTTTTTAAATGCACATGACAGAAATTGTGGACCATTAACCACCAAAGTCTTCACAGGAAGGCAATGTGTCATGAAAACTTATCTGAATTGTTCTATGGTGTACTTGTTGTTGGTGGCTGCTTCTGCACTTCACCTCAATCCACTCTGAATGGATGTCCACCAACACCATGATGTTGACAATACCTCTCTTTTCATAGACGTGCTGGAATTACCTTAAAGGCCACTCCCCATTTGGAGTGATGTTCTTAGTTGCTATGATCCGCAATTTTGGCAGACTGTGCACTTACTGGCAAGCTCTTTCCAATCCAAATTTAGCTAGATCAATAGACAAAGCCACGGGCTGCAGCTTCATTATTAACCATATCCAGATGTTGGTAGAGTTTCTCCATACTCTCCTTTGAAGTTCCACATGTATAACTACTTTGTGACCTCAGCTGATGCAGACCTGATTTGTGGGCAGACCATAACATCTGCTCTGGAAAGGTTTTATACTCCCATCCAAACAGATGTCTGAATTAGCTCAGCTATTCAGAATGTACACCTATTTTGAAACTAGCTTCTTATGGGCCAAAGAGCTTCCCACTCTTATGGGGAAAATTAACTTCAAAACTTCAACTTCAGATCCCCTTTGTATAGAATGTGAATTGAATATTGTATTTTCTAAATTACTATCAATTTTCTCAGAAGACAGTCTTGATAATGCATTCACCATGGCACACTTGTTGACACTGAATGTCATAATCAGTTTGAAACAGGAGAACCAATACTCTGTATTTGCCGGCAATCTCTTTCATATACATATTTAGCTGGATCAATAGACAAGACCATAAGCTGCTGCTGCATTATTAACAATGTCCAGATGCTACATTCTTGATGTAGTTATGGGAATGTGGATCCAAACATGACACTCAGCGTTCTTGCTTACCGACCATCATTAATGGCCTGTTCTAACAATAGCTTCTAGCACCTTGTGATGGCAAATGGACCTTGTTGTGTCCATTGTGTGTGCATTGCAATTACAAGCCTTTCCAGTTCCTGTTCTGTAATGTGGTTTACAATTGCTACAATTCCTGAAATGGAATTTTAGTGCATTGAGGTCATAGTGCCTTGAGAAGGACTCGCAACTACTCAATGCTGAATTTGTATGCATTCGGCTGTTCCTTTCCCAATCATCGTTCTTTTTCTGCAATTGTAACATCAATAGTGCTAAATGGTTAGGCTTTATGTGAAAGAAAGATCAAAGTCTTCTGACATTCTCCAGTTCTCTAGCACTGACAATGTCTGCTACCTTTATTTTTACCAATGGTAGGCAATGTGCCTTCAGCTCAGGGTCAATCTAAGCACTTCTTTTTGCACAAAGGCACTGCTATACATTATTTGGAAAATAATTGTGAAACAGTTTTGAAAACTCTAACATCTAATCCACGTGGTCCAAAATATCTGGGTGGCCTTTTTCATCCTTGCTTCATGTAATAGTTCCGTAAACTAAGCACATTTTTTAAAAAAGTTGAAATTAACTTCACAAGTACCACACCATGTCTGGAAAGAGAAGCTGTCAATATTCAGGGACTGTGATCATTTACAAGAACTGACAAAAACCTGAAATATTGGTTTACTTTGTTCACATTTAATTGTGTGTGTATATAGTCAGGTCCAAATTGTCCAATGCAGAATTAAGCTACTGTAAACTAGCATACCGGTAATGCATAATCTCCAATACATTGTTAATACATTTTCACATTTGTCTTACTGATGTGTCCTCATTAGGAGATCAGAGGTGGTGAGGTGTCAACAACTTTAAATTCATTGGTGTTGTCATTTCAGAGGACCTGTGCTGGGCCCAGCATGTTAGTGCAATTACAAAGAAAGCATGGCAGCACCTCTACTAACTTAGAAGTTTGCAAAGATATCATTCTGAATCTAAAACTTTGACAAACTTCTATTATTTTGTGGTGGAGAGCATATTAACTGGCTGCATCACAGCCAAGAATGGAAACTCCAATGCCCTTTAGTGGAAAATCCTACAAAAACTAATGGAT
This sequence comes from Hemitrygon akajei, assembly GCF_048418815.1. Taxonomy (NCBI): domain Eukaryota; kingdom Metazoa; phylum Chordata; class Chondrichthyes; order Myliobatiformes; family Dasyatidae; genus Hemitrygon; species Hemitrygon akajei. Next base: position 35,389,238 of record NC_133125.1, read on the forward strand.
ACAGCCAGCACAGGGGAAGTCCTCTCCACCACTGAGCACATCTACATGGAGCGATGCTGCAGGTAAGCAGCATCCATCATCAGGGACCCCCCGCACACATGTCATGCTCTCTTCTCGCTGCTACCATCAGGAAGAAGGTACAGGAGCACAGGATTCACGCCACCAGGTTCAGGAACAGTTATTACCCGTCAACCATCGGACTTTTGACAAGGGATAACTTCACTCAACTTCACTTGCCCCATAACGGAACTGTTCCCACAACCTGTGGGTTCACTTTCAAGGACTCTTCATTTTCTCAACATACCCTCATATATTGCTTGCTTGCATATTTATTTGTTTACTATCATTTTTTTTCTTTATGTATTTGAAGTTTGTCTTTTGCACACTGGTTGGTATGGTCTTTCATTGCTTCTATTATAGTTATTAGATTTACTGAGTATGTTGCAAGAAAATGAATCTCAGAGCTGAATAAGGTGACACATATGTACTTTGATAATAAAAATTTACTTAGAACTTTAGACTTTAAGATGCAAGCTTGCTATCAGAATTCCTGCCTTTGTTATTACCATTTTATCCTGGATGAAAACAAGGATGGGTGGGTTCATAAGTCTGCAGACAATACAAAAGCTAATGGTGTTGTGGACAGCTTTGAAAACTCTAAATGATATAACAGGATATAGATCAGTTGCAGCTCTGGGTGAGGAAATGGCAGATAGAGTTTAACCAAGCCAAATGTGAAGTGTTGCACATTGGGAGGTCAAATATAAAGGGACAGTAATGGTAAGTAACGGGCAGTTAATATTATGACCCTTAACAGTGTTAATTCACAGAGGGATATTGGAATCTAAGAACATTCCTCCTTGAAAGTGACTACACAGGTTGATAGGATGTTAAAGAAAGTATATGACTTCCTTGCGGCTGTTAGTCGAAGAATTGAGTTCAGGCGTTTTGACATTATGTTGGAGTTTTAGAAAACCCTAGTTAGGCTGCACCTGGTGTATTACATTCAATTCTAGTCACTAATTATAGGTTTGATGTGGACAGGGTGCAGGAAGAGTTTACCAGGATGCTGTTTGGATTAGAGGGTACGTGCTTTAAGGAGAGTTTGGATAAGCTTGAGATATTTTCTATGGAACATTAGAAATTGAGATCTGAAAGAGATTTGTGAGATTATGAGAGGCATAGATAGAGAGCCAGTATCTTTTTCCAGAGTTGAAATGTCTAACACCAGATGCTATGCATTTAAGGTGAGAGGGGATAAGTTCAAAGGTGATATGCAGGGCAAGTTTTTTTTATATAGAGTGGTGAGTGCCTAAATGGACTGTCAGTGTTGCTGGTAGAGACAAGCTTGATTGAGGTCTAGATAGGCACATGTATGGCAGGATATGGACATAGTGCAGGCATTTGGGATTAGTTTAGTCGGGCATTTGATTCCCAAATTAATTAGTATGGTATAATATTGTTGGCCTAATGTTACTGTGCTATAATTCTTTACATTTGATGTTCCATTTGAGTTTCCATTAACACCAAACTTTAGCATTGGTCAAAATTCTTCAATATTGATAGAAACATCCTCCATTAGAGTAGTTATTTTAAATCTTGCATATTCAATAATTTATATGGAATTAGCTTATCTGTCAAACGACACATAAATCTATTCTACAGTTCTCAGATCAGGAGGATGCAAAAATTGGACTGTTGATGCAGATACCTCAATGCAACTATACAGTATAATTACCTTTAACATCACCTTGCCTTTATATTCTGAGTTCAAGTTATTTGTCTTACTCTAACCACCAAAGGTGGCATATAAATGTAATTCTGCAACCTCACCATCTCTTCCCGGAATTAAGCATTTTCTTCAGATGATGCCAAGGTCTGCTAAAGTGACATATGTATCTGAGTCTGCTTCAACAATATCATTGATACTCTACGAAGATTCCTGGTTTTACTGCAGCAATGTGCAAATTGTGCAAAATAAAATGTAGGAGACATGGATCAAATATGCATTGTTTGTGGCTGGTATTATTTGTTTGCAGGTGGGAGTGGAGTATGCTTAGAGCATAGAAAACACAACATCGTACTGTATGGGCCATTTGGCCCTTCATATTTTGCTGACCTATATAAACTACTTCTCAACTTAACTCTTCCCTCATATTCAGCCAATAATCCTCCATTTTTTTTCGTACATCCATGTGTCTGTCTAAAAGCATTTTTTTTTCATGTGTCTATTCCATCAGCCTCTACCATCACCAGTGGATACCAGGTACCCAGCACTCTGTGTTTTTTTTAAAGTAAATCTACCTCTGTCAGCTCCCCTGAACTTTCGTCTACTCACCCTAAATGAATGTCCTCTGGTAAGTGCCATGTTGTTCAGATCCTTTGTGCAAGCATTCAAAGTGTGTAAAATTACATCTCGTCATAAATACTATGAACGAAGACTTTCAGAAAAGTCTGAAAAAGCTTGCAACTGAAAGCAATTGGGTAGCGACAGTTCATAACACAATGGTTTTCTATCTATACAAAACAGGAAGTGTTAGAGTTTGAAAAGCTGGGCAAGTCAGGTAACAGTTACAGAATGAGGAACACGCACAAAGTGCTGGAGTAACTCAACAAATCAGACAGCATCCATTGAGAAGAATAAACAGTCAACGTTGTGGGTCAAAACCCTTTAAGAAACAGCCACCATTTTGAGCTTGTGACCATTTGTCAGACCTGATGAAAGGTTCAAGTATTGACTGTTTCTCTCTTCACAGACGCTGCCTGATTTTATAAGTTCAAAGGTTCAAAGGTTCATTTCATTTTCAAAGTATGTATGCAGACTGGGAGACCTCAGTTCACTCTGCTGACCCATGACTGTGCTGCAACACACAGCTCGAACCACATCATCGAGTTCGCCAATGACACGACCGTGGTGGGTCTCATCAGCAAGAACGAGTCAGCACACAGAGAGGAGGTGCAGCGGCTAATGGACTGGTGCAGAGCCAACAACCTGTCTCTGAATGTGAACAAAACAAAAGAGATGGTTGTTGACTTCAGGAGGGCACGGAGCGACCACTCTCCACTGAACATCGATGGCTCCTCGGTAGAGATCGTTAAGAGCACCAAATTTCTTGGTGTTCACCTGGCGGAGAATCTCACCTGGTCCCTCAACACCAGCTCCATAGCAAAGAAAGTCCAGCAATGTCTCTACTTTCTGCAAAGGCTGAGGAAAGTCCATCTCCCACCCCCCCATCCTCATCACAATCTACGGGGGTTGTATTAAGAGTATCCTGAGCAGATGCATCACTGCCTGGTTCGGAAATTGCACCATCTCGGATCGCAAGACCCTGCAGCGGATAGTGAGGTCATCTGAGAAGATCATTGGGGTCTCTCTTCCCGCCATTACGGGCATTTACACTACACGCTGCATCCGCAAAGCAAACAGCATTATGAAGGACCCCATGCACCCCTCATACAAACTCTTCTCCCTCCTGCCATCTGGGAAAAGGCACTGAAGCATTCGGGCTCTCACAACCAGACTGTGTAACAGTTTCTTCCCCCAAGCTATCGGACTCCTCAATACCCAGAGACTGGACTGACACCTTACTGCCCTATTGTCTTGTTTATTATCTATTGTATTTACTAGCACACTCGAACCGGCTGACAATTAGCCAGAGCCAGAGACAAAGGTAGATAGCCTCAAGGAGTTTCAGTTATGTGCCTCTTGAAGTATCGAGTGGGGGAGACAGGCTTTAAAGCAAGACTGTGTTTTTAAATAAACAGATTCTGTGGCTGCAGTTTACCGACTCCGTGTCGTAATTTCAGCGCTGCGCGTAGCACCCCGCTACAATTGGTGACCCTGACGGTCCAAACGTTTTTGGACCGGAGATGGCAGATGCTGCGTTTGTTAACGCGGTTTCCTTGAAGCTGCCAAGCTTCTGGACGCTACAACCTCACCTATGGTTTCAGCAAGCAGAAGCCCAATTCCATGTTCGGCAAATAACCTCAGAGGACACCCGTTACTACTACGTGGTGAGCTCCCTCGACCAGGACACAGCGGCCCAGGTCGCGGAGTTCGTACAGTCTCCCCCGGCGGACAGCAAGTACACGGAATTCAAAGCCCTGCTCATAGGGACTTTCGGGCTCTCCCGCCGCGAGCGAGCTGCCTGTTTACTGCACCTGGATGGCTTGGGAGACAGGCCTCCATCAGCTTTAATGAACGAGATGTTGTCTCTGGCCGACGGACACACACCCTGCCTCATGTTTGAGCAGGCATTCCTGGAGCAGCTGCCCGAGGACATACGCCTGCTGCTGTCCGACGCGGATTTCAGCGACCCCCGGAAGGTGGCAGCCCGGGCGGACTTGCTGTGGAACGCCAAGAAGGTGAGTGGGGCGTCCATCGCACAGATCACCCGGCCACGCTCCCAGCAGCAAACCAGTCCAGGCACGGCCGCAGAGCCCGCTAAACCCAGTGGCTGGGGTGTGGAGCCCAACGAGCAATGGTGTTTCTACCACCAGAGGTGGGGCGCAGAAGCCCGCCGTTGTCGCCCGCCCTGCCAGTTCCCGGGAAACGCCAGGGCCAGCCGTCACTGATGGCTACGACGGCTGGCCATCGGGATAGCCTCCTGTATGTCTGGGACAAGCGGTCGGGACGCCGGTTTTTGGTCGACACCGGTGCCGAGATCAGTGTCTTACCTCCGACGAGTTACGACACCCGCAGCAGGGCGCCGGGTCCCCCCCTGCGGGCCGCAAACGGCAGCACCATAAGGACCTATGGCACCCATCCGGTGCAGCTACAGCTCGACTCCAGCCAGTTTACGTGGGACTTCACACTGGCCGCCGTAGCCCAACCATTTCTGGGTGTGGATTTTTTGCGGTCTCACAGCCTACTGGTCGACCTGCCCAGGAAGAGACTGGTTCACGCCGAGACCTTTCAGACATTCCCCCTGGGTGCAGCCCGGTTGCCAGCCCCTCACCTCGGCTCCATCACGCTGTCCGGCAACGACTTCACCAGGGTCCTGGCGGATTTCCCATCGGTTCTGGCACCACAGTTCACGGCATCCATGCCCCGACATGGCGTACAGCACCACATCCTGACCCAGGGACCACCCCTCCATGCCCGCGCTCGGCGGCTTCCCCCGGACAAGCTCCGACTGGCGAAGGAGGAGTTCGAGCAGATGGAGGAATTGGGGATCATCCGGCGGTCCGACAGCCCATGGGCCTCCCCCCTGCACATGGCGCCCAAAGCGACAGGGGACTGGAGACCGTGCGGCGACTACCGCAGGCTGAACGAGGCTACCACACCGGTCCGCTACCCTGTGCCGCACATTCAGGACTTTGCAGCGAACCTGCACGGTGCACAGATTTTCTCCAAGGTAGACCTCTTCCGGGGATACCATCAAATCCCGATGCATCCGGACGACGTCCCCAAAACGGCTCTCATCACCCCGTTCGGCCTTTTTGAGTTCCTCCGCATGCCGTTCGGCCTGAAGAATGCCGCACAGACGTTCCAGCGGTTGATGGACGCGGTGGGACGCGACCTGGACTTCGCATTCATCTATTTGGACGACATCCTCATAGCCAGCAGCAGTCGTCAGGAGCATCTGTCCCACCTCCGACAACTTTTTGCCCGGCTGAGTGACTACGGTCTAACGATCAACCTGGCCAAATGCCAGTTCGGGCTCGACACCATTGACTTCCTGGGCCACAGGATTACCACAGACGGGGTAGATGCAGTCCGCCATTTCCCCCGACCCACCACGATCAAAGGCCTCCAGGAATTCGTAGGTATGGTCAATTTCTACCACCGCTTCCTCCCTTCAGCTGCCCGGATCATGCGCCCCCTGTTCGCCTTGCTGTCGGGTCCGGGCAAGGACATTACCTGGGACGAGGAGTCCGCCGCCGCTTTCATTCAAACGAAGGATGCCTTGGCGAATGCCACGATGCTAGTACACCCCAGAATGGACGTCCCTACCGCCCTCACGGTGGACGCATCTAACACGGCAGTCGGTGGGGTACTGGAGCAGCTTATCGCGGGCCGTTGGCAACCTCTGGCATTTTTCAGCAAACACCTGCGGCCACCCGAGCTCAAATACAGTGCTTTCGACCGGGAGCTGTTGGCGCTATACCTGGCAATCCGGCATTTCAGGTACTTCTTAGAAGGTAGGCCATTCACCGCGTTCACAGACCACAAACCGCTTACCTTTACATTCACAAAGGTGTCCGATCCCTGGTCGTCCCGCCAGCAGTGCCATCTGTCCTACATCTCTGAATACACGACGGACGTCCGGCACGTCTCGGGTAAGGACAATGTCGTGGCGGATGCGCTCTCTCGCCCTAACATTCACGCCCTTTCCCAAGGGGTAGACTTTGAGGCACTGGCTGAGGCACAGCTGGCAGATGAGGAGATCCCGTGTTACAGGTCCACAGTCTCCGGTTTGCAGCTCCAGGACCTCCCCGTAGGCCCAGGTGAGAGGACCCTACTCTGTGACGTCGCCACTGGCCAGCCCCGTCCCGTCGTCCCGGCACCTTGGCGGCGACGTGTTTTCGACTCCATTCATAACTTGGCCCACCCCTCCATCAGGACAACCGTCCGGATGGTCTCCAGCAGGTTCGTTTGGCACGGACTCCGCAAGCAGGTCCGTGACTGGGCCAGAACGTGCCTGCACTGCCAGACGGCCAAGGTGCAGCGACACACCAAGGCCCCGCCGCAGCAGTTCCACCCCACCCACCGGCGTTTCGACCACATTCATGTGGATATCGTGGGCCCCCTGCCAGTGTCACGCGGGGCACGGCCCCTCCTCACTATCGTGGACCAGTTCACAAGATGGCCAGAGGCGGTCCCACTCACCGACACCACCTCCGAATCTTGCGCCCGAGCGCTGATCGCCACCTGGGTTTCCCACTTTGGTGTCTCGGCCCACATTACCTCTGACAGAGGCGCCCAGTTCACCTCCAGCCTCTGGTCAGCGATGGCCAACCTGTTGGGGACTCAGCTGCACCACACCACTGCCTACCACCCGCAGTCGAACGGACTGGTGGAGCGTTTCCATCGCCACCTGAAGTCGGCTCTCATGGCGCGCCTGCGAGGAGCTAACTGGGCGGACGAGCTTCCCTGGGTCCTACTCGGCGTCCGCACGGCGCCCAAAGACGATCTGCACGCTTCGTCAGCCGAGTTGGTGTACGGCGCGCACCTGGTCGTTCCCGGGGAGTTCATACCAGCCCCAAGGGGGCGAGAGGAAGAACCCGCAGCGGTCCTGGGCAGACTACGCGAGAGACTCGGTGCCCTGGCCCCCATACCCACTTCGCAGCATGGGCAGCACCCGACCTGCGTACCCAAAGATCTGCAGAACTGTAAGTTTGTGTTTGTATGCAAGGGTGGGCATTGGCCACCGCTGCAACAGCCCTACGAGGGGCCATTTACGGTGCTCAGGAACAACAGGTCCACGTACATGCTGGACGTTGGGGGGAGAGAGGAGGTTTTCACGGTGGACCGACTCAAACCGGCCCACGTGGACTTGGCGCAACCGGTCGAGTTTCCGGCACCGCGGTGCAGAGGCCGACCTCCCAAACAGGGCCCGGCCCAGACTGTGGACATTGGGTGGGTGTACCGCCGGTTCTGGGGGGGGGTTATGTGGCGACCCAATTACTAGCACACTCGAACCGGCTGACAATTAGCCAGAGCCAGAGACAAAGGTAGATAGCCTCAAGGAGTTTCAGTTACGTGCCTCTCGAAGTATCGAGTGGGGGAGACAGGCTTTAAAGCAAGACTGTGTTTTTAAATAAACAGATTCTGTGGCTGCAGTTTATCGACTCCGTGTCGTAATTTCAGCGCTGCGCGTAGCACCCCGCTACAGTAACGCCTGCACTGTTTTGTGCACTTTACACAGTCCTGGTTAGGTCTGTAGTCTCGGGTAGTTTTTTTCTGTGTTGGTTTTTACGTAGTTCAATCTAGTTTTTGTACTGTGTCATGAAACACCATGGTCCTGAAAAACGTCGTCTCATTTTTACTATGCACTGTACCAGCAGTTATGGTCGAAATGACAATAAAAATTGACTTGACTTGAGAATGCGACTCTGAGTTTTGTCTTCCCCAGATAGCCATAAAATACAGAAATCCATAGAAGTAGTTGAAAGAAAGACACCAATACACCTGCACTAACAGAAAAAGAAACAAAATTCGCAAATCCCAAATGCCCCCGAGCTCTCCCTCACAGAATAACTAAGAGCTCTCTCAACCTTCAGCCCGCCAATTGGTAACAAAAAATGAATGGGTGAGAACCCAAAAATAAACATGGAACTAGAGCCCATTCCATAAATCTCAGAATTTTGATGACATCTCCGAAAGCATCAGTACCCAAGGGAAGTGACATGAACCAGTGGCCTCTCTAGTGGCAACAACATCAGTCAGCCCCTCCGAGGCAGTGACATAGACCAGCAGCCTCTCCGAGGGAAGCAACACGAACCAGCCCCCTCTCTGAGGGAAGTGACTTGAACCTGAAAAGCTGAAATGAATGACTATCTGGAAGATGTCACCTGAGGCATTGTTGATCGAGGATGCATGCTTAGCCCACTGCTCTACTCTCTCTACATCCATGACTGTGTGGCCAGGCACTGCTCAAACACCATCTACAAATCTGCCAATGACGTATCTTTTGTTGCCGGAATTTCAGATGGTGTCAAGGAGGTATATAGGAGCAAGGTAGTTGAGTGGAGTCACAACAACAACCTTGTGCTCAGTGTCGGTAAGACCAAGGAATTGATTGTGGACTTCGGGAAAGGGAGGTCAAAGGAATGCACGCCAGTCTTCATCAAGAGATCAGCAGTGAAAAGGATGAGCAGTTTCAGGTTGTTAGGCTTTGTAACTCCAAAACATAAAAACTAATTAAAAGCAAAACATGGAGTAGGGAGACAATGTATGACAACTCGCTGGTAGTTTGAAAACAAAGAAATTTGACTAAAATATTATTAATACCACTTTTTAAAGTAAATTGTGGTGAACTATCACGGCAGATAATGAAGAAGTGAAGGAAAGGGGAATTCACAAAACGTGCCCTGCTGATATGCTGCAAAATCAATGCACTTGGAGTTGGACTGTGCTGGTTGGAGTGAATGATTCGGAGGGAAGAAGACGGGACAGAGGAGTTCCGATGCTGTCCAGCTGACCCGGGTGTGAGGGTGGATCATGCTAAGCACTGAGCTGATTTCAATAGACCGAGGACAGCTTCATCAGTAGTGAAATCTAGGTCCAAAGCAAATCACTGGGTAGCTTGTTCCAGGCCTGGAGTGATTTACCCAGGTGGGGCCTGGGTCCTAATGCAAGGTACAATCTGTTGTATTGACAATCTAAATGCCAGCCCAGATAGACTGGAAAGCAGGGTGAGGCTAAATCATTCTGGGTGCCAAGATTTGGAGAGGTCTAGAATAGCTTCTCCAGCAGTGAAATCTAGGCCCAGGTGATTTGCCGCGGTGGGGCCTGGGTCAGAATGTGAGCATCGGACAACTTAAACACTGGCCCAGATGGCCCGAGGGCTCCTCTTTCTGCAACCGTGAGACTGTCTTGGCTGCTCTGCTTCATGTCTGCAAACTTTGCAGTGATTTGCCCTGGTAATATGAAGAACTGCATACTGAGAGTTTGGGCCTACTCCAGGGATTTGGATCCAAGGATTCAGTTTGGTTCGGAATGCTGTTGTTGTTGCTCACTTCTATTGTTTGCATGATTTGGTTTATGTTTTTTTTCTCTTTCTCTGTGGGCACAGGGGGTTGGTCTTTTTTTAAAATTGGATTCTTTCAGGTTCCTTGATTTGCGATTGCCTGTTAAGCAAACAAATCTCTAGGCTGTATAATTTATACATTCTTTGATAATAAATGCACTTTGAATCTTTGAGATAACTCATGTGCATTTAGTTTCATTTTCACTTTAAGCAAGGCTGTACTGGAAGTTATTCAGAACACTTCTGGCCACTTTGTAAATGCCTCCATGACTACCAAGAAATCTGTGCCCACGAATGGCCTGGCAAAATCTATACGAACGCTCTGCCGGTGAAATGTAGGCCATTCCCAGGGATGGAGAGGCACTGCTGTTGGCATCTTCTGGACGTGTTAGCATCCTGCACAGTGCTGATCTACCCCAGACCACCAGACAAAGCATCGAGCCAACACTTACATTTCATCCACACCTAGATGATCAGCACGTTGTGGTCTGTTCCTTAACTCCACGCACATATCTTTCTGCCTCAACTCTTAAGGCTGTTCCCAAGAAAATTATTGAATTATTTGTCTACTCTGTGTTTAAGCAACATGCCTGTGTTTTGCTCTACCCAGGCCCATGGAGTCTACATGTAACAGAGAGCAAATAGTATCTACCATTTTGTCTGTTCACAGAGATGTCGGTGAGTGTGAATCCTTGCCCTGTGACAAACACACAACTTGTAACAACACAGTAGGTTCCTACCAGTGCAACATACATCACAGCATTTCAGGTGTCTCCTGCAACTGCCAGCCTCACTGCAGGAAAGATTTGTGAAGGTAAGTCCTCAATATTACCACGAGCTGGAGAAGCAACCCCAAGCAAGGGTTGTCATTGGCAATCCTACAGATTCCTGGGAGCAGAGAAGAATATCATGGCACCTGCTCTGTAAAAATCCCACAGAAGAATCATTGTGACGGCTGTGGAGTTCGTGACCTGCTGAGATCCTCCAGCATTTTGTGTGTGTCTGTGGTTTTATTTTGTTTATTTTGACAGATCTCCTGATCAGCTCTGGATATCTTAGACTTTGTAAAATGAATTTATTGACCAGTCACGTTCCTTTGGGAACAGTTGACAGTGTAATGCGTTGTCCAGAGCTGGCATGGTGGTTACTATTCCAATCCTGGATCCTAAACTCTCACGTGGTCCGAAGTCTCTCTCGGAGTACATTTCGTGAGGGGCTGGGTAACCCATGGGGACAAATGTGTAATACAGAGAAGGAAGGGGAAGAGTCAGAGATAGATCATGTAACGATAATGACAGCTAGGAAATTGGCAGCTAAAAAGAGCATTGTAGAGGCCAAACAATTACGCAGATTTAAAGCAGGGGATGTTGGGTTCTTGATGAGTAAGGGTGGCAAAAGTTACGGGGAGAATGCAGGAGAATTGGGTGAAGAAGGTTAATAAATCGGCCATGATGGAATGGCAGTGGAGACTCTATAGGCTAAATGGAAAAATTCTGATCCTATATTTCATGGTCTTAAGGTCTTAAATACTGAAAATGGTGAAGTTGAATTACAAAATGTGAGTGTGGAGAAACTCAGAAGACCAGACAGCAGCAGTGAAGTGAGGAAGGGATTGAAGGAACTGGAAAAGAGGGAAAATGAGGCAAGATGTGTCCCTGATAGGGCGGACACTAAGACTGTAAAGGTGACACAATTCACCTAGGTAATGATGAATGAGCATGGTTAGAGAGAAATAGAAATACAAATGTAAAGATATAGAGCAGAGCATGCTGGAAATCTAAAACAAGGGATGATGCCAGAAACTCCCAGCATTTGCTTTCACACCCATAGACACTGCCTGACCTGTTGAGTATTTCCAATGCTGTACTTGCAACGCAGATTCAGGGAGTGACTGAGCAATTAACAGAGACTCAAATGTGACCAAACCTGGTCACTGCTCGGTCACTTTAAAGAACAATGGAGGAATGAGAGTCCTCTTTCCTCCCCTGTTCCAGATAGCTGAATGATGAACTGGTTGAGTGGTGTCATAGCAACAACCTTGGACTCACTGTCAGTAAGACCAAGGAATGGATTGTGAACTTCAGGAAGGGGAAGTTGAGGAAACACACACCAGTCCTCATCAGGGGATCAGCAGTGGAAAGCGTGAGCAGTTTCAGGTTCCTGGGTGTCAACATCTCTGAAGTTCTCTTCTGGACCCAACGTATTGATGCAATTACAAAGAAGGAATGACAGTGACTATATTTCATCGGGAGCTTAAGGAGACTCGATATAACACCAAAGACTCTCACAAATTTCTACTGATGTACCGCTTGCATCACCACCTGGTATGGAGGGGCCACTGCACAAGATCAGAAAAAGCTGCAGAAAGTTGTAAACTCAGCCAGCTCCATCATGGGCACTGTGAAACGGCGGTCTCAAAAAGGCGACATACTTAATTAAGGATCCCCGATAACCTAGAACATAAGACCATAAGATATAGGAGCAGAATTAGGCCATTTGGCCCATTGTATCTTCTCCGCCATTTCATCATGGCTGATCCATCTTTCCTCTCAGCCCCAATCTCCTTGCCCCCATATCTCTTCTTGCCTTGACCAATCAAGAATCTATCAACCTCTGCCTTAAGTATACTGTAGATGAAGAGTTGGCCTCCACAGCTGCCTGAGGCAACAAATTCCACAGATTTACCACACTTGAGCTAAAGAAATTCCTCCCAACTCTCTTTGTGTCTCGGATTTTTGTATTTTCTCTCCCTTTAGAAAATAAGCAACCCTTTCATTATTCTACCAAAGTGGCAGCTAGAACACACTTCCTGACACTATATTCCATCTGCCACTTTGTCCATTCTCCTAATCTGTCTCCTCTCCATTTCCTCAAAACTACCTGTCACTCTACCTATCTTCGTATCATCTGCAAATGTTGCAACAAAGCCTTCAGTTCCATTGTCCAAAATCATTGACATGTAACGTGAAAAGAATCAGTCCCAACACAGACCCTTGTGGAAAACTACTAGCCACCGGCAACCAACCAGAAAAGGTTCCCTTTACTCCCACTCTTTCCCTCCTGCCAATCAGCCGCTACTTTATCCATACTAGAATCTTTCCTGTAACACATTTGGCTCTTGGCTTGTTAAGCAGCCTGATGTGTGGCACCTTGTCAAAGGCCTTCTAAAAGTCATAGCACACAACATCAACCAACTCTTCTTTATCAATCCTGATAATTTATTGAACTTCAGTTCTTCCAGTTTCCCAAGAACCTTCTCTCTTGTATGGTAACTTCACACACTTCATGACCCCTGACAGCTGGAATTTCCACCATACTTCTAGTGTCTTCCACAGTGAAGACTGATGCAAAATACTTATTCAGTTTGTCCCCCGTTACTACTTCTCCAGCATCATTATCCAGCAGTCTAATACCCACTCTCACCTCCCTTTTACATTTCATCTATCTGAAGAAACTTTTGGTATCCACTTTAATATTATTGGCTTGCTTACTTTTGTATTCCATCTTTACCATCTTAATGACTTTTTAGCTGCTTTTGCTGGTATGTAAAAGCTTCCCAATCCTCTAACTTCCCACTAATTTTTACTCTATTACACGCCCTCTTTTTGGCTTTTATGTTGGCTTTGACTTCCTTTGATAGCCATGGTTTTGTCATTTTGCCTTTAGAATGTTTCTTATTTTTGGGACATCCTGTACCTTCCAAATTGCTTCCAGAAATTCCAGTAATTGCTGCTATGCCATCGTCCCTGCCAGTGTTCTTTTCCAATCAATTCTGGCTAACTTCTCTCTCATGCCTCTGTAATTTCATTTACTCCACTATAATACTGATACATCTGACTTTAGCTTCTCCTTCTCAAATTTCAGTGTGAATTTAATCCTATTAAGATCAATTTCCTCTAAGGGTTCCTTTACCTTAAGCTTTCTAATCAATTCTGGTTCTTTGCACAACGCTCAAAGAAGAGTATCTGATCCCCTAGGGGGTTCAGCCATGAGCTGTTCTAAAAAGCCATCTCATAGCTCCTCTTGGAATTCTGCACCAAGTTGATTTTCCCAATCTACTTGCATATTGAAATCCCTCATGATTATTGTAACATTGCCCTTTTGGCATGCATTTCCTATCTCCCATTCTAACTTGTAGACCACATCCTTAATACTGTTCAGGGGTCTGTATATAACTCCCTGAGGGTCTTCTTACCCTTGCAGTTCCATAGCTCTATCCACAACAATTCAACACCTTCTGACCCTATATCACCTCCTTCTAATTATTTCATTTCATTTTTTACCGACAAGAGCCATGCTTTCCTGTCTATCCTTTTGATACAAGGTGTATCCCTGGACATTAATCTCCCAACTATAATCTTCTTTCAGTCGTGATTCAGTGATGCCTACAACATTATACTTGCCAATCTGTAACTGTGGCTACAAGTTCATCAACCTTATTCCATATACTGAGTGCATTCAAATATAGCACCTTTCATCCTGTATTCACCCTTTTCAATTTTGACTGCCTTTTACTTTGCAACTCATACTGTTAACTGAAATTTTGCCCTATTATCATCCTCTCCTCTTCCTCAGAGTCTCATTACATATTGCCTCTGTTTGTAAACTAACTATCTCATCTTCAGTACTATTACTCCAGTTCCCAGCTCCCTACCAAATTGGTTTAAACCCACCCGAATAACTCTAGTCAACCAGCTCACAAGAATATTGACCCCCTTGGGTTCAGGTGTAACCTCTTCTCAGTACTATCTTCAAGGAGAAGGTTCAGAAGCTTGAAGAGACATGTTCAACATTTCAGGATCAACTTCTTCACCATCAGATTTTTGAATGGATAATGATCCCATGTACACTACCTCACCTTTTTTTGCTCTCTTCTTGTGCTACCTACTTAATTTAATATCTTAATATAGTTCTTGTTGTAATTTATAATTTTACTATCATATATTGAAATTTACTATTGCTGCAAAAAAACATAGTTCATGACATTTGCCAATGATATCAAACCTGATTCTGATTCTAAATGTTTCCATCATTTTCTGTTCTTCTTACTGATTTTCAGCATCTGCAGTTTTTTGATTTTCAGTTCCATATCCATTTTTCAGTCCACTCAACTCCCACTGTGCTTTTATCCTTATTTTATTGATGAAGTTGAGGAAAGATGGTAAAACCAATAAGTCATAGATGTCGTGCTTAATATTACTGCAATTGAGAGATTAATGCATTGAACTTGACAAACTGCTTCTCCCAAGAGGGCTGCCCATTCACTGACTATCAGGATGAATTTAAGTGAGGAAACTGCTGGGTTCAAGAGTGTTCTGATTGACTGTCAGTTTTACCAGTTTTAAACTTCCAGCAGTTGGCATACCTAAGCATTTCTCTGCCTTCAAGTTCAGCCTCATGACCCATGATGATGAAGCTATTGCCACTTTCACTACAGACTTCCATTCTGTGAATGCCCTGGATGGGATGTCTTTAATGTGTGTGCTCTGGTAGAAGAGCAGATCAAAGGTTACAGTTTATCATTAAACTTACTATTATGATGGTAGAGGATATTTGTCAAGATCACATATTATCTTCTATCCTAGTCTTGACCTTCTGTGGAAATACTGCCAAAACCTTCCAGTTTAAAGTCCTACTTTTTTATTTTAATTCCAAAATGCTGCCTCCTTTGACATATTTCATTTTGAAAAATTAGCATGGTTGCCCTAGGGGAAAATCTCCAACCTACGCCTGAATTCTCTGCCAGTTTCTGACAAGGGTTTTAGATGAATTTCTCAAAATTTTCAACTTTGTCTTGTGTTCAATTAAGCATCAGAATGATTTATTTATCCGGACAAGGTTAGAAAAACTTAATTAAACAATTTAAATGGAAGGAAAATGTGATATTTTCCTTTACTGCTTCTTGCACTAACATCCAATCCCTTTATTAAATAAAACACCTGAAAAGTCTGATGCATCTGGGCTCAAGTCCAGAGAAACTCCCTGTTAAGCAAATACTTCCTTACATTTGCTACAACCTTTTTATTAACTTTATTGATCATGGTCATATTGACATACTTATACTCATTTGGGCAGCAGGGTAGCATTGTGGTTAGCGTAATGCTTTTACAGTGCTAACAATCAGGGTTCAATTCCAGACACTTTCCATAAGAAGTTTGTACATTCTCCCCATGACTGTGTGCATTTCCTCTAGGTCCTCCCACATTCCAAAGATGTACAGGTTGCAAAGTTGTAGGGCTATGTTGGTGCCAGAAACATGGCAACACTTGCAGGCTGCCCCAGCACATCTCCTGGCACAAATGACACATTTCACTATGTTTTGATGTACATGTGATAAATAAAGCTCATCTTTATTTTGTTCAGTCATACCCCTATCTTCTCAATTTCCAACTGTACATCATGCACTTGTTTACTATTTCCTGCTTTATCTTATCGCTGTGTGTGCTGGAGTGCCAACATGGCACAGTTGATATCATCTCACCTCTGAGTCAGAAAGTTGTTGACTCCCGTCCCAGGGCTATCTTGAGCACACACTGTGAATTTCCATAGTAATTCTCTTGCTCATCCACTATTGTTTTTTGGAAAGAGCCACAGAAGCCAAAGGAAAATAATTATCAGTGATCCTTGTTTCAGTAAAAGCCAGAATGGCTCTGTAATCACCAGGAGTCCTGTTTAAGACAAGTAACATGATTAAGCAGGGAGTGAAATATAGAACAAAAGCAATGACTTAATTTCAGCTTTGGGTGATAGTGTAAAATAAGTGAAAGTTGCTCCCATATGCAACTGCAGTGATTTTCAATTCTATTGTCTTCATTGATAACATTTGAAGAACAGGCTAATCACATACCATAGAGACTATCGACACAGAAACAGGCTTTTTAGCCCAACGTGACCATGCTTACCATTGAGCATCCACATGCATTAATCCTACACTCAAGTCACTTTTTAGTATTCCCATCAGTCACTCTAGGTTATACTATTCACGTACCCAGTGCGAATAATTCACAGTGGGCAATTGATCAGCCATCACATACAGATTAAACCAGAGCATCTAGAGCAAATTCAGGGCTTTTAAGCTAACATTCTCTTTTCCTCAGATTAAACAATCCTAGAAGAGTTGCTGTTCACAGGAAAATGGTCATTTGTTTTCCTGACAGCTGGTGGAGGTCCAGTCAGCAGTATTCGCAGGTACCTCTGGGATCATCCCCAATGTCAATGCCAAGCAGCAAAGCTTGCCCACAGCTCTAACTTTTCCTAGTCCCATCAAATTGACAAGTTAACTCTATTCCTTTCCCACAGGCTGACTTGCTGAGTACTTAAGCCTTTTTACCATTTCATTGATGTGGAACAGAAAAATTAGAGATGCCAAAGACCTGAAGATCTTGCTCAACTTGATGGCATAGACTCTGTCAGTTTTAACTCTCTCTTTCTCAGCAACTGACCAGACTGAGGTGGCTGGCAGCTACTGAGCGGGAACACCAAAAGCAAGAAGCCACATTTCCTCCTGGCAAAAGCTGGCTTGAATGATGCCTGCTGTTTTAGTGCTGTGCCAGTATCAGAATCAGGTTTAATATCACTGGCATATGTTTTCCTGAAACATGACGAATATGTGACGCATCTGGTGCTCCTGATGTGGCCTCCTCTACATTGGTGAGACCCGATGTAAATTGGGGGACCCCTCTGCTCCATCTGCTAAAAGTGGAATTTCCCGGAGGCCAACTATTTTAATTCCTATCCTCATTGCTATTCCAACATGTCAGTCCATGGCCTCCTCTTCTGTCATGATGAAACCACTCTCAGGGTGTAGGAGAAACACCCAGGTAGCCTTCAACCTGATGGTGTGAAAATCGATTTCTCCTTATGGTAATTTTTTTCTTTTTTTCCTTCCCATTTACCTCTTTTATTCCCCACTCTAGCCTCCTACATTTTCTCATCACCTGCTTATCACCTTCATCTGTTGCCCCTCCTTCCCTTTCTCCCTTGGTAGATTCTTCTCTCCTGTAAGATTCCTTCTTCTCCACTCCTTTATCCTTCCCATCCACATAGCTTTTACTTATCACCTTCTAACTTGGCCTCCTTCCCCACCTCCCACTTTTTTATTCTGGCATCTTTCCCCTTCCTTTCCAGTCCTGATGAAGAATCTCAGTCCAAAACATTGATTGTTTATTCATTTTCCTAGATGCTGCCTGATCTGCTGAATTCCTTCAGCTTTTTGTGCGTGTTGCTCTAAATATACAACTGCCAACTTTGTGATAGATTGCTCCAAACTGTTGCTATATTGAAAAGATGAAAGTTGGTTGGAAATCTTCCAGTTGGATGAAGTAGGCCTTGGCAGGGATAAGCATCGAAGCATGGCCATCAGGCAGGGAAGACCAAACCCTTCTTTGTGGGTGGAGGAAAGGTGCAGGTGCAATATTGATGGCTGACTGAGAGTTTCCAAGTTCAGGGGTCAAGTGACTGCGGGCTGAAAGTTACCAGGTGCTAAAGAGCATTCTAAAAGCAGTGATCGTCAGCAGCAGCTGGTAACATATGTCTCCATTTTCTCAAACCCTGGGAGTTCTGTCTGGCATCTAGTAAATCGGGCTTCCAGCTGTGTTCATTTATCTATTGAGATACAGCTTGGAATAAGCCATTCTGGCCCATCATTCCCCAATTTAATCTGAGCCTAATCATGGGACAACTTACCATAACCTTTCAAAGGTTTCAAAGGTACATTTAATGTCAGAGAAATGTATACAATATACATCCTGAAATTCCTTTTCTTCGCAACCATCCACGAAAACAATGGAGTGCCCCAAAGAATGAACGACTTTTAAATGTTAGAACCCCAAAGCCCTCCAAGCTCCCCCCTCCCATGCATAAGCAGCAACAAAGCAGCGATCCCCCTCCCCATCAGCAAAAAAAAAGCATCAACACCTCCCACCAAGCACTCAAGTGTGCAACAAAGCATCAGTAAAGACACAAACTTGCAGTATCTCAAAGACTACTTGTTCACCCAGTAATTTGATATACCACAGGTGCCCTCTCCCTCTTCCTCTCCCTTTCCCTCCCCCTCCCCCTAAGAAGGGAAAAAGAGGTGTCTCCATTTTGCAGTGAGAGGGGAGACATAACAAACAACTTGCTGATTTGTGATGTTAAAAGTCCGTTGTGTTGCTTTTCCTGAGCTCTGCGCCAGCTTGCTGCTTTCGATCTTCCGTCTCCCACGACACATCAGTTTCCTGCCAAGGCACCGACATCGAGTCCGCCCGCCTCCACAGCCACGAAATCCCAAAACTCCAAAGGCGAGCTAATCTCCATGGCCGCGTCCTTGCTATATCAAATAGTGGCCAGTCGTGAAACCCCGAGAACCGGTCCCATTCCCGCAAAGAACTGAAGTCAGTGTGTGACTCCAGGTCAGTGTCTTCAAAAGAACCCTGAAAAGGGAAAATAGAGATATTAATGATAGAAATAGAGCTGTTTCTGAAGATGTAAGCAAAGAAGTCACCATTAGCCACCATTGTCTCTTAATCTCCAACTGGTACTGGTAGCTCTTTAGACTGGGAGGAAACCAGAGCACTGAAGGGAACTCACACAGTCATGGGGAGAGTTTACAAACTCCTTACAGGCAGCGGTGGGAATTGAACCTGGGTTGCTGGAACTCTAAAGCATTGCGCTAACCACTACACTGCCATGCCACCTCTGGAGAGCTGGATCTAAAAGTGGACAGTAATGTTTTTTGTTTTTCTAAGATGGGCACTGCATGCCATACAAAACACATTTGTAAAAGTGGCAGTGTGCGTGCATGTCTCTCCCTAAATATTACTTAGCAGAAATATCTTCTATCAGAGTGTGCTGAATCTCCGGATGTTCAGCCCTGGAGGGAAGTGAACACCAGATCATTAGACATACTTGCAGAGTTGAATAAATATTAGAAATATCAAGGAAATGGCAATAATATTCTACTTTAAAAGCAAAAGAAGATCGCTTTTGTTCCAAACATGATATAAAATTTCAAACCATCATAATAAGACAGAAGTTTTCAAACATCTCCACCTTTTATAAACTGTCCACACTTCCTTTTTCCACAAGGACTGGTACTTATTCATACATTGCCTGCAGCCAATCATTCAGCCATTCATCTTGGCCACATACCTGAGGACCATAATTCCGGATTGTAAAGGGTTTTGAAGCACTGACTACAATAAACTCTTCCCACTCATTTCAATCTTCCTGTCAAGCTGTTTTACTCTGCATTGTATCTGAATCACTCATTTCCCTCCATGCAGTGTATCTGAATCACTCATTTCCCTCCATGTTGTCTTCCCACATTTCGTTCAGTTCTGTTTCCCCTCCACCAATTTCTCTCCATGGCTATCTGGATGCTCATTTCAAGCTGTTTAGAACTAGGAAAGTGTAGTGATGTGGAGAAGTTTTACTGCTTGGCAATGACCTTGAGACCACAATCTCTATTCTTCTTGCGTCCTCATCCCTCACTTGTTCATTTCTCAGTGCTCTCTCAGTACTCGCCTCACTCTGCAGCTTACTACATTTCCTGATTTTACTCTGCTCACTATTTTTTATTCCGCAGTGCTCTCTCATCACTCTTCTCACTGCAGTATATTCTCCTCCCTCAGTTCACCCTGTGGCACTATAACATTCATAGTTTCACTCCACTCTGTGTTGTCATCAATTATTTCACTCTGCAGTGTTTTCATTTCATTCTTTTTTCTCGGTATTTTGTTGTCTTTGTTCATTGCTTGTCATCAATTGCTTCTCTCCGCATCATTTTCCCTTCTTTCATTCTGTGACATATTTCCCTCACTTGCAAAGCCATTACTCACCTTGCCCTGTAGTGTGCACCCTTCCCTGGTTTCACCCTGCGGTAAATATCATCAATCATTCCACTTGAGAACACAATCTCTACAAATGTATCACTTGGCTGTAGATTCTCTTTCTTAATTTTCTTTGCAGTGTTCTCTCCTTATGGTTCTCTCTCTGCAGCATAGGATTTTCACTCATTTCACTCCCAGCTTTCACTCTTCACCATCTCCTCATTCACTCATTCCCTTCTTCTGCGTGTCTGACCCACTACAATTTGTCATCTGCCAAAACCAGTCTATGGGGTGGATGCCATTTCACTCATCTCACTCTCTTTATGTTAGAGACACAGCGTGTCTTCTGGCCCAATTACAACCATGTGACCAATTAACCTAATAACCTGTACCGCTTTGGGATGTGCGAAGAAACCAGAGCACCCAAAGGAAACCCACGTGGTCACTTGGAGAATGTACAAGCTGCTTATAGACAGTGGAGGGAAATGAACCTCGATCACTGGCGCTATAATAGTACTACGTTAACCACTACACAACCATGCCGCCTGTTCTGCTACCTCTCACGCATTATCCTCTACTCTGCAGAGAATTCCCTTTGTTCACTTAGCTCCCTTGTTTCACTCAATCTTTTATTTTTTCACTCTGGACTGTTCACTTGCTCCTCCCCTCAGTTTGCATCATACCACCTTCACCTTTTGACCCGGCAGCTTACCTCCCAACAAGTTTGGCTCTACAGTTTATTACCTTCAATCAGCTGGGCTAAGTACTCATGAAGAGGGGAAGACTGAAGCATAGAGTTAATCTGTGATCATGAAACAAAAGTAATAAATATCTTCTAGTACTAGTTAATCTTTCAATGGTGGCAGACCCTGTGGGGTTAATGCTGGTACTAGATAAAACACAGTTCATGTTATGGTAAAGCTTTGAATGGAAGCAGAAGGACCTATCTTAGACTTGAAGACCCAATATGCAGTGGCTCTCTACAAGCACGAGTAACTTCCATCCATTGCAACTAGTGAGCTACTGTTAAAGCGGCAGAGTGACAGAAATTGTGAGGCCATCGGGTTATCTTCCACGACAGGAAATTCTAGTCACTTTAAGCCTCTCAAGGATGGCTTGCCATATAAAACTTACAGCAAGACTAAAGAAAGTCTCTGCCTCAAGGAAAATCCCATCATCTCAGAAAGATACCAGACCATTGAACACCCTGGGTTAATGGGCATGGAGTGAACCAAAACTAGCATCAACAATATCAGGATGTGCCTAAGGGATATGGCCATAAGGCCTTTTCTTAGACTGATCATGCAGGGTTAATGAAGTTAGAAATGAACTATTACCAGAGCACCTGTACTTGATTGGTTCAGTACGATCATTTCTACCTGACCGGGGTACTAATGGTGTGAGTGATTCTTTAGCTCACGGTGTTTTCCCTTTACTTGTTGCATGCCGCAATGTTCTCTTGTGACTTGATTCACTTTGCAGAATATTCTTAAAACCCTTTTCCTTCCCCAGCATACAGTATTATCTTCAACTGCTTCACTCTGATGCGAGTTCTCATCAATTATTTCTGTCAGACCTAATTTCACGTGGCTGGCTGAAATCTGCAGAATATTCTCTTCAAGCACTTTACCGGTTCAGTCTGTAGTTCCCACCTGAAGACCACCGTCATTCTGGTCCCTAAGAAAAACAAGGTAACATACCTTAATGACTATTACCCATCCTTCATCCACCATGATAATGAGTTTTGAGAGGCAGGTCTCTCAAACCCCGGCCTCCCAGACAACAATGACCCACTGCAATTTGCTTACCACCAAAACAGGTCTATGGTGAACACCATCTCCCTGGCCTTAAATTAATCTCTGGCATTTACATTGGACTATTGTTTATTAACAACATCCTTACCTTCAATACTATATGTCCAAGCAAACTCATTCACAAACTTTGATACCTGGGTGTCAATGCCTTGTCTGCAACTGGGTCCTTGACTTCCTGACCATGATTAAAGGTGAGCAGCAAAGTCTCCACCACAATTGTTTCCAAGATTGGTGCTCCACAAGGTTGTGTCTTCAGTCCCCTACTCTACTTGCTATACATTCATGACTGTGTGGCCACATCCTGTTCTAACTCAATCTACAAATGTGCAGTGGCCTGTATCTCAAGTAATGACGAGTAAAAATACAAGAAGAAGATAGAAAGCTTAGTAAAGTGGTGTTATGACAACAATTTTTTCCTCAATGTCAGCAAATCAAAAGAGCAAGTTATTGACTTCAGGAAGAGGAGCAATGCACATGATCCTATCCACATCAATGGTGCTGAGAGCTTCAAATTCCTAGGAATGAACATCAGCAAAAGCCTACCTCGGTCCAAACCACGTTCAAGAAAGCTCACCAATGCCTCTCTTTCCTCAGGACGCTCAAGAAAATTGGCATGTTCCCATCGTAGTTATTTTATGATGCACCATGGAAATAGTCCTATCTGGATGCATCATAGCCTGGTATGACATCTCTGCTCCACTTGTGACTACAAGAAAAGGCAGAGAATTGTGGACACAGGTCAGCACATCACGGACATAAACCTCACCTTGGTATATAAGTGTAGAAGTCTATACTCACTGCCTCAGTAAAGCAGCCAGCATAATGAAAGTTCCCACATTCTCTCTTCTTTCCTCCTCATTGGATAGAAGATATAAAAACTTGAAAGCATGTACCACCAAGCTCAAGGACGGTTTCTACCCCACTATTATATGACTATTAAGTGGTTCCATAGTACAACAAAATGGACTCTTGTCCTCACAATCCAACTTATTATGACCTTGCACCTTATTTTCTTGCTGCACTGCACTTTCTCTGTAGATGTTTCACTGTATTCTGCTTTGTTATTGATTTATATTATCCTACCTAAATGTACTGTGTAGTGAAATGATTTGTATGAATAGTATGCAAGACAAACTTTTCACTGTACCTCACTATATATGGCAATAATAAATGTAGCGTCTGTGCCCTCAATTTACTCCCGTTTACCAAGGGTGAACTGCCATCAGTGCAATCGCTTCGGTGTGGATATGGTGTAAATCCCCCCCAGTACAAGCTCACAACACGAATATCAAACAATACACCAAAGGTGAGTAAATAATTACAACTTTATAATGATTTCTTAGTGATGGGTTAGTAGAAACAGATAAAATAAAGGCGCCAAATCAGTAAGTTTATCAGTTTGTGCACATAATATTTTAATACGTTGGAGCTCATGCCTCCGGTTCCATCCACAACGACCTTCCTTAAAAGTTAACACCACAGTTAATGGTACTGAGAGCCCTACATAAACAATGCCAATTCGAATTCCATTTCACTCTGCGGTGTTTAAAGGCAAATCATTTCACTTAAAATCACAATTTCTAAACCTGTTTTGTTCTGTAGTCTGTTCTCTTCCCATCTTTACACACAGCGGTATTCTCTCATCACTCTTCTCATTCTGCAGGGACATTTGTTTTTCTCTGCAGTTAAATCTTTTCAATATTTTCACTGAGGATGGAGATGTTATTGAAGCCTCTTTCTACATTATGCTTAGTTGCCCAACTAGAAGAGTCAGATCTGCAGAGCTTTTAACTAACTTGATGGTCGTGGGATCTGTTAAGTCAATTTTTTTGCCATTTATTCTGCATTCAGCCCCTGTTTCAGCTTTTCCAAGCTGGCATCTCCTTGTTAGAGAGATCTGGTACTTCTCACAGCAAGTCCTTCTGATGGACCATTGTACCGTGGTCCATCTGATCGATTGATTTAATGGTAGAGTTGGGGATATGCTATGCCAGGGAGCTATAGGGTAACATTTTGTGTGTAACTAATTATTTTTTTTTGTGAACTGTTTTTGCTTAAACAATTCCTCTTTTTAAAATCTTTTTATTAATTTTAAACAAACATAAATGAAACATGAATACAGAGAGCTTGAGAGTACATAATTAATAGGTTATGGTATAAATACAAATAGATAATAATCCATATATAATAACCTCCCAAACTCATAGTAACTACGAAAAATGGAGTAAATAAGAAACTCCCCCCCCCAAAAAAAACCTAACCAACATGGGCCATTGCATTATGTCAAATATACACAGCAGTGTCAATAACTCCGCACCTCCAGCCAAATAATTAAGGATAATAAAAGTAAGTTTTAGGAAAAGTCAGTTTAGCTCATATGAAAATGTTGAATAAATGGTCTCCAAGTTTCTTCAAATTTAACTGAAGGATCAAAGACAGCACTTCTAATTTTTTCTAAACTCAAACAAGAAATAGTTTGAGAAAACCACTGAAATATAGCTGGAGGATTAATTTCTTTCCAGTTCAATAGGATAGATCGTCTAGCCATTAATGTAACAAATGCAATCATCCGCCGCGCGGCTGAGGGGGATAAACAACTATTATCCACCATTGGTAAACCGAAAATTGCAGTAATAGGATGCGGTTGCAATTTGATATTCAGAACTGTTGAAATAATACCGAAAATATCTTTCCAACAATTTTGCAAACAAAGGCAAGACCAAAAGCAACTTCAGAATGACATCTGTCACAGGTTGGATTAACATAAGAATAAAATCGAGCAAGTTTATCCTTGGACATGTGAGCCCTATATACAACCTTAAATTGTATTAGGGCATGTTTAGCACAAATAGAAGAAGAATTGACTAATTGTAAAATTTTCTCCCATTGCTCAGTGAGTATAAGACAAAAAAGTTCTTTTTCCCATTCCTTCTTAATTTTTTTCTGATACTCCTTAAACAATTCCTCAGAGTTTGCTCTAAAGAATTTGACTTCAATGGGATGATTCCATGAATAAAAATATAATAGGGTTATTTGTCAGGATAAAATTTGATAGGTCATCTAATTATAGGCTTGCAATATCTCCAAAATCCTTTCCTATTCACTATTTAATATATAATGCATTATTTGCAGAGATGCATAAAAATAAGGAGGGGAATGACACTGATGAGGTGGCTCTCTTAGGAGTAAGACTATAAGATACAGAAGCAGACTTAGGCCATTTGGCCCATTGAGTCTGCTCCACCATTTCATCATCGTTTTCTCTCAGCCCCAATATCCTGTCTTCCTCCTGTATCCCTTCGTGCCAAAACCAATCAAGAATCTATCAATTTCTGCCTTAAATTCCACAGATTCACCACTTTCTATCTAAAGAAATTCCTTTTCAGATTCAGATTCAGATTCAGTTTATTGTCATTTAGAAACCACAATTGCAATGCAGTTAAAAAATGAGACAACGTTCCTCCAGAATGATATCACAAAAGCATATGACAAAACAGACTACACTAGAAAATCCACACAACGTTTGGCAATCCCCAATCCAGAGTCCGGAGAGGCTGCTGCGTATTAATATCGCGCTACCATCTTAGCGTGTTCCTCAGAGAGGCTGCTGCGTATTAATATCATGCTACCGTCTTAGCGTGTTCCAAATCCACCAGACAAAACAAGACCAAAAACTAAAGCTACAAGACCTGCACAAAACCACATAGTTATAACATACAGTTACAACAGTGCAAACAATAGCATAATTGATAAAAAAAAACAGACCATGGGCACAGTAAAAATAATCCAAAGATGTTAAAAGACTGTAAGTTTTCATCTCCATTCTAAAAGGACATCCCTCTATTCTGCGGCTGTGTCCTCTGGTCTTATGACTCCCCCATCATAGGAAACATCCTCTCCACATCCACTCCATTAAGGCCTTTCACCATTCGATAGGTTTCAATTAGGTCACTCCTCATTCTCCTGAATTCCAGTGAATACAGGCCCAGAGCCATTGAATGCTCTTCGTGTGACAAACCGTTTAATCCTGGAACCATTTTCAGGAACTTCCTTTGAACCCTCCAGTTTCAGCACACCCTTTTTAAGATAAGGGGCCCAAAACTGCACACAATACTCCAAGTGAGGCCTAAGCAGTGTTTTATAAGGTCTCAACATTACATCCTTGCTATTATATTCTAGTCCTTTTGAAATGAATGCTAACATTGCATTTGCCTTCCTCACCACAGACTCAACCTGCAAATTAACCTTTAAGGAATACTGCACAAGGACTCCCAAATCCCTTTACACCTCAGATTTTTGTATTTTCTCTCCATTTAGTAAATAGTCAACTCTTTGATTTCTTCTACCAAAGCGCATGACCATACACTTCCCAACACTACATTCCATCTGCTACTTCTTTGCCCATTCTCTTCACCTGTCTAAGTCTTTCTGTAGCCTCCCTATTTCCTCAAAACTACCTGCCCCTCCACCTATCTTCATGTTGTCTGAAAACTCTAGCCAACCAACTCGCAAGGATATTGGACCCCTCTGGTTCAGGTGTAACCTGTCCCTTTTGTACAGGTCATACCTTCCCCAGAAGAGATCCCAATGATCCATAAATCTGAACTCTTGCCACCCCCACCAGCTTCTCAGCCACACATTCACATGCCAAATCATCCTATTCTTATCCTCACTGGCACGTGGTACAGGCAGCAGTCCACAGATGACTACCCTTGAGGTCCTGTTTCTCTGCTTTCTACCTAGCTCACTAAAATCTCTCTTCAGGCCCTCTTCACCTTAAGACCATAAGGCCATAAGATATAGGAGCAGAAGTAGGCCATTTGGGCAATTGAATCTGCATCACCATTTAATCATGGCTGATCCAATTCTTCCAGTCATCCTCACTCCCCTGCCTTCTCCCCATATCCTTTGATGTCCTGGCTAATCAAGAACCTATCTATCTCTGCCTTAATGCACCCAATGACTTGGCCTCCACAGCCGCTCATGGCAATAAATTCCACAGATTTACCACCCTCTGACTAAAGTAATTTCTCCGCATTTCTGTTCTAAATGGATGTCCTTCAATCCTGAAGTCGTGCTCTCTTATAACCATATGACCATATAACAATTACAGCACAGAAACAGGCCATCTTGTCCCTTCTTGTCCATGCCGAACGCTTACTCTCACCTAGTCTCATACTCAGCCCATAACCCTCCATTCCTTTCCTGTCCATATACCTATCCAATTTTACTTCAAATGACAATATCGAACCTGCCTCTACCACTTCTACTGGAAGCTCGTTCCACACAGCTACCACTCTCTGAGTAAAGAAGTTCTCCCTCGTGTTACCTCTAAACTTTTGCCCCTGAACTCTCAACTCATGTCCTCTTGTTTGAATCTTTCCTACTCTCAATGGAAAAAGCCTATCCATGTCAACTCTATCTATCC
The DNA here is from genome assembly GCF_048418815.1 of Hemitrygon akajei. NCBI lineage: Eukaryota > Metazoa > Chordata > Chondrichthyes > Myliobatiformes > Dasyatidae > Hemitrygon > Hemitrygon akajei. The sequence continues at coordinate 35,416,986 of NC_133125.1, forward strand.
CCCTCATAATTTTAAATACCTCTACCAAGTCCCCCCTCAACCTTCTATGCTCCAAAGAATAAAGACCTAACTTGTTCAACCTTTCTCTGTAACTTAGGTTATCTTGTCCTAGATTCTCCTAGCATGGGGAATAACTTTACTATATCTAATCCGTTCAGGCCTTTTAATATTCAGGCCATTTAACACCTTGTCTACCTATGTTATTGGTGCCAATATGTACCAAGACTTCCGGCTGCTCACCCTTGCCCTTGAGAAAGTCGTGGACATGATCTGAGACATCCCTGATCCTGGCACCAGGGAGGCAACATACCATCCGGGTGTCTCTATCGCACCCATAGAACCTCATCTCTGCTCCTCTGACTAAGGAATCCCTTAGCAACACTGGAGTCCTCTTCACCTCTCTGCTCCTCTAGGCCAAAGCACCAGAATCAGTGCCAGAGACCCAGTCACTCTGTCTCCCCGCAGTAGGCCGTCTCCCTCAATAGTATCTAAAGTTATATACCTATTACTGAAGGGAACAGTCACAGGTGTACACTGCACTGGCTGTGCATTTCCCCTCCATCTCCTGACAGTCACCCAGTTAACTGTCTCCTGCAAGCTAGGGGTAACTATCTCCCTGTAGCTCCTATCATCTCCTCATTCTCTCATATGAGTCGAAGGTTATCAAGCTGCAGTTCCAGTTCCTTAATACGTTCTCTCAGGAGCTGCAGTTCAGTGCGCCTGGTGCAGATGTGCTTATCTGGGTGACTGGAGGTCTCCAGGATTTCCCACATCCCACACACGGTACAAAACACTGCCCCGGGAGCAAGACTAGCACACTCACAAGAATGGTCGCCCAAAGGAATAAGCATGGATGCAATGTACCTCCTCCATTGTTGCTATAAAAGTACAAGCATAATTTGGATAAGGGAACAAAATGTAACATTTGAAAATCTGTGGACAACCTCCTGTATTGGGAATATGGGCTGTGAGAATTATGCACGAAACCTTCAAGAGGATTTAAGTAAATTGAGAGAACAAATAAAAACAGATGCAACACAACAGGGATAACTGAAATGATCAACTTTGGCAAAACAGAAAGGCAGAATATTATCAAGTTTGTACAACACAGAATCTGCTGGAAGAACTAAGTGGGCCGAGCAGCGTCAGTGGGAGGAAAGGAATTGTTGCTGTTTCAATTTTGCCCGGATTCCTTTAAGACGAGAAATTACTTTCTGGCTTTTATTGCAAGGGGTTTTGAGAACATGACTGAAGATGTATTTCTACATTTCTCCAAGATTTTAGTGAGACCCACTGCAAGAATATTCTGCACGTTCTTGGTCCCCTTATTTAAGAAAGAACGTTATTGTCACAGAGACAATATAAGAGAAGTTTACAACATGGATACTTGGGATGGTTGTCAAAGTCGAGTTTATTGTGATATGTTCAATATAAATAGGTGTACGCATAGGAGCATTGAGAAACTTACTTGCCATATCACAGGCACATAGCATAATATAAAAAAACATTAATTAAACATAAATTGTAGACAGTATTTACAAGAAAATACAATTTAGTATTTTAATCCAAAGCAGTTAATGTGGTCATAATATTGCTAACCTGTAGAGATTAGGATTTGCCAGTTGGTTCAAGAACAGTGTGATTGAAGGGAAGTACCGTAGCTGTTCTTGAACCTGGTGGTGTGGGACTTCAGGCTTTTTTACCTCCTGTGAAAAGATGGCATGACCGAGATGGTGGGGATCCTTGATGACAGATGCTTCCTTCTTAGACTGTCATTTGAGCAGAAATTGAGTTGACTAAGCTTGTATTCAATAGAATTTAGAAATACAAGCAGGACCTTGCTGAAATGTGCAAAATTCTGAACAGGGCTCGATAGGCTGGATGTGGGGAGGATGTTTCCTCTGAGGTAGTGGGAGTCTCTAGGGTAAGAGATCACAATGAGACACTTAGGAGGGGAATGAGAAGAGATTCATTAAGAGTATAGTGACCCTGTGGAACTCTCTAGCAGATAAGGGTGGGGCCAAATCACTGAACATATTTATGAAGGAGGTATGTGATTTTCTGGATACAAAAGGCATCAAGGGAAATGGGGAGAGCTTGGGAATATTGATAATTCACATCAGCCACAGTTGCACTGAATGCCAAAGCAGGAGTAAAAAAGAGCAAAATGGCTTACCTGATTTTCTTTGTTTCTAGGTTTCTAAGCATATTGGGTAACTGTCTGCTGGGTCTCAAAGGGTAAAACAGCACATTGACTCCTGCCTGAGGAGTGACCTGGATCTGCTCCAATATACCTGCCTTCACAACAGGTCAACAGTAGATGCCATTTCATTGGCTCTTCAATCGGCTCTGGAACACCTGGACAATGAAGATGCATATGTCAAGATCTTCTCTGTAGAGCGCAGCACAGCACTCAACACTATCGTCCCCATGAAACTGATCACTAAGCTCCAAGACCTGGGCCTCAGTAACTTCCTGTGCAATTGCATCCTTGATTTCCTTATCTGCAAACCCCATTTAGTACAGATTGGCAACAACATCTCTCCATCGGCACAGGTGCATCACAGCAGACAGCTCAGCACCCTACTTTATATTTAGGACTGTATGGCTAATTACAGCTCCAATGCCATATTTAAGTTTGCTGACGACACCACTGTCGGCTGAATCAAAGGTGGTGACAAATCGGCATGTAAGAGGGAGATTGAAAATCTGGTTGTGTGGTGCCATGAAAACAACCCCTCGCTCAACTTCAGAAAACCCAAAGAGCTCATTATCGACTACAGGAGGAAGAAGTAGGAGATCTATGAGGGGATCGGAGGGGATTGGAGGTAGTGAGGATCAGTAGCTTTTAATTCCTTGGCAATAAATATCAGAAGATCTGTCCTGGGATCAACACATAAATGCCATCACAAAGAAGGCATGACAGCATCTCTACTTTCTTAGAAGCTTGCATACAGTAGATTCGTTATGTCACCAAAAACTTTGACAGACTTTTATAGATGCACAGTGGAGAATATCCTAACTGGTTGCATCATGGCCACCAATGATCAGGAATGAAAAAGGATACTAGAAAGTGGTGGACACAGCCCAGTCCATCATAGGTAAAACCCTCCCCACCATTGAATATACTTACATGGAGCACTGCCGCAAGAAAGCAGCATCCATCGTGAAAGGCTCCACCGTCCAGGCCATGCCTCTTCTCACTACTACCAATGGGCAGAAGGTACTGAAGCCTGAGCTTCCACACTATCAGGTTCAGGAATAATTATTACTCTACAAGCATCCTGAACCAGCATGTATAACTTCAATCAGCACTACTCTAAGCTGAATTTTACAACCTATTTACTCACTTTCAAGGACCTTTACAACTCATGTTCTCGATACTATTTTTTTTATTTGGGTAGCACAGTGAAGTAGCAGCTAGGGGCACCTTGGTGGTACAGAAGATAGGGCCAGCATAGTAGTGAGGCAGTTAGTCCAATGCTTTACAGTACAAGTGATGAACATTTGGGGTTCAATTCCTGTAAGGAGTTTTTTACATTCATCCTGTGACTGCATGGATTTCTTCCCGGTGTTTCGCTTTCCCCCCTCATTCCAAAGATGTACGGGTTACAATTAGTAAGCTCTGGGTATGCTACGATGGTGACAGAAGTATGACAACACTTGCAGGCTGACTCCTGCACTTCCTCAGACTGTAATGGGCGCTGATGCAAATGACACATTTTACTGCACGATCTATGTTTCAGCGTATGTGTGAAAAAATAAAGCTAATCTTTAAAAATCTTTATTTGCAGTTTATCTTCTTTTGTATATTGGTTGTTTGTCAGACTTTGTCTGTTCATGTAAAGTATTTTGTAAATTCTATTTTTACTTCTTTTTTTCCTGTAAATGCCTGCAAAAATTGTATATGGTAACATATTTGGACTTTGATAATAAATTCACTTTGAACTTTGAGAAGAGTCTGATAAATCATTTTTGGAAATCATTTTGTGAATGGGAAAGTTAGTTGTTGAGAAGCTGGAGAGAACTTAAGGCAAATAAAATTTAAGCAAAAGTAGAAGTGTTCCTTTGGGCTCCATAATATATTTTACACCAACCTTATTGTGCCCCCACCAGGCATTCATAAGGTTTTACTGTGGAAGGCATCAAGGCTCACCATTGCACAGAAATAGAATGCTATTACCCTGAAAAAGTTATTAGATGATTTATCATCCAATTCCACCATCTGTTCATCTCAACTCCCCAGAACAGGTTAAATTTCTGAAGAGTGATAACTTCTGAGTTTAAAAATTAACTCTATTTAAACTAATCTCTCTTTGTTGCTGGAATGGAGCTTCTCTGTATTCCTGTTCTGAATTATGTGTGTTGGTCATTAACAGATACAGGACAAAAACAAAGTCCTTTAAAGTTTAAGGTTAAATCAGTATAATTTTGATGGGTAACTGTTCAGGTCAGCTGCAAGGATATTTTATCAAGAAACAGATGTGCTGCTGTGTGTCAGTAGAGAAGTTTCAGGAAATTCATAGGTTTGAGGTTAAATGAATACTTGTGGTCTCGGTTTCGACGCTATTTAGATTTACTGAAAGCAGTAAAATAATAAATGGAATAAATTTATGTTTTGAACCTGCATGGGCCAGCATTATGTCTTGAAAATCTGATGTTCTTTCAGCCACATTGAAATCTTCAAATATGACATTTTAGGGAGAGTTCTCTAGCAATTCACAGAAGCAGTTTCATATCCAGAGAAATTGTGGGTTTGCACCATACAACATGCATAGAAGTTTGAACTGGGTGTTGAAACATCTTCCCATATGTTTTGGGAGGGACTATTAAATGCACATTCCAAAGTTCTTTGAAGTTTTCGCTTAGATGATCAGTGATCAGTTAGTAGTCATCCGTTGTTCAAATGGGAAGATTGGTAATTGACAATTAAAGGTTTCCTCCAACATATTTTTGAGAAATTATAATGCACAATTCTAAGTTAGTGAAATCATTGGAAAAAAGTCAAATAAGAAAATTTATGATTTAACAGTATTGCAATCAATATTGAACTGTTGTTGATAACAATTGAATTTATAAAACTCCAATTTAAAAAGGATGCATTAGGGAGTTTTTATATAATATATAATAATTTGGCATAATTTGAGTAGGATATGCAACATCTTCTGTATTTGAATATATAATTTCTACCATTTGTAAGGAAAACATTGAAATATGAGTAACAAAACTATGTGTTTATCTCTTGTAGAGTAAATATCTTACAGTTTTTTCTTACCTCACCCAAAAGCAGCTATGGTGACTTCTTTTTCATTGCCTCCCAGATCATAGAGATTAAATCTGTTGGAATCACACTGCTAGTAAACACGTGCACTTCAGCAGAGCACTTCCCTCTCTTGCCAATGTTTGTTTAAACTTGCTGCCCCAGCTTCTGTATTTTGGAAATCAAAAGCATTCTTCTCTGTTGTTGAAACCTACTGAGCCCAGTGGGATGGCCTCTAGTATTGCAGAGATTTAAAGATTTCTGCTTCATGGTAATCCAATAAGTAAAACAACTGCAAGGACTCTACAAAGGGTCCAGATAGAATAAAAATGCAGTCTGGGCAAAGCAGTGAAATTTGCGTTACCTAGCGCGATGCTAATTAATTTTTCGAACTGCTTACTTGGATAAATGTTTTCTCTTATTAGTGAATCATTATAAGGTTTTGAAACTATAATCAATAACACAGGAAATTACTTATGGAATTCAGAATCTATACATAATAGAACTATTACTTTTCTCATTCAGTGGGCTGATGCCTAAATATTTTTGAGAGAAAATTCAAAGTCTAAGTAAAAGTTAATCAAAATATTATTATTATCAAAGAATTTTTAAGAATTATTATTGAAGTAACATATGGTTATATGTTACCATATACTACTTGGAGATTCAGGTAAAATAAAGAAATGCAATAGAGTTCATGAAAAACTATATATGAACTAATATTGACAAACAACTAATGTGTAAAGAATACAAATAGAAAAAATAATACTGATAACATGAGCTGTAGATTCACGGAATATGAATCTGTAGATTGTGGAATCAACTCAGAGTTGTGGTGAATGAGGGATCAGGAGCCTGATGGTTGTAGGGTTATAATTGTTCCTGAACCTGCTGGTGTGGGCCCTGTACGTCCTGGCTGATGGTGGGATCAAGAAGAGAGCATGGCCTGGATGGTGTGGTCCTTGATGATGGATGCTTCTTTCTTGTGGCAGCGCTCCATGTAAGTGAGGGCTTTGCCTTTGAGGGACTGGGCTGTACCGACCCCTGTAGGTAGACTTTTCCATTCTTAGATATTTATGTTTCTATACCAGGCTATAATGCAGTGTGCACCTCTCAAGATACTCTCCATTGTGTATCTCTCAAAATAAGGATGATGCTGGCAATATACGGCAACGTTTTGAGGGCAGCTCACAAAACTACTAAATGTTTTGAAAATTTTTCATTCTTTCTCTTTTCAAACATTAAGAAGGCCAGAAATAAATCAGACACATACTCCCTTAAGTATTGATTAGGTATATAGGCAGGTGTGTCTCCAGGTTTAATCCCAGAAATATGATAGATTGCATGGGTGTTGAGAGGAAGTGTATTCTGACAAAATACAAGTCTTAATGTTGTGGAGTTGATAGGGGGAAAGTCGACCAGTAGCAAAACACTGCAGATGCTCGAATCCTTAGTCCTGCAGGTACACAGCAGCTCTGACAGTCTCACCAAAGGAAGAAGCAGAGCTAATATTTCAGAATATTGACCCTTCATTGGAACTGGAGGAAGTTGGGAACAAAGCAGGTTTTCAATTGCAGAGAAGAGAGGGACAGAGAGAACAAAGGGAAAGATCATGATCAAAGTTCAAAGTAAACTTATTATCAAAGTTCTGATTGTTACCATATACAACCCTGAGATTCATTTCCTTGCAGTAGACACAATGAAACACCATGGAATCAATAAAAAAGCAGATACATCAACCAATGTGCAAAAGACAACAAACTGCAAATAGAAAATAAAATCCAAAATAATAATAATAAATAAGTAATGAATATTGTGAACATGAAATGAAGAGTCCTTGAAAGTGAGTCTATAGGTTATTGTAACAGTTCAGTGTTGGGAAGGGTGAAGTCAACCCTTTTGGTTCAGGTGCCTGATGGTTGAGGGGTAATAACCTGAAATATGAGTCCTGTGGCTCCTTTTTCAATCTTTTTATTAGTATTAATAATATTATGAACAAAATACAATTGATATATTAATAAAGGGATTACAAACATACAAATTCCCATTACACATGAAAGAATACATAAGCAATGATTACAGAATAAATAAGTTTTCCCAAAACATGAACCATACAGTATATGTATGAACAAGGTAAATCTAGATATTTCATAATATATAATATAAAAAAAGAAAAAAATATATATATTTGCAAAATTGACTAACCTACTAATCTAATATCTAAAGAAGAAAAAAAAGAAGCAAAAAAAGAAAAACTAAAAAAAAGAGAAAAAAAGGGCTGTTTATAATATCTCACAAGAATACATAAACATCAATGTCGTCAACTCCTATCCTCTCAACATAAATAAGATTAAAGCTGAAAAATCCAATAAGCTTGGAACAGGGTCGTATTACATCATATGAAAATATTGAATAAATGGTCTCCATATCTTTTCAAATTTAATAGAAGTATTGAATACACCACTTCTAATTTTTTCTAAATTCAAACATAACATAGTTTGAGAAAGCCAATGAAATACAGTGGGGGGATTAATTTCCTTCCAATTCAACAAAATAGATCTTCTAGCCATCAAAGTGAGAAAAGCAATCATTCGACAGGCGGAAGGAGATAAATGAAGTGAGTCCATCATCGGTAAACCAAAAATTGCGGTAATAGGATGGGGTTGTAAATCGATGTTCAATACCGCAGAGATAATATCAAAAATATCTTTCCAATATTTTTTCAAAAGCGGACATGACCAAAACATATGAGTTAAAGACGCGATTTCCAATTGACATCTGTCACAAATAAGGTTTATATAAGAATAAAAATGAGCTAATTTATCCTTGGACATATGGGCCCTATGTACGACTTTAAATTGTATTAATGAATGTTTGGCACATATAGATGATGTATTAACTAATTGAAGAATTCTATCCCAATTCTCAATAGGAATAATAAGATTAAGCTCTCTTTCCCAATCATTTTTGGTCTTATCAAGGGGCACGGAACGTATCTTCATAATTATATTATAAAGTTTTGATATAAGCCCTTTTTGAAAAGGGTTTAATTCAAACAAACGCTCCAAAATATCTGAAGACACAAAATTTGGAAACGTAGGAAGTACCGTACTTAAAAAATGCCTAACCTGTAAATATCTAAAAAAATGAAATCTAGGCAAATTATATTTATTAGATAATTGCTCAAAAGACATAAAACAATTGTCCAAAAATAAATCAGAAAATCTTAATAAACCCTAGGTTTTCCAAGCCAAAAAAGCTTGATCTATAATTGAAGGGTGGAAAAAACAATTAGATACAATAGGAATATTTAAAACGAATTGAGTCAACCCGAAAAATTTCCGAAATTGAAACCATATACGTAAGGTATATTTAACTATCGGGTTGTCAATTCGTTTCGGCAATTTAGAAAAAGCAAAAGGGAGAGAAGTCCCTAAAATAGAACCCAGAGCATAACCTGGTACCGATTTAATTTCCAAACTCACCCAATGAGGGCCAAAAGGACCATCCCAGTCTTTCAACCAACATAACAAATATCTAATATTAACTGCCCAATAATAAAATCTGAAATTAGGTAATGCCAACCCACCTTCCTTCTTTGTCTTCTGTAAGTATGTTTTACCTAACCTGGGATTTTTATTCTGCCATATATATGAGGAAATTTTTGAATCAACATTAGTAAAAAAGGATTTCGGAATAAAAATTGGTACCGCTTGAAAAATATATAAAAACTTAGGTAAAATAACCATCATAATAGCATTAATCCTACCTATCAGAGATAAAGATAATGGTGACCACTTAGTAAACAAGCCTTTAATCTGATCAATTAAGGGTAAAAAATTAAACCTAAATAATTCTTTATGGTTTTTTGTGATTTTAATCCCTAAGTAAATAAAAGAGTCATTAACTAATTTAAAAGGTAAATTACCATAGCTTGGGACCTGTCTATTTAAAGGAAACAAATCACTCTTATTAAGATTTAACTTATACCCAGAAAACTCACTAAATTGAGCCAACAATGATAGAACTGCTGGAATAGATTTCTCAGGGTTAGAAATGAATAATAATAAATCATCTGCATACAAAGATAATCCTGTGGCTCCTGATGTCAGCGGCAAGAAGAGAGCAAAGAGAGAGAACCAGGAGAGATTAAGTGACACAAATGTCGGTAACAAAGGGTGATAACTGTACATCTGAATGAGGTGCAAACAGGAGACCTGAATGGGATTGTTTAGCAGATAACAGCATAGGAGGGAGTATGCTTTCACATCTTATCAATATTCAAAGTTCCTTTTGGAAAATGCGAACAAGTTTGGGATTTACTGCAGTCAGTAAAACATTCCAGTATGAAGCTTGACTATCAAAGTTAGAGTAATATTGATTCCTATGCTACCATACAATACTTCGGGAAAGAAAATTACTTTGATTGCCTCTATTTTTTTCAGAAACAATTCTATCCATAACTATCACACATATTTTTGAAATCTCTTGTTTGTTTGATACTGAATTGTTACTGAGAGATCCCTATCCCTCAGCGAGAATAGATCAGAATATTATAAAAATAGCTTAAAGTTTCTGGGCGACAACATCTCAGAAGATCTATCCTGGGCCTGGCACATTGATGCAATCATGAAGAAGGGACAGCAGCAGCTATAGTTCATTGGCTGTTTGTGGAGAATTTTTATTTCGCCAAAGACTCTAGTAAGTTTCTACAGATGCACTATGGAGAGCTGGATGGATTACTACCTGATATGGAGAATCCAATGCACAGGATCGAAGGAGACAGCAGAGGACTGTAGACTCAGCCAGCTCCGTCACGGGCATAAGCTTCCCGAGCATCAAGGACATCTTGAAAAGGTAGTGAATCAAGAAGGGGGCATCCATCATTAAGCAACATACACACTTCGAGGGTCTCAGCCTGGGGCTGTTCATCCTCCATAGATGATGCCTGACTAGCTGAGTTCCTCCAGCATTTTGTGTGCGTTGCTTAAGCTTTCCAGCATCTGCTGAAACTCTTCTGTCTATCATTAAGGACCCTCACCATCCAGGACATGCCCTCTTCTCATTACTACCTTCAGGGAGGACGTACAGGAGTATGACGACCCACACTCAACATTTTAGGAGCAGCTTCTTTCTGCAATCGGAACAGTCTTCTTTCTGAACAGCCACGAATGCATGAACATCACTTCACTATTCCTTTTTTGCACTATTTATTGAGTTTTTGTGACTTACAGTAATTTATTACGTCACACCTGTACTGCTGTCACAAATCACACATTTCTTGACATACATCAGTGATAATAAACCTGATTCTGATTCTGACCTACATTTAGGCTACATCCACACTAGACCAGATAATTTTGAAAATGCTGGTTTCACGTAAAAACGATAGGCATCCACACTATGCATTTTTAAAAATATCTCCGTCCACATTGAAATGGAGATTTCAGTGTATCTCCTCCTACTGCGCATGCGCAGGACACATCTACTGAAAACAAGCGACATGTTTGGTGTTGAATCTTGCTGTGAAAGTGCACGTTTGTGCAGTTACAGACTAGAAAAACTTAAAACGACGGACCTCTGTTGGTTCTTGTGCAGGAGAACTTAAAACAGAAAAAAAAACAAATACTGGAGCATATGGAGGCAACCGACAGGGAGTTCACAGACAGATTGACCTGGCTGATGATGAACATTGAAAAACTGACTAACTCTGTTGCATTAATAAAGCACCTTGTTGAATGTATAAAACATGTCTGCATCAGTGTTATCTTGTATTTCCATACAACGTTACATTAGGCTGTTACACATCTATTGTCAGAGAAGTACTTGCATAAATAGGTAAACCATCTTCATATGAGCAAGGACAGAAAACAGGGCAAAGTGAGTATACTTATTTATTCAGTAAGTTATGGGTCAAAGTATTTGGTGAGTACATTTCTAACTCTTCTGGCTTCAGTCCCGTTGCCGTCTGTTCTGGAATTGTTAGGTTGCGTTCAAGAAAACAATGAAATAACGCGCCGCCATCTGTCAGCGTTTTCAGAAGTCTCCAGTTACCCTGTCCACAATGCTCCAGCCAATCCAGCGTTTTCAAAAATACACACTTTTGAAGAGTGTTTCTGAAAAGCTCCGGTTTCAGGGGACGAAAACGCCGTTTTAGTGTGGACGGAGGATAAAAACGAAGAGAAGAAGCTTCGGTTACGGATTTATCCAGTGTAGTGTGGGCGTAGCCTTAAACTTCCCTGGTTGACTCAAGTTTATCTTCAGTACCTTAGCATTTTTATGGGAGGAAGATTATGTAGGAGTAGGTGAGAATGGTCAGAGACTAATCATGGGAACAATAGACAACCATGAATCATATACATTACATTGAATTCAATACCTAATCGGTTCTTTGGCTTTCCAATATTTTAATGTATATTTTAAACAAAGTTACTGTTTTCCAATAATGCCTTTTTGTGTCCAGCCAAATTGACCTATTCCACAAAACTTTCACAATGCTTAATGTAAGCTTGATAATTAATTCAGTAATATTTGAATATGAATTAAAGACATTAATTAATAATCCATGAATTAATCTCAGGGTTGTATACTTCCTACATACTTTGATAATAAATATACTTTGAATCTTTGAATCCAGATATGCCATCTATATTACAGAAAGACTGGGAGCTAATACAAAATTATGTTACAAAGTCTTGGAGCAAACATTAGTCTTAACAATTAAGTGGACATTTCTGAAAACTACGATTATCTCAATGATCAATTGTAACTAAAAGTACTTCACAGAGGTGAGAATGCAATCCATGAGATGTCACTATAGATTCCGAATCAGAATCGGTTTTAATATCACTGGCAAATGTTGTGAAATTTGTTGTTTGGGTTCATTGCCCGTTCATAAATCCTATGGTAGTGGTGTTGGTGAACTAAACTTCTTTATCCTAATAACTGACAAATACAACAGGATTGAAAGGAGAGAACATTTTTTTTTCCAGAAGAGCTGGTTGGATTATTTTCCACTTTTGAAACTTATCCTACTTGGGGTACATCTAACATGCATACATCTTATAAGCAGCACATAGAAAATGACATTTGAATACATGTTATGTTTGACATTGAAATGACATTGGAAATAGCCAGGTTGTAATCTCCAGTTCATTCTTTCGGTGACGGATACTGGCTAAGGCTTGGATATGGGACTGTTTGGCAGACAACAGCACAGGGGACATAGTCCTGAAGTATTTCCAGTTTGTGTTCAATAATGTTGCAAATCTCTATTGATCTGTTATGCTGACAACTTGACTGATACCCATATATCACACATTGAAAGCATTAATTCTTACAGATGCACAAGAAATGCATATGTATCTTTACACTTTCTTTCTTTTTGACTTTTTTTGATGTGTGGCATGCAGATTCTCTTTGTATTATAAGTTACATATTTTTCTACTTCATATTCTGTTGCAAGATTTTTTGCACATGTTTTAATGCAGGTAAGAAAGCTGTTTCAAAATTAATTAATACAACCATGTACAAGCGCATAGTCAGAGACCAAAAGTTTATATGGACTTACAGTGATACACAGCTTCCCTTCTGACACACTGTTATGGTTAAGAAATTTTCAGTACCATCATCAGTTTCAAACAGCTTGATCACAGCTTCTCTTCTCGTCTGTAATTTTTATTATTCACTTTTATTTTGCATAATTATTGTTACCTGGATCTATCAATCTATCTGCTTGTTTCAATTTGAATTTAATAGATTTCCACTATCTTTTCAATCTAACATTTAGCAACAGAATTGCAATGCACATTAAAGAATTAATACATTTATTCTCATTTTAATTATAAACAGAAGGAGACACATTAAGCAACTACAATGGATACATGTGATACTTTGAAATATCCTCTTAACGAGATAGCAGTCCTGTCAACTCACTCTTAAATAAACTCTAAGAATGATGCATTCTCTCAATAAGTCCCATCATGGAATATATGGGAATTACATTAATCAAACTCTCATTTAAAATTCCAATGAAACACTTCTTAGAAATTTACCACAAGCTCTAGACTATAATTAGAAGCCGGATTTATCTTCCATTTCCCTTTAATGTAGCATGCAGATGGAAATAAGCACAACATAATCATGGTTCCACTTAAAAGATATTTGCCTATTTGTTTAGTTTGATAAAACTCACATCAATGAAGAACAAATTTATGAAAAAAGTTATGACAAAATTACATAATATTTCAAGCATGTTAATATATATATATATGGAAAAAAATTCCATGACGTGACACTAACAGCTTTGATCTGTACTGGTTGGTAGTTATTAGGTTGAGATAGAGTCAAGAAGTCAGAGCATCGTATATCAGGGCCACCATATTCATGCGACCATCAAGTACCCATCTATACTGATCCCATTTTTGAGCGTTTTGCACACAGCCATCTACATTTGATTCAAGTATTTGTTAGATGCTTCTTATACGTTGTGAGAGACCTGGCTCCGCTACCTTCTTGGACAGTGCTTTCCACCGCACTCTGGGTAAAAAGATTCCTTCTCAGATCCTCTCTAGACCTTGTGTCCCTAACCTCAAATCCATGCAATGTAATGGAGAAAATTGCCTTCTTATCTATCCTATTTATTCCCCTTATAATTTTGTATATTTCTAGTCAGGTTTTGTATATTATAGCTTTGTATATTTCTACTCAGCCTCTACCACTCCAAGGGTGACCTTCAAAGTTCAAAGTAAATTTATTATCACCATACAAATATGTCACCACATACCACTGGAGATTCATTTTCTTGCAGGCATTCACAGTTGAACAAAAATGTAGAATAGAATCAATGAAAAACTATGCACAAAAAAGAAAGACAAACAACTAATGTGCAAAAGAAGACAAATGGTGCAAGTACAAAATTAAACCAATAATAATAATTAAGTAAATAAATCATACTGAGAACATGAATTGTAGAGTCCTTCAAAGTTGTAGTTGTAGTTCTGGTTGAGGTGGTCATTGCCTACAACTTTTGTAGCATGAATGTCAATTGCTTCTTCTCAGCCCATGTTTGAATGTTGTCAAAGTCGTAGTGGCATGGAATGCTTCGTCCACTGCAGGATCATAAAAGGAAATGAACATTCTTGCAACTACCAGCAATTATATGGGCACCATGATATCATAGCTGTTAGTGCAATGCTATTACACCTCAGGGCATCTGAGTTCAGAGTTCAGTTCTGGCTCTGTCTCTAAGAAGTTTTTATGTTCTTGTGACAGCGTGGGTTTCCTCCAGTTACTCTGGTTTCCTCCCACAGCCGAAAGACATACTGGTTAGTAGATTAACTGGTCATTGTAAATTGTCCTGCTATTAGACTAGGGTTAAGTAAGTGGGTTGCCGGGCAATGCATCTCATTCGGCCAGAAGGCCCCATTCCACACAGCATGTCTAAATAAATAAAATCTTCACTTCTGACCTTGTGATAGAAAGAAGTTGGTAAAGCAGAAGAAGCTGTTTGGACCCTGAGAAATTCAAGGTCAGCTGTGCAAGACCAGGATGGATTTGTTGGACAATTGTCTGGAAATGGAATGGTTAAAAGCAAGGGATCATAACACTTCAGAAATCTCTTCAGTCAGAAGTCCGTGCAATCTGGAATGCTGAGATAGGGTGAAAAACAACAGCCAGTTTTCCATTTCTTTGGGGAAAATACATGTGTCGCCATTCGGTTAAGACAAAATTACTTTTATAAAACACAGACTTGGCAACAAGTGAAGTATTGTATTCTATTCTAGGCACAACAGTTTAGGAAAGAAAAAAATGTTTCAGAAATGGTGCAGAAGAAATCTGATTCCAGTGATGAGAGACTTCAGCTATGTGACTGGACTTGAGAATGGTTCTCCTTGGAACAGAGAAATTTGTGAAAAATTCTAATCATGGGGGTATTAACAGAGTAGATAGACAGAAACTCTTCGTATTGATGGAAGGGTCAAGAAACATGGATCATAGAATGAAAGGGACCAACAAAAGAACCAAACTGTAAAAAATTGATTTTTTTTTGTGTAGCAAATGTTTAAGGCCTTGAAGATGCTGTTAGCAATAGCGGTGGAGGTAGGTGGTGTGTTCAGCCACTATCCCTCAGGAAATCCTCCAGGGAAGTTTCAGGCATGACTTAAGATGATATAACTTCTACCAGATGGTTGGAATTTGTTGTGGAATATATAGACATTTGGTTGTAGATAGATTTGGAAGGAGGAACATGGGGAGGAGACAAGAGGAGATAATGAGGAGTGGAGTGGGTGGAGTGGAGAAAATAAAAATCATGGAAAATGTAATTTTCTATAACTTGCTTTTGCTGTTTTATGTTTCTGATTCATTCCAAATATGTTCTTCATTGAATTATTTTCTATAATTTTCTGGCTACAGCATTGCCTATAATCTGACCACAATGAAATCAAAATGTCTTGCATGGTCATTGAGAACTTCATTTTAGAGATGGTTGGATCATATTGTCTGTTTCTGATTTAACGTCCATACTCTTTTTATGCATTATTCTGATTTGTAAAATGGTTCTGGCATACCAAAAAGAAAAATTGATGATCACTTGTTTTTGTTTTCAAAATTCAAGCCTGAATCAGGGAGCAGGTAATCAGGTTTTTGGATCTTTGGGAGCTTTTCTGGGTTAGGAGTGACTGGCACAAGAGGGACGGGTTGCAATAGAGAAGTACCGAGATGCTTGCAAGGGAATTTGTTCAAACTGCACAGGAAGATTTAAACTAGATTGGGGGGGGGGGGAAGGGGAGGAACTATGAGCAGGAGCAAGACAAGGGATAAAGGAATAGCCAGCATGAGCAAGTCTAGTGTTAAGACAGTTAGGGACATAGTAAAGGCAGAAAAAGGAATACTCAGTTAAATTGCATTTAATTCGATGCTCAGAACAAGAATTCATTCTGAGGATTGGGTGTTACACCTAGAAATGCTGAGAGAAGGCCAGGACTGTCAGCTGAATATTCCAGGATATAGATGCTACAGGTGTGGAGAGGTACAGGTAAGTGAGGAACGGGGTGGGGGGGGGTGTAGCCTTTTTGATAAGGAAGGATGCAACAGAAGTACTTAGAGATGACATTCTTGGTAGATCACCCAATGAAGCCATAGGGTAGAACTTAGAAATAAGAACAGGAGGGTCACTCTAATTGGGCTGCATTATAGCCCCTGCAATGGTCAGCAGAACCAACTAATTGAGGAGCAGATCTATAATGAAATTTCTCATAGTTTTAAGAATAATAGGGTTTTATTAATGGGTGAGTTTAATTTCCCCAAAATTGAGTGGGCCACCCAGACTGCGAATGGCCTACACTGGGTGGAATTTGTGAAATGTGTCCAGGAAAGTTTTGCTAGTCATTATATAGAGGAGCTCTACTTGAGGGGATGTAATACTGGATCTTCTCTTAGGGACAGACGCAGAACAAGTAACTGAAGTGGCAGTCAGAGTGCTCATTGGTTTTAGTGACCATAATTCTATTACATTTAAGTTAGTGGTGGAAAAGGATATGTTAGATCCATAAGTTAGGATCCTAAATTGGAGGCAGGACTGATTTAGGGGGAATTAGGCAGGAAATAGCAGAAGTCAATTGGGTGAGCCTGGTTGAAAAGAATGGAATGAAGGACAAGTGGGAGGCTTTTAAAGATGTGATTCAAAATTAGTTCAGAGTTAGGAAGCAGAGGCTGGTGGTTGGAATTTCTTTCTTGGAATGGAGGACGGTGACATGTGCTGTGCCACAGGGGCCGGTAGTGGAACCCTTTTATTCATTACTTACATATGTAAATGATTTGGATGCTTAGAAGTTTAACTGCTCCAACCAACCCAGTTGAAATCACACTCCCACTTATCAGTCATTCCCTTAACTCCACTCTCCCGCCTTCTCTCTATAACCTTTAAGGCCCTGACTAATCAAGAACCTATTAACCTCGGCTTTAAATATATTCAATGACTTGGCACCCACTTCACACAGAGCAGTCTCTAGGGTTTACAGAGAATGGTGCGAAAAACAAAAATCATCTAGGGAGCCGCAATTCTTCAGGTGAAAACGCCTTGTTAATGAGAGGGGTCAGAGGAGAATGGTTGGAGTGTTTCAAGCTGACAGGAAGGTAGCAGTCATTCAAAAACCACGCATTACAATGCACACAAATGCACATGCCTTGGTCATTAAATTTGTGGATCATAATTTATAGGGGGATCTCCATCAGTTTAGGAAGTGGGCAAAGGGATTTCAACACAGATAAGTGGGAAGTGATGCATTTTGGAAAGTCAAACCAGTGCACTATGAATTCTAGGATGCTAGGGAGTGCAATGAAACAAAGGGACTTAGGGGTACAAATTTATAGTTCATTGAAAGCTGTGTCACAGGTAGACAGGGTGGTGAAAAAGGAGGGGAAAGGATTAAAGTGATCTGAGGGGTAATCTTTTCACTCAGAGAATGGTGAGTATATTAAATGATAGGCCAGAGGAAGCGGTTGGGGCAAGTATAATAGTAGCATTTAAGAAATATTTGACTAGGTACATGGAGAGGAAGGGCTTGGAGAGGTCTTGGCCCAATGCAGGAACTTGGGACCAGGTGGGTGAGCACTGTGGTCAGCATAGACTTGTTGGGCTGAACGGTCTGTATCCATGCTGTATTGCTCTATGACATTATGATTCTAAAAACTTGTAACGCGAATTGACATAAGTTATATTTTCTATAACATAAGCTGTGGAACATATAATTAAAGTAATTTTATTTGTTGATAGTTTCACATCATGTACCCATTTTCCTTGAACATGCTGAAATTGTTTCCTTTTAGAGTCAATGAGTCATGGCGTCATAGAAAAGTACAGCACAGAAATAGACTCTTCGGCCCATCT
Source organism: Hemitrygon akajei (assembly GCF_048418815.1). Classification (NCBI taxonomy): domain Eukaryota; kingdom Metazoa; phylum Chordata; class Chondrichthyes; order Myliobatiformes; family Dasyatidae; genus Hemitrygon; species Hemitrygon akajei. The sequence continues at coordinate 35,435,138 of NC_133125.1, forward strand.
AGTCTGAGCCGAACCATTTAAACTTTTCATCTATTTAAGTTTTATTCCCGGAAAATATAAAATATTGTTCTTGTAAAATGCATATAATGTGAATGTTTTATAATGTGGAGTCAGGAAAGAACGGCCATCTCCTCTCATTTCTATCCGCGAGCGACAGTCTCCAACGTTTTCTGCACGAATAGCGAGTTACAGAAATTTGCAATCAAAGGAGAGTGAGCGGAGCGCGCTAGGACCAGAGGAAGTCCTTTACTGGTGAATTTCTCCAGTGGGGGTGGGGGTTAATTGAGTTACCGGTGGAGTTGGAGGAGGCGCTGTAGCCATCTTAAGGCAAAGATGATCTGAGTGAGGAACAGAGCAACCACCGACTTGCGAACAGCGCTCACTTACATATAAACAGGCACACAAGATCTATCTATGTATGTAACAGAGAAGCGCACAGAGCCAGGGTTACAGACAACAGCTGCATGAGGCAGAACCACAGCAGTTCACAAATCAACGGAGTACGTCAAAATCCAAAGGCATTGACTACCGCTAATCCAATTCTCTCTCCACCTGGTTTAATCATCAAAAAGCCTGATTCAATTGCGATAGAAAGGTTCACAACCGGGAACGGATCTCCCCCCGCCTGCGGTAGGGAGGGCGAGTTTGTTAAACGGGGATAGACTTAAGAAGACCCACGCTCTGGGGTTAACACGGAAAGTCAGCGTGAGGACTTGGAGTGAGATTTTTGGTTTATTTTTTTTTCCCTGGGAGGGTCAAAAATGGGTCGAACAGCGAAGTGGTGCCTGGATCCGGTCTTGCCTCTGGTTGTGCTTCTCGGGGTTGTAGTCCCCTTTTGCAGAACATTGATGTACACGAACCACTGGGCTGTGAGGATAAACGGTGGCGCCGAAGAAGCGAATGCAATAGCAAGTAAATACGGATACAGAAACTTGGGACAGGTAAGGTGCATTCCGAGTGAATATTTATTACACGGACAGCTCGCACGTCTGCCTTCATTTTTAATAAACCCCTCAGTGGTGGGACCAACTGATGCCGATTTGCGATTTTTTCCCCCTTAATATCCAAAATTTCAATGTAATTCCCTTTGAAACGGGCGACCTGTTCAACATTCATTCAGATGCGTTACTTGAACTGAAGAACTTTCTCAGTCGAACCCAGCAAACTGCTGAAAGTAATAAACTTTGTCTGCTAGGAGGTTTTATTTAAATAATCGTTGGATTTATCGCATATGTGTTTAAAAGGAGAAAGAAAGTCTAAACTTTTACTATTTTTAAGATAATTGGCTGTGTCTAAGTGTTTGGACTGCAGCTGCACCTGGTTTTGTAGCTAAACCAACTCCTTTGAGGCGGTACAGGTGTGTGTCTGGAAACGAGGGGCCGGCCAGCGATGGCTGGACTCCGTACGGGGGTCAGGCGCCAGGAGCCGTACCCGCCTCGGCTCAGCCCTGCCCGGACACGCCGATGGCTCTCTATTCTGTTCCCATTGGTAATCGCCCAGTTCCTAGAGTGGCGCGGAGGGAGTGGGTTACGCGAAGCTGCCTGGGGTGGAGTGAGGGGGTTTGTGATAACCGATCGGCCGTTAGCAACCTGTAATTTGTCCGGCCGGGTCCCATGCCCCCAGAGCGAGTCTCACGCAGCCGGGCCAGCGCTGGGTCTCCCTACCAGTTCGAGAGGCCAGCGGCAGGAAGATGCCGCTCGCTCATTAGTTTAGCCTTTAAAGGTTGCCTGTTTTTAAGTGCTGTGTTTTAAATCTCGAGGTTAAAACATTCCGTTTCTTCTTGGCTTATGCGCTGCGGTAAGGTCCAGTGTAACCAACTCAGTAACCGATTGAGGGATTTGATTTCACTGATCTTTAATTGACAACGTTTCCCATTCACACACCTGCATTGTTTCAATGAGCAACACTTCCACCGTCCCTTTGCAGTTTGTTTTGAGAACTCTTCAGTTACTAACCGCGTCGTTTGTTGCTTTGTGGAACTCCCTTGCTTTTCACATATAAGGGATTGAAATGTCTGGTTGTGATAAAAGCTGAAGTAATATCAACCAAATGCACGTTCGGGCTGTAAGGTTTTGAGAAGGGTCGGATGAACCCGGCCGTAAACAGGCAAAGGGGGAATAGGTTAGGGACAGTGAGCGGAAATAGTGTGAAGGACATTGTAAAATCGTTAAAGGAGTGTACAAGCTTAAGTTTCAGTCATAGTTCCTTTGGGAGCAACCCAGGGCATTTTGCAGAGCAGATTCCTTCAGCCCGTTTACCCTTTACACCTATCACCTCCCAGCTTCTCACTTCATCCCCTCCCACTTTCTCCCTCACCTGGTTTCACCTATCACCTGCTAGCTTGTACTCACTGCCCGTTCCACCTCCTTATTCCAGCTTCTTCCCTATTCCTTTCCAGTCTTGATGAAGGGTCGCCCTCTCTGTCGACTGTTTATTCCCCCTTCAAGAATGCTGCCTGACCTGCTAAGTTTCAGCATTCTTATGTTGCAGTAAAATGAAATAATTTTTGAAGTTCAGTCATTATTGTAACATGGGAAATACATCAGACAATTTGCAAATAACGGCCCAACTTTATTGAGACAGTGCACTCTGCTATGGCATCTTTTCTCCCATAAGGATTTTTGCCAGTGGCAACCCTGACTCTGAGCACTCTTGGTCATCATACCTTGGGAGTGTTGCTCAAGGGTTTTTTGTGCTCACGTCACTGGACACAACACCCTTGGCACGGGTGTGCAATTAACTGAGGTGCAACTCACAGATCATGTCAACCTTTTGTATCCATATGGGAATGGAGAGTTGAGGATTGTTGGTAAGGGCATATTTTGTTAACAAGTGTAGGAAATGTGCAGTGCAAGGGCTGAAGATACTTGGTACTAAGCTTAAATACTTGGTATCACATTCATTATTTCTCTTCCCTTCCCCACATTCAGTTCGTCCCTGTATTTGAAAATGTATTTCATGGCATGCTCACAGCAATTGCCCAGGAGATCGTGCTTCAGGCATGCTGGGCTTGTGTATTTTTATCTATTTGATTAGGTCCCATGCGCACTGCATTCTGGTTACACAGTGCGATTCCTGAGCTGGTGATTTGGTGACGACTGGGCTCCAATGTGAATAATTTTACTGGTTCTACCATGCGAGTGTAGACTGGAACACAATGGAAGGGAGGAATCTATGAGCATTTACAGTTAGTGTGCCATGCATAGAGAAGGCCCTGAGGTTCGTGTATGGCTCTGAACTGAAATAGTACAGTACCCTGGTTCCATTTTAAAAAAAAACAATGATCGGTGGTGGGAGACAAAAGTGACTGCAGACAGTGGTGACAGGAGCAAAAAGCAACTACTGCAGGATCTCTGGTTCAAGCAGCATCTGTGGAGGCAAAGGGATGGTCAGTGTTTCAGTTTAAAGTCCTGCATCATTGGCCCTGCGATTGACTGATATCGGTGGAAAAATAATTAACGTCTACCTGTGAGATATGTTTTATTGGCAATTGGTTTGAATCCTGGATGATGCAATGAAACACTTGGTTTCATTACTTATGAGGAACTTATGAAGGTTGTTGGCAACCATTTTACTGTGCTCTGGGAAGTAGGAACCTCATTGATGCTTGAGATGACAGTCAATTTCTAGATTAGTAAGGTTAAATAGTCGTGCTGTGTGATTTCTCTTTTAGTGGATTATTGGGTCTAAAGAGGAAGCATAACTTGTTTACTGAATGGACTATAAAATCTCTGGCACCCTCATTTGAGTTTGGTTTTCTTGATAACATCCTCATGATAACAAAGATTGTTCACAAATGTGGTCACCTATGATTTAATAATCTTTTCTCTAACTTATTATGAGTTTAGTTCCACAAGAGGCCATCCTCCAGTTTTCAAATAAGATTGGCCAAGCACTGCTCTCCAATGTACAGTGTATGAACACTGGGGAAATCTAGGACTAGAGGGCACAGCCTCGTACAAGGTCATCGCTTTAGAACAGAGATGAGGGGAGGGGAAATTTCTTTAGCGGGTGGTGAATCTATGGAATTCATTGTGACAGATGGCTGTGGAGGCTAAGTTATTGGGTATGTTTAAAGCAGAGGTTCTTGATTCGTAAGAGTGTGAAAATTTACGAGGGGAAAGCAGGAGAATGGGTTGAGGGGGTAATGAATCAGCCATGATGAAATGGCAGAGCAGAGGATAGGCCATTTGGCCTAAATTCTGCTCCTACACCTTATGGCCTAATATCCAGGCCTGGGATAATGGTGACACATAATCATCACACCACAAGTGTCATGCAATAACAGTATCCACCAAGTGAAAAATCTAGCTCTCACCCCCTTCCATTCAAAGGAATTACCACCACTGAGTCTCCCACTACCAATAACATGGAAGGTACCATTGACAGGAAATTGGACTATACTAGTCATAGGCAATGTAGCTACAAGAGCCAATTTAGAAGCTTGGATTTCTGCAGCAAACAACTCGGCTCCGAACTGTCCAAAGCCAATCCACCATCAGAAATGTGATAGAGTACTCTGTACCTGCTGAGATGAAGCTGCCCTCAAGAAGCTCAAAGCAATAGAGGACATGGCAGCTCACTTGATAGGCAACCCTATCCACAGCCTTCCACTCTCTCCAGTTGCAGCAGTGTATACAATCTGCAGAGTTCACTGAAGCAACTCAAGGCTTCGAAGCACTGAAAACTGCTAGAGCTACTAGGGTAGCAAAAGCACTGAAACACCACTGCCGGGGAATGGATCTCCAAGCCATGCCATCTGGCTTGGAAGTATATTCCTTTGCTGCTGCTGGATTGAAATCCTGGACCTCTACCTAATACCTGGAGGATTGCTGCAGTTCTGAAAGGGGGCACCATCCCTTGTCAAAGGTAGTTGAGGCTTAACTATTAAATGTGAAAACCCACATCCCTTTGAGTGAATATAAAAAGAATGCAGTGCAGGATCCTACATAATCCTAGGGTATACATTTCAGCAGCAGTCCATGTGGGTTTAAGCATTAGCATTCATCTTGGATTACTCCTGGTTATCACAGCTTGTCAATTAGAGGTTAAACCATGAATTGTTATGAATTGTAAATGAAAATTATACATGTTATCTTTGTATATTTAAATTTATATGTTTATTATTTATAGTATATCTTGTGTTGCACTGTATTGAAACAAATTTAATAACCAGATTGTGATTCTAAAGCATTACTTCATATTCCACAAGAAAGATTTTGCTTGGAATATAAATTTTAAACTAGGTTGTCTTGTATGAGTGTATTATATTTGTACAATAACATTAATGATTGATCATTATAACTGCTCTGAATACAACTGTTTAGGTAGAATCAATAAAACCCAATACAATTGAAGTATTTCCTGATCTCTTTAGGGAGACAAGAACAGAAAATTGTTCTCCAACTGAAGTGATGTTAAGTGTTTTCATTATTCTCTTGGGTCATGCCTTTTTTATGTGGAAATTTGGCATCACTAGAGAAGACATTTATTGCCTTGAGAAGCTAGGGGTGAGCCACCTGCTTGAACCATAGAAGTTTCATTTAATTGAATCGCTTGCTTGGCTATTTCAGAGGGCACTCAAAAGTCAGTTGTGTTCCTGTAAGTTGCATGTAAGCCAAGCAGTAGGGAGAATAAATTTCTGTACCCAATGGAGATTAGCAAGGCCAGTGTTACTGTTTTTTAAAAGATGGGTAGTTTCGTGGTCACCTTGCTGATGTTAGCTTTTTAAAATTCGGATTTATTTAATTAGTTTCAAGCTCCCGTAGTAAACCATTTTTTCCTGCATTAGGAGTAGATTAACAGTACTGTCACAGTAACAATCAATGTGATCCTTTTCATAAAACATGATGTTCTTGACAGCATAAAGATAGTTTATCTTGAACAGTTGGCAAAAGAGTTAAATGTTGGATGGTTAATATAAAGGAGTGAATTATTCTATAATACATTATTTTTGGTATTATCAGTTTTAATTTTTAATGATTTGTAAACATCTGTCCAATGGTATTAATGATAAAGGTGTAACTTGTCTACTATGTCAATTAATTTAGAAGCAAAATGTTCAGTAAATGCTTGAGTGCTCAGGATGGCTGATCAGTATTAGAAAATGGTTTTCATTTCTTCGGCTCCCACTTGATCTGAGAGTACAGCTGCTTGGTTAATAACATTTCAGCCTTGAAGTAAAAGCTGAAAATCTTTAGTTTAAACATACCACCATAAGACATAGGAACAGAGTTAGTCCATTTAGCCCATCAAGTCTGCTCTGCCATTCCTTTATGGCCTATTTATTATCTCCCTCAAACCTATTCTCCTGCCTTCTCCCCATAACCTTCGATGCCCTAGCTGATCAAAATCCTATCAACCTGTGCTTTAAGTACAGTGGATTCTGATTAATTGGGACACATCAGGACCAGTACGTTTCGGCCCAATTAAGTGGAAGCCCCAATTAGCTGAGGTTTCATGGAAGTAGTTGAAAAAGTATTTTTAAAAAAAAAGACAAACTAGATTAAAAACAAATCATGTACTTATATGAAGTACAGAACAAATTGGAACATTGTCAATACTACTTACTGCCCGTTGTGCTACTGGCATGTAGGGCAGCGAAGGAAGATCCTCCATCCCTGGTGGTGTTCGGGGCTTCCTTCATCATGTCAGTAGCTCTCTCTTGGTTTTTACTACTGTTAGTCATGCAGTTCCCAAGTGGAGTCTTGGGAATACCATTGCACTCAGATGTAGAAAGATTCTTCATTGCTATTTCCATAACAATTTTATTTTGCCAGTCAGAGTTGTTAGCCCTGAGCTGAACCCCTGAACCTGGAGGACCATGGACCACTATTAGTCAGGCCTTTGCTCTTTGACCTATTTGGCATGGATAACCCCATCAAGAGCCAAAGCATAAAGCTCAGACTCCAGCCAGCATAGCTCTCTGGGTCATTGAAGAATGCAAGACTCCAAACCATGACAAGATTGTGGTCCTCTTGGAAGTATCAATGCTACTACAGTACTATAAATCTGTATTAATTCCTAATTATTGACAGGAATTCATCCATTTTTATGTTACCATGTTTCTTGATTGACTACAAATGGGACAAAATCAGTGCAGATTGCTTTCATACAATATAATCAATGATTGCATCTTCCAAATCTTCATTTTCACTCCAGGCCACTACTGGCATCTCTAAGCCTGAATGCCTGAGATTGCAATGAGCAAAACATTTTTGAATTCTCCTGCTTATTTCTCACCAGCTATCAGTTACAAAAAAAAATCATTGCTTTTTAAACACAAGTGAATGCAACTGATACTATTGAAAAACAGTTTGCTCGAAGTACGGCGCAGTGTCTAACGGCCACATTTCAGACACTAATAGAAACTGTTTGGCAAAAGTCTCCTGCCTCAATTAAGTGAGAGTATCCCAAATAAAGCAAATATTCTCCTTTTACTTTCAACCAATCACATCACATGTCAGTCGACTATTTTCTTGATTAGTTTTATCTTTAAAGAGTTAGTTGTCCCAAATAAGTGGCTGCCTGATTGACTAATGGTCCAATTAACTGGAAGTCACTACATACCCAATGACTTGGCCTCCACAGCTATCTGCGGTGATGAATTCCACAGATTCACCACCATCGAGCTAAAGGAATTCCTCTTTGACTCTGCTGTAAAGGGGCATCCTTACATTCTGTCTGAGGTAATGCTCTCACAATTCATACTTAACAGAAAAAGCTTTCATTCCTGATACCTATTGATTGAAATGACTTCAAATGCTATTTGTCCTGACATTTTGTGGTGGCATCTTGTAGATTCTGAGCTCAACTAGTCTTCTGCCTTGTCTCTCATTTTCTAATTTGGTGCAAATTATATTTTAGATATGGAAGGTTGTACCTACTAAATCAAAACCATTCATAAACTGGTTTCACCACTGAGATAAAAATCTAAATATTTTATAGCAGGCACAAGGTTTGTACTTTGGTTTTCTTTGTATTAGTAATTTAGGATCAAATTCCACCTCCGATTAGCTGTGACCTATGTTGTAACTTGGAGGATTGTTTACTCTGGAATCAGTTAAATGTGCTTTGAAATTGGTTCCAGTATAATTTCATTAACTGAAAGTAAGTGTTAAATGATTAATCAGTTCCTGATCTGGATTTTCTGTCTTGTGGATTGAGCTTTTGAATTTTTCTCCACTATAGTCAATTGACGTGTGATGTGATTAGTTGAAAGTAAGATGAGGATATTTCAATTTAGCTTCCTACTCCTTTAATTAAGCACTACAGTAGAAATCTGAAAGTCACTGTGCCTCATGTCTCCAATATAATCGGAGAGCCTTGTTTAAAATCTGACTTGGAAGGAGACTGACCAAGTGAACTAATGTGCTCTCTCCAGTTTTAAATTGAGTTCAATGATGTTGGGGGTGGTTCAACTGTCCAGCTTCTCGCCCATAGACAATTCTATATGAGGAGTCTGAGAGTGGTTTGTGTTTGATATGGGAATGTCACATTAGTGCATTTAAAAAGTGCAGTATTGCATAATTCAACTCTCAGTACTCTTACCACAGTGATTAAGTAGAGTAAAAGTTGCAGTACTGCAAAATTGTTGATCCCAATGAGCACAGAATAGCTGACAAAATGAATGGGGGGGGGGAATCAACAGTTATGCATTGTAGTAGAATTCTACATTCTTACTATCCAATGTTTTTGAATTGGGTATGCTATGTGAGTTGCTCCCATGATGAATCTACTCTATATGCCCCTCATAAAGTAATGAGCCGCAAGTGTTCATCATCCTCTAATATTCCTTTGAGTACAACCCCAATCAGCCAATCTGTCCTTGTATCCGAACCTATTCATTCCAGGCAACAAACTAGTAAATCGCTTCTGCTTTTGTTATAGCTCTAGTACATATAGTGTAGTGACCAGAACTGCATGCAATAATCCCCTAACCAATGGACTTGAGATCCCCAGGACTTTAAACTCTTTTTGCCCCTATGGTAACTATCATATGCTCTATTTTATTTAGAAGGTATTTATTAAAAGGAAATCAGTTATTACTGTACCAACCTGAGTTTCACATTGAATCTGTCAGGTGCAAAAATTGGGTACAAAAAAGCTGAATTGACTCCTAACATTTCATCCATGCTATTGTTAGCTTGATGTCATTTTAATAACCTTGTTTTCCATCTTTGCGGTAATTTTTTTTGTAGGAGACAAAGTAAATTTGTAATTATGTCGATTACCCATACGTTATGGATTGACAAAACATGAAGTTGACTTTTCTGTTTGTTCTTTACCACCCTGTCCTTGCACCTTATACTAAAAATTTTCAATACTTCAGGTTTTCTTAAGCTGCAGGTGATGTTGATAAGAATTGACTGATCATTTATCCCTGGTTCTTTTTTAGGTGGGAGAAAGCCTTCTCCTTCAGTGCAACAGATTACCTCTCTGAGAAAAGTCCATTGATTTGTTTCATTTTTAAATTTTTCATCAATGCTGCAAAATAATTCTCTATGTTCAATGGAATGGTCCCTTTTTAATAACATGTAGTAATTTCCAGCAAGAATATGTTTGAAGTATTTGAATGACCTTCCTATTTTATTGATTATCATCCTGACATTCAGAATAGTATCTTAATAGGCAGCCATTTGCCAAATTGCAGAACAGTTGGACCAGTATTTGACTATGGTGAATTGCAGAGTTAAATAGTCACACTCAAATCTAGTTTCAAGCCACTTAGTGCGGTGCCTCTTTTCAAAAAGTAGTGTACAGCTGATTACCAGTGTCTGTAACTGGTGGCATAGAAACTGATTATTTGGATACAATAGGGTCTTTTAAGACTCTCTTGGATGGATACATGGAGCTTAGAAAAAAGAGGGCTATGGGTAATACTAGATAATTTCTAAAGTATGTGTTCGGCACAGCATTGTGGACCGAAGGACCTGTATTGTGCTATAGGTTTTCTATGTTTTGACTCGCTCTAGTCTGCCAATAGTCAAACATACATTTATTCTAATTCTATATATCACTTTATTCTTTCCCCACGTTCTCATCAATTGCTCCCTCTCCTCCAGATTCCACCACACACCTACACTCAAGATTCAGGTTGTTCTGTCTATCCAAGTGCACTTGAGGTGGTGAAACTCAGTGTTATTTCTGTGTGCCGTCGAGTCATTGTCGACTCATGGCGGCCCTAAGGATAGCGTAGTCCTCAGGTTATCATCCAGCATGTACTATATTATGTAATGGGAAACTCGTTCAATATGAAACTGATTTCAAGATAGTCATTTGTCAAATTGTATGCCATCTTTGGCTGCTTTCCCTTTTACATTGATCTAAAGTAGACTAGCTGAAGATTGAAGATGTGCATTTTGTTACTAGACTTACCTGAAAATTAACAAGGTAAATTTTATGTTGCTGAATCCCCTTGCTAGTTTGCTTCATCGCAGCACTGTTCCTCTGAGTAATTTTTAAGAGCCTGCATGGTGAATATGGATTGAAAGCTGGTTGTCGCATGGAGAAGGAAGTTCAAATAAATGGGTCCTTTTAATGCTGAAACAATGTAACTTGTAGAGTACTCTGGGAGTTGATTCTTATCCCGCAGCTGTTTACTATTTACATTATGACTTGGATGGAACAAGTGGATTCCAGTTAATTGGATGCATGTGGATCAGTACATTTTGCACCAATTAAGAAGCTGCCCCAATTAGCCAAAGTTTCATGGAAATAGTTAAAAATGGGTGTGTATATATGTATGTGTGTGATACAATATGTATTTAAATGAAATATAGAGCAAATTAGAACACTACCAATACGACTACAGTACTATAAAGATGTATTAGTTACTAATAGTTAATTTTGACTGTAAACAAAATCTACACAGACACCTAGTGCCTATGATGAGCTGCCTTCATTGCATTCCTGCATGAAGTAGCATCAAAAATAACTATTTATTAAATTTGGCATCCAGTGCAATTGACTAACGTAACACAAGCACATACAACTGATGCTATTACAAATGCATGTGACTGGCACAAGTTTAAAAACTGTTTAGCGACAATCTGTCATCCCAATTAGGCAGCATAGTATCATAAATAAGCGACGGGAATCCCGGCTATTTTCTCGATTAGTTTTTGTTCTTTGTCCCAAATAAGTGGCTGTCCTGATTAACTGAGGGCCCAATTACCGTAGATTCTGGACTACAGAGCGCACCTGATTAAAAGCCGCTGGCTCTAATTTTAGAAATAAAATCAATTTTTTAATTGTACAGGCCGCACTGGATTTTAGGCCGCACCAGATTTTCGGCCGCAGGTGTCCCACGTTGTAGTATGAGATATTTACACAGAAAGATATTACACGTGAGGATTTTTTAATTTTTAATTAAATCCATACGGTAACAAAAACAAATACATATTGCAAATGCTTTTTTTCGAACCGTGCCCGTAACGCGGCTACTTTTAAATATACGTTGCGTATACTTCTTTACTGAACTACATTCCAATATCTCCTAACGACTGGTAAAAAATATATATACTGCAGCCTACCAGGAAAAGTTATTGATCGCCTTTAACTTAAAAAGCAGCGTTCGCTCAGATCCAAAGCCGCTCGCGTAATGCGCTCCCTCCCTCCGTCCCGTTTTATCGCAAACTGGCATTTTTCCCACAAGACGCGGCGAAACCGGGTGTGACGTCATAGCATCCCGCGATGTAGTACAGAAAACAAATATAGTTAAAACTCTTCTAACTTTAACTAGAAAATGAATTACTAAGCGAAAATATTATAAACTAAATAACTGCCATAAAGGCAGCACAATGCTTTTCTTCGAGTGTTTTCCATGTTGATGAGGGTGAGTACAAATGACTGATTTACAATAATTTAATTGTGAAAGTGCGCTTGATTTATCGTACAATTTCATTGGACCTCTGTGAACTACTCATCAATTTTATTGGTCTACTGTTATGAGGCAAAATGTTTACGAGGCGGCATGAAAAAAATCATGTATTAGCCGCTCCGTTTTAAAGGCCGCAAAGTTCAAAGCTGTTCAAAATGTGGGAAAAAAGTAGCGGCTTAAAATCCGGAATCTACGGTAATCAGAATCAACTGTATTTGCAAGTTTGCTGATGATACAAAACCAGGTGGAAGGGCATACTGTGATTTTAAAAGCACTCATTCTGTACCAGGGTGTAGATAGTGACTGGGCAAAAACTCGGCAAATGGAGTTTGAGGCAGTGAGAGGTCATGAATTTCAGTTAGATTAATCAAAAGGTGGATTATTATCTAAATGGAGAGAGATTGCAATTAGTTGAAGCTTCAAGGGATCTAGGTATTCTAGTACATGAATTACAAACATTTATTGGAAAGGTGTTCAAGTTTTAGATTATGGAGGTTTTAAAGATGGTGAGTGGTGGTGAGTCTATATCTGGAATACTGCCCAGTTTTGAATTGCATGCCTACTAAAGGATATGGCACTGAATGCAGAATACACTTTTATCCTGGCTCCTTCCCCTTTCCTTTCCAGTCCCAACGAAGGGTCTTGGCCCAAAATGTTGACTGTTTATTCATTTTAATCAATGCTGCCTGACCTGAGTGCCTTTAGAATTTTATGTGTACAGGTTTCCCCCGCTATCTGAAGATAGAGCGTTCCTATGAAACCATTTGTAAGCTGAAATGCCCTAAAGTGAAGAAGCAATTACCATTAATTTATATGGGAAAAATTCTTGAGCGATCCCAGACCCACCCAATCTTACCAAATAACACATAAAACCTAAAATAACACGAACGTATAGTAAAAGCAGGAATGATATGATAAATATACAGACTATATAAAGTAGAAATATTGTATGTACGGTGTAGTTTCACATCATAATGGGGAAGTCAACAAGCCAAAATCGATTTGGAGAAAAAAAAATCGGTGCGTACATGCCTACGCACGTACACACATGCGCACACAACTGCCTGCACAAGGCTTCACGGCCGTGGTAGTCTTTCTCGGGGTAAACACACGTATAAAGGGGCGTCTTTTTTTGTAAAAGCGGAAGTCCTCTTTGGTTAGGAAAAACAGGTACTAATGTAGGTTTTTTTGTAACAGCGAGCTATCGTAAAGCGAACGTTTGAAAACGGGGACAACCTGTATTGCTCTAGCATTAAGTGAGGATCCATGGGCCCCAGGTTGGGACCCCCTGCTGTAATAGAACGGAGGCAGTGTAAGGAGATTTGCTAGTGAATTCCAGGCTGAAGGATTGTCCTGTCAAGAGAGGCTGGCATTTTAGGTCTGTATTCCTTGGTACATGAATCGAGTGCTGCTCATTTAAAGTTAGGCTGCTTATTTAAAAATGAGTAGAAATTTCTTGCTTAAGATTGGTGAATTTTTGTAATTCTCTGCCCCAGGGAGCAATGGAAGCCAAACCATTACATATAATTAAGATGGAGAGTTCAAATCAGCTGAGGTCAACCATGATCATATTAAATAGCAGAGTGGTCTTGAGGGACTTGGTGGCCTGCTCCTTTTTTCTTCTTGCGTTCTTATTATTTCAGCTCATTAGCTAAGGCGGAATACCTGCTATTCTTAAGTATTAACTATAGGATAATTCATAAAACCAATTTGGATTTCTAATTGCCAACCCCAAGCTAGCATTAAATAGTGCTTTACTTTTCACATAAAATGTACACTGAAGACCTTGAAACATCCAAACCAAATATAAATTCAGCTAAAATAAAGCAATATTGTGTTTTGTCTTGATGACGACAATATTTATCTTAAAAAAAGAACTGATTATTTTGTCATCTAGCCTTGGTCTCCAATTTATGATTTTGCAAGAAATGCTTATTTATTATCTTTAGATAACTCCACTTGACTACCTTCTATCTTCCATCATTCATGTTCTTGTAATTTTTGTGTTTGTGAAGCGGGTTACTTTTCAGCAGAAGAATTTTATATAAACCAATGGATGTTGTTCCTTCCTTTCTCAGAAATCAAATATTTTGGTAATAGTTAAGCTGTAGGCTTCTGTTTATCTTGCCTTTATCTTTCTGTTGTGGCCTCTGTAAACTAGACCTTGTGACATAATGTGACCCACAGTGCTATGTTTAAAGTTGCTGTTTTCTGTAACTGTATCCAAAATTGTTTGTGGCATGGGAATATTAGAGTCTGCCAAACACTTAAATGGAAATTTATATCCAGAGAAATACAGGAGTGGTTAGCTGTTACTGTAGTACTGAGGAACTCACAAATGATGCACTTAGATAGGAAAAATGCCACCTGGAGAGGATTTGATATGGCTGTTACCCACCGACAGTACCACGAGAAGGACAGGACTCTTTACTAACGTGTGTGTGTGTGTGTGTGTGTGCGCGCACACATTATCTTAAATGATTATCGCCTATTTTGCTAATGATATACTTGGTACTGATTCCCTGCTCCGACACATTGCTTTGTTCCTTAAACTTAACTAATGTGCTCATGTTGCATTTTGGTATAACTTCAAACTCCTCACCTTTCTGCAAGACCTTTGTTTCATATGTATGATGTCACTGTTAAACACCACCATGACAGAAGAGAGAATATGATATAATAAAATGACTTAAGTAAATATTAATTTCAGTTTAAATAAAACTGAAAGATTATCTTCTACCTTGTCAACTTAACATTCAGGTTGACTTGGAATCTGCAGTGTGTGCTTTATGTTTACACTGTGAATGTTCATTTTACTGCGTCTATCCCCTGCTTCCCTCCCCCCCCCCCCCACATATTGCTACAAAATAAAAGTTTCTATTGGTATAATCCCTTTGCACTAAAGCCTGAAATGAGCTTCAAGGAGCATTGTCAAACAGAACTTGATTCTGGGTCACATATGAGAAATTGCAAATGAGAGAAATCATGAAAAGGATGACTGAAGTGGGATTTAAGAAAGCTTTGAGATGCTCATTTGGAGAGGTTCTGATGGTATTGGGTTTGCTGACTGCAAAGATTTAAACTCAAATGAAGATCTAAAGCTCTATCTGAATACGGATAGCTACAAGTACCCTCACTAAAAGGTTGTTCTGTAGCTACTTACTCTTCAATGGCTGCGTCTTTTCCCTATTTATCCTCCACTGTGAATTTAAATATCAATACCCACTATCTGTGTGGTGGAATTCTTCTCCACCAAGGAGGAGATATTTCCAGCTAACAAAGTAGTTTAAACATTTCCAAAGCAAAGTATTTCCAAAACAGGTACAATTCCTGTAAGGTAGAAAGACATACAAATGAATTGTAGATAAGGCAGGGGACTGGCTTCTAGCCAGACAGTCTTTCTGTCATCACAAAGTACACTGCAGATGCTGTGGTCAAATCAACACGTACAAATAAGCTGGATGAACTCAGCAGGTCGGGCAGCATCCGCTGAAAGGAGCAGTCAATGTTTCGGGCCGAGACCCTTCGTCAGGACTCATGTCTTTCTGTCATTCTTCTTGCTGTTCTGTGACCATTCCTAACAAGCCTGACTGCTCTCTTGCATTTATATTGTTTCTCTGCCACTTGGATGACTTCACACTTGTGATATTTTCAGATACCTTTGTATACAGTCTAAAAGCTTCTGGTGACAAAGTTCTCAGATGTCCATAATTAATGCTGTGAAGCTGACTCTGAGCACTCAAATCTTCCAACTATTAATAGCTCAATTATTTGATGTGCTAAGTGATACCAATCTGGTCTGCAAGCTTCCTTGAACGAAATAGCCTAGCCAGAGTTATCTGGTTTGAAACTAAAACCCATTGTCTTACAGTGCATCTCTAGACCAGTCAGCCCAAGTGCTGTTGGCCATTGCTGTATGTTCAGCAATCTGCCCTTTTAACTTCAGACTGATTGCTTGCCATTCACATGAACAACTGACAACTGGCTTCCGTTTATGGCAAGAAGCTGAACTAAGAATATTGGTTGGAAGTTTAACTTAAAAAAACTACTCTTTGATCTCTACAAGTGTCAGCTGCTTCATTAGAAAGGCTCAGGGTTATACATGGTGACATTAATGTACTTTGATAATAAACTAAATAAACTTTGAAGCCAATAGTTGAACAGTGTTTCTCTGCTGTGTGACTATCTGTGATTAAGAAGTCAGAATTAGAGAAGCACAGTGCTGTAAGGAATGGACTTGGCGTGTTTTAGGCCTAAATGGATTGGAAAGCAAGGATGAGAATTTTAATCAATGTTACCTGGAACTAATAGCAAGAATAAGGTGAGGCAGCTGAACTAAACTTGCTGCAAGTTTGGACATGTAGACCTGTGTTCATTGAAGGCCAGCCTGGAGGAGAATATAATGGCCGTGTCTGTGCTTAACTTTCCTTTCGATACAATCTTCATCTGCAGACAATTTGAGGCAATGCTGGCGTTGGGTAATTAGGAAGGTGGACAGAGTTCTGTGGTCCTTGGCTCATCGTGGAAGTAGACATGACATGCAGGTTGCAAACAGTCTCGTCCACTTTTGGACAGTTGTTTAAGCATTAGGGACAGTTTTGCCAGACTAAAGGTACTGGCATTGATTCTCCCTGTAATTTGCAGAAGCATTAACAGAATAGTTACTTGGCAATGTAAAGATAAAATAGGATCACAGGGAAACCTTGAGGTCTCATCAATGTATATGTGGAAATTTGCTGTGTTTTCAAGTAAATCTTCCTGAGGGGTAATAGATGAGAACTAGTGAGCCAGTTTCAGCTCCCGGTTCCCACCACTTCCTTTAAGGAGTTTGTACATTCTCCCTGTGACTGCACAAATGTGCTCAGCTTTCCTTGCACAATCCAAAGATGTACCAGTTGGTAGGTTAATTGGAGATTATAAATCAGAATCAGGTTTATTATCATTGGCATGTGTTGAGAAATTTGTTAATTTAGCAGCAGTTCAATGCAATACGTGATGTAGAAGAAGAAAAAATAATGTAAATCAATTACAGTATGTATATTGAATAGATTAAAAACGAGCAAAAACAGTTTTTAAAAAAAAAAGTGAGGTAGTGTTCACGGGTTCAATGTCCATTTAGGAATCAGATGGCAGAGGGGAAGAAGCTGTTCCTGAATCACTAAGTGTGTGCCTTCAGGCTTCTGGACCTCCTACCTGACAGTAACAGTGAAAAAAGGGCAAGCCCTGGCTGGGGGTCCTTAATAATGGACACTGCTTTATGAGACACCTCTCCTTGAAGATGTCTTGGGTACTTTGTAGGCTGGTACCCAAGATGGAGACGACGAAATTTATGACCCTCTGCAGCTTCTTTCGGTCTTGCGCAGTAGCCAGCCTCCATACCAAACAGTGATGCAGCCTGTCAGAATACGCTCCACGGTATATCTATAGAAGTTTTTGAGTGTATTTGTTGATATATGAAATCTCTTCAAACTAATGAAGTATGGGTGCTGTTTTGCTTCCTTTATAACTGCATCAATATGTTGGGACCAGGTTAGGTCCTCAAAGATCTTGTCACCAATAAACTTGAAATGGCTTACTCTCTCCACTTCTGATCCCTCTGAGGATTGGTATGTGTTCCTTCGTCTTACCCTTCCTGAAGTCCACAATCAGCTCTTTCGTCTTACTGACGTTGAGTGCCAGGTTGTTGCTGCTGCACCACTCCACTAGTTGGCATAGCTCACACTCTCATCACCATCTGTGATTCTGCCAACAATGGTTGTATCGTCAGCAAATCTATAGTTGGTATTTGAACTATGCCTAGCCACACAGTCATGGGTATAGAGAAACTAGAGCAGTGGGCTAAATTGTCCCATGATTAGGCTAGGGTTAAAACTGGGGTTGCTGGGTGGTATGGCTGAAAGCGCCTACTCTGTGTGGTAACTCAATAATTGACACAAATGAATTGGTTCAAGGGTGAGAATATAAAAATAAAATGCATTACTGGCTCAAAAGCAATAGGTGTGGAATAATGAGTGACCCCTCCCTGTTGGATTATTGTGTCGGGCTTTCACGAAGGATGGTGCTGTTGACTGAACTAAAGGCTACAGACAGGTCAAGGATGAAAAACATCTTTATTGGGATGTGATTTGCTACATTGTTCCAAGCCATTTCAAACTAATGTTTCTTAACAGTAAGATGGTAGCATGCTTGGATGAAGTGGCCAACCAAAGGTGTTTTTGTCATTTTTATTTAAATGTCTTTATGTTCGCAAGATAATGCTGGAAATTGGGAATTTCAAGTACTGTAGGTCTACCCCATCTACCCCTTTAACAGAGGAGCTGGACTTGGTGCAGACTGTATCGCTGCGATGGAGGCAGTGTGCAGGCTAACAATGAGTGATTGTCTTGGACATTTTTCTTGTGATTGCAAGACCCTTTTGGACATTGGTAATGAAAAATGCTGCAAGTTCGGTTCATTGCTAAGACTGATGGCGGGGGAGCTGCCTGGCCTCAGTTATAGTGAGGTCTAGGCCCTGTGCTGCAGGCTTACCTGTTGCAGCAGTCCAGGAGGGGAGATGTTGGAGGACTGGCCACTCCCATTGGCACTGTCTTCCAGTGTTCACTTGGTGGACGATGAGCTGGATTGTGTGCATGCATATGTTCTTGCCAACAACACCCATGTACTATCAATTTACAAGACGTGTCTCTTGGGGACCTGGGCTATATATTTTTTTGTGTGACTGTATGTTTACAAGACTGTATGTGTCTTGTGCTGTGTATGACTGTTGGTACTATTTTGCACTTTGACCCCAAAGAAGCTGCTTTGTTTGTCTGTTTATGAATGTTCATGTATGTTTGAATGATATTAAACTTGAATTTGAACTTAATCAAAACTGGTTGACTGCAATTTAACAAGAAACTCCAAAGTACGTGTGTTGCCATGGGTATACACCGTTGAAATGAAATACTGTAGCTTAAGTATTTTGAGAAATACCTTTTAACTTGTGCACTAAAAAATTGGTGAGATGTGATGCTGGGCAATACTAGAGGACCTTCTTTATGGTGAGTGGGGGAAAGTTTAGGGGAGATGTTAGTTTTTTTTAACATATATAGTTGTAAGTGTCTGAAATATACTGCCAGGGATGGTGGTTGAGGCTGATATAATGGAGACATTTATTTTTTAAAAAAAAGGCACCTGGATATAAGAAAAATGGAGGTAGGAGGAAAGAGTTTGATTGTGAAGTAGGTATATATTGGTCAGCAGAACAATGTAGACAGCAGGGCCTCTACTCTATGTTCTATGAGATGATGAGGATTGCTGGTAGAATGGTAAGGAGGACATTGGATGAATTGGAAATGTTTCAAAAACAATTCCTTGACAAGATGGACACAAGTTTGAGAGACTACACATTGAAGGACATTGACAGGAAGGTTATAGAACATAGAAAGTTACAATACTGATAGAACATTGCATTAGTGACAGACAGTTTGGTCCACGTTGTTGTGCCCATCTTGATGTCAATTTGTACCTCATGTTCTCCTCCTTTGTATTGTCCATATCCCTCCATTCCATTCATGTCTATCTAAAAGCCTTTTAAATGTCACCAAAATGCCTGCTTCCACTAGGACCCCAGGAACCTATTCCATGCGCTTGCCACTAAGTTTAAAATAAAATCTACTTGCCCAGCACTTTTCCTTTAAACTCTTGCACCTCCCCTTGCCCCACACCCAGCTTTCTAATGAACATCCTCTGGTGTTTGATGTTTTCACCTTCTGGCTGTCTACCCTATCCATATGTGTGTCTCATTTTAAGCCTTTCAGGGTTCCCCTCAGCCTCCTTTGCCCGGGGGAGGACACCCCAAATACATCCATCCTTGCTAGCTTGTAACAATCCAAACAGCATTCTGGTAAATCTCTTCTGCACCCTCTCCACAGTTCCCACGTCTTTTTACTGTGGCGACCACAACAGTTGACAGTACTTTGTAATGCTGTAGAGCTGCTGCTTGGCGTTATTACTCTTGTGCTCGATACCCTGACCAGTGAAGGCCAGCGTGGCATATGCTGCCTTTACCACCTTGTCCACTTGCATAAGCACTTTCAGTGAACTATGTACCTTCATCACAAGATCTCTCTGTACCTCAATGCCATTAAGGGGTCAATCATTAACTTTCATTTGCCCTTCTAAAGAGCAGCATCTTGCACTTGCCAGAATTACACTGCATCTGCCGCTTCTCTGCTCATTCTCTGGTAATTTAAATTGTGCAGTCAATTGAGTGAGCCTTCATACAAATTCATAAACAGGTACCCACTGCTAAATAAATCCCAGGGGAAAAGTTGTCATATCCTGTCAAACTCTTCATTATGTTATTACCAATGAGTCAGAAAATTGCTTTAAATTCAATGCATGTTTATGTCTGCTGCAAATTTCTCGTAAACCACTTCAAATGGTTGGAGTTCCACACGTACAAGAGATCAATGTTTTTGTGTATAATTCCAGAGACCTCTTTCTTAAAAAAAAGATATCAGAAATTACCTGCTGTTCGTACTAGTTATTGATTACTTGTCTATGCACTTAGTGTATCTGAGCTATTAGTAACATTCCAGAAACTAAGGTCTAAGTAATATACTAACTTTCAGGTAGGAGTACAAGTTAATAATGAAGTGAACTTCACAACAAACTTTGGAAAATGTGAATTAGACTCTAATAAAACCACACCGAATGGGGGTGGGTGGGGGAAGAACTTGCTGTGGTATCAAATAAATTCGGTTTTTGGGATGTGGATATTGTTGATTGTATTAGTTCTGCCATCCTAAATTGCCCCAACAATGTACTGATTACTGCTGTTCTTCCTTACTGCAACAAGCAAGGAGACCATTCAGCCTATCGAGTCCATGTTAACTCCTGGCAGAGCAAACTCACCCCCATCTTATTTCCATTGCCCTAATATTTATGCGCGCGCTCTCTCATCCCCATCACTTTCCCAATGATTTTCTTACTAACTTGCACTAAGGGGTAATTCATAATAACAAAGTAATAAGGCAGCTACGGGATACATGGTGAAACCGTGGTATCCACTGGAGCTCTTTGCAATAAATGGGGGAATGTGCAGGCAGACCAAGGTCAAGATCCTTAGAGCTGAGGCAGCATCTGTAGTTGTATCAGCATGTCACTAGTGAGAGTGCTTTCAAAATGTGGTTACATATCAACTTCCATAATTTAAAACAGCTTTGAAGAAAGCTGTGTTTAACTTGGGAGTATAACGTGCAAGTTGGTGAAGTGTTTCCATATGCCATTTGGACAAGGATTGTCCTTGTTTGTAGAGACAGCAGCTTTAGGAAGTGCTTTGAAATAAACTAAGCATGAAATGGCTGTGCATCATGTAAATTGTGAGACCTTCAGTCTCAGTGCTGTGGAACTTCTCATGGATGTTTGAATCAGTACTTAATACTGTCCTGGGTTGGCTGGGTGAAGAAGGGGTGACTATTTATGTGCAGCTCCAATGGGAATGATCAAATATTCCTATTTAGGGCTGCTATGCTGACCAACTGGTGGGAGTGTGCATGGACATCTTCAAACTTCCGCTGCTGTATTTGGAGGCTCCCAACCTCAAAAGAGTGACAATCATACCGGTAAGATTAGGGATGAGCTACCTCAACAACTATTGCCCAGAGGCACTTGCATCTACTGTGAAGTGCCTTGAGAGGTTAGTCATGGCTTTATTCAACCCCTGCCCAAGCAAGGACCTGGACCTGCTATCATTTGCGTCTTGCCATAAGAGCAGATGTAATCTCACTCACTCTCTACTCACCGAGTCAAGAGCAATACCTACACTAGGCTGCCGTTTATTTACTACAGCTTGGCATTCAACAGAATCATTCCCTCATTTCTAATCAACAAGCTGCAAAGCCTGGGCCTCTGCTTCCACCTGCAACTGGATCCTCAACGGACACATGTCAAGAATGTGTGCTTGGTCCATTGTTCTACTCTTCTACAACCACGATAGTATAGCAAGACACAGTTCAAATGCCATCTATAAATTTGCTGATGACACAACTCTTATTGGCATAATCTCAGATGGTGATGAGGAGGCGTACAGGAGTGCCATAGATCAGCTGGTCGAGTGGTGTTGCAGCAACAACCTTACTCAACATCAGTAACACCAATGAATTGATTGTAGACTTTAGGAAGGGGAAATTGAGGGACCACGCACCAATCCTCATCGAGGGATCAGAAGAGGAAAAGGGTGAGCAGTTTCAAGTTCCTGAGTGTCAACATCTCTGAGGATCTATCCTGGGCCAACATATTAATGCAGTTCCAAAGAAGGCATGATGGTGGCTATATTTCATTAGGAGTTTAAGGAAACTTGTTACATCACCAAAGATGCTCGCAAATTTCTGCAGATGTACCATGGAGACCATTCTAACTGGTTGCATCACTGTCTGGTATGGAGGGGCTGCAGAACAGGATCAGAAAAAAGCTGCAGAAAGTAGTAAACTTTGTCAGCTCCATCATGGGCGCTAGCGTCCC
This sequence comes from Hemitrygon akajei, assembly GCF_048418815.1. Taxonomy (NCBI): domain Eukaryota; kingdom Metazoa; phylum Chordata; class Chondrichthyes; order Myliobatiformes; family Dasyatidae; genus Hemitrygon; species Hemitrygon akajei. The sequence continues at coordinate 35,457,525 of NC_133125.1, forward strand.
CAGCATTGAGGGGCACCTTCAAAAGGCGATGCATCAAAAAGGCAACATCCGTCAGTAAGGACCCCCTTCACCCAGGACCTGGCCCTTCCCATTGCTACCATCCAGGAGGATGCAGAGACACACATGTATCCTTGAACACTGCCTCAGTATTTTTTCCTCATTTTTAAAAAAAAACTAATTTAATTTTCTTTAATTTATACATGCTTATTGTAACTTGTAGCTATTGTGTATTGCAATGTACTGCTGCCACATTAAAAAAACAATTTTCATGACGTGCCAATGATATTAAACCTGAATCTGATTCATTCATCTGAGTTCACTAGTGGTGTAAGTATGGTAACTGTCGGAACTGGATGAAGTCCTTTTTAAAAAAAAATTCTGTGCCCCATTTTTGTTTGTTACGGTGGAAATAATATGCAGGGCACTTCTTGGGTCTAGTATTTAGGATTTCTTGCTTTGTTTTTGTGTTATTACCAGATAGATTAAATTCCTTATTAGTGTTCTACATAAAATGAAGCCTAAATTAATATGTCTGATTTGAATGTAAAACGACAAACTTAACTGTCCATCTAGATAGATACGTTAATTGGTTCAGGACCAGTGGAGGATGTTACTGTATTGCTTCTGCATCTTGGTTGATCATGCTTTAAATAAATGTACATGTTTCATGGTCAATTCTGGGAGTGATAGTCGCACACTTAAAATAAATAAATTTAAAATTTTTCCTTTGGCCACCAAGTACCTGTATTTTCCGTTATTTGCATGGAAGTGATTATGAATTGGCCATAAATTTCACAGATGATTGAAACCAGGTATCCTCTGTATCCTTAACAGTTAGGTTATCACTAGAGAACTCAGTCAACCTCCCAAACTTAAGGTTTGAATTAGCATTATTGAAAGTTAAGATTGCAGGTCCATCACATGCATACAACTTTGGGTAATATTGACTGATGGTTTGAGATTGTTGCTTTCTTTTCCCGAAGGGTTTGAGCATAATAGCAAATGCTGGTAAAGCGTCGTTCTTGTCAACTTGAGGTCTCTATGGTGGAGTTCGGTTGTTAGTTTAATGGAGCTACTCTTATTCATACCAAAATTCAGTATCTGATTTAAAGAAGATTGAGTCTACTCCTCTTCTCCCTCTATGTTGAGTCTTGTCTTGGTGGATTCCTTCATATAGCTGTAGAAAAAGTAGCTTTACTCCAAGGTGTGTTGGAGTTGGACTGTATCATGACAACTGTGTTGTGATATCAGGGTGGAATGCTGTGATGATTGTGTTTCATTTGATTATGACCCAAGCTGCTTTTGTTAAATGAATGTATGTAATATTGTGTTGCCAGGGAAGGGTGATTCACATACTCAGGTTGTTTGTGACTTTACTGCTGACCCATTTCATGAATAAATGAGGCTTTCTAGACAAATGTCCACTTGGCAGTTTGAACTTGAAGGGTCAAGATTCAAGATCTGAAGAAACAATTATTTTGTTCTCCTTTACGCTGTATGCTAGAAATGACAAATTTGCAACACAACGAACGGTTTAAATCGTCATCTGATTAAAATATACCAGGAGGTCTAATTTGTTCAAAGAAGCAATTTTGGCTCATGCTTTCATGGGCTGCAACTTTAATTATGCCAGTGAGCATTTTCTCCCACTGTGGCCTCTACATACTTACGAATGCGTCCTTTGCTGCTATTTGAAAATGTTGGATTCTTTTGCCAGTGAGCAGAGGGGAAAGTTCCATTGTGCTTTTGATCAGATGTTCATTCAGATCTTCCGCTATTAATACTTCAAAAGTTATGTATTAACAGTTAAAGTGAATAACTGTCTTTATCTTAGAAAATAAGGGTTTTGGTACCCATCAGTCAACTTGTAGTGGAGTTGGGAATTTCTTTATTGTGACGTTCATATTCTGCATAAGTTTTTAAAAATCTAAATTCAGATCCCTTGTAGAATATATTTGTCGGTAGGCAAATGATTCTTGTCCGAACTAAGATTTGTTATCCGCTTCTACAAGCGCTGATAGTAAAGATGATATTACCATAATATGCAGAGTTTGATTTCTCCGTCTGCGTGTCTTTCTGGGGCTACATATCTTGTTTAGAAACAGCAAAGCACTCCTGTCATGAAAGTTTTGTCAATAGTACACGAAAAGATTATCTTCAAAAACCAAATGAACTCATGAAAGGTTAATGGTGCATTTTGTATCATGTTGCTTTTTCTTTTTGCGAAAGATGATCCTGAAGGTCAGAGTAACATTTGAGATCATCTAGAGTAAATTAAATTGAATAATTTATGTAATCCAGACAAAAGGAAGAGTTTAGATGGAAACTTAATTAAACTCCTTTCTTTTCCTTAACAGATTGGGTCCCTGAAAGACTACTACCACTTTTATCATAGTAGGACAATGAAGCGTTCAACTATTTCTAGTAGAGGAACACATAACTTCATCTCAATGGAGCCCAAGGTATGAGGATTTTTGTATTTTATTTTTAGTAAACATGAAAACCTTTGTCATAAAAGTGTTTAATAATTAATTTGTAATGTCATACAAGGATATGTTCTGAGATTGCTGAATTTGGACGAGTTGACATGTTATCTGGTAAATGAATGGGAACAATGATTAGGTTTGGGGAGTGTTCGTTAGATGATTACCATACAGATGAAACATTCATTGACCATAATTAAAGTGACACTGAAAGCTTGATCAAAGAATTCCAAACTTCTCAAAAGGGCAGTTCTCTCTGCCAGTTCTGAAGTAATAGGGTGGGGTTGCAAATTTTGTAGGTTTTCTGGCAGATAAGACTCAAGGTTTGGTGCACAATCAAGTCCAGGACAAGAAAACTGACCAAGTTAAACTTGATATTTTATTCAGCAATGTAGTAGTATATTCACTAATCCATCTTCTGTATCATTCAGTGAGTATCATTTGAGTGATGCTAGCTCTGTCATTATTCTGGAAGACTCTTAACCCAAAATATTGTAAATTATTTTACTGTTAAACACAATTGAAAGTACATGTGATATTGGATAAATTCAGCACAGAGTCAATACTGCAGTCTTGAGCATAATTCCAGAAATGTGTATGGGGGACACAGAATTTACATACCTATTAAGTTGTGACTGTGAAGATAAAATTATTGATGTTTTTAAGATATTGAAAATGTCATTTAATTCCATAAAAATATTCATCGAATTTATTAATTGAGTATTTTTTATTTCCCGATTGTTTAAATTATAAATCAACTAAACTTAACTTAAACTGAAACTGTGAAAGAATCTGCTTTGAAATGACAACTGGGCGCCTGTGGATCAGGATCTCCACTTAATCAAGTATTAGGTCCATGCCATTTTCCTAAGTTCAGGGACATTGTCCAATAACACAACAAAGAATGGACAGAGATTTAATTTCCTTCCTAGTGAGCCAATAGCAAAACACTAGGCATCAGTACTTTCCAGTAAGCCATTGAAGTATTAATACAGAAATCGGGATGTGACTTAGTTATAACACCTCATAGTATGGACAGGGAATATAGTCTGTACGTAACTTCCATTTCTTACTGTAGTTCTTTAGGAATTAATGATTAGCAGTATTTTGCATAGTTTTAAAGCTACATATTTTGTAAATGCTAAAAGGTTGTGAAAAATGAATGAGTGCCACAACTTTACTGCACCCATACAGCATGTAAAACGTTTAAATGTTTTTGTTGAACGATTACTTCTCCTTCACCCAGAATTTCACTATCATCTGTGGTGAATTTGGAAACCACACTGCATAACTGAATGTCACAAACATTCTTAATTTGCTGCATTTGTATCAAAACATAGTCGTGTTTCAGCAACCAGCACAGTCTGAATATGTGTTGGCAGCAGCCTGCAACTGTCACCATGCTTCCAGCACCAACGTAGCGTGTCCAGAACTTACCTGTGTGGCGTTGGAATGTGGGAGGAGACCCACGTCATGAGGCAATGTACAAATTCCTTACAGACGGGTGGGAATTGAACCCTGATCGCTGATGTTGTAAGAACATTACACTAACCACGTCACTACCATGCTGTCGACACAAGCTATTCATAAGGCTCACCTATGCATCCTTCCACAATACCATAAGACACATGAGCAAATTTGGTCATTCAGTTCATTGGGTCTGCTGTGATTGTGGCTGATTTATTAACCCCCGTCAACCCAGTTTTCCTGGCCTCTACCCATAAACCTTCAACAACATTATTGATCAAGAACCTATCAACCTCTGCTTTAAATATACCCAATGACTTGGCCTCCATTGCAGCCTGTAGCAATGAATTCCACATATTTACTATAGTCGGGCTAAATAAATTCCCTCTCATCTCTGTTCTAAGGGGATATATTCTGAGATGTTTATTTCTTTTATTCTGGGACTTGCCCTCTGGTCTAATACTTCCCCAATACTGGAAACATCCTTTGCATGCTCATTTGATCTGTGCCTTTCAATATTTGATAAGTTTCAATGAGATCTCCCTTTGTACTTATAAACTCCAGAGAGCCATCAAACACTCCTCATACATCAATACTTTTATCCCCAGGGTCATTCTTGTAAGCCTCTGGATCTTCGTCAATGCCAACACATCCATCCTTAGATACAGGACCCAAAACTGCTCACCATACTCCAAATGTGGTTTGACCAATGCCTTTATAAAGCCTCAGCAATCACATCCTTTCTTTTGTCTTCTAGTGCTCTCAATGAATGCTAACATTGCACTTGCCTTTCTTACTGCTATCTTAACCTGCAAATTAATCCTTGGGGAATGCTGCAGTAGGACACCCACGCATATAGAGTATTTGGGTAAAATTTAAAAAAAAATGTATGTATTTAAATTCTACCAAAATGCACGAGCAAGCATTTTCCTCTGTGGTGGTATTCATCTGCCACTTTTTTTTTGCCTGTTCTCTTAATCTGTCCATGTCTTCCTGCAGACTTCCTCAACACTAGCTGCCCTCTTTCTGTGTCATTTGCAAACTTGGCCATAAAGCCATCAACTCCATCATTCAATTCATTAATATATAACATGCAAATTAGCAGAATCATCACTGGCAAATCTCTAGGCACCAGCAGCCAACCAAAACTGTCCCCCTTTATTCCCATTCTTTGACCTGCAAGTCAGCTGATCTTCTATCCATGCTGGTACCTTACCTATAATATTATGGACTCCTACCTCATTCAGCAACCTCGTGTAGCGCCTTGTCAAAAGCCAAGGAACAACAACTACAAACTCTTGTCATTTCTGCTTGTTACCTCCTAGGGCCTTTTCTTTCAAACCCACATCCACTGGCACATCTTTCCACACTTGCGCCAACCTCAGTGAAGAATTTCCCCTCAGATTTCACTTAAACATTTCACCCTTCAACCTTAACCTATGACCTCAGTTCTAGTCTCACCCCAACCTCAGTGGGAAAAGACTGCTTGCATAATTTTGTATACCTCTATCAAACCTCCACTCATTCTCTTGTGCTCCAGGGAATAAAATCCTAATTTATTCAACCTTTTCTGATGACTCAGGTCCTTGTCTCAGCAACATCCTTGAAAATTTTCTCTTTTCCTATGGGTAGGTGACTAGAACTGCACACAATACACCAAAATTTGGCCTTACTAACATCCTGTACAACTTCAAAATAACATCCCAACTCCTGTACTCAATAAGCAGAATTATGACGGCCAGTGTGCTAAAAGATCTCTTTACAACTCTATTGACAAGTGACATTATTTTCAAGGAATTAGGGGTCTGTATTCACAGATCCTGTTGTTCTCCGACACTCCTCAATGTCCTATTGTTTCAATTTTGCTGTCCACTATGCCACCAATCTTGGCATATTTGCTGATGCAGTTACCATATTATCATCCAAATCATTAATACAGGTGACAAACAACAATGAACCAGCACAGATCCCTGCAACACAGGCCTAGTCACAGACCTCCAGTGACCATCTATTACCATTCTTTGACTTCTGCAAAGCCGATGTTGAATCCAGTTTACTGTCTCATCTTGAATGCCAAATGACTGAGCCTTCTGAACCTGCCTCCCATGCAGGACTTTGTCAAAGGTTTTGCAAAAATCTTTGTAGACAATATCCTCCATTATCTTTCCTGGTAACCAGAAAAACTAAAATTAGTTAGACATGACCTACCAAGCTCACTGCCATGTTGACTATCCCTAATCAGGCACTGTCTATCAAAATACTTGTACGTCCTGCTCCTAGCATTTCTTTCGAAAATTTACTCATGACTTGGGCCAGATTCACTGGCCTCCAATTTCCCAGCTTATGTTTAGAGCCTTTCTTGGACAACGGTGGCTAACCTCCTGTCCTCTGGCACCACACCCATAGCTAATAATTTTTAATAGCCTCTGTCAGGGGCCCTGCAGTTTTATACTATCCTCCCACAATGGCTGAGGGACACCTTGGCAGGCCCTGGGTACTTGTCCACTCTAATTGGCCTGTAGACAGCAAGCACCTCCTACTGTCCATGACCCCTCTGTTACTTCGCCTTGATTTTTAAATACAGGTGTAAAAAATCAATTTTTAAGATCTCCCCAAATTCTTTCTTCCCCCATGTACAGGTAACCATGCTGATCTTGAAGAGGACCAATTTTGTCCCTTGCTTTCCTTTTGCTCTCAATATATTTGTAGAATTCCATGGGATTCTTTTTCACTTTGACTGCCAGAGTAACGTTATATCTTCTTTTAGTTCTGATTTTTCCTCAAGTGTTCTCTTGCACTCCTCAACCACCTCATTTGTTCCTTGCTGCCTATATCTGCTATGCACCTGCTCCTTAACCAGAACCTCAATATCCCTTGAAACCAAAATTTCCTTAACCTTTGCACTTGCCTTTTATTCTAACGGGAGCATACAAACTGTGTACTCACAATATTTCACTTTTGAAGGCCCCTCAGTTGCAAACATTCCTTTACCAGTAAACAACCAAAACCAATCCACACCCGCTAGATTCTTTCTGATGCTGACAAAATTGATTTTCTCCGAATTTGAATCTCAATCTGAGGACCAGACCTAACCCTCTCCTTAATTACCTGGAAACGAATGGAATTATAATCACTAGATCTCAGGTGTTCACCTACACACACTTCTGTCACATCTTTCCTGACTGCATATGACAAACTCTATTCCAACCTGTCCTTTTACAGTATAGGTGTCCCAGTCAATATGTGGAATGTTAAAGTCACCTTCTATCACAACCTTATTTTTCTTGCAACTATCTGCCAACTTTCAACTAATTTGCTCTTCTAAATTACCCTGACTGTTGGGAGGTCTATAATATAATACGGGGAGCCACAGTAGTGTAGTGGTTAGTGTGACATTATTACGGCTTGGGGTACCAGAGTTCATAGTTCAGCTTTGGCACTGTGTGTAAGAAGTGTGCATGTTTTTCCTGTGAGCACATGGGTCTCTCCCAGTTCAAAGACCTATCAGTTTGCAGATTAATTGGTCATTGTAAATTGTCCTGCGATTAGGCTAGGATTAGTCTGTTCTGTGCTGTATCTCTAAGTAAATAATGCTATTAACATGGCCATCCCTTGTTCTTAATTCCACCCATATAGCGTCAATAGATGACCCATTCACTCTTTCATGTTTGAGAATTGCCGTGGTATTTGAGAATTGCCCTGATGAGTAATGCCATTCCTCTTCCTCTATCACATCTAAAACATCAGAACTCTGGAACACTGAGCTGCCAATCCTGTCCCTCTGCAACTAAGTCTTACTACAGACTACAATATCATAATTCCATGTGCTGATTCTTGCTGTAAGCTCATCGGCCTTGCCTACAATATTCCTTGCACAGTTCAATACTTTAGTCCCACCAAATATACAGCAAATATATTTTAAAGTGCAGAGAGCAAAATAGTGAGGTAGTGTTCATAGACCACCAGAATTCTTCCAAATAGTTTAAACACTTTTTTATCTGTTTAATTACTTAAATTTTGCTGTACTGAAGTAATTGATCATCTTCAGTTTGGTCTTTTTAAATTGTTTGAATATCAGTTGCTGTATTTACTGCTGTAGGTGGAAGGAACAAATGCTCCTGCCTGATTAGATACTAAATGCCCATCGACTATGGAACATTTATGTGTGTTTAATCTCAGTGCAGTGTCAAAAAGTAGATATCAATGAGCAAGGTAGTAATCTCAGGATTGCTGCCTGTTCCATGCGATGGTGAGATTACGAATAGAATGAGGTAGCTGAAGAATTGGAGCAAGGGGCAGGGATTCAGATTTCTGGATAATTGGGACCTCTTCTGGGGCAGTTGGGACCTCTGCAAAAGGGATATGTTGCACTTGAATCCGAGGGGGATCAATATTCTTGTTGGCAGGTTTACAAGAGCTGTTGGGAGTGGTTTAAACTAATATGGCAGATGAATGGTAACCAGTGTGATAGTGCTGAGGATCAGCTAGCAGGTTTACAAGAAGGATGTAACATGAATGTTAGGAAGGACAAACCAATGATTGGGTACAAATGCAGGGTGGAGTAAAGAGTTCAATTTTATCACAGAGGCAGAATTCAAAAGGACAAAGAATGCAGGACTGAAGGAGCTGTATTTAAAAGCGCATAGCATTTGGAATAAGGTGGACAAACTCGTGGTGCAATTAGAGACTGGTCAGTACGACGTTGTGGGCATCACTGAGTCGTGGCTGAAAGAACGCCAAGGTTGAAAGCTTAACATCAAAGGATAAACTTTGTATCAAAAGGACAGGCAGGAAGCTATAGACAGTGGTGTGGTTCAGTTGGCAGCCGATGGAGTTACATCTTTAGAAAGAGGTGACATAGGGTCAGAGAATGTTGACTTAGTGGGTGGAGTTAAGAAAATGCAAGGGTAAAAAAAATGTGAATTATGTATGGGCCTCCAAATAGTAGCCAAGATGTAGGGTTGAGATTGCAAAGGGAGCTGGAAAAGGTATGTAACAAGGGTAATGTCACAATTGTAATGGGGGATTTCAATATGCAAGGGGATTGGGAAAATCAGGTTGGTGTCAGATGGCAGGAGGAAATTTGTTGAAAAGCCTATAAGATGGCTTTTTAGAGCAGCTTGTGTTTGAGCCTACTCGGGGAAAGGCTAACTTAGATTGGGTGTTGCAGAATAATGCAGATCTTATTAGGAGCTTAATGTAAAGGAACCCTTAGGAGTGTTCATAATATGATTGAGTTCATACAGCAGTTTGAGAGGGAGAAGCACTAGTCACATGTATCAGTATTGCCATGGAGTGAGTGGAATTATGGATGCTTGAGAGGAGCTTGCCCTGGTGGATTGGAGGATACTAGCAGGGATGACAGCAAAGGAGAGATGGTTTACTCAGAACCGTCTACTGTTGGCCCCGCTGTTCGGTCAGAGACCAAAAAGTTCTAGTTTGCTATCAATCCCAGATGTACTATAAAAAGTTTTTGATTATAATACAGTCTGAAAGTCTTGCTTTTTACAGGATACCTGCATTTTAGAAATGTACTGAAATTTAGTTTAACTTCTGGCATCATTTTCCTGTGGATACAATGTGCATTTCTGTGTAAATGGGATTCAGTTTGGTCAGAGTGCATTTGGTAGAAATGTAACATTCTCCATCTGACTTCTTTGCTCCACAAATGGTGACATTGCTAAACAAAGCCTCTAATGGGGATTAGTTTGGGTAGCATTTTTGAAATTGTGGCACTTTTACTTGTGTTTTTAAAGTGATTATTTATGATGTGCAAGGAATCATTGTTGAAATTATTGCTTAGAAATTAGACCATGCAGCATTCTTATCAAATAAGGTATGTTTCAAAGTTAAGGAAGGTGTTTTTTTATATCATTGACAAAAAATAGTTTAAGAGGTAGTTTGTGTTTGAAAGGAGCACATAATTAGAGATATAGAAATAAGGTGACTAATTACTTCAGAAAGCTGGAGTTTGCAGTGAAATAGCTCAAGCAGGCAAAGACAGTTGCGTTTACCTGGACAAAACAATAACTTCTCCAACATTGGATGTTTAGCAAGCCTGCCATCAAAGGTGGTGGAAAGGTCCAATGACTGAACTTCTCACCTCACCCCTCCACCTTACGCCTCACCACCACTCCCCAGTGGGCTAAATGTTAACTATTTAAAACAAAACTAGGCATTTCTAGGAGAGGGCATGTGTTGGTCTTGTGAAACCTGATTTCCCAGCTTTACGTGTTTCTAGAGGAGAATGCAGAATAGATACAGATAATTCCTGGGCTTTTGTTGAAGAGCAAATTATTACATTAGATGGAGATGAGGTTAAATAAATGAAGTCAGCAAAGATGATGCTAAATTTTCCGTACACGAGAGGGATGAAATAATTTGTAAGATGGTACATCAATGCAAACAGCGTATTTCCAGGCTTTTTATACATGACTCCACTTGCTGGCTTTTTGTACTTTATCTCAATTTAGAAACAAAATTTGCACATCTTTTTATATTGTAAAATTTCAGAAAAAAGTGAATGTAATTTGCACTAGTGCCTGTTGTCATGTGATTTTAAAAAATGGGTCAGAGAGTTAGATTTTCAGGAAAGTGTTAAAGGAGAGAAGGTTCTAAGAAAAAAAAATTTCACTTGATCAATACCCAATTTCCAGGTTATTATGAAACTTGAGGAAATTTGCTTATTGATAATTGCACAATTGTAATTTTAAGTATTTGCTTTTATTCTGTATTCCCTACCAGAGGAAATTGTCTGTGATCCATTTACCATCCTCTCAATGATCAGTCTTACTCAAAACCCAGATAACTAATTGGGTCTTTTTGTTGCCAGAAAAGCAGACATATCGCTTGCAGTTTTTACGGCAGCAATTTCTGCTCTTGGCGTCTAGCACAATGCTTGTTTAGAGGTAGGTATAGAACTTTGGAAACAAAATTCATACCAATTACTTTTTTGTACTTTTTGATTTTTGCATAAATTAATTTTATTGACTGAAACAAAATTTCAGTGTAGATCCCAGCTTAAAAAAACCTTTCTGCCCCATCTCTCCTCAATCACCGTGATATTAGATGAAAAATTGCAGCTGAATATTTGGAGTTGACAAGATCAATTTACACTGGATTGGTACAACTTTGGCATTGGAAGCTTTTCTTTTAAAAATGAGTTGGTTATAGTGGTGTTGGAAAGGTGTGCATCCTAATTCTAGTAAAATTATGTGCTTGTCTGCAGCATTTAGTTGTAAAGGTATCTATAAATGATCTTTTATTCTTACTGAAGAGCTTGCGGCCTTAAACAGGTGAAGTTATCTTGGAGATGGAGCAAACTGTCAGAAATGAAGGAAGCAGCACACCTGTAAGGAACACTTACCTCTTCAAATCCAAAAAATAAATGTTGCTGGTGAGAGCTGATATGTGCTGTCCAGGACATGGAAGTGTAGTATATGACCCCTAGTGCAAACACAGATGAAATTGTCAAAAAGACTCCATGATCCATTGATGATGCATTCTGCTTATTTTCCCTTGTGCAAAGAGATAATGAAGACATTAGACTGGTTATATTTGCAAATTGTAAAACTGTGGCGTTTCATATTTGGACAATAAATGATTAGGTTTATTCATTATAAGTACATCGAAATGTGCAGTGAAAAGCATCATTAGTGTCAAAGACGAACACAGTCCCAGGATGTGCTGGGCACAGTCCACGAGAGTGGCAATGCTTCCAGCACCAGCATGGTATACTCGCAAACCACACCTCTTTAGTGTGTGGGAGGAAATGCGCACCCAGAGGAAGCTCATGTGGTCGGGGGCAGAACATACAAACCTCTTTCAGGCAGCGGCAAGAATTGAACCCTTAATCACTGCACTGTAAAGCATTGTGCTAACTATTACACTACTTTCCCGCCCTGGTACTTGGTGTTAATTTTGAATCAGTAAATGATATGTCTCGGTTCTCAAAGTTGCAGGCAGGAATTGTAAGCTTAGTTATTGAATTACAATAGAAAAATCAGAAAAATGTAGGATTTTATGTAGTGGTTATATAGAATGAGGATGTGAAATGTTCATTGCTTAAACTAAGCCACTCTTGGCTCTGGTTGTAGTATGTCATGCGTGTATTGACTGCCAAGAACCTGGCAGGAAGTCTACTGGCCTGGTCTTTAAAACAGTTCAAGCAAGCAAGTTCATAAATCAAAACTCCGTGGTACTCTTATGTGGTCTAAGCTACAGCGGTCGCTGTAGGTGCTCGCTTCTGTGGACGATTACACACATTTCCTTCAGCAAGTGAATCGTACTTATGCAAATATTTGGAAGGCTTTCAGTATTCTAAGAAGTACTTGTTTAGATATACTGGTTACTTTGTTCGTGTAAAAAGTTGTTTCGTAATCAAATCTCATTGCTTCTGTTCATAGAAAATAGATTTACCCCTACACGTTTGGCTCTAATAGTTGTCATTTTTCACATCCCAACCCTTGGGTCCTAAGCTGAAAGTAGGCAGAGATGCCAGAAATCTAAAGTGAAAAACTGAACAAACTGGAAATAGCACACCAGGCAACATCCGTGGAAAAGGAAATGGAGATAATGGTCCAGGTCAAAGACCTGGCTATCAGAACTTTGGAGCATCTTCATTAAAATTGTGAAGAGCTTTTGTCTTCCTCTTGGGAGCCTGGCTTTCGGGGGAGTCCAGTATGGTGTAATCTAGTACAGTACAAGAGGTGTCTTGGAGTAGGTTAATTGGACTGTTTGACTGTCAAAAGGTTTTGGGATCTTTGAATGTTTTGAATGTCCTTGACACTAATAAATATTCACCAACTCTAAAATAAAACTGACATTATTTAATTTCTTACATATTTAAAGAGCTTATGGCAAAATGTTTAAATGACTAAAAATAGCATCAAAACAAGCCACCTTGTCTTTCTCCCAGTAGCCTCTATCACACATTAACTTGAATGGAGATCTTTAAAACCTCCATTGGTCTGCCAGTCAATGTATCTAGGAAGATTCATCAGGAAGTTTTTGGCAATATGTCAGTAGCTATGGCCGGAGGAAGGAGCATGGTGGAAGTTATCAGTACCTCCTTGGGTTGTTTAAAAACCATTGAACTCGGGTGAATACCAGCACTCACATAGGTGCTGCTATTAAGAATGGATGGTAGGTTTCTGCTGAGGTTGTGCCAACAGCTTTGACACGTGACTGATAAAAGTAGGAAGGAGTCTAGTTTATGTGAATTGTTTGATTGCTAGGAGCGAAGTGAGGGTCTGGACATGGATGGTAGTGGAGATTGGAGAAAGTACAAGGTAGTTTGAATTTCTGACTCCTCCTGCACCATGCTGCAAATACAAGAAGACAACTTTTATTCAATTTGCTGATCGGTTTCTCAACTCCATTCATGCCTGTGATAGGTCCAAATTCCTTGGTAAATTTATCCAATACCTGAATGTTCTTTCTCTTCAAACTATCATTTGTCTCACAGTTCACATTTTTTTTTAAAGAGCATACCTCTGGATTTTCCTTAAAAACAAAAGGAAAACACTTCTGATTTTAAATGTCCTTGCATTACATTCATCTATAGACACTTCAGATAGCTGAATTGGATTGTCATTTATATCAATTTGAAAGTGAGACCTAGTTTATGCCTGCTGTTAATTTAATTTGAACCTTTTCCTCCCGTGGTATTATTCTTCCTGAACGCAATAGGTCTTCCTGACCTGGATAGGCTTTTTCCATTGAGAGTAGGGGAGATTCAAACAAGAGGATATGAGTTGAGAGTTAGGGGGCAAAAGTTTAGGGGTAACTGGAGGGAAACTTTACTGAGAGAGTGGTAGCTGTGTGGAATGAGTTTCCAGTAGAAGTGGTAGAGGCAGGTTCGATATTGTCACTTAAAGTAAAATTGGATAGGTATATGGACAGGAAAGGAATGGAGGGTTATGAGCTGAGTGCAGGTCGGTGGGACTAGGTGAGAGTAAGCGTTCGGCGCAGACTAGAAGGGCCGAGATGACCTGTTTCTGTGCTGTAATTGTTATATGGTTAATAGCTCTGGTGGGTTTACATAAGGTGTTGCCCAACTCCAGCAACATACCTTCCTTGCTCTTCAGTTTTTCTACCAGAAGTCCTACCTGATTACTTTTGTTGTTATCCATTCAATTTTAATTCTTGCATACTCTGATTCCCATTCCCTCTACGTAGCTCCCAGTTACTTGGTATTATGAATATATTTGAAAGCATAGTATTAGAAAATTTTATACACTAAGGGGTGGTATAGTAGTGTAGCAGTTAGTGTAACGTTATTCATCATCAGCGATCACTCATAGAAGTGTATGATTCTTCTGTGGTGGTTGATCTGGTCACTTATGGGTCTTGAGATGACTGACGAGTCCTCGAGTCCACGATCCACGAGTCCTCTTGTAGTGTTGGCAGATGTAGGTCATGGAAAAGGTGGTGGATGTAGCTGGTTGGGCCTTTTCCAGTCTCTCCTTGCGTTGAAATTACTTGGTCTCAGCGGCATAGTGGAGGTATTCAAGCTGTGCAGTCCCCTCATAGACAGTCCTTCTCCAGCTTTCCCTACCCTGTGCTAATGTCTCCTATCCGTTCAGGTTGATGTTACACTTCCTTGGATGGGTCTTGATATTGTCCTTGAACTGCTTTTTCTGCCCTCTGGGAGAGTGCTTTGCATCCCCGAGTTGGCTGAACAGTTGTTTAATGGGGTGGAAGTCAGGCATACGGATGACGCAGCTAACCCGTCACAGTTGGTGTTGAGTCACAATTTTGGCTTCCTCCAGGATGCTGGAGTTGGTACATCTGTTCTTCCAGCTAACTCTCAATCCTTTGGCGGTGTCTTTGATCAGTTTCAAGGGATTTTATATGCCTGCTGTATGTTGCAATGACTTCCATATAGCTATAGCTTTATAGAAGCTTAGTGTTGGTCTTGTTATCCTGATCTTCAAAAGGCCTCTTTCTCAGCCTGACATAAGCTCCACTCATATAGCCTATTCTGAGATATATTTCAAGGTCAAGATATATTTGACGCTTGAAGAAAGAAGGCTGCCAAGATGTGGAAAATGACCTGAGATCTCCAGGGGAATGTTGCCAACTTGGATGATTTGAGGTTTGGAGCTTGATCTGGAGCAGGTTGGTGCAGGATAAGGGCTATCTTGATGTTTAGGTCAAGTCCCAGGAGCTTGTATGCTCTGGTAAAAGCATCCATCATGCATTGCAGATCCTCCTCCGAGTGAGCTACAGTGGTGTTGTTCTTTGCATGTTGGAGCTTCGTGATGAAAGTGGTTGACACTTTGCTCTTTGTCTTGAACCTGTTGAGGTTAAAGAGCTCCCCCATCTGTCCTGTAGAAAATCTGGACTCCTTGTAGGAGGTCTTGCCCTGTGAGGTGAAGAATGGTTGCAATAAAAATGGCAAACAGAGTTGGGGGAATGATGAACCCCTGTTTGACTCCAGTCTCAACCTTAAAAGGTGCTGTTTCAGAGCCACTGTTGCTAATGACTTGCACTCGTATCATTGTTTAAGAGCTACATGATCTTGGGGTATTTCTCCGGGCACCCAATATTGGACAGTACATGCCAAAGACTTGGACAATTTACAGAGTCAAATGCTTCTGTAAGGTATGTGAAGGCCACATAAAGGGGGAGATTTTATTACTGGGCTCTCTCCTGCAATTGACCTAAAAATCATGTCGTACGTTGCTTTGGCTGGATGGAAGCCACACTAAGACTCGGGCAGGAAATCTTTTACCAGAGGTGAAAGCTGGTCACATAAAAATTGGGTGAGAATGTTTTCTGTAGTAGGAAGGAGAGAGATGTCGCTATAGTTTCTGCAGTTAACTTTATCACTCTTTTTGGAGAGTGTGACAATCAGGGCATCCCTGAGTTCAGCTGGAATCTTCTCCCGGTCCCAGATCCTGACAAGGTCAAGAATGTGATTTAAAAGTTCTGTGCCAGCTCCCTTGAAGACTTCTGCTGGATTTCCATCAGGCCCGGTTGCCTTGTTGTTTAATTTCTTGCAAGTCATTTACACCTCTGATCTTGGGAGGTTTACTCATGTCCTTCATGGGCTGTTGCGGAAGCTGGTTTATGACTTCAGTGTCAACAGTGGTGTTATGATTAAGTCACTCCTAAAAGTGTTCATTCCATTAAGAATTGATGGCATCATTGTCCTTTGACAATCTTGTCCATCTATGGACTGAAGGGAGTTCAGGCCACAGTGGTCAGGGCCATGCACTGCATTGGTGGCAATAAAGAAGCCCATGATATCAGCAGAGTCAGCAAATTGTTGTATTTCTAGGGCCCTCTCAGTCCACCATCGATCTTTTATTTCCCTCACTCTGTGCTGGACTATGGCCTTAGCTTTGGAGTGGGCTTCTCTTTTTGCCTTGCAGTTGATGTCCTTCTGCCAGGCACAAAGTTTTCCGTTTGTTGTTGATTAGCTGTTTCATTGTCATTGAAATGTAGTACTATTGCAGCACCAGTGACCCTGGGGTCAATTCCATCCTCCAAGGAGTTTGTACGTTCTCCCTATGACTATGCGTGTTTCTACTGGGTGCTTCCACATTCCAGAGATGTGTGTTAGAAGGTTAATTGGTCACGTGAATGCTTGTTAGTCAGTAATGGGGTGGCTTGGGCCTGAAGGATTTGTTTCTGTGATGTATCTCTAAAAATAAAAATGACCTTCTCTCATCTGATAACCGTACTGGATAAAGATATGATATTTCATTTTCTATTAATGATGAGATAAGCACACATTAATATTGTCTTTTCTAATGGTGTACAATAAACTGACCCAAAGTGCTTTCTAAACCTGTGATGAAATTATTGAAATGTTGGTGATTCTAAACTGAAATCACTAGTAGCAAATCATTCTTAAGCCTGTAAGAAGTAGTTAAATTTCAGCTTTTATCCATTTGTTCTACATTTGGTGTTAAGATTTTGTGTATGATTAAAACACAATGAAGTAGCACCTAGGAGTCCTGTTTAAAATAAAGGGTGAAGCAGTCCAGCCTCAAGTCAAATGGACATGGTGAGGATGACACAGTTTAATTAAAGTCAATTATCCTGTCTCAGGGCTTTGTTGTATGAGCTCCTTAGGGCAGTAATGTAGGCCCTGACATTTTCAGCTGCTCCATCAATTCCCAACTCCCTCTCCATTTCAATCTTCATTTCCACAGAAAATGAAGGCATTTGTGGTGCTGCAAGTGACAAGATCCAGACAATATATATGAAATGGTAGTGCCAAAAGTGACCACTGCAAAGAAAACGGACTGAAAACCTATCCTTGGCATTCAGTGCTGAGTGACCCACCATTGGTCACCTCTGATCAGAAACTAACTACAAGAGCAGATCAGAGCCTGGGGTACCTTGGACAGTGATTTGTTTCTTGACACCCCGAAGCTTTTCTACTGTTTAGAAGGCACAAGAGTGAAATGTCATGCCCTCCGCTTCCTTAGAGTGTATCTCCAAGAAAACTTGAAGCTTAATAATAAGCAGTAAAAAAAACTGATCACCTTGACTAGTGTGGCCTCGCCTCGTAAGAAATACTACAGCTACTTGCCAAGTCTACCACATCTCTTCATCCCTTAACTTTTGCTACCTTGAACCACTGCAGATGACAGTAATCCTAGGGCATACATCTGCAAGGGGTGGTCAGTTAATCCCTTTCCAGACTATCTTGCGATTTCGCTCCCCCCACCCCCCCAACGCAATGCAGATGGACTACAGGAAATCAACTAAAATCTCTGCATCCAAGCTAAAGAGCTCAAAAGGTGTGTAAATGTAAATGATCTATTTGTATTGTATTGTTATGAACCCCGTAACTGGGTCACTTACCAGCAAAGATAGAGAGGTCCGTTGAAGTCTGATGATACTATTTTTAACAGTATTTATTAGTAAAAATACACAAAAATAATATCAATGCAAACATACAGATAATATACGTCGTCAATACTAAATCTAAAAGTGCGGGTATAATAATAATAAGAAATAAGCTCTATCGTTGTCTAGGGGATAATGTATTGTCCGATGGAAATATAAAAGTCACTCAGTTCATTCAGGCTGCAGCTTTTTGGTTGGAGAGAGAGACAGATTTTTGAAACTTGCCAGCTTTCCTTTATCCGATCTTGATCTGTATTCGTCCTTTAGCGAGGCCGTTCAGTGGAAGACTTGTCATCTGGGCAAGGATGGACACACACAAGCCCCCACCGGTCTCATACGTTTCTCACGGGGTCTCAAATGTCAATCAGGTTGGGATGATGCAATCCCTCAACCAGCCCACTCTGGTCATTCCCTGAGGGCTTCAATGAATAGTACAGTACTCAATACACAATTCCGTCTCCAAGAGACAATAGCCGTTATCAATGGTTCCGCCTTGCGGAGGCCAGGACACATTACAAAAACTGTGTATTCAGGACGTCTCTCTCTCATTTCCTGGGTCCCAGACCCGAATTAATAGCGATCTTGCGATTCTCAAAAAGGAGGGGGCTACTTTGTACCCTTCGGCCCCTCAGAGTTGTGGTACGTTCATAACAGTATGGAGTCCCTTGTTCATATCTTACAGCACAATTGACCTTCCTGTAACAGTGAATGCTTCAATATGCTGTCCAAAATTTGGAGTTTTTAACCTTTCTGGCTGCCACTGATTGTTTTCATCTGTTTAACAGATATTAAGCTTCTGGTTTTTTTGTGTGTTTTAAAGATATGACATATATTGGTGTTAGATTGCATTCACACAATTGTTCATTATATTTGTATATTAATTTGAATAATGACTATTTGAAGAATCCATTAAAGCTGAGAGATCACTGTAAGTTCTGATCCTGATCTCCTGATTCCTTCAATGAGAGATGACTTCTGGAACACTTGCTGGATTATTTTTGTCTTGGATCTTCTTGCAAAATCTATTTGAATTTAATTCAAAAGTCACCATGTCTGTCTGTTTAATACAATTGAACTATGTTCAATAACACTTTCTAGCAGCAAATGTGTCTCCTCCAGCTGAAACTTGGAATGCTGTGGCAACGACTGTCTCAAGTAATAGTGAACCTTGGTGATCCATTAACAGATCTACAATGGCTGGAAAGTAATTCCAAGCTAATGTGCATTTCATGTTTGCTAAAAATGTTCTGTAAGGAACGCAAGTATAAATCTTTATGAGTTAGTTTAACTCGCTTTGTGCAGTTCATTGACTTGGATTCAACATTGGATTCTTGCTGTTCGTAAACTATTTGGAAGTGTGTGATTTGCTTGCCTCTATGTTGGCCATATAGTCCCAGCCACCTGTGCCAATTCAGGCTAAATTAAAGTTTCTGCACCTGGTTGGCTGACAAGACAAGGTGGAAGGGGTTCCCTGTTTATTTCTCTCATCCTCAATATTGACCAGCAGCCAATGAATAAACAAGAGTCTGGCAAATACTGTGTTTCTTTTTCTAAGAATTTTGTTTTGAGTTGTATGTCTTTCATTCACTACTAGGAGAGTTTTTAACTTTTAATGTTGTTCAAGGGGTATAATTTCAACTGGAGGTGTGGGGAAAGGGATCATAGAGGCTGGTGAATCTCAGGAATTCTCTACGTTAGAGGATTGTACAAGCTAGGTCATTAGAAGTTGGAGGGTAAACTTTCGGAAGATAGGAGAATTGCGTACTATGGGGAACTAAGATGAAAGAAGAGTCCAAACCAGCATCAAGCAGACACGGTTGCATTGAAGATGGGACAAGCTTGAGAAACCTGGTGGTCTAATCCTACTTTTGCGGTGCTCCTTCAAGTGTATTGACACTTCAAGTGCAAGGTCATTGCTCCTTCAAGTGCATCAAGCTAATGCAAAATTAAATGCCAAATGGAAGTAGATTAAAGTTCATTAAATGTAAATTATTTTCTTGGAAGGAATATAATTTGAAATTTCTGCTTTAGCACAGCAAAAGCCTAGAAGTTAACGTTTACACTGTTGTATAGGACTACTCATTAGTGTTTTAGCCTACTGGCCTTTCAAATTTACAACTGAATGTTATGTGATCAAAGGTTCTTCAACCACACCTATTTGAGTCCCACCTCCACTTCTGGAGGTCTTTTGAGGAACATTTTAATTTTTTATCTTTATCCATGTGCTGAGCTACAGTAGTATACCCCCTGTCCTGAATGAGAAATACTTTTGTGTTTTTCATTGGCCTGGAAGGGATTCCATTAAGTGGACAGAGCAAGCAGGCTGTCACAATATTCTCAGGTGACAAATTACAAATGCATCTAAAGAGAGGAAGTTGAGAAATATTTAACTATTTTGTACAGTAATAAAGATTGAGAAGATATTTGTGTGATTCATCTGTAGATTTTATTATCTTAAGTTTCTCATGTGTTATGTGTACTACAGAGTTTTACATCCTGGTCTGAAGAAACCTTTTTTCATTTTTACATACATGGTTATATACCTTATATACATATAGTTAAATGACAATAAACTTAAAAGAAGCTAAAATGTCATTAGCTTTGATATAATTAGTTACTATTTTTGCAAGCATTAATTTTTGAAGTACATGGAATTGTTGAGCATTAATTAAGGCTAAATATAGTATTTAACAATTGTAATACCTGATAAGGTTTAATACTTTTCAAATGTTTATCAAATATTCTGTTCCTGGATTGCAAAAATGAACTCCAATTGATCTTGTATGCTGGCTCTGAGGGTTTGTGGCCCTTCACTTCCTGCAAGGTGAAACATAACAGCATGAATGGCTGTGATTCTTCCAGATGAGCTTTTTTGCTTGCTTTAAAAGGGAGACTAAAACTGCACCTGTGCGAATCCCTGCAGCATCTGGTGACCCTGTGATCTCTAACTTGGAGACCAACATCAGGACGTTTTTCAAGAGAATAGTCCCTCGTAAGGTGTCGGGCTTTAATGGTGTATCTGGTCTGGCATTGAAAACCTATGCCACCCAACCAGTGGGAATGTTCAAGGACATCTTCAGTCTCTCACTGCTGAAGTCAAAGGATCCTACCTACTTCAAAAGGGCAAATACCAGTATCCAGGAGGTGCAGGGTGAGCTGCCTCAATGACCATCACACACTGGTACTCATGTCTTCTGTAGTAAAGTTCTTTAAGAGGTTGATCACAGCCATAAGCTACTCCTGCTGAAGCAAGGATGTGGACCTACTTGAATTTTCCAATTGCCACAACAGGTCTACAGTGGATGCAATCTCACTGCCTCTTCACTTGACCTTGGATCACCTGGGCAATTGCAATAGCTACATCAGGCTGCTGATTATTTCTTACTCCTCAGTGTTCAACACAATCATACCCTCAGTTCTAACCACCAAGCCTGGGCCTCTGTACCTCCCTCTGCATCTGGACCCTTGACATCCTCACTGGGAGACCATATCAGTATGGATTGGAAATAACATCTCCTTGCTGACAATGAACATCAGAGCACCTCGAAGGATACATGTTTAACCCATTGCACTACTAACTACACCCATGACTGTATGGCTAGGCAGAGCTGAAATGCCATCCATGAACTTGCAGATGACACATCTATTGGCAGAATTTCAGATGGTGATGAGGAGGCGTGCAGGGTTGAGGTAGATCAGCTGATTGACGTATTGCAACAACAGCCTTGCATTTCATAAGACCTCATAATTGTGAACTTCAGGGAAGGGAAGTTGAGGGAAGTCTGAATTGAGAGATAAGCAAAGGAAAAGTTTCAAGCTCCTGGGTGCTAACATCACTGAAGATCTATCCTGGGCCTAACATATGCAATTACAGGGAAGGCACAGCAGCAACTATATATCAATGAGTTTTAAGAGATTTGGTGTGACACCAAAGACTCTTGCAACTTTCTACAAATCTACCGTGGTGAGCATTCTAACTGGCTGCACCACTGTCTGGTACGGAGGGGGGGGTCACTGCACCGGACCGGAAAAAGCTGCAGGAGTTGCAGACTCAGCCGGCTCCATTTTGAACACTCGCCTCTCCAGCATCAAAGTCATCTTCAAAAGGTGATGACTCAAAAAGGCAGCATCCATCATTATGACCCCCATCATCCAGAACATGCCCTCTTATTGCTACCATCAGGGAGGAGGTACAGGAGCCTGGAGGCATGCACTCAAGGTTTTAGAAATGGCTTCTCCCATTCAGACTTCTGAGTGGACAGTTAACCCATGCGCACTCTCTCTATTTTGTTCCTTTTTACTTTCCTTTTAGTTTAAAAATGTATTTCTTACTGTAATTTATAGTTTTTGATGTATTACAATGTACTGCTGCTGCAATACAACAAATTTCTTGATGTATGCCTGATCCTGATATTAAATCTGATTCTGAACGCTGTAGCAATGTACCTGACGATGACATGGAGTATATCTAATAGTTACTTTGGGGGGGGGGGAGGGGTTGGTGTGCACATGCTTCAGAAGTTTGTCAGAATTTCTTCATTATAATGTGCAACATGAGAGCCCTACTGGTGTTAAATGTGCATTATTTGGCTTCAGTGTTGTCATTGGTCTTTCAAACTGATGAGCAAGTGCAAGACAAAGACTGCTTACCAATAGTGCACAAAGTCAGAGTCCGAATTGATAACAATCGCAAGCTATCAAGTTAATATTCCAAAACCTGAGACACCGGCCCCAAGCATTTTGGATAAGGGGTACCCCACCTGTAGTTGTCACAGCTTCACATAGAACTGCGCATTTTCCAAATCTAGCGTCGAATTTTCTGACTGAGCATTTATCTCCTCTTTTTAAGAAGGAACATGTGTCCCAAAGGAGAATGGAAAAGAAAGATGTCAATAGTGAGATGAATAAATTTTTTGGGGGAATGTGTGAAGCATAAACACAGGCATATCTCAGCTGAGCTGAACACTACAACTTTTATATTTTGGTCCTTGGGGAGCTCTTCCCTGTGAAATCTGATCCTGCATAAAATTGACTAATGCAGCAGGTAAAGTGCCAATCAAATATTTTCATTAAGATGACATCATTCCTGCCTTAGGAAAATGAGGTAACTGAGGTAAAAGTCCATAAGAACACATTTGAACTTGGATATAGAGAAATGCATCTTAGTGGTAACTGTAGCCAGTTTATGAAACCAGGATAAATCTGTTTGGCCTGGGGAAAAAAATGAAATATTTACTATCTGGGAATAATCCATTATTCATCTTTTTATCTTTATAGCAGATGACACTATATGAAAGGTGTACTTAAATTTCTGTTCCATTTGGCAAATTTTAGACCATAAGACTAGCAGAATTAGGCCATTTAGCCCATCAAGTTTGCTCCGCCATTCCATCATGACTGATCCCAGGTTCCCACTCAACCCTGTACACCTGCCTTCTCACCATATCCTTGACCAATCAGGAAACTCTCAATTTTCACTTTAATATACTGTTCCCACGAACCTACACTCCACAGTAGTCTGTGGCAGAGCATTCCACAGATTCACCTCTCTCTGGCTAAAAGAAAATCCTTCTTGCCTCTGTTCTAAAAGCTCACCCCTCAATTTTAAGGCTGTGTCTTCCACTTCTGGACATGCCCACCAGAGGAAATATCCTCTCCACATCACCTTATGTAGACCCTTCAAAGTTTGGTAGGTCTTAATGAGATTCCAACCCCCTGCATTCTTCTAAATTCCAGTGAGTACAAGCCCAAAGTTGTCTAATGCTTCTCATCTTAACCCCTTCATTCCCAGAATCATCCTCATTAACCTCCTCTGGACTCCCCAATGATAACACATCCTTTCTGAGACATGGGGCCCAAAACTGTTGACAATACTTCAAGTGCGGCCTGGCCTGTGTCTATATAAAGCCTCAGCATTATCTCCTTGTTTTTATATTCTATTCCCCTGGATGAATGCCACATTCCATTTGCTTTTCTTACCACACTCAACTTGTGAAATGACATTCTGGGCGTGTTGCACAAAGTCCCTTTGCACCTCTCACGTTTGAATTTTCTCCTCAGTGTGTTCCGTCTACCACTTTCTTTTTGCCCATTCTTCCAAATAGTCCTTCTGCAATCATATTGCTTCTTCAACACTACCTACCCCTCCACATATCTTTATATCATCTGCAAATTTTGCCATAAAGCTATCAATTCCATTATCTAAATCACTGACAAACAGTGAAAAGTAGCGGTCCCAATCCTGACCCCTAAGGAACACCATAAGTCACTGGCAGGCAACCAGAACAGGCCCCCTTTATTACCACTCCCTACCTGCCAGCCATTCCTCTTTCCATGCCAGTATCTTTCTTGTAATGCCATAGGATCTTGTTAAGCAGCCTCACATGTGGCAGCTTGTCAAACGCCTTCTGAAAATCTAAGTAAATGACATCCGCTGCATCTCCTTTGTCCACCCTGCATGTTACTTCCTTGAAGAACTCCTAACAGCTTTCAGTCAAGATTTCTTTTTACAGAAACCATGATGACTTTGACTTATTTTATCCTTAGTCTCCAAGTACCCCAAAACCTCATTCTTAATAATAGACTCCAACACTTTACCAAGCAACGTTAGGCTAACTGACCAATAATTTCTTTTGCCTTTCTCCCTTCTCAAAGAATGAAATGACATTTGCAATTTTCCAGTCCTCAAGAACCATACCAGAAACAAGTGAATTGTGAAAGACCATCACCAGTGCATCTGCTATCTCTTCAACAACCTCTTTCCAAACTCTGGAATGTAGTCCACCTGGTCCAGGTGACTTAACTACCTTAAGACCTTTCAGTTGGCCTAGCACATTTTCCTTTGTAATAGCAATGACACTCACTCCTGCTCCCTGATACTCACAGACCTCTGGCACACTGTGTCAGTCTTCACTGTGGAAGACACTAGCAAAGCACTTAAGTTCACAGGGCCAGACTCATTGGCAAAGGAATGGCCTCTGTTGCTTCCCCCTGATGGGTCATTTCCACCACCCCACAAGAGTACTCAAAATAGAGTACTTATTGTTGAGGGGTGCTCTCCACTATCTGCCGTTTTCCCTTCCCTCTCTTGGATAGTCATCCATTTATGTGTCCTGTAGCCTTGGGGTGGCTACCTCCTCGTAGCTCCTGTCCATCACCTCCTCAATTTCCCTAACAAGCCAAAGGTCATCGAGCTGCAGCTCCAGTATAGACGGTCTCTATAAGGAGCTGTATCTTGCTGCACCTGGTGCAAATGTGGCCACTGGGGAGGCTGGCAGTCTCTGGATATCTCACATTAGAAATAAACTTGCCTACTTGCCTCCGCCTATGAGCCAAAGCCTTACCACTCTGACTCAGACCACTCCAATGACCTCTTCCACGATGACAGCTTTGCTCGATGGTACTTCTCTTTTATGGAGACCGGGTTTTTCAAGCTCCATTCTAGACCTTTGCAGGAACACATCTACTGCATCTGTGCTGATGTCAAATCAAAGACTCCCTCTGAAAACTGGCTGCTTTTTCAAACTCCGCTCAGGACCTGCGCGGGAATGCTTCCACTGTGTCTGTGCTGCTGTCCAATCTTGCCTATTTCTATTAAGCAACCAAAA
The DNA here is from genome assembly GCF_048418815.1 of Hemitrygon akajei. Taxonomy (NCBI): domain Eukaryota; kingdom Metazoa; phylum Chordata; class Chondrichthyes; order Myliobatiformes; family Dasyatidae; genus Hemitrygon; species Hemitrygon akajei. The sequence continues at coordinate 35,482,951 of NC_133125.1, forward strand.
TATTGTGGTAAATGCATGCCACCTAAGTGAAATGATTATGGGGAAAGTACTTTACTTTATCTGGATCTACCTGGAGAAATTTGTATGGTGGCTTTGTTTACAGGTAAAATGTTCAATTGTGCAAATGTCCCTAAAAACTATTTGTAATAACAAACGAGAAAACCTGTAGGTGTTGGAAATCCAAACAGAACACACAAAATATTGGAGGAACTCGGGGAACCAGGCAGTGTCTATGGAAAAGCGTAAACAGTTGATGTTTTGGGCTGAGACCCTTGATCAGCATTCATTGACTGCATGATTCAACATAAATTGAAGCAATGGTCAAACAAAGCTTTTAATGAAAAGGATCTGTGATGGGTATTCATTGTTCTGGGCTAGGGTGCTTTCTCTTTCTTCTTAGAAGCGCAGCTTTCCAAATACAGCAGCTGACAGTCCTGATGAAGGGTCTTAGCTTGAAGCATCAACTGTTTACTATTCTCCATTGATGCTGCCTGGACTGCTGAGTTCCTCTAGCAATTTGTGTTATAATGACAATGCCAAATAATGACTTTGAATATTACTTGATACAGCTTTTAACAATCATGTTTAATCACTGTCAATTGAGGTTTCCTTTAGTCTTTCTCTTAAGGGCATTTGTGATCAGTTTGAATCAAAGTGCCTGTAAAAGTGGGCTCCAGCTGATGGTCGAATGAATGTTTGTCTGGTGGGCCTTGCATTCCTGCAATTTAAAGTCGCAGGCTTTGATAATTCCCAACCCCCATCTCCTCCTCCTCTTGATTTGGATAAGTTCAGTAGAAATGAGTTACAGAAGCAAACCTTGGATTTACTTCTGATCGAATAACATGTTACTTTTGAATGTGGCTAATGAACTACCAGGCCAACAGGTGTTGCATCAATGATGTTAAAAGGAGCTGAACCGAGGGTCCATCTGATACTTACGAAGCTGTGACTTGAGCAGTGCTGTTCAAAACCTGAGGCTTCATGCCGGGCTTGCTGGCAACCCATTTTTCGTTTTACAGACACTGAAAAATGTGCTTGAGATGTTGGGGGCTGGTGTGTGTAAAGTAAATATCACCATACCTAATCTGTAGCTTTGATAATATTAACTCCACGATTGAGCATAATTGAAGCAATAGTCAAACAAAGCTTGTAATGAAAAGGATCTGTGATGGGTATTCACTGTCCTGGGCTGGGATTTTTTTTTGAGAAGCTCAGCTTTCTAAATATAGCAGCTCACCGTACTAAAGATCAAAGTGTTATCTTTGAGTAAGTTAAATTTCCAACTATTGTTCTTTGTTGCTAGTCATAAATGGGAGCTAGTCTTCAGTTAATGTAAAATGCAAGGAGCAATTAGTTTTAAAAAAAAATCTTAGCAAATGAGCATCATCTATAGAGTTACAAACTTGCTGGTTCCACAGCACCTTATACTCAAAAAAAAATCTTCCCTTTGGTTGAGGATACCAGGGTTATTTATGTAGGATAGGGCTTAAGGTCTTCATCTGCGTTTAGTACTTTGCGATCTGCTAACCCAGTACCTCTCAGATCCTACACTTGATTTGATCATAAAATACTGTATGTACGTGCTCAATTTTTCCTCAGAACTTGTCGAACATTAAAGCATTAAATAAGTTTGTTCAGCCAATGGTGTCTGGATTTCTTTAAGAGTGACTTAGTTCCACTGGCCTTTCTCCATAATTGAGCAACTTTTAACAGTATTTCAAGAAGTCCTGTTTCTTGCAAATTACTACTGATTCACTCTGTTCTCCTTTTACCAAAGCTATTACAATTTTTAATCTTTCTAAGGAGAATACCATTTTCAGTTGCTCTATAAAATTGAAGCTCTTCATTTATTTCGATAAATCTTGTCTTAAGCTTCAACGTTCTTCCTAAAGGATAATGCCTGAAATTGACAATACTCCAAAGAATGATTTGTAAGACACCTTTGCTTCTATTTAATAGAACCTACAGAATTATTCTTAATTGACTTAAATTAACTTTTCTCTCCCAATGCAGATTTAAACTTAATGTATTTTGCTGTGACATTAATTTATTCTTCCAAAATCCTTTCCTTTCCATATAATGATTACAGTCAGGCGCCTCCTGAGTGTGATAAAAAGAGAAAAAAATTGAAATACCCGTATATGTTGGTTGTGCTTTTTTTTTATTCTGACGTCTCGCTTCAACAGGTAGGTTGCTGTCTCGCGTTCATTTAAAAAAAATCTTACTTGTTGCCACTGTTGTGTTGTAACTGCAAAACATAAAACTAATTCCAAAAAAAAAATACAGGAGCTCGGAAATGGATCTTGGTTTCATTTTTACTTTTAGTGAAGCACACATTTATGACATGGTGTGATGACGTATGCCGTTCACATACTTTTAGATACAACCCGTAATGAATTATTTAAGCAATGCTTAATTAAACAATATATTTAAAATTTTATTCAAATACTAATATATTAAATACACAACATTCCTGTAGGCAATAACCATAAGAGTAGAGAGCTGTACAATACAGTGTGGAGCTGACCAGTTTGGGTAACTGGAAAGCTTTTATTGAACTGAGTAGGTTACAAAGTGAGTAAAATATCTATACCCTTTGACTTCCTTTTCCCGTCGTTGCTATTGTTGGTCCAGTTGAGCTCTTTACTGACGGTCATCACTGCAAGGTGGGTGTTTCTTTGACAGTCAGAATTGTATTAGCTGTCAGAGCAAGTTGCTCGTACATGATCATTGTTGGACATGAGTAGCTGACGCTTCTGTGCCGGTGGTGCTGCTTCCCATCTGGGCACCCATTCTGAATGTTACTCGGGTCTTGCAAATATGTTGGCTTGATTTGACTCAGATGTATTGCAAGTGGAGCTATTTAATTATCAAATCTCCCTGCTCCAATCGCTAGTGGGAAAGAGCCTTTGAAGCAGCAGGGTGTGTTTGGGCAAAGAACACCAGTAAGAAAAACACTCACCCATGTGACCTCTAGCTGAAATGATTGAAAACTAAAACTCTTTAAAACTTGCCTCCTATCAAAATGGGACAAAATATGACTCTAGCTGCTGGAGGTTTTCTGAATAAGCTTCAATTTTTATCTGTCGTGCCAGGACCCATAATTGGTTAAAGATATCCTTGATGTCCTTGGCTGCCTTTATCAAAATATGCCGAGAAACTCTCCTTTATCATGCCACGTTTCAATCAATGAACTGTTGAAGCAATTGTCCTGATGGGACCAAAAGTGACCTTTGGTGGGTTAGACTTGTTCATGGGAAAGACTTCAAGAGAGATGGCAGAAATTGACCAGATTAGATTTGTCCTTCAGTTTCTCTGGAGTATTGCGATGTTGATGCAATGGAACAGCTAGCCTAAGGCTGAACAAGATCAGCATTAAATCCAATGCATTCAGTTGTAATATTTAAGTGTGTTGAGGAAAAAAAACAAAAAGAGCAGCTGCTTAAAGTCAAAGATTATATCGAGTGCAGTCGTTTTATTTAAGATTGATTTTAGACAGACATTGACATCTTTAATATGCGACTTGATAGAGGTATACAACATAAGAAAATAGATGTAATGGATATCCAGAGTTTTTTTTCCCCCAGGGTTGAAATGGTGAATACTATTGAGCATAATTTCAAGTGGAAGGTGGAAGCTGGGATTTCAGAGGTAGCTTCTTTTAAAGAGTGTATGTGTGGAACATGCTGCCGAGGTGATGGTAGAGACAAATACATCAGGGATATTTGAGACTTGTGAGTAGGCGTGTGGATGAAAGAAAAATGGAGGTCTATTTGAGAGGGAACAGCTAGATTGATCTTGGAGTAGTTAAAACATTGGTGCAACACTGGGCCAAAAGGCCTATACTGTGCTGTACTGTTCTGTTATATATTGGAGTGGTGAGGTTAGTAACTGGTTGATGGAAAGAAACAAACCAGCTACAATGAAGTTAGGTATATTTATTAATTTCTTCATGCTGATTACGAACTGTGCTTCACTTCATGAGCTGTTACTTACCAAGAACAGAACTTGGCCCACATTGCAAAGTCCAAAATGCAAGTCCTATATAAACTTAAGAGCTCCTGCTATGATTCAGCATGTGGCGGAAGTCATCTACATAATTAATTAAAATATTTACATCAGAGATCTGCAGGCACATACATTCATTCAGTCAGAATATTAATACTGCGGCATGCAAGTTCCCAAAGGGGAAAAGGTCCCGTTTCAGGAGAGTGTTTGTGAAGCAGAATGAGAAGGGATACAGTCGTAAGCAAACATATACCCATTCGTGCTTCCAGTTTCCTTAGTCTAGCTCAAGAACACTGATCTACAGCTAATATTTTCAAATGTTGTTAGAACTGAATACACTATATCAGATTTTTAGGTAATTTGGTGCATTAGTAAAGACCAAGATCTTTCATGCCTTCAGTGTGGTACACTGAAACATTAACACACGACAGCATGGAATTCCATCTTTTCCCTGATTTATTTCTCCCCTTAAAATAAATTTCTGAGCTCTCTTCATCTCATCTTCTCTTTGCAAGTAAGCACTTCAACTAAGGTGAGACTTAGCATTGGGGTGAGTTGTCCAAAGGTTCACAATCCTGTGCAGTCTAAGTTTTGAATATCATCAACGGAGATTCTACTTACAAATGTGACATGGAGAGAACGGAAACATTTTAAATTACAGTGGAGTGCAATTTCTTTGAGCAGCGAAATGATGATAGTGCATTTAAATATTATATTGAATATGGCTGTGATTCCCCTTTTGGTGTCAGTTATCTGGCAGAGCTGGATGATGCGTGAAATTGGTTTTTCATTTGGAACAATTCAGTTTAAGACAGAGATTTTTCATTGTTTATTTGGAAAATCCCACCTGCTCAAAGTGGAAAATGATAGGATTAAATTTGCTGTCAAAGTTTCCAACTGGTGAACACTAACTGATCTGTTTTGTAACTTGAAACTAAAGTAAATATTTATACTGGATTTGACAGCTACTCTGTGTTTGCTTCTATTCCACAGTGGCATGTCTATACACAAACAAAAGCTGTACTGTCCTCCCTCAGTACTGTGCAGATACTCTTGTCTAGTTTCTGGATGGATTGCATAAATGCTTCAGCTGCCCCTTTGGTGTTGCTGGTGGGGACATCCTGCAGATGAACAAAATCTTCAAAATCAGAACCATTATCAACAGGTCGTTTCAGTGTGTTAAATAAAACGAAGCAGTTTGATTTAACTTGATGGAAGCCATTTTTTTTTGTGCCCTGTGCAGATGTTCTCTGGTCTGAGATCCATTGTAGAATCTTGAGCAATCTGGACTAACATTTTGCCCCCCCCATTTGAATTCATTGCAGGCACAATTTCAAGCAGCAACAGTAAGCTCTCTGGTATTCTAGTTAATGTTTAATCTTCCACTAATGCAAACAATTTCGAAGCTGCTGCTGTTTCTGAGATTTCAGTGTGCAATGGGTTGCCTTTGTCTCTGCCAGTTTGAAGGAAGGTTGAAGAATGAAAATGTTTACATTTTCACAATGGTTAGAAATTCATGGAGTAATCTCAAATAAAGCTCTTCCTACATTGTAGTTACCAGAACAAGGGGTTGGCAACATTTACATTTTGGCTATTCTGGTGAGAGGTCAAAAAAAAACTTGTTCAGCATGGTCTTAACCTTTGTATTCCACAGCTTGCTTCCCCAAAGCACGGGCCTGCACATTTTTGTAAAGAAAGCGGTTGAGATGAATTAAAAGCGTGAACTGATGTGTATAAGTAGCATAATGATTAAATTACTGAATTGTGAACTGGTATCCAGAGATCTTGACTATGATTTGGAGATTCAAAATTGAATCTCATCTTGGCAGCTTTGAAATTACAGTTCAAGCAATTAACTAAATTTGAAATATAAATCTGAATATACCTGATTTAGTGACTGCTAAGATTAAATGAACCAAATAATTTTTGGTTCACCAATGTACTTCCCAAAAAAAGTGATCAATGACAGTGGGACTGATTCTTAACTGTTCTCTGAACTGGACATCCATGCCCTAGAAGTAAAAATATACAAAAAAAAGACATTTCATTCTGTTACATTACATTACATCAAGGAATTCATTACATTAGGGAATACCAGCACAATACACGTGGATGAGTTGAGCAAGTTAGCTCTAATTTAATTGAATACTTGAGGTTCTGAATGATTGCTTCCTGTTCCTCTATTCCTACTATAGTTGTGACAGGACCTAATTGACTAAATGTTCATTGAGATGTCATTAAAGGAACAAGTGCTAAGATATTCTTTTGCTAAAATTTCTAGTTGACAAACTGTGTGATCTTGTGATACTCATCCAGCCAAAGTCATTTATTTTTAGTATGAGCTACCATGTTTCAGCTAGTCTTTTTGAAACCAGTTTATAGCCTAAGGGAATCATGAAAGGGATTGAATCCATTATAAAATCAGCTGATAGTGTGACTTCACCTCTTCTGAAATGTAGTGCAGTGCAGGCCAATAAAGACCATCCCAAGCTTCAGTTAATGTCAGTGCTCACCCTCGAGAGGGTTATGTGAAGTCTATTGAAATTTAATAGCCTGTTGTTCAAGCATTTTATGATTATTGTAATAAAACTATAAAATGCACATCTGCCACATCAGTGTTATAGAAAAGACTGAATATATCTCAATATAATGCTATGACCACTGAAGCATGCACTACCTCAAGATGACTATGTTGCTTAAAATGAGAATCCATTAATAGTTCATGGAAATGTAGATTTTTTTTAAACGTTCATTGAAATCTATATTTTAAGGGAGTTCCTTGGATATTCAGAAAATAATTAGTGATAAATTGTTAAGTTTCATATTATGGTCATTTGGCACAGTTAGTAAGGCTGAGGCTGAAAATGTTATTATTTTTGAGGTTAACATCAACCAAAAGAAAATATTTTAATGGATATTTAAAGAGCCTTGTACTTTAAAATAAGTATATTTAATTTGAACGAGGAATTCATTGGAGCTGAGCACAGAGCTCTGGATTTCCAAAATCTGTTCAATATTCCCTAAACTTAATAATTCAAAGATGATTTGTTTTCATTTTGCTACAATGGTCATTTTTAGTTACACTTTTTAAAAAAAAAAAGGTTTTCCCTCCACTACTTCATTCATTTGCTGAAAGAAACAGTGAAATTCATTCCAATAATATGGAAATTTCAAAATTTAATCATTATTAAGGTGATAGTATTAAAGTTATGAATTATAGTTTCCCAGATATAATTTGGTATGGAGTTTGAACCAAATATTTTCTAGGGAGGCATGGTTCCAGACGCTAATACAGTTTTAAATTGAAGGTTGCTTAACAGTGAATTTTAATAATTTGCCAGGGAATTGTATGCTTTCCCGCTTGGTGCCATTAAATCATATTTTGCTAATGTATCTGCTGAAATGAAACCCTTTCAGTAATCAAAATCTGGTTTATTATCACTGACATGTCAGTAAATTGTTTTGGGGCTGCAGTACAGTGCAAAGACACAAATTACTTTAAAGGGTGAAAGACAGTGGGGCTGGTGGTCGTGGATGATTCAGAAATCTGATGTTAGAGGATGAAGCAGTTCCTAAAATACTGAGTGAGAGTCTTCAGGTTCCTGTACCTCCTTCCTGATAGTAAATGAGAAGAGAATATGTCCTGGATTGTAAGGGATTTTAATGATGACTGCTTCTTTCTTGAGGTACTGCCTCTTGAAGATGTTTTTGATGGTGGGTAGGGTTGGTCCCCTGATGGAGTTGGCTCCTGGGGTGAAATATTTGGACAATCTTCAACCCACAACCTTAGCTGCCCCCAGTGACCTTATATAATTGCATTATTAATCTTGCTTGATGTGGAAAATTAGTTTTTGCCCCCTAACCATCTTCTATTAATGTGTTCTGTTGGCAGGTGGAATGGATACAACAACAAGTGGTAAAAAGGCGGGTAAAGAGAGATTATAAAGCTAGTGCTTCCCAGTATCCTTACTTCAATGATCCCAAATGGCCAAGCATGTGGTACATAGTAAGTATACAACGGCATAAATAATTGGCTTTTGTTGGCAGGTTGGTGTCCAAGTGTTGCAAAGTATAATTCTGAAATCAGCAAGAGATCAGTTGCCTAACTATTTGGTCTTTGTGCTGCTCATTTTGGCACTGAACCCAAGGGTTTAGTGCAAATGAACTGTAGGGCCAGATGCACTTCACATCTGAGCCTTAGCTTTTCATTAGCCTAGTTTGATGTTTGACCTGCTGTCACAGTTGTGGATGAGATCTCTGACTTCAATTAAAAAGGTTTAATGCTTTGCTTTTGATTCATTTTCTTAATATTTTTATTCAATTAAATATTATTTACATATAGTTTCAAAACTTTGCATAGTTCATTAGAAATTCTCAAAGTTTTAAACTTGTTTGATAGTGTTTTAGTCAGTGAAACTTAGTTACCATTCTTTGACCACTTTGCTTCACAAGACTACTGTGGAGTCCTGAGGCCTGGAGATAGTGTTTGCTCCTCGGGCTACAAAAAGTGCATATACACCCACAAAACATGTAATCAGATGATCATGAAATCTGCTAGTTTGTACATAGTTGAGCCTGGTGCTGTATAACTGTTATTCCAGCATCCTCTGAGATTTTTTTTGAAATGTGTGTTATACCAATTAATACTTCAAAGCACTTGTGATTTCTGAACCATCAAATCGCAGTGTATTGTAATTTTACTGCATTTAATTCCTCACCTATTCCTCTGTTTTACTTAGGTCTTGTCACTGAAAAATGTTTTGCCATATCTTTTAAGTGGGCAGTTCTTCCTGAATGTAAATTTATTGCATTTGATGATGCTTTCTCCATTGTTAGCACTGTAATGATGACACTCACCACTGCCAGTCAAATATGAACATTGTCGGAGCATGGCGAAGAGGATACACGGGCCGAAATGTGGTGATCACCATTCTGGATGATGGAATCGAGAGAAATCACCCTGACCTTCAGCAGAATTATGTATGTTTTTAACTTATTTTCATGCTAATAAAAATTAATACTCCTTGATTATTGGAAAACAAAAACAACCTGTGCAGTTTAAAATACAGGGGAGGTTTGGATCACCTTGTTAACTGCAGTTGCTATACTAGGAGCTTGTACGTTCTCCCTGTGTTCGCATGAGTTTCCTCTGGGTGCTCTGCAGTTTCCCTGCCACAATTGGACCAATTGGAAGGTTAACTGGTCGTTGTAAATTGTCCCATGGTTAGGCTCAAGTTAAATTGGGGGTTGCTGGGTGGTGTGGCTTGAAGGGCCAAATGGCCTATTCCACGCTGTATCTCAATAAAATAAATTTTTTTTTAAATATGTAAATTTGAACCAAATTTGGCATACCTGAAAGGTTTAGAATTATTGTTAATCCTTTGTGGAAATTTAAACCCATAATCATAGCTACAACTGGAATTTGAAATCCTACACCCATCTCACTTGAGCGTGTGGTTCTGATGATTACAAAACAAATTCAGACGAATTGGACTGTGTGTATCTGTATGAGATAATCAATCTCTTTTCCTTCGTCTTCAGGCTAATTGCCATTGAAATCACTGAATGCCATTAGAACACAATTAAATAAGGAAATGCACCCATCATTGACCTTGAGATTTCTTCATGGCTGAGGCTTGATTTTTTTTTATGTTGACACGTCATTAAAAGTTCCAAACTCCATCTTTTATCAACTGTTTTGAAAGAGTGGAATCTCTTTGCAATGTAGAGATAAAAATAGAAGCTGTGAACCAAATATTGGTTGCTTAGTTAAGTGATTTACTAGCATTTATCTCCATATAAACACTTTTAATTACATTTGTTCATCATGTTCTGATGTGCCCTTTAACCACTTTTTTTCCTTTCCTTCTACAATCTAATCTTAAATGTTAACAATTTCTGCCTTACTGTTTTTTTAAATCTTCAGCCTGCCAGCTTTGATTCTGAAAAGCATTCTTGCCCTTGGTCCTAGATTTGAATTTTTGGTTGTTTATCTGTGTTCTTGATTCGCCTTACGTTAAAACAGTCTTTCTTAAACAGAGATGTTCTGCAGATACCATAAATCCAGAGCAACACACACGCAAGATGGTAGAGGAACTCAGCAAGTCGGGGGGCATCTATGAAGAAGAATAAACATTACCAATATTTTGGGCTGAGTCCATTCATCAGTTCTGATCTTGAAATAATTCTGAATAGTCCACAGCTTAATGGACTACATAAGGAGAGTGGAGAGGATGATATTGACGTGGTTCTTTTCATTTCTTATCTGGCTAAGTTAAATCATTTATGCATGGAAAACCTTTTAAGAATGCATGAATTGGAGAGCATCTTAAATTATTGATATGGTTGTGTGATTTTTCTCTTACCGTAGGATCAAATGGCTAGCTTTGATGTCAATGGAAATGACTGGGATCCCATGCCTCGATATGATGCCAGCAATGAGAACAAGTAAGGGAAATATCTATTTCAGTTGGGGCACCACTATTCCACAAATATTGAGTTTTTAAAAAAATGACAACAAGCCTTGGTCATTTTTAGCTTTGGTCTTTTTATTTATCTTTCTTTTCAGTTATAACTCAAGAACTGTTAGTTTCTTTCCATTTATTCTACTCTAATCTGTCATTTGTATATTAAAAAAGATATTTTTGAATCATTCAGAAGTGATCACAGAATTTAAACAGTAACAGCCGAGAAAAATGATTTCTACCTATGCACGCCAAGGGTACGATGTTTGCCAACCAGAAACATCAAGTTAAGAAATTAACTGTAGTCATAAAATGCACAGTGCAAGCCAAAATCCCTGATGTGCAGTTCTACCCACCAAGGTTTCTTTCCATCATAATGTAGGCAGAACATTTTACCCTCTAAGCGGGGAATAAATATGCATTGCTGGTAGTATCATATTGCAATTTATATTAATAATTTGGTTCACATCACAAGCTTCAAAACTAAGTTTCATAAATTCTCCATTGCTAAAAGAATTTTCATTAGCCTGAAAACCGGTTTAATAATTAATATTTATCAAATATGGAATCTGTTCTGATCCTCCAACTTTAGTTAATTTTACATTGAGTTTGGAGAATCTGGTATCTGAAAATTAGTTGTCATTTATGTGGCACATTCTGTTGTCCAGCGTTAAACTTGGAGATTCATTTAGCATCAGGCTCAAGTCTGTTATCACTAGGTGGAAACTAGATTTGCTAACAATCAGAACCTGCTGAACTGATTCTAAGTTTCTGAAGTCACGGTCGATTGAGAAAGGCAGTGTTAGATCATTAACATGGAATTTTGCATTTGGAGATGCCACTCGGTCTCTTGAGAAATAAGTTCATGGTTGATTTAACTGGAATGGCAATTCGGCTTGACTAAATTTTCTCTGAAGTGCTTCCAAACCTTAACATCCTTTTTTTAAAAAAAAATAGAAACCAATATTGTACAGGATATTCCAACTGTAGGATCATCAATGTCCCATATAGTTGAAGCATGACCCCTCTACTTAATCAATTTCCCTAACAATGAAGGATGCCATTCTGTCAGGTTTCTGCCAGCACATGAGCTTGCATGGAGATCTCTAGTTCCAATACATCTCAGCATTGTGCAGTATCTTACCTTTTTGTTTACTATCTCTTCCACTGTGGCAGAAGTGTAGAGTCTGGGCAAAAGACTTGTTTCTATGACATGTTGAGCACTGTCCACAAATTTGTCGTTTCTTCAGAGCAGTTGTCATATCAAGTTGTGATACATCTGGAAAAGATGCTTTCTTTGCCTAGAAAAGCTATGATGTATCAAAGGAGATGTGCCAAATTCATTTGTCCTGAGGACACAGAGGTACTGGTGAGCCTCCTTGGCCATGGCCTCAATGTAATTGGATGAGGATGGGTTTTTGGTCATTTTTCTCTCGGGACCTTGAAGATCTCGGCACCCTTAATCTCATCACCAGTGACGTGAGCAGGAGCATGTGCAACCCTCCCCTGCCTTCCTAAAGTCAATGACCATCTGTTTTGTTAACTTTGAGGGAATGGTTATTTTTATGAGGCTAAGCTGATAAAAACAACCACGTAACTATGCTTGCTATCTCCTTTCTGTACTCTGACTCATCACTATTTGAGATAAGGCCCTCTACAGTGGTGTTATCTGCAAAACTTGTAGATAGTTTGAGAAGAATATGGCCATGAAGTCCTGAGTGTATAGGGAGTAAAGCACAGGGCTGAGAATGCAGGCTTCTCAAGCACCAGCGTTGAGAATAGTTGTAATGTTTCTGCCTATCCTTACTGATTGCAGTCTGTTGGTCAGCCAATCAAGGATCTGGTTGTCGAGGGAGATGTTGACTCCTACGTTTTGGAGCTTGTAGATGAGTTTTTTTGGAATTATAGTATTGAAGGCAGAACTGTACAGTCTAACGTGGGTCCTGATGCTCTGCAGATGAGTGTAGGGCTAAGAAGGTGTTTGTCATTAATCTGTTTAAATGGTAGGTGAATTAGTGGGTTGTATTTGTCTGAGAGGTTAATAGCTGCTATTACCAGCATCTTGAGGCACTTGTGATGGTGATGTTAGAGCCTTGGGTGGTAGTTACTTTTGTTTTACTTAGGTGGTAGTTATCTTAAAATGGGTGGGAACCTCAGCCTGAAGCAGGGGATATTTTTTAAAATGTCAACTGATCTGTACAGGATCTATGAAAATGGCCAGGAACGCTATTCAGGTCAGTTGCCTCTCTGGGAGACTGCTTTTGTATCTGTCACGGTGAGTGTGGGTTCAAGTATATTGTAGCTGTTCATGGGTGGTGACATTCCAGACCTTTACTGTTCACAACATGCATAGAATATGTTATGCTCTTTGGGAAGGGATGCACTCTTGTTGGCAATGCTGCGGGACTTTGTTTCATAGTCAGTTGTAGCATGTAAGCCCTGCCAGAGCTGACGGCTGCTCTGGAACTCAATTTTGGATTGGTGTTGTCTTTTGGCCTCCCTGTTGGCTGTAAGGAGGTCATATCTCGATGAAGGTTAGGTTCACCTGATTTGAGCGATATGTGTCCTAGACTTGGGGTAGGGAGTGGATCTCCTACTTCATCCACTGTTTCCAGTTTGGGAGCACCTTTGGTACAAAGTCCTCAACACACTTGCTGATGAAGTCTGTGACTGGTCACGTAAATGTCCAGGCTGATTGCTGAGACTTTAAACATGGACAAGTCTACTGATGTAAAATAGTTGTGGAGAACCTAGTCTGTTTTCTCAGACCAGCACCATATGATTTCCTGCAATTTTTTTGGCAGAGAGAAGGAGCACAGCCTGGTAGTAGTGGTAGTACAGTTTGATTTACCAAAGTGTGGTTGGGTATGGTTTGGTAGGCATCTTTGCTTGTGCAGCAATAGTCAAAGGAAATTGGCTCCTTGGTGGGATAGGAGACATGCTGGTAGTATTTTAGTAAAACTCTTGAAGTTGACCTGCTTGAAGTCATTTGCAGTGATGAAGAGGGGCTCCTGTTTACAGCACTGCATTTGCCACAATGAGTTTGCTTACTGTTGTTTTGTTAGACAAACAACAATCTATTCAGATTAATTTACTTATCACATGTACATCGAAACATACATTGAAATGCATCATTTGCATTAGCAGCCAGTGTCGCTGCACATTCTGGTAACAACATGACACGTGTGCTCACATAAATATTTCCTCCTATAGTAAAGCATTTACTTTCTGACGTGCATTAATGCGGCCCTTATCACGTGCCTTTTGAAAATCTAATATATCCACTGGTCAGCAAATTAGTCAAACTTGGTTTCCCTTCTCAAAACTAGGTTAATTTTTTCTGAACTTTTCCAGTTGCCCTGACAATAGCTTTAATATGTTCGAGCATTTTCCTTAGGCAGATGTGGAGCCATGTGTCATAACAGATATATTTAGTGTTGATCTATTGTTATCTTTATAATGTTAACTATTAATCAAAAGCATATAAAGTGCTTTAGGTTTTGAGTGCTTAATCTAATTATGTTTGATTTGATTCTTCATAACCACATAACAGTCTACAATTGTTTATTTTGGATAGCAGTCAGCTATTGGATGGTGTAATGTTAAAATCTGTTATGTTCATTTGTGGGAAATAAAATAAAACTGGAAGGACCCTAGTGGTGTTGAGTGAGAGAGAGTCCAGAAAAATTCTTGGCTTAGTCTTGGACAAAGCTAAGTGTGTTTAACTAACCGGAGCAGCCTTCGATTTGCTACATCTTCCAGCAGTTACATAATAGTTAGCGTTTGAGCTGGCTGCTCTGTAATGGACTTTCTCTTGGCCTTCCATTGTGGGTCAGATTCTTCGGTGCTGTAAACTCTTATGAAATTGTATTTGCAGAGATGTTTAGTTATATACTGAGAAAAAATTAAGCTAGCACAACTTGAAGTAAATTAACAAAATAATTTGTTTCGTTAAGTCTGACAGCAAAATGTTTATCATGCAAGTTTTTGATTTACTTCATAGCAGAAAAGGAGAGCGCCACACTCTTGCCTTCCTCTTGCCCCTTTGGTTTTCTGGAATGACATTGACATTGTAAATTAAGTGATTAACTGACATCCGATGTATTCATCTAAAGCAGTAGAAAATGGGTTTAGATGCAGAAGGCCCATTTCATGTTATCTGAGGAAAAATTGATTAGGGAATTGTACAAACTAGGAGGACATTTGTTTACCATTGTCTATCTTCCACTTGAATCTCTATCTCGTACATGCTATCCTTGTGATTGCTTCCTAATGTATGTACATTTAGGGATTTTCCCCAAAATACATTTCCTGAACTTGGAGCTTTCTGGTTATAATGTTGATAATCTTGCCTCTTCTGTGTTTTCACTAGTGGATTTATTGAAGCTCTCCTTTCAGTTTCCAATTGCCTTGATTTTCTTTATCTCTTCAAGTTTTATGTGATGCTGGTGGTGATGGAAGAGTAAAATAAATATAATTTTGCCTGTTTTGCATAAATAAATGTGAGCAAGTAAATCTCAAGCTTGAGTAACTTGAACATTCTTTGATCATGAATAGATCTTGAAATGTTAAAAGACATTTATCAGTAAATAGGAATTCAAGAAGCAATGATCATTTAGAATGGGTTTAGCAGGTTTTAAGTTCAAAATTGTCATCATTCAGTTTTGAGCGTTTGGTGTGAGTTTTCCAGTTCCACGTTGAAAGTGAATTTATTAAAGTACATGTATGTTACCATATACAACCCTGAGATTTGTTTAGTACATCCAAGAAACACAGTAAAATCATTGAAGGACAACACCTACAGGACAGAAACACCAAACTGCAAATACAAAAGATGATTGAGGAGTAATAACTATTCCTGAACCTGGTGGTGTGGGTTCTGAGGCTCTGTACCACCTTCCTAATGGCAGCAGGGAGAAGGTAGCTTGGCCTAGGTGGTGGGAGTCCTTGATGGATGCTGCTTTCTCATGGCAGCACAAGTAGAGTGATTGATAGGCACAGAGCCTTGTGATGCACCTATGCTGAATTGCCAATCCAAACTGGCTGTAAGTTACAAAATTAAGCATCCAATTGCACAAGGAGGTATTGAAGCTAAGATCTTGAAGCTTATTGATTTTGAGGGGATGATCGTGTTGAATATTATGCTGTAGTGCATTCTGATGTATGCATCTTCACTGTCCAGATGTTCTTGGGTTGAGTGAAGAGCCAATGAAATGGCATCTGCTGTTCATTTGTTGCTCTGCTAGGCAAATTGGTGTGGATCAAAGTTGCTTCTCAGGCAGGAGAATGTTCCATCATTGACCTCTCAAAACACCATCACAGTGGATGTAAGTGCTACTGAGTAATAGTCACTGAGGCAGATTACCACGTTCTTCCTAAGCTCTAGTATAATTGAAGCCTACTCTTGATTGCTGAATCAAGAGGTTAAAGATATCAGTGAACACTCCAGCCAGTTGATCAACACAGGTCTTTACTACACTACAGTTCAAGTGCACTGCTGTACATAATGTAAATTGAGTTACACTTGAGATCGTGGTGAAATAGTCAAATTAATTCAGATTTGTAATCCCTTTTACTGAACATTACACCATATGTGTATATCTTTTCCTCTGTGGTTTTAATATACAAGTTTTAAAATGCAAACATACATATTGAAGGTAGTCTTTATGGGAAGTGACCTTCTGAATTTCTTCATTTACACATTAAGAAGATGAGGCTATTAAAGGAAAGCATAGTATTGCCTGTTGGCTATTTATGATTGATGCTGGTATTCTGGTAGAATGCACTATCACCGGAGCCTGAAATGTAGGTTAATTACTTTGGGCCTCTTGTGCTTACCTGGAGGTAGAGCTGATCGACATGTTTAAAGGTTAATTGGTGCTCTCGGACTTTATTTTTCTTACATTGCACTCTATTCTTAACTGGAAAATATCAGTTCTTTGCTTCTCCGGTCATGAGTAGAGATGGGCTAACTGGTAACATGTATGAAGTCAGAGAGAGGGGCAAACCAGCATAGGGTCATCTTGACTTATCCTGCACTCTATCCCTCCTAACCCAAAACCCAATATTTTAATACATCCTTATAATTTAATGTGTATAACATGTATTATTTTTTCCAAAGACTTTCACATTTCTGCTCACAGCTATGGGACTAATAATGTTAATTAACTTTGTAGGGTAGATATTACTGAAACTACAGAACGTATACAGAGGGCATCCACAAAAATGAGCAGTTTTGCATGTTTCAAATGCTCATTTTCAGGTGATGTCTCATTTCTAATGATTCACTCCAGGTTTGGCTGACCCATATTTTGCAAATAACATGACAGGATTTTCAACACCACTGCTTAAAATGCAGAGAAATTGCATCAGTTTAAAAAAAAATATATTTCAACCTGTGAATGTTTTAATGTACTGGTATAAATATTTACAAGGTTCCATTGATGCCACTTTTGATGTGTTACTTTGACACGACATCAGAGATGATGTCAGTTTAGTCAGCTCTGTCTGAAGTTGTTTCCAATTATAATAAATCATCTGAGCATGGAGGCGTCCGACGGTGTTGTGCTTGGCAGCAGCCAGGCAGGTGATGCTGTGCTCTTTAACTTCCTGCCCATTCAGAAAGGCTGAGCAAAACTACTGGCATAAATACAGGTAAGCTTAAGGTGGTTTTGGTCCAAAATTTCCATTATCCGAATGGAGGCAACAACAATAGTTTACTCAAAGCAGATATCAGGACCAAATTCCCTGGAGAATGCATCTGAAAGCTGATTTAAGTAGATTGTCAAGAATCTGAGCAGTGTAGAACCTTGCTGCTCAATGGTCCCACTGCAATGCTTCGATCGCTGATTAAGTGAGCCAAGTCGACTCTGTGCCTTCCTGCACAAGGCATCTGTGTTGGCAGTCCAGTCTAGCTTCTCGTCTAACTGTACTCCCAGATACTTGTAGGTCTTAACCTGCTCCACACATTCTCCATTAATGATCACTGGCTCCATATGAGGCCTAGATCTCCTAAAGTCCACCACCATCTCCTTGGTCTTGGTGATATTGAGACGCAGGTAGTTTGAGTTGCACCATATCACAAAGTCCTGTATCAGTTTCCTATACTCCTCCTCCTGTCCATTCCTGACACACCCCACTATGGCCGTGTCATCAGGGACGCCTCACGTCTTGATAAGCTGGTAAGGAAGGCGGGCTCTGTCGTGGGCAAAGGACTGGAGAGTTTAACATAGGTAGCTGAACGAAGGGCGCTGAGTAGGCTACGGTCAATTATGGATAACTCTGAACATCCTCTACATAGCACCATCCAGAGACAGAGAAGCAGTTTCAGTGACAGGTTACTATCGATGCAATTCTCCTCAGACAGGATGAAGAGGTCAATACTCCCCAATGCCATTAGGCTTTACAATTCTACCTCCAGGACTTAAGAACTTTTTAAAGCTATTAATGCTTTTTGAGACGGTGATTTAGATGCATATCATATTTTTTACTGAGTTAAGTATTGTATGTAATTAGTTTTGCTACAGCAAGTGTATGGGACATTGGAAAAAAAAGTTGAATTTCCCCATGGGGATGAATAAAGTATCTATCTATCTATCTACTGTCAGTGATCAGATGCTGAGTGATTGTGAACACCTCTAGTGTCATAATTATTTAACACAATGACAGTTGATCATTACAATTTCCCTTCTGCATGGTCTTCTCTGATGAAATGAATATAGAGTCACTGAAGCCACTCAAGGTTTATCCAGGCCTTTTTGAACAAGCAGGCACAGGAGTTAAGAATTCGGGCACTATCTGGAAATCTCTCTACCTATCACTTGCTGTTTTGTGTAACACTTCCATCTTTGCATCTGCTTGTATCAACTTATTTTCAAGATTTTGTCTGTTTATTCAGGGTCTCTGGTTGAATTTGGTGATGAATGATTCGGCTTTGTCTTCAGCAAAAGTCCCACCATCATTAAGTTTGGGGGCTTTCTTTTAAACACGTGCAAATACCCACATAATTGTCCATCACTATTTGCTGGACTTGTCGTTGTGAGATTACATAGTCTGTCCCTTAATACACCTGGTGTTACAGCTTCACTAGGCTGGCACTACATTTTTGTGTGTTCCCTGTTCTGTATCTGATGTAACCTTCTGCACTCCTTAGAACCAGGATTGACCCTCTATCCTATTAGGGCAGTATATACTTCACTCTACTGTTTGAGCTGTCGGATCTGTTTTAAGTCAGTCCCATTAGAGAACATAAATGAGCACGGGACTTTTTCTCCTCAAGGACTGCCTGATGGTCACTTCTAATGCTACTGTAGACAGCTGCATCTGCCATATTTTCCAAGTTACCCACAATCTCAGAGTTTAATTCTTCAGTTCTTGGTGAACAGAATCTTAAACCTTCTCAACTTGGTCCTCTGTCTCTTCTTGGTCATTATACTGCAATTTGTTATAATCTAAAGCCTCTTAAAAGTTTTTAGTTTAGAACATTTTCAAAAATATAAGTTCCTAAGGATGCAAAAATTTGACGTTTTTCAGACCTTGGTTAATGTGTTCCATTCCTTCCCATCTATGCTTGGGTGGGAAAAAATTAAGTATTCTGGAGTGATCTATGAAGCTCATATGGGATGATGGGAAAGCTGCTTACATGTTAGGATTTGCTTTAATGTAGGTTATTCACTCATGAAATTGTTATTTTATTGTACTTGTGAAGTATGTGCCATTTGTGAGCTATGTAATAAACTTGGCATGCAAATCAATTGCTGCTTAAAACTGATATGGGAGTCTGCAGGACATGCAGGCAAATGAACTTGTGCCCTGAAGGAAACACATAGGTACATACATGCAAGTGCAATTCAGAGGTTTTCTGAACCATTGTCAGGGAGTGCACCACTTAAAATGACAGCTGGATCTTCCACAGGGGTTCTGACATCCTATATTGCAGCTTAGGATTTGTTATCTTCTGTTAGGAGTGAGCTCATAATGTGCAAGATTCTTGACTTTATTGTTTATCTCTACAAATAAAACATCCTGTTTTAGTTCAAATGCATGCTGGATACATTCCTTTAAACCTGCCTGAAGAATCCAATGGTCCAATAGCTGTTTGAAGAATTGGAATCAGGTTTATTATCAGCATATGTCATGAAACTGGTTAACTTTATGGCAGCAGTACAATGAGATACGTGATAAATAAATAGAGGGGGGAAAAGCTTGAGTTGCATTATGCATATACGTCTATTAAATAGTTAAGTAATGCAAAATAACAAAAGTAGTGAAGTGCATATGTTGTGAAATTTGTTTTGCAGCAGCAGTGCATTGCAATGCATAATTTAAAAAAAACTAAATTATAGTAAGAAATTTACATAAAATTAAGTAGTGCAAAAACAATATAGTGAAGTTCATTGTCCATTCAGAAATCTGATGGTGGAGGTGAAGTAGCTGTTCCTGAAACATAGAGTGTGCGTCTTCAGGCGCCTGTACCACCACCACCACCATGGTAACAGTGAGATGGGTGCATTTCCTGGGTGATGGGGTAGTTAATAATGGATGGCACGTTCTTGAGGCCTTGCCTTTTGAAGGTGTCCTTAATGCTAGGAAAGCTAGTGCCCATGATAGAGCTGGCTGAGTTTACATCTTTTTCCGACCCTGTGCAGTGGCCCTTCCATATCAGATGGTGATGCAGCCAGTTAGAATGGTCTCCATGGTAGCAAAGCAGCTTTGTGCAACTCTACTTGCCAGCACATGACTTGTGACTATGGAAGTATTACTTGCTATAGCAACAATAATCTGGATTGTTGTTTGTGTAGCAAGTGATGGCATGGTCTCAGACCCAGAGATTTGGCTTTGATTATGAACTTTGATCAGAGTTGTCACATTCTCCAGATATGGATGGCTAAGCTTTGGTGACATTCTATGCTGGTCAGATCTGTAATATAGCATTGTTGGCATTGCAAGATGCTGCAGGTCTTTGAAATTTGGAATTATTTGGAGAGAGTAAATAGGAGAAAATCCTTTGCTCTGACAAACAGTAACTAGAGATAATAAATTTTGATACACAGTAATTAATATGAAATGGAAATGACATCAAAGTGAATCAATCAATGTCAAGGTTGTCTTGACCCAGCTATGAACGAGTGGCTCATAATTGTGGAAGTAATTTAAAAAATATATGATATCAATTGGGACAAGCTAGGTATTGTGCTGGTGGGAGGGATCTTTGAATTCACAAGGCTTTAAAATCATCAGCGAGTATATGCTGTCCATTAAGGAAGATGCTGCAAGAATTTAATGGCATGTGATACAAAACGCATAGGTGCAAACATCAAACTTATTTTAAGCATGATTTGAATATAGCTTGCAATTTTGGGATCCACATTTAATAAAGCATTAAATGGATGTATAATCCAAATTCATTCCAATACAGCTTGCTGTAACAATATTGGACACATCAGAATGTATTCCATTTCAGTAAAGGAGGTGAAAGGTGTTCTGAGCAAAGCATTTGAAACTAAGTGGAGAGGCAGAGTAGAGAGTCTGAAGTGATGAGGATACGTTATTAAATTAGTTTTTGGAGTTGCAAGTAGGAAATACTGGGCCTTAGCAGGCTGTAAATTAATGGAGACAGCTATTCAAAATAGGTTGGATGAACATTTGAGAAAATGGTTGAAATGTGAATTTGAATAATAGTTATTTTGGCTGCCATTCAGCTCTACTGACACCGGATGAGGTGGAATTTTGCCGTGTGGCTATTTCCATATACTTTATTAGAATATTACCTGACTAAACTATTCCTGGATTTGTACTTTGTTCAGATTTTTTTCATTAAGCATTTATCCAGAATTTCTTGATAATGCTGAGCCGCCCTTCACTTGCTGGGTTTGTTGCTGAATTGGTCATCAAGTTCATGGACATGGCTGGTTCTAAATTGTCTGCCAAGGGTATGCTACCTTGTCTTCCTGTGGTGGGTGTGAACTAGCCCTGCTTGCAGGTGTTTTGATAGGTAAGCACCAAAGCCAAACTTAATCCATGGTTCCACATATCAAATTTAACATTTGAGATCCTTGAACAAAAAAAATCTCACTTGCCTCACTCACCTCATTCAAAGGAGTGGATTCTTTGCACAACTGCAGTGCCAACTTGCAACGTTCTAATGACAATTTTTCAGCTGGACTTGTATAACACTAAGAAATGTTAGACAGCACTTTGGAAATTACCAGCATGTACTTTGTTAGGAAGTGCAGAACTTGTGTGTCCATATCCATTTGCCAGGAATCCCAAACTTGTTAATACTTGGTGGCTGAATATTGCATGTGGAATGTTAGTATTTCTGATGAAAGTCTGAACCCAAGCTTGATGGTTGCCACAGAGCAGTGGGTATTGCACACTTTTATAAACAAAATAGTCTGGACACTTCCACAGTACTTGGTACTGTGCTGATTATATTTACTTCAGTCCTTAGTATTTAAAGGATGATTTCAATTTGCTTTTGCGGAACTGAGCAAATTTTCTGTAATTGGCACTGGTCAAAATTTCATAACAAGAACAACAAAATGATGCAAATTCCTTATTTTGTGACTTGTTGCTGCTGACAACTTTAGAAACAAAGAAAGGCTTGTTCTACTTGGGCAACAATAATCACATTCTCTAGGCAAAACCTTTCTTTACTTTTAATGAGGGCTGCTTGAGGAAAAAAAATAATCTTAAGCCCAACAGCAACATCAGACCTGAAATTCTTTAAATTGGGAATCACCCATCGTACTACATAAACGTGACCATGCAAATTAACATGGCAGCTGCCAAGACAGCTAATATTTAAAGTTTATATTAACCTGTTTATTTTTCCAAACTACTTGTTTCATTTACCTCTATGCAATCATACAGCATGCCTGTTGCTTGAGAGTAAATGAACTATCTTTGTTTTCCAAGCACATTTAATGGAACCAACTTCTGTCCTCAAGTACATTGACTGACTAGAAGCCAAAGCCTTGGATTTTAAAACTCTCATCATCCAGATAAAATCCACCGTGACATTGGCCTTCCCCATCTCCAGCATTCTGCATTCTTCTGATTCTGATCTTCTTTGTACCCTGAAATCCATTTGCTCCAGCAGTGGTAGTTGTCCCTTCAGCCACATAGTTGCTTCTCTACAATTACTTCCGTTAACCTTGACTGACTTTTGTAAGGATCTCAAAATCACAGCACTTTATCCATCCTAATGTGTTTCTTCTTTTGGCTTGGTGGTTTTTTAAAAAAATACAAAGTAATTTTATTATTGAAGTATGTATACATCACCATGTGCTACCCTGCTATTCATGTTCTTGCAGGCATTCACAGTAGACAGTAGCAGGTCTTTTCCTTGGGAGCTTGATTCTCCCAGCTGTTGTAATGATGAAATCTGAGTAGGATTTTAGGATGCAAAAATATTTTTTTGATTAATTGACACCAGGCTTGCAAATGTTAATTTATTAATGCAAAATTCTAAAATTTCTGTTCTGTATTGTCTCGTTTACAATTGGGTGTTGTTGTGTCAAGTACTAGAGGTTGCAGGAGAAATGACAGTTCAAGGCAATATTATCACTGAGCACTGGTTTTAGTAATTCTGAATCCACCTGACTGATGCAAGCTACTCAAAGTGTACAGTCTTGTTGGCGCAATTCTGCTTAAAAGAGAAGTGCGGCTCAGGGCAAGGATTCAAATGGGGGAGAAAGCAGTTTTAGTTAAGTCAGTATATTTCACACATCTAGCTTGCCTGTTAATGAACTGAAAAGTTAAGTTTTGGTTGTCAGGTTATTGAAAGTGGCAGTTAAATTTCAAGTCTTCCTTTACTGGATACAAAAATCAAATGGCCAAGAAAGCTAATGAGAAATTCTGTTTGGGGTGGTAGTTCTGTGGATCACAGAGCTGCCAGAGTCCATATTGATAATTGAAGATGCATAGGAATTCTTGTCAGATTTGTTGTCTAGATATAAACATTAATTATCTCAGATAAGAGTTGAAATTTGGCTCTTTTATATTCTATATGGCTTGCTGCAAAACATTGCAATATGCTCTCTATTTTTTGCAATTGTCTACAGAATCCTTTTGAGGTCCAACAAGGATAAGATAGTGAAAAGAATGATGACTGCATTTAGAAATTCTACTCTTCGTACACTTAGTGCCACTTGATATTTCTTATGGGGGCGGAAGCAAGGACCCCAGAGGTTCCCCTTGTCTGTTCCACTTTTCAGTTAGTTTCAGGTTCATGGATTCCACTGGAACTTTAAAATGATGATGTGACCAAAACCAACCTGAAGGGTTCCAGCAGTAGAATGGACTGGCTAGGGCCGTAATGATTGAAGCTGATGTTTCTTGTATCAATTTCCCTGTCTGTGTCTCATTTGTAGGAACAATTTTAGGAAGGTAGGGAAGAAAAGCCTTCCATTGTCATAGGCAGAAGCCTTGAAAATGCATGAGGAATGTGACTTTGATGTATTACAGCACTTTGTGTAGGCTCTCAGCTATGGAGGGGAAAAGGCTTGTGTTTCCATAGAGGCCTAATATTAGCATGGCTGCCAGTTTGTAGCTGGGAGTAACTATAACTCTTGCTTTTCTACACTGCGCAGGCATTCTCTGCGTTAAATACAAGATCTTTGTGCAAAAGGGGAGTACTGATGATGGTGTTTCTTCCCAGGCAGTTGCTGGCATAACACTTTGAAACCTGCTGCTTTCTCTTCCAGATTAAATTGCTGGCAGAGCAAATGTATTGAAGGCCAAGAAGCGATTGTGAGTTTAATAATCCACCATCAGATGGTTTTCAAAATGCAGATTGGCCACATCTGGTGAGGTGCGAAGGCTGGCTCAGTTGGCCCAGTACATTCTGTGCTTATAATAGTCGGGGAGAATTAAAAGAAGTACCAAAACTTGACTAATTAGAAGGACACTTGAGTGTTTTACATAGCAATGAAATACGTGCTGCTTGTCATCTGTCCAGTTTACCTAATTAACATTTCATTTTAGCCTTCAATCACGGTGGCCGGGTGGGGGGGAAGAGTGACTGCCTTCTGTGAAAGCACAAATCTGTACCTAATTGAAGTTTAATTTCCAATGATACATTTAAAAGCCATCCTGTGATTCTCTGTTCCTTGCACAACCCACTCAGGCCTCTGAAGTGACTGGAAAATCTCTGGATTTGAGTCCTCTTATCTGAAACAGAATTTAAGAGGGAAATGAGGTGAGGAAGGAACTGCATTTAGTAAAGTATTATTTCTCATGAAGTTGGTGAAGTGAAATGTTTTCTCCCACCTTCATGTGAATTCATCATTCAAAATTGACAGACTTTTGAGAAAGGTTCCAAGTAATAAAGCTTTGACCATCGTGCAATCAGTGTTTGAGATTGATTAGCAGGAGCTAATTTAAGGAAGGCTGGGGCAAGTGCATTGCCTATTATCTGAGTGGACATAGTTGGTGGTGATCTTGAGGCTTTAGCTCTTCAAGGCTTCAGACAGAAAGACGAGCTCTAGGTTAAGTATTGTTTTTCCTTCCTGTCTCTACAACTGCTCAGCAAGGACAGTAGAGATGCCAGGCAAGATAGCGGAATCCTCCTCTTCCACAATGTGGGAAGGCAGGGAGACCTCCATTGACCCTATTGACTACAAATGCATCCAGCTGCAGCTTCTAACAATCTGCATTAAGGATTTGGAGCTGAAACTGGATGAGCTCCAGGTCATTCAGGAGGCTGAAGGGGTATTGGGTAGGACATGCAGAGGTTTTTATACCCAAGGTGCAGGACACAGGAAACTGGGTAACGAGAATGGGAAAGGGGTTAAGGAGTCAGTGCAGAGTACCCCTGTTGCCATCCTCCTCAACAGCAAATATATCACTTTGGATACTGTAGAGGTGAGGGGTTCACGCAACAGAAGGAAGTCACAGTGGTCTGGTCTTTTGCACTGAGTCTGGTTCTGTGACTCAGAAGGGAAGGTGGGAGAAGAGGCATGCTGTGGTGATAGGGGATTCATTAGTCGGGGAGCAGGCAGGTGGTTCTGTGGGCAAGAAAGATTCTCGGATAGTATGTTGCCTCCTGGGTTCCAAGGTCTGGAAAATCCTGGATTGAGTCCTCAGTATTCTTAAGATGGAAGTTGAACAGTCAGAGGTCATGGTCCATGTAGGTACCAATGACCTGGGTAGAACGAATGAAGAAGTTCTACATAGGGAGTTCTGGAAGTTGGGTGCTAAGTTAAAAGCTAGGACCTCCAGAGTTGTGGTCTCAGGATTGCTACCTATGCCATGTGCTAGTGAGGCCAGAACTAGGAACATTATTCAGTTTAATACATGGCATAGGAGTTGGTGTAGGAGGGAGGGCATAAGATTTTGGGATCATTGCTCTCTCTTCCAGGGAAGGTGAGACCTATACAGAGGGGCCAGTTTGCACCTGAACTGGAGGGGAACTAATATCCTAGCAGGAAGGTTTGTTAATGTTGCACGGTGGGGTTTAAACTACAGTTGCAGGGAGATGGGAACCAGGGTTCTAGAACCGTTAGTGGAGAGGTCATGGAGGCAGATATTGGGAAGACCTCAGATTAAGTCAGGAATCAAAAGGTTGAGCATTGTGCTATTAGTGTCCTGAGCTGTGTATATTTCAATACAAGAAGTATTGTAGGAAAGGCAGACCAGCTCAAGACATGGATTAACATATAGAATTATGATATTGTAATCATTAGTAAGCCTTGGTTGCAGGAGGAGCAGGACTAGCAGCTCAATTGTTACAGGGTTCCATTGTTTTAGATGTGATAGAGCCAGTGGGATTTACGGGGAAGGAGTGGTATTACTAGTCAGGAAAAATGTCATGTCTGTGTTCCATCAGGACAGGCTGGAGAACTCGATTAGTGAGATGTTATGGGTGGAAGTGAGAAATCAGAAAGATGTGACCATGTTAATGGGACTATATTGCAGACAACCCAACAGCCCTAGGAATTTAAAGGAACAAATTTGTAAAGACTGTTGCAAGAAACATAATGTTGTGATAGTAGGTGATTTTAATTTTGCATATATTGACTGGGAATCCCATACTGTAAAAGAACTAGCGGGGATAGAGTTTGACAAATGTGTTCAAGACAGGTTCCTTCATTAGTATGTTGAAGTCCCAATGAGTGAGCAATACTGCATCTGTTATTAGAGAATGAGACAGGGCAGCTGACAGAAGTTTGTGTAGGGGAACACTGTGCATCTAGTGATCACAGTGCCATTTAGCTTCAAAGTAACTATGTAAAGAGATGAGTCTGGTCTGCAGGTTGAGAATCTAGATTGGTGAAAGGCCAATTTTGATGGTACCAGAAATGATCTTGTACATGTAGATTGGGACAGGCTGTTTTTATTTTTTTTTGGCAAAGGTATACTTGGAAAGTGGGAGGCCTTCAAAAATGAAATTTGGGAGTATAAAGCCTGTATGTGCCTGTCGGAATAAAAGGTAAAGATAAGTGTAGGGTATCTTGGTTTTCAAGAGATATTGGGGGCCCTGGTTAAGAGAAAAAATGAGATGCATTGCAGGTATAGGCAAGTAGGACCTAATGAGGTGCTTATAGAGTACGAAAGGATTGCTATAGATGAAATTGGTCCTCTGGAAGATGAGAATGGTAATCCATGTGTGGAGCCAAATCACATGGGGGAGATCTTACATGTCTTCTTTGCATCTCTATTCACTCAGTAGACGGGTACAGAGTCCATAGAAGTAAAGCAAAATGGCATCAGCTTTATGGACCCTGTACAGATTACAGGAGGTGTTTGCTACCCTGAGGCAAATCAGAGTGGATAAATCCACAGGGCCTAGCAAGGTGTTCCCTCGGACTCAGTGGAGGCAAGTACAGAAATTGCCGGGACCCTAGCAGAGATATTTAAAGCATTAAATATCTAAAGTGGCAGGGAAAAGGTACTGAGGATTGGTAGATAGTCAATGTTGTTCCACTGTTTAAGAAAGGCTCTAAACAGAAACCAGAAAATTATAAGCCAGTGAGTCTGACGTCAGTTGTAGGAAAGTTAGAGAAGGTATTCTGAGGGTCTGGAAATACAAGTATTTGGATAGACATGGACTGATTATGGATAATCAGCATGAGTTCATGTGTGGTAGGTCATGTATAACTTGTAGTTTTTCAAGGAAGTTACCAGGAAAGTGGATGAAGGCAAGGCAGTGGATGTTGTCCCATGGATTTTAGTAAGGCATTTTACAAGGACCCGCATGAGAGGCTATTCAAGAAGGTTCAGTTTCTCGCCATTCAGGATGAGCTGGTAAATTGGATTAGGCATTGGCTTTGTGGGAGAAGCCAGAGTGGTGGTAGAGGGTTGCCTCTCTGACTGGAGGCTTATGTCTAGTGGTGTGTTACAGGGATCGGTATTGGGTCCTTTGTTGTTTGTCATCTGTATCAATGATCTGGATGATAGTGTGGTTACCTGGATCAACAAATTTATGGATGGCACCAAGATGGGGGTGTAGTGGACAGTGTGGAAGGCTGGAAAAATGAGCTGAAGAATGGCAGATGGAATTTAATGCAGACAAATTCAAGGTTTTGCACTTCAGTAAGGTAGATCTTGCACAGTGAGCCACAGTGCACTGAGGAGTATGGTAGAGCAAAGGGATCTAGGAATACAGATACATAATTCATTGAAAGTGGTGTCACAGATAGATAAGGTCATAAAACTTCTGGCACATTGGCCTTCGTAAATCAATGCATTGAGTACAGGAGATGGGATGTTACATTGAAGTTGTATAATACATTGGTGAGGCCTAATTTGGATTGTGTGCAGTTTTGGTCACCTACCTACAGGAAAGGTTTGAATTGAATTCACAAGTGAGGGAGTAAAAATCTGTGTTATAACTTCCATCGCAATGTATAGACATGTGAATTTAGGGCTTTGGTTTAGGTGCACGTCATTGGGAGTAGGCAGTTTAAATGGTTTTGGCATGGACTAGATCGGCTGAAGGGTCTGTACTTTGACTCTAAATAATTTGTTTTAGTGCAGTAATATTGAGAGGTTGTATAATTCTCTTATTTTCGTTTTAGCAACTGAAGAAATGGGTTTTGCCATTTTCAATATTTTAAAATGCATATAATCTGTATTCAATACAGATGTTGAATTTTAAAATTTATTAATATTCTCTGCCAAGGTGTGCCCTCAGATATTGGTAATTTATTTTAGAGAAGCTTTTAAAATGACTCTCAATTCTCCCCTCTTGGAAGGCAATTAAATATCAGTTCTGTGGTGAATCAAGCCTGTTTTGTTTGGTGATTCACTGCATCAGGAGATCTAGTCTGCTCCTCCTAAAGAGTGCCGTTTGTGAGGTTGAATGGTGAAGGGGTGCAAGGGAGTTTATGATGTTGGACAAGAGACTATGGCAGGGTTTAGTGAGGAGAGGACGGGAATCCATTTAGCAATGGGGAAGAAGATGATTGTGATTGGTGGAGTTTGAGGGACTGAGGGTGTGCCTGAAGAGGAGTAGCAATTGAGTGTGTACTTCAGCGCGTTCTCAAGCACTATTGAAGCAGGACTAGCAGCTGCTTTTGGATGTAGAGTACAAATCTGATGTCTACCTGGAAATAAAATTGTGAACTTGTGATGGAGTTCCAAAGTACTTAATTGTGAAAATGAAATCAAAATTGTGGAGGCTGCAGATCTTAATAATATAGCAAAGGAGCCTGTGGCATGTCGAATTGTCAGGTGAATGATTCGTTTTTGTTGTACTATGGATCATGGCTTGGGGGCTTTGCTATTGCGTGCTTGATGGGTGGAGGGTGCTGATGCTTTTTGGTGGGAGAGGGATGTTGCTTTGCTGCTTGTGTGTGGGAGGCTTTGGGGTTCTAACTTTTTAATTGTCACTCTTTCATTGGGGCACTTTTCTGATTTTTGTGGATGTCTGCAAAGAACAAGAATTTTAGGGATGTATATTGCATACATTTCTCTGATATTAAATAGAATTATTGAACTACTGAAATGCTAGAACCATTCAGCGGGTCAGGCAATTTCTGTGGGGGTGGGGGAAAAGTGAAGATGGGGAAGGAAAGAATGAGTAATTCAAAGAATATGGTATGATGTGATGACCCCCTGGGTATTTAATTCTGTAAGCAGTTTTTCAATCCAGGACATTGCAGTAGAATTTCCAGGATGTTACGGTACAAACCTGTGGATGGAATAAACTTGCTTCCTGCAGCATGCACGTACGTTTCAGTGGAAATACTATAGAGGAGGAAAGGGAAGGTTTTCAAAATGGGTGCTGAAAACTGGCATGGTGGATCAGGTATCATGTGTCTTTCTCTGAGAAGAGAATGTTAACTGTTCAGACAAAGTGAGAGATGTGATATTGAGGCTGGAATGATTCAAGGGCACCGTGTGAAATATTTAGTAGCACATCTTTTAACTAAGTGCAGCGAAACAATAAACTATAAAGTCCTGACAAAGTAGATTGTGCAGTCAAGAGTTCGTCTTGCTGTACTAGAGAACTCTCGTTCAGAAATGGTAAATTGTGCTGCTAGAAGTGGAGACCTTTAGTTTGAATGTTGATTGCTGGGTTCAAGGAAATCAGCCTGCTGCTGTCATTTGGCATCGAAGAAGCTTTATACTTGTACTGGTGTTACCCTGCTCCTGCGAATGCTGGTTTCCTATAATTGTCGTACCGTTCGTCCTTAAGAATGGATGCAATTTGATCGAGCTTCTAAGGAATCGCAAGTGCAGCGTTCCTCTTTTTTTAGTTCGATCAAATTTTCCCTCTAGTCATTGAAGCTTTAGGTGAAGTCAAATTTCATTACTCCAGCATCAGGTTACTGAATGATTTAAAGCCAATTGTTTTGGAAGTCAATCTTGCCTGTTGGAAATGATCCCATTGTATGAACTATTAGTGATCTACCTCTTGGTCTCAACTCATTCATCACCTCAGGGCTACAGAGTGGCTTTTGAGGAAGATTACTTCTCTCCCAGTGAGGAAGTTCAATTGACATTTGCTGTGAAACAAGGTGAAAACAAAGGGGAAGAAATGCCTGGCAGGCTTGCGGAATCGTCAGTAGATAGTTTGTAAAAAGACACTTTCTGCTGTGTAACAAAATGACTATTTCCTTGTCTTGCTTTTGAAAGTAACCAAGATAGAAAAGTACATTG
Source organism: Hemitrygon akajei (assembly GCF_048418815.1). Classification (NCBI taxonomy): domain Eukaryota; kingdom Metazoa; phylum Chordata; class Chondrichthyes; order Myliobatiformes; family Dasyatidae; genus Hemitrygon; species Hemitrygon akajei. Next base: position 35,513,532 of record NC_133125.1, read on the forward strand.
TTGTGAGTAATCTGAATATATTGGCTTTGTCTGTCAATTGCTGTGTGCACTTTGGTAGTTGGCTTATTTTGCAATTATAATTTGAATGCAATCTGCATTCAATACTGCTCTTGAACATAGAATCATATCCCAAGTCCCTTAGTTAGTTCTATCTTGCCCCCCCCCGTATCATTTTAAAGTAATTAATTCAAGTTATTGGAAGCATTGAAGAAAAAAAATCGTCAATTATGCATAGTCAGAGTAAACAATATGCATAAATGGACAATGCTAGAATTGCCTCTGATGCTGCAATCTGGTGTTATTCTTCATATAGAGTTTGCAGCATTGAACAAGCCATTCAGCCGGACTAACCAGTGGTAGTGTTTGTGTAGTGTATGAGCTTTTTCCCATTGGATGCATCCCAGCCAGCTGACTGGGCCTTTTATTTAAAAAAAACTCTCCCCTTATTGACCGTACAAGGAACAAGTTGACAGATCCAACAGTTATCTTTACATTTACATTGAATTAGATAATCTAATTTTGCATTTAAAATAAATAAAATATTAATAGAAATCCAATTGTCCAGTATTGACTACACAGATAGTTTATTAAATCCAAGGGAATTATTTTCTTTCCTAGTTTGGTAAAAAAAGGACGTGGCAGATGTTTAGTAGGAGGTACGGGGGAGCAGTTACTGTTCAGATTGCAAATTTAATTACAAAGACAATTTGTTACATGCAATATAATTTGTGGATATTGTGTAGAGCATTTTACAGCACATACAGGCTTTTCAGCCAATGTACTTGCAACCCTTTAAGTACATGATCTTTCCCTGCACCCACCTATAGCTTTGTATGTCATCTGTTCAGTTAAATACTTCAATATACAAGTGCTTCCACTGCCTCTCCAGATAATGAGGTCAACCACTGGATGTTTTTCTTTCCTTTAGATATCTCATAATGTAGACCAAGCACACTGTATGGTGCCTTCAAGTCTGTGCTGCTGCCTTCAAAGGTTGTTGAACAAGTACTGCAAGGTGCCCATCCATCTCAGTATTTCTAGGACACCTACCATTCATTGCCTATATCCTGACATTTTACGCCTCCCAAAATGAAACAACCAATATTTTTCAACATTAAATTCCAACTGCTTTTGCACTGTCTCGCCAATCCATCAATGTCATTCTGTTGTCAAAAACTATCCCCCTCACTTAACAAAACTATCAATCTTTGTGTCATCAGCAAGATACCTCGAGATAAATTAATGCATAATAAACAGTAAGACTCGCAACACGATCCCTGCAGTGTACCACTGGTCACAATTGCCAAACAAAAAACCTTAACTGTTGCCCAATGTGCCCTATAAACAAATTTTGCGTTCAATTTGATAACTTGGATCCCATGGACTCTTAATTTTTTTTGGACCAGATTCTGATGTGGATTCATTCCAATGGTCTCTCTACAGTCCAATTAGATGTTCCTCAACTTCATTGCCCTTATTGATCTGTTTGGTTAAAGACTAATTCAGAGGGGATTAAAAAAAACCCCCAGCTTCAATGTAGTTTATGGGCACAGCACGTATTTCATGAATTTTGTTCCATGTGATTGTTCTCAGACTGTGATTATTTTCTACTTGTTTAGAAATACTAGGTCGCTGTGTTCCACATACATTCTCCTATAGTTAAGACTGTCCACGAGGCATTAGAGATTTGGAATTGTATTTACTTTTTTTTTATCTGTAATTCTCTCGTGAAGCAATGTTTGTAGATCTGTTACAAAATATTTTACTGAAAACAATATTCAGTTTCTGGGACATTACTTTATTCTAGTTGCTACTCTGGGAAATTCGCGTCAAGAGAATGAAGTCTATGGCTTTCAATTGCCCTAGTTCTAGCAGTCTGCTTAACAGAAGCAGAATTTATTTAAATATTATTTGCAATATTTTGAAAATGTTTCCCTCGGTGGGGTTGCTTATAGGATGTTGAATGCTTGTTGCATTATATCAGCAAATCAGAATCTGTTGACTTATATGCATTTTCTAATCAGGCCTGATTCTGCCACAAAATCTAGCAGCAATTGATAGGCACATCCTGCAATTGATTAACTTTCTGTTCAGGGAAAAATAGCTATTGCTGTTTTGGGGTGATTAACTGGAATGTGTCAATTGCAAGGTCGTTGTGTACTTTGTATATGTGTACATATCCAAAATTTGTAGAAGCTTCAACGTGCTATAGGTATTTCTGTTGCAGGGGCTCTTTCTGGGTGTAGCAAATTTTTCTCTTTTTCCTAAGTAAGGTTTGTTTAAAATTTCATCTGAATTCCTCCATGGGATGAAGATGGTCAGGGATAGAGGGAGGTATGGAAACAGGAGAAAGGGATATTGGCAAATAATCATGGCCTTTGCAATGCAAGAGTCTGTATTTTGAGATCATTTGTGTGCATGAGGGACAAAAGTATTTTGGCGGTAAATCACTGGTTTTGTATGAATATGTGAAATGTAAATAAGCTGGTCTGATAGAAAGGCGTGGAAGCAAAAAGTGGGGTCAGTTACTAGCTTGTAGTCCACGTAATTAGTTTATTGTCACATACAGTAAATTTTTGTTAGTGTGCTGATATGATAGTGAGTGCAGGTAGACAATATGCATGAACCATGATAAAGTAGTTTGAGAGATCAAGAACTCGTCTTTGGTGTATAAAAGGTCTATTAAAGAGTCTGCTAACAACAGGATAAAAGTTCTACATGAGTCTGGTAGTACGTGTTACCAAACTTTGTTTTCTGCATGATGGAAGGGGGCAGAAGAATTACAAAGGTGGGAGGTCTCCTTGATCGTGCTGGCTGCTTCCCCAAGGCAGCAGCAAGTGGAAACAGGATCGATGGAGGGGAAGCACGATACATTGAGGTGTCGTGCAACTTGTGGTGTGGGGAAGAACAATTGCCATACAAGCTGTGCTTATCTGGTTTGGATGTTTCATGCGGCGTGTCTGGGTTTGGGGGTTGGTGCGGGGAACAGCAGTGAGTGTCCCGTAGCCTCCTGAGGAATTTGAGGTCTTGGTGTGCCTTCTCAGTATGACTGTTAACAGACTTTACTCCGGATGTCCCAACAGTATGAAGGCATTTGCTGGTCAGTTAAAGCTGGAATGTAGTTCCTCCTTTGTGAAATTTACTCTTATTCATTTTGATTAGAATGTGCCCCTGATATGTATTGTTTCTTGGAAAGGAGGAGGCACCATCCATACATACATTATTAAGTACAGCAGGACTACTGGGGTTAAAGGAAAGGAATAAAGCTAATCCCTTGATACTTGCACTAACAGTGGCAAGGATGGAAAGGCATTATGTGTCCATAATCCAAGAATTTATTTTGCTCTTTTGTCATACCAGCTGATGAATATGAATAATCATATATCATCTATGGAAAAGTATGTTCATCGAAATCTAAGGAAATGCATCATATCGCACATCCATCTGCCTTCAGTAGAGGTGCTTGGAATATGAAGGATGTACAGATAGCAATGTAACATGGGTAAACTGGATTAAAGAATTTGCAATGGATTGCAAATGATTTCTTAATTGAGTAAACTTCGCTTTAGGGAAGATGTACTTTACAGTACTGGATCTAGACTAAATACACTGCAATGACTATACTGCACTGTTAATCACACATGTCCTGGACAATGATCACTGTAATAAAAAGCCTGTAACTTTCCTTTTGGAGTTAAACTGTCAAACCGCCTGTACAACCTGCTACTTTTGCAGTGTGAACTGAAGTCTTGACGGTGCATTGATGGCTGGCCTTGTGGCTGTGAACTCACTTTCATGAACTTTCATTCTGAATGTTATTTGTTTTTTTATTTGCATGATTAGTTTTTTTTTGCACAATGGAAGTTTGACAGTCTTTAATGGGCCTTATTGGGCTTCATTGTTTTGTGGCTGCCTGTTTGGAGCTGAACTTGGTTGTATATTGTACAGACAGTTTGATAATATACTTTGAACTTTTAAGCTGTGACATACCAATGCACTAATGCAGCTGGTTAGTGTTTATTTGCTAACTAACATTTGTATGACTCTTATTCAAGAATACCAGCATTAAAATATTCTCACTAATAGTTATACACTTTTTGTTATGGCAAGCAGCTGCTCAAAACTTAGAACAATATCCATTCATTTTAAACTTGAATGTCAGAAGTACTTGATGCAACGGACTAATTTCTTAAATTTAGTTTTTTTTCTAATTCATTATGTTGAAATGATTTTTCTGATGTCATATTTCTCATTACATTAATCCCAAGTGATATTGCAAAACTGATTTATTTTACACCTACCCACCATGAAAGAACAACATTAACCTTTTCTAGTGCATTGGACTGAAACAGATCTTCACTTAACCCAAGTCCATGCATCTGAACGATGTTATTAAATTTTTGATGTACTCTAGGATTGTAAGACTTTAGGATTTCAGGCTGTTGTATGTTTCTAGTTGTCAAAATCTTTGTTTCCGTTAGTCCGTTAGACTCTCCCTAAAGAAACAACATTTTCATGAAAAGCCTGTCTATATGTTCAAGCTGATGAGCAAAGTAATTCCTTACTGTGAGTTTGAGAATTCACATTCATCAAAGCTAAAGTGTGGCATTTCCATTTAATTCTATGTAAATGAGTTCGGGCATTGCCCAATATCAGAATCAGCGGCATATGTTGTGAAATTCGTTAACTTTATGGCAGCAGTACAATGAAATGCATGAATATGGAGGGGAAAACCTGAATTACAGGAAATATGTACCTATATGTCTAGTAAATAGTTAAAATAAGTTTGAGGGCCTCCGTCGATCGGGGTTGATCGTGGATTTTGCATTCTAGCTGTCTAGATACTCACATCGGGCAGTATGACAGGGAGAGCAAGCTGTTGCCCATGTAGCAAGCTCCCCCATCCCCACATCTTATGAACCCAAATGAACAGTGGAGATCGACAGTTTGATACCAGAAGCGTTACAGGAGTTGCCAGTCAGCATTGAAACAATGTAGGACTGACTGACAGACTCCAGCTCTGGATTATTCCCTTGGGTTTACCCCCAGAGCCTTCCTCCATGAGTGGGTGTAGCCGCAAGGCTTGAGATAAGAGTTTTCCTTCTCCTACTTGAGCTGCCAGCCATGGTGCATAAAACGACTGGTTTGAAGATGCCGGTAACCTGCCTTTGTACCTTCTGTCAGTAGAAAAGGTTCTGTCAGGCTTAGTAGCTAAGGCACACGTGGAGCCCAGGAACTGGACTTGGTTACCAGAGGCTTTTTGGGGCACGCACCATTGGGAGCATTTAATAGGTAGTGGGAGCTTGTCCCCGCTACCACCCCCAGCTCTAACAACCTTAAGGAACCAGTTAAAATAAGTAGTACGAAAAAAAGTTAAAGTAGTGAGGTAGTATCCATTTAGAAATCAGATGGCAGAGGGGAAGAAGCTGTTCCTGAATGGCTGAGTTTTTCAGCACAGTTTTACAAATTCAGGTTTTTGTAGATTCAGCATCCTATTTTAAAAATAACTCTGAACTTGTTTGTGTATGCTGTAGGTTTTCATAAATAAAACTGCAGAGGGATTTTATGTTTAGAACTGCTGTAACAAGCCATGAATTGTAAAACCCCAACACTGAACGCACAGCACAGTCATAGTAATTCACATGATTACAGTGAGGTGGAAACATCTGACCAGCTTACAGTGAGCCCCAACTCAATGTCAGTGTTTGTGAAATGTGTACGTTTACACCAATTGCATTATCCTGCAATGCCATGTAGAAATTTGGGAGTGAAATCCCAACATTTTCCTCTTTCAATAACTGAGCTGTAAGTTCTCAAAGGTTCGGTGTGGAGAGAAGCCAGGTATTAGAGGAAAAGCTGGTGTAGATCTGCTAAATGAAAAATGGTTAATTTCATTGTTAGCTTTTTAAAGAAAGCTGATTTATCGCTTAATTTTTATCAATGCCACATTTGTTTTGAGAAAGCAATTCTACAGTGGTACTAGAAAGCTTGTGAACCCTGTAGAATTTTCTGTTTCTGCACAAATATGATCTAAAATGTGATCAGATCTTCACGCAAACCCTAAAACTAAATAGAGAACCCAATTAAATAATTAGCAACATTGTGAATGTTGCTCAAAGAGCAGAATCAACTTTCAATTGGCTAAAGCATGTATTGCCAGCTTTGCACTATCAGAGAAATTTATCTGAGTTACTAAATGTATGATTTTAGCTTTTCCCTGTGTATTGGGATTAATGTTGCTACTCTTTATATAATGGAGCTGAAACCTTTTGAAATAGTTAAGATGGCTGAACCACCAATAAATGATGTTTCTAATTTCAATTCTACAAGTGATGGTCTAGAGCACTGTACAGACTTCATTCCAGAGCAAGGAACTACTACTGTATGAGAGAGGACAAAATATTGAGTGGTGCACTCCATTAGAGAGGGAGAGATCTCCCCCCTAGAAATACCAGTGCAGCCAAATGGTTGCAGGGGAGTGGTAAAGCAGTGGGCAAAACCAATGGCTTTATTCTGGTCCCCTACTCACAGAAGACTTGTGTCTAAATTCACTGATGCTGAGTGGATGCTATGTGCTTTCATATTCAAAGTGGCTTCTCCCACCCCTGCCTAGGTCCAGTGAGGGGGGGGGGGTGCCAGTGGACGTGCTACTATTTTGAGATTATGGATTTTTTTGGGATTGTGCAGCGGCGCACACTTTCGAACAGCCTCATTCACCTCTGCTATCACAAGGGTCGTTACAGAGATCTTTCCTGCCAAATGCAATAAGCATATACAAGAATTCATCTCTGTGCGACAGGAGGACACACAATAGTACACCGGCCTGTTTTATTTCATTGGTAAACTATTATTGTGTATGTTATTTGTACTTGTTAAGTCTGCACATTGCTAAGTGTGTTTTTAAATGTTGCTGCTGTAACAAAAGAACTTCCCACTCGGGATCAATAAAGTACTTATCATCAACATCATAATCATCATTATTAATGGAAAGGTTGGGGCCATGCAATCTTAACTAGTGTGTAACAGATGGTGATAAATGTTAGAGTGGGGAGAACTGGGACCTTTACAAGGGTCATCTGAGTGTGGAGATCTGAAGCTCGCCACTCCGGGTTAACAATGAGGTTAGTGGCTTGATACAAAGAGTAGGTACACTTTTTAGAGGGAAGCTAGATGCATGAAATCAGAAGAGTAGGAAAATATCATACTGGGACCTGAATGTTTTGCCCTGTTGTGCATTGCTAGTTTTAGTGCCAACGTCCCAAGAATGGAGCTCCCAGGATTGTTTAACAGTAAATGAGCCTGCTACGCTCCACTGAGTATGATATCATCCTGTATCCAACTGAAATCGTGTTGCTGAGGCAAGGCCGACTCTAGTCCAGAAACATCAATTGTGTTCCATGTGATGTGGAACCAGTCTGCAGACAGTTGTTATCATATTTCACTCCAGGAGTTTTGGTGGGGAATAGGAAATCTATTTTCAATCGTATAGAACAGTGACTATATCTCAAGGTAATTTTTCCTTCAGTCAAAACATAACACAAATGTGCTTTGATGAGATCATCAGTTACTGGAAATGTTTGCCAAAATATTTTGAAGAGTGTGTGGCAGAGTGCCTCATTTATTTGTGATTCCAATGAAAACATTTGTTTTTAATAAAGCAATGTTTATGTACGAAAGCTGCTTTGTATGTTTAGTCATGCAGAGCAAACACTAAAGAAATCCAATAAGTAATCAGTGTCATGGTCATTCTGATGTATTAGATGACCATTTTGCTCGGGCGTTTTCTCTAGGGCAGGGTTTCCCAACCAAGGGTTCACAGACCCCTTGGTTAATGGTAGGGGTCCAAGGCATAAAGGTTGGAAACCCCTGCTCTAGAGCAATCCAGTCCCATTTCCTTCCTCAGTCCCAAAGTCCCATGGGATTACATTGTCTTGTAATTCTCCAATTTCCTTTTTAAATTGAGTAAGAACCTGTTGGTCCTCGAGTCGGAGGCTGAGAAGCGACCCAGAAGATTGTAACGTCAGACCAGCTAGTTAGTGGTCTCTGCTCGCGTTGTTGCAAGAGTGACTTCTCTTCTCCCTGCTGGGGGAGAGAGTCTGTCCGAGACACTGAAGTGCTGGATTCTGGGCTATGGCTTTTGATAGACTCTAGATGAAGATCTTTTTTGGGGGCTTTTTCAATTGATTGCCTTGTGGGTAGTGCAGAGTCATTGCTTCTGTTGGTACAAGTGGGGGCCGAGGGAGGAGGGCTTTGGGTTCTGGTGTTTCTGTCATTCATTCTGTGGGGTTTTTTTGCTTCATGGATGTCTTATGAAGAGTAAGAGTTTCAGGTTGGATGTTTTCTGATACTAAGCTGAACCATTTGAAATTGTTTCCACCACTTAGTCATGTTACTTATAGCTTAAAGAAACACTTATTTGTTTTATTGCTTTGGCCTACAAGTTCACTTTGTAATTTCCCCTCAATCTCAAATGAAAAGATAAATCTACAGTTGCTAAATATCTAGATATCAGAAAATTTAAAATATAAAGCAGCATTTCAATGGTTAAATCTATTTCCCGTTCCACAAATGCCAGCTGATCTGAGTATTTTTATTCCCCTTAACCATCTTTATTCCAAGGAAAACATCCCCATCTTCTCCAAGCTGACTTAGTATCTAAAATGACATGTTCAAGTTTGCTGATGATATCCTTGTCATTAGCAGAATCAGCTAATGAATAGGTGACGAATCAGCACATAGGAGGAAGATTGAAACTCAGGCTGAGTGATACCACAACAATAACCTCTCACTCAATGCCAGCAAGATGAAGGAGCTGATCATTGACTTCAGGAAGAAGAAACTGGAGGTCTGGAGATTCAGAGGATCGGTCCTGTTTCCAGCACGCAAGTGTCATTATGAAGAAAGCACGGCAGTGCCTCTACTTAGAAGTTTGCAAGGATTTGGCATGCCATCTGAAACTTTAGCAAAATTCTATAGATGTGTGGTGGAGAGTATGTTGATTAGTTGCATCATGGACTGATATGCAAACACCAATGCCCTTGAATGGAATAGCTCACAAAAGGTGGTGGATATGGCCCAGTCCATCATGGGTAAAGCCCCCCCCCCCCACCATTGAGAACATGTATAAGGAGTGTAAAGCCCCCCCATCACCATTGAGAACATGTATAAGGAGTGTAAAGCCCCCCCATCACCATTGAGAACATGTATAAGGAGTGTAAAGCCCCCCCATCACCATTGAGAACATGTATAAGGAGTGTAAAGCCCCCCCATCACCATTGAGAACATGTATAAGGAGTGTAAAGCCCCCCCATCACCATTGAGAACATGTATAAGGAGTGTAAAGCCCCCCCATCACCATTGAGAACATGTATAAGGAGTGTAAAGCCCCCCCATCACCATTGAGAACATGTATAAGGAGTGTAAAGCCCCCCCATCACCATTGAGAACATGTATAAGGAATGTAAAGCCCCCCCATCACCATTGAGAACATGTATAAGGAGTGTAAAGCCCCCCATCACCATTGAGAACATGTATAAGGAGTGTAAAGCCCCCCCCCCCACCATTGAGAACATGTATAAGGAGTGTAAAGCCCCCCCATCACCATTGAGAACATGTATAAGGAGTGTAAAGCCCCCCCCCACCATTGAGAACATGTATAAGGAGTGTAAAGCCCCCCCATCACCATTGAGAACATGTATAAGGAGTGTAAAGCCCCCCCATCACCATTGAGAACATGTATAAGGAATGTAAAGCCCCCCATCACCATTGAGAACATGTATAAGGAGTGTAAAGCCCCCCATCACCATTGAGAACATGTATAAGGAGTGTAAAGCCCCCCCCCCACCATTGAGAACATGTATAAGGAGTGTAAAGCCCCCCCATCACCATTGAGAACATGTATAAGGAGTGTAAAGCCCCCCCCCACCATTGAGAACATGTATAAGGAGTACATAGGTAAGCAGCATCATCATCAAAGACCCCCACCATCCAGGCTCTGCTCTATTCTCACTGCTGCCATCAGGAAGAAGCTACAGGAGCCTCGGGACTCTCACCACCACGTTCAGGAACAGTTATTACCTCTTAACCATCAGGCTCTTGAACCAGAGGGAATAACTTAACTCAACTTCACCCACCCCATCACTGAACTGTTTCCACAGCCTCTAGACTCTTTCAAGGACTTTTCATCTCATTTTCCCTATTTATTGCTTATTTATTTATTTTTTTTCTACTTGCACAATTGGCTTTTACACATTGTTTTTTTGTCCATCCTGTTGGGTTCAATCTTTGTGTTTCTTGTGTTTACTGTGATTGCCTGCACGAAAATGAATCTCAGTTGTATATGGTGACAAGTATGTACTTTGTACTTTGAATTTTGAGAATTGCCACTGAGCTCTCAAGGACTTCCACATCCTCTTCCAATCAGCTGCCCGAGGTTAGACCCAGACAACTGATTGTGGATTTGTTAGAGATTTACTAAGGTTCTGTCTAATTTCTGATTTTTGTTTTACTTTTATTGAAGCTCCAAGATTCCATGTACTTTGCAAATTACTTTCTCAAAATACCGTTACTTCAAAAGATCTGTGAACCACCAGTATATTCCCATAATCACTTCAGTACTCTATCATTGTCTTTACTGCCTACTATAACTGTGATCTGAAGCTGGAAGATTTCAATTTATGAATTATTTACGTTTACATAGTAAATGTATTTTGTTTGGCACTTTTGGGTTCACGAACTACAACTAACCAAAAATGTAACTGACAGCTGTGCCAATTTTAACCTTCCTTGAAGTAATAGTGTTGAAATTGTCAGATTGGTTGCCAGCTTTTTCCCCATACCCTGATAACTTTTGGAACTTCAGTGTGTTAATTCTGATTTGTGTTGAGGATTTTTCTAGAAATCCTAGTTTGCCATGCCTCCAGCGCCAACATTGCCTGCCCACAACTTGCTGTCCCTAACTGTGGAACGTGGGTGGAAACCAGAGCACCCAGAGGAAACCCACATAGTCACGGAGAGAACGTACAAACTCCTTGCAGATCACTGTGGAAATTGTATCCTGATTTTCCAATCACTGGCGCTGTAAAGTGCTATGTTAAATGCTACAGTACTGTGCCACACTAATATTTAAAGGAGTGAAGGACACGACAACAAGGGGAAAGAAAAAGAACCTTAGCCTGGCAGAGCCACCAGAGTCTAGCCTGACTTAGCCTAATGTGAATCAGAGCATTATACACAAAGCCCTTAATCAGGTCAGGTAGTAATCCTAGTGTTTAACTAAGCTTTAATGGTCACATCAACTGGAATGCTAATCTTTTAGTCTTGCAATTGTCTTGCTATCCAGGACTTAATCTGAGAGTTTGAACGTTCTCTGTGGTAGGGGTATGTCTTCTTGGATAAAGGTAACAATACTACGTGTGGTTTCACCAAGACCTCATATGACAAGAACAAATGTATCCTTGCTCCGTACTTAATTTTCTAATGTTGAAAGCCAAATTACCAAAACTTCTGAGAGAACCACTTCCCTAATAATTTCTGAATTGCATGCTTTTTCTGTGTCATATACTTTCTCCAAAGCCTAGCATTTCAGAGATTGAAGATTTTGTAATTTCACGTCCCTTTTTGAGTAAAAATTCTGCTACTCATTGTACCACAAGTTCTAAGTGATTACTTTTTAGAAAGATGTGTCGAGGCAAATGAGGGATTCTACCCACATTCCAAAGTGCAATAGAGTTAGTGAATTGTGGTCATGCTATGTTCATGACGGAAGTGTGGAAATGCTTGCGGGCTGCCCGCAGCATAATCCTTGGGTTGTGTTGACGCAAAATAATGCATTTCAGTGTAGCCTTTGAAAAAGAAATTGGATTATTATTAGAGTTAAGCTATCAAGTCCTCAAAAATTGTCAATGGGCATGTGGTCTGTAATGCATGTCTTTTGAATATATATTTTAAAAACATAACAGCTGGCTTTCCAAGAAGCTTATCCATTTGTTTAATCAGCAGCGGAGCCTCGGGTTAATAAAAGACCCTCTTTTATCCTCATTGTATCATGTAAGGTGAGAGTAGGTGCATTCCTGCTAACATCAGTGCCCTTGGGTTCAGAAGGGATATCGCTGACTCAGTGTGTGTCCTACTGGTCTCTGTTCTGTGACCTCTGTAAATTTTAAAGCAAGCTAGTTTAGCAAGATTAAAAAAAATACATTAAGAATATTCTTACAAATTTAACATTCATAAATATGAAATAACGTAGTTTGGCTTAATTGTCATGATGGCCTTTTTTAATTAAGTATTTTATGTGTTGCTTGGTCCTTAAATTTTATTTGTTGCGACCTCCCATTTGGAGGAAACAATAATATAAATAGTTTTTTAATCTCATCCAATTTAATGTAATATTAATCATGGTTGGTAATCCTCTATGTAAAAATGATTATACTAATTGCAATGTTTTTGAATTGATTACACTTAGTAAGATTTTAAAGACTTTTAAAAAAATTTAAACATTTGCTCCCTTCATGCTGGGGAGGCTTGTTATTTGAAATGCAATGAATATCCTAAAGGCTGTTTTTAAGCTTTTGAAATTTCTCCTTTTTTTTCCCTCCTGTGGTTAAACGTTTCTCCACTTGTGTCCCACAGGCACGGAACCCGGTGTGCAGGCGAAGTGGCAGCTGTTGCAAACAATTCACATTGCACAATAGGAGTTGCTTACAATGCCAGGATTGGAGGTTTGAAACTTTATTGAATTTTAAAATCAAACTATTGTCATTTGACTAAAAAAAAGTGACTTGCACTATGTGGTTTCTAAATTTTTTTTTCTTGTAGTCTTCTAAAAATGAACACATTAAACGAGGAAAGTGCATTGGTGGGAATGCAAGATGAAAGAATATCTGCAGATGTTGGAAATCTGAAATAAAAAATGCAAAAATGGTAGAAACACTGAGCAGGCCAGGCAGCATCTGGTGAATGCTAAGCCGTGGATGTTTCAGGTCTGGCACCGCTAATCAGAATTGAGCTGAGGGAGCTCCTGTTCCGATAAAGGGTGCTGGATCTGAAAGTCCCATATATGTGGGGTATTTGTCCAAGACACTACTACTGAGCTCTTGAAAGAGAATAAAAGCTTGTTGTTTCCCAATGGATATGGTTTTTGTTTGCAAGTGATTTGAGTTTAAGCTGTTCACAGTAAACATAAACCTGTAGTCTACAGTTCAGTACCCACAGGCTGACAGGAGTATTCAACCTATTCACTTGGAAGGTGGTGAGAGTAAGTTCTCAGTGAACCAAAGTTTCTAGCATAAGAGGTGGCCATTTGGCCAATTGTGTCTGTTGTTCACCAGGGAAAAAAAATTGCACTCACTAGTCCCAGCAGCAGCTTTGAAGGCTATGGTACATTCTTTTTCCACCTAGTTTTAAATGTAGTAGAAGTTTGTGCCTTCAGAAACTTTGAATGCAGTGAAATCAAGAGCCCTCTGCCCATTGAGCAAATATTTCCAGGACTCCCATCTAATTCTTAACCAATTGAATATATGCACTCAGTTATCACTTTATTCAGCACACGTGTTCGTTAATGAAAGTATGCAATCAATCCTGTGACAGCAACCCAATGCATAAAAGCACGCAGACATAGTCAAGAGGTTCAGTCATTGCTCAGACTGAACATCAGGATGGGGAAGAAATTTGAGAGACCCTGACCATGGAATGATTGTTGGTGCCAGATATCTGTGCTGAGCTCCTGGGATTTTCATGCACGACAGTCTCTGGAGTTTACAGAGAATGGTCTGAGGAGAAACATAAAATCTGGTGAGCAGTAGCTCTGTGGGTGAAAATACCTTGTTAATGACAGAGGTCAGAGGAGAATGACCAGACTGGTTCAAGCTGACTAACTCAAATAGCCATGCATTACAACGGTGTCTGTGAATGCACAAGACATCAAGTCTTGAAGCTTAGCTATAGCAGCAAAAGACGTACACCTATTGGCCACTTGGTCTAGAAGGTACCTAATAAAGAGGCCAATGAGTGTATGCCCTTGTTATTTTCTCCTGAAGGCAATCAGAACGAACCAAGAAAAGGTTCTCCTGATCATTCTGTTTCAGGCCTGTTGTAATTTAACAATTTGGCTTAAATCAAAGCAGGCAGATTACCTGTGGCTCCAAATTCCAGTCTCTATTTTGATGTAGTGACTCTAATGCCATTTGTATCAGTATAATCAGATGTTAACCTTTTCAGCACCTTCAACAGTTTTACATCTCAACAGTTTGTTCCACCTGTTCTCAAAATGGATTTTTGGAGCATGAAGCTGCATTTTTCCTGGTTCTTAGTTCCCAAATAGCTGAGAGCTGATGTGGCAAGCTGTTTTTAAGTAGCTTGGTATAAATATATTTCTTTTAATTTAGTTGGAGATGCAGCACGGAGCAGGCCCTACCTAGCCTTCGAGCCACAGCACCCAACAGCTCCTATTTAACCCTAACCTAATCATGGGACAATTTACAATGACTAATTAACCTACCTGGTATGTCTTTGGACAGTGGGAAGAAACCAGAACACCCAGGGAAAACCCACGCATTGCACGGGGGAAGAGGTATTGAGACTCTGTACAGAGGGCACTGGGATTGAACTCTGAACTCCGACCCTTTGAGTTTTAATAGCATAGCAATTTTAATGCTCTCTGTGCTGTAATTCTACCAAAATGCTCTAGGGATTTAAGCAGCTTGTACATCAGTGCCTCACTTCATATTTACATATCATGTACTGTGTGATTGTGACGTGCAGGCACATGCACATGGCTGCCGGGCACATCCAGTGATGTTGAAACTGTGGTTTCCTCCTCTCGTGTTCCTCCTTTTATCTCATTGCTTTTGATTGTCTACCCAATCCTTCCTGCCCACTCCGTAACACCATACATTTTGCAATTTCTGCTCTCTGCAGGGGAAAGACCTTTTCAAGCATTTGCATGTGATGCTGTAATCCTCACACAAACTAAAATATTGTGGTCTGGCAGTCTTTCAAGTATATTTTTAATGTGTTATATTTTTGAGCCTTCGCATTCACTTAGTTCAACATTACATCATCATGTTGATTTTTATATATTGCAAACCCAGAGTTAAAGGAGTAGCAATTTTATTTTCTGGGTTCCTGTTGGGTGGTCGGCGCGGAACTGATTTCTGACAGGGCATGCATTAGTGTTGAATTTTAAGTTTTTTGAGCCTGGTTCTGTAAGTGAAGAACATAGGACCAGCAATGTCCCTTTGACTCATCAGCCATTCAATGAGATCAATAACTTCACATTTATAAAATGACTTTGATATTCTTTAACAGTGTGATCAATGAATTAATGCTGATTCAAAAAAAAAGGACATTGTTTACAAACTTGATGGGTTTCAGGAATATTGTTGGTAAGAGAGGCTGAAAAGCGAAGTAAGGAATGATGTTAATCTTAAATCTACTTGGCACACTTTCCCAGGGCCCCTCAATCATCTAATCAAACATACATTCAGTGAGTTCAGGATCTGGTTTATTATCATTGACGTAAATAGCAATGTGAATTTGTTTTACTGCAGCTGTACAGTGCAAAATACTATAAATTACAAAAATAATAAATAGTGTAAAATGTAGAATAAACAAGGTTGTGTTCGTGGACTGGTCAGGAATTTGATGGTAGAGGCGAAGCAAATTTCTGAATAATTTAGTGGGCATCTTTAGGCTCCCCGATCAGAAGAGGGCTTGGCAAGAGTCCTTTGTGATGGATGCTACCTCTTAAGGCACTGCCCCTTGAAGATGCCCTCAATGGTGGGAGGGTTGCTCTCTTGATGGAGCATTTCTCAGTTTTACTCCTGATGTCCCAAATGTTTGACTGATTGCCCCAGAGGTTCTGAATCCATAACGGGAATGAATCAACCTGAAATTGCTTTTGTTCACCCTATAAGCTGAATCCTTCCCAAGACCAAAATATTTTTCTGATAGCGAAGCAATAGATTAGGGTCTGTTGAAGATGAGGTACAATTAAAGCATCACTTATTTTTAAATAGTGCCCATGTACTGCTGATTTTTCCCCCCTAGATTATGCAATTTACTCTCTGGTATCTAACTTTTGATTAAAAATTTTCCTTCACCTTTTTCATTGGCTAGGTATTGCCAGTTGTGTAAAATCATCAGCTGTATAAAGGCATTAGTGTGGGTGAATTTAAAGGTGGAGCAGAATTGGACAATTCCATCCAACAAGTTTGCCCTGTGATTCCATCACGGCTGATCCTGGATTCCACATAACCCCATACACCTGCCTTCTCACCGTATCCTTTGATGCCCTGACTTATCAGGAAACTATCAAATTCTGCCTTAAATATACCCACGGACTTGGCCTCCCCCAAAGTCTGTCAGGGCAGAGCATTCTACGATTCACTACACTCTGGCTTAAGAAAAGCCTCCTTACCTCCATTCTAAATCTCTCAATTTTGAGGTTGTGCCCTCTAGTTCTGGATGCTCACAACATAGGAAACATCCTCTCCACATTCACCCCATCTTGTCCTTTCAACATTCGGTAGGTTTCAGGGAGATACCCCGTATGCTTCTAGATTTCAGTGAGTACAGGCCAGAAGCTGCGCAACGCTCCTTGTATGTTAGCCTCTTCAATCCTGGAATCCTCCTTGTGAATCTCCTCTGGACTTTTTCCAAAGACAACACAACCTTTCTGAGATAAGGGCCCTAAAACTGTTGACAATACTCCAAGTGCAGCCTGGCCAGTGTCTTATAAAGCCTCAGTATTATCTCCTTGCTTATACATTCTATTCCTCTTGAAATAAATGCCAACATTGTATTTGCCATCTTTACCACTGACTCAACCTGCAAGTTAACCTTCTAGGAGTCTTGCACAAGGACTCCCAAGAACTTCTGCACCTCTGAAGTTTGAACCTTCTCCCAATTTGGGTAATAGTCCGCACTGTTGTTCCTTTTGCCAACATGTATCTTTGTACATTTCCCAACACTGTAGTTCTGTAAATGTGTGGTCAACGTGCAGACTGACATAGGTTTATGTCCAATGACTTGTAGGGATTGTCTTCCTGTTGGCCTAAAGTACATGTCCTTGTTTGATGTGCCAATGGCCTTAATTCATGTGAAGTAGAATTTATCAGAATTCAAACAGTATACAAAATTCACCTTGCATGGATTACAGTTAGTGATAGAGAATGGGCAAACTTCACAATATCCAGGCGAGAAGGAAATGGTTCTGGGCCTTTTCCTGACCTGGTGAATAGAAGGAAGTAGGCCTCAACATTAAATTGTCCATCTGTGAGCATAATGTTAGCTTTGCATAAGTCCCACAATCAATGTGGGAGAATTTCACTATGGAGAAAGCCGTGGAGGATAGTTAATATCCTGGGGCATGTTGATATTGAGGTGGCAGCAGCATTTGCTCTCTTGAAGGACAGGAAGGCCCAGAGTGCTTGATGAGATCTACCCCAAATTATTGAGGAAGGAGAAGAAGTAGGTGGGACCTTGGCAGATTTTTGTATCCATTTCAGCTACAGGTAAGTCCCAGAGGACCGGAGAATAGCCAATATAGTGCCTTTGATTAAGAAGACAATAGGGAAAATCCAGCAAATTAAGGGCTGGTAACCTTCCATCAATGGTAAAGATATTATAGAGTAGTGGTCACCAACCTTTTTAAACCCAAGACCCCCTACCTCTGCCTTAGTGAAAGGCAAGATCGACCTACTAAATCGTTTAGAGAAACAACAGCTCAGATTGTACTTCCAACTTGAAGCCCTTTATTTGGGCTAATTGTACTTTAATTACATAAAGTGCTTTTGTCAAACTTTCAAATTAATTTAACCAAGAAAACACTGTAACTAGCCTATCAAACAGGCCATAGCGGCATCGAGCTCATCCAGTAACGCCTTGAACAAGTGGTGCTGAAGCGCTTTTGATCGAATCAAGTTGATCAGTTTGACCACCAGTGTCATTACATCAGAAAAGTCCACGACCTTCCCAGCCAAGGGCTGCTGATGAATCACACAGCGATAATCCAGGAAGTCGGGAAAATCAGGGTCATTACGGCACAGTGCTATAAAAACCAACGCACACACCGTACATTGCTGTGGCCCCATCAGTAGTAATTGCCGCCAGTTTATAAATGGGGATGTCATTTTCATGGACATCTTTTTTAAAACTCATTGTAAATACCCTCACCTCTTGTTCTCAAAGAAGTGCAAAAGAGTGAGCAAGTCCACCTTTTTTGTAAAATCCCGGAAAGCCATTCCGACAAATACAGCAAGCTGAGCTGTTTGCATTACATCCAGGGATTCATCAAACTGTCATTAAAAAAAATATTCACAGAGTGACAAGTCCTCTAATGCTGTCGATCCATGTCCTCTGAGCAGCATGTTTGCTTGGCGTTCAACCCTGATTTCAGCTCCTCAACTTTCCTGGTATTGGTAAACTTACTGAGACACTAGTACAAGTTTCAGGGGTACACAAAGCTAATGACACCACTGTTTTTGTTTCCCATTTCTTGTACGTTTGGGGAATGTTGGAATTTAAAGTGGGAGAAGGGTTGTAATGTGAGTATTATAAAGATAAGTTAATACCAATTAGGATCATGGTAATGTAGCAATACTCCTGCTACAGAAAACTTGTTTGTAAAGAGAGATTGTTTCCGGGATTGCGGGGTTTTCCTTCCGGTCTTTTCTGCCCGTACCGGCGCATTAGTGATAACGTCTGTATGCGATTATCGTTTTACCGTCCTAGATAAAGTTGTTCCTTTTGGGCATGAAGTTGTCAAGTGGTCCTTTTTCAAAGTAGAAGTTACTACATATTTGCATCAAAAGGTTTATCAGGCATAATGTATTTGTGTATTTATTTTTCATCTTTTTGTTGGGATCTACTGGGAAAGTGTGAAGGAGCGACCGGTTGGCGACCACTATTATAGAGGAAGACTCTTGGTATTAAGACTTGCATAGACAGTCCACATAGCTTTGTCTGGGGCTGTTCACATATTGTGAACCTGCTTGAATGTTTTTGAATGGGATAACAAAGCCTTGAGCATAAGGCAATGGAAGGTGTTTGCATGGATTGTAGTTAAAGCGTTCAACATGGTGGCCTGCTCTAGAAGATTAAGGCACATGGGTTTCTTAGTGATTAGTTAGATTGGATTAAAAAATTAGATTTCCTCACTCCCTGTTCTAAATAGTTTCCTTTATATTTCACATGAGACCTGTCTGATTTTTGATTCCAAAACACTCTGTATGCTTCAGTTTACTTCTTGACTGAATTTACAACATCTCTCATCGTCCAGTATTCTGGAACTTGCCATCTTTGCCTTTCTTCCTCACAGGAATGTGTTGGCCCTGAAATCTGACCAGCTGGCCTTGAAACAACTCCCACACATCGGATGTGGACTTGCCCATTAACAGCTGCGTTCAATCCGCTGTTGGCAGTTTCTGCCTAATCTTGTAGTAATTAGTCTTTTCCCAATTTAACAATCCCGCTCCCCCCACAAGGTCCTATATTATCCTAATCCATAACTTAGTTGTGGATTATTCCAAAAATGAGGACCACTCTGGTCACCTATTCTTAAAAAGGGACAAGGCAAGTCTTGGATCTGACTGGAATAAATTGTTAAATGTCAGGGCTGGATGCACTGCACGATATCCAGTGATGGCCAGGGTCCCACAGTTGTGAATTATGCTAAACATCTGATCTTGGGCAATAATTGGCTTGCAAACTGAAACTGAATTAAAAGGATGTAATCAGCATTATCATGGATAATAAGATTGCTTGGCGGGGTTGTGTTAATGATATCAACAGTGAAGTCATTGCATAAAAGGCAAGTATAGATAAGTGCAGGTATTCAGCCAAGGGCAATCTCCCGTTGGTTGAAAAGCTTGACATTTGGGGTTTGTGTGATGGTTTAGTCAAAGTAATTCTCAGTGATTGCACAATTCCTATTGTTACAATGAAAACAGAAAAGGTTGTAAAATGTGCGATGACTGCATAACAGCAAATCAGGCAGCTGACAAAGAATATCCTCAAGTAGCCTTTGTGATATGCATGCGCAGTTGGCAAAATCTAGATTTATCACATATGACTTGCATGTGTACCACTGGATACAAGAAACAGTTATATCCTCGCCAATTTTACCATGGCCAAAATTTTCCAGGATATTGTTAGTTCACAAATCCAGATCTTATTACATCTAGAGAACAGGATGATCCTGAGTGTTTTGAAGGAAGCATTGAACCAGCGTCATGCTAAAATGTACCGAGTGTGCCTGAACATAGGCAGGGATGCAGTATCATGGATTATAACCTATTAAAGATAAAATCTTTATCTAAGTGAGACCACACTTATGTTCAGTTCTGGTCACCTCATTATAGGAAGGATGTGGAAGCTATGGAGAGGGTGCAGCGGAGATTTACCAGGATGTTGCCTGGATTGGAAAACAAGTCTTATGAGGCGAAGTTAACAGCGCTGGGACTTTTCTCTTTGGAGCATAGAAGAATGAGAGGGGACTTGATAGAGCTCTACAAGATTATGAGAGGCATAGATAGGGTGGATAGCCAGTACCTGTTTCCCAGGGCACGAATAGCAAACACCAGAGGGCATATGTACAAAGTTCAGGGAGGGAAGTTTAAGGAAGACATCAGGGGTAAGTTTTTTTACACAGAGGGTTGTGGGTGCCTGGAATGACTTGTCAGGGATGGTGGTGGAGGCTAAAACATTTGGGGTATTTAAGAGCCTCTTGGACAGGCACATGGATGAAAGAAAAATAGGGGGTTACGGGGTAGTGTGGGTTTAGTACTTTTTAAAAAGGAATATATGGGTCGGCACAACATCAAGGGCTGAAGGGCCTGTACTGTGCTGTGGTATTCTAGTGTCAAAGTCAGTTCTATTTTCAAAACTGAGTATCCAGTGATATCACAGCATGTTATTCTGTGGGGAGTTGTTCAATGTTGTTGTAGATGGTGCTAATGCTGGTACATCAACTCAAGAACAGAGTTGGTAAATATGTATACCGCAAAACATCCGAATATACAATAATGTATGCATGTGCATATATAATATGCATTCATTGGCCACTGATTAGATGCTGAAGTGGAACTGAAGGTGTTGCCTTCTGTTGCTATAGCCCATCCATTTCAAAATTTGACGTGTTGTGCATTCAGAGATGCTCTTCTGCACACCGCTGTTGTCACACAATATTATTGTTGCCTTCCTGTCAGTTTGAAGCAGTCTGGCCATTCTTCTGAGCCCTCTCATTAACGAGGTGTTTTTAGCCACAAACTGCAACTCGCTAGATTTTTTTTTCCTTTTGTGTTTTGCAACATTCTCTGTAAACTCTAGAGACTGTAGTGTGTTTTTTTAAAGAAGGGTGGGGGGAGGGGGAGATTAAATAAATCCCAGGAGATCAGCAACTTCTGAGTTTCTCGGTCCACCCCACCTGGCACCAACAATCATTCCGTGGTCTAAATTACTTGTGTCACATTTCCTCCCCATTCTGATATTTGGTCTAAGCAACAACATAACCTCTTGACCATGACCCAAATAACCTGAGATTTCATTGCTGAGACCGGCATGACAGCATCCTTCGGGAGGGTGAACCCACAGAAAGTATCTGGCCTAGATGGATTACCTGGCAGAGTACTAAAGACCTGAGCTGGCCGGAGTGTTCACTGAAATCTTGTTACCCACCTGCTTCAAGCAGTCTTCAATTATACTGGTGCTTAAGATGAATGTGGTAACCAGCTTCAGCGACTGTCATCCAGTTGCACTTACATCCACTGTGATGAAGTGCTTTGAGAGGTTGGTGAGAAGTGCCTTGGACCCACTCCCAATTTCCCTACTGTCACAACAGGTCAGCAGCAGGTGCCATTTCATTGGCTCTTCACTCAACTTTGGAACATCTGGACACACCAAGATGATCTTCATTGACTATAGCTTATCATTTAATAATACCATCCCTTTCATAATACACAATCAATAAGACCTAGGCCTCAATACCTCCTTGTGCAACTGGATCCTCTGTTTTCTCACTTGCAGACCCCATTCAGTTCAAATCGGCAACAACTTTTCCTCCATACTCACCATCAGCATAGGTGCACGACAAGGCTGTGTAATTAGCCCCCTGCTCTACTCACTTTATACTTATGAATGTGAGGCTAAGCACATCTCTAATGTCAGATGACAGCAAATAGAAGGCAAACTAAAAATCTGGCAGAGTAGTTACAGCAGTAACCTCACTTAATGTCAGCAAGAGCAAGGAGCTGATTATTAACTACAGGTGGAGGATCTGCCAAGGTCCTCTCCTTCCACCCAGGCTCTCTTCTCACTGCCGCCATCAGGAAGGAGATACAGTAGCCTCAGGACCCACACCATGAGGTTCACGAACAGCTATTACCCTTCAACCATCAGGCTCTTGGATCAGAGGTAATAGCTTCACTAGACTTCACACATCCCAGCACTGTACTGTTCCCATGCCCTATGGACACACTTTTAAGGACTTTTCATCTTGTGGCCTCAATAATAATATATATTGTTTATATATTATTATATATCTTTTTCTCAGCTCAAATGATCTACGGGCAGAGCCAAGCGCACTCATTTCTCTATTGCTGGGAACTTTCAGACTATTGAAATGTTTAGTATTGTGACTTTTTGGAGACTTTGATAAATATTCCTATGTAGGCCAAAATGTTTAATGTTATTGTGCAGAAATGTTCTAGATATTACTGTTGGAACAATGTATACCCTATTCATGTTCCGTAGTCTTTAAATTTCTTCTTTATACAATCTGATAATAAATTGAAGCATTTTAAAAATAAACACAAAATATGTTGAATTTACAGTATGCACTTGTGGATTTCTATATATTATGCTTACGATGACTATATTTAGTCAGTTATCCTGTGATTTTATATGGATTGTCCTATTTGTAATAAAGCATCAGTCTTAATATAGGACTCTTGACTCTAAACCTGAGCAGTTATGTAATTCTAGTAAGGTATGGTGCCTTTGAGTTTGTATTTTAAAACAAGATTTTGGTGAATGATATTTGCTTTTTGATTGTGCCTGTGTAAGTAATCAGATTGAGTTAATCTGATTATCTGCTGCGGTATTCTGTAATGTGTTGGATTGATCCTGGTTTCTCTTGGCATTTTCTGCATTTATCGTCTTGAATTTGTTGACCTTTTATCATGTACTTTTGATTTTTTTTGTGTTAACCACGTGGTCCTGTATTGCCGCAAGGGACCCCACTGTCACTGCTCAGATCGTGGGGATGTCTTCCATTGGTTAACTTTTTCTTCTGTAGTGATTTCTTCATTTCACTTATGTTGAGTGATGTGTACTTCTCAGAATTGCATAGACTCGCCTGGAGTGCTGAATTCTGTTTTCATTAGTGAAAGTTTTATCCGACTGTTGTACAAGTTATCTATGTCTGTTATTCCTCTTCCCTCTTCTGTACTAGGTAGTGTGAATCTAAGCACATTTGAGTGCGCATAGTGCTTTCTACAATTTGTCATTTCAGTTCTTAGTTTTCTTTGTAAATTTTCCAGATTGGTTTTGGACTGAGATAATATGCCAAAAGAATATGTTAATATGAGTATAGTAAAAGTGTTTATTGCCCTTGTTATATTTTTACTATTGAGCTCTGGCAGATTTTCTTAAGCGTTGAAGTAAATTCTGTTGGAAGTGTTCCCTTTATCACACTATGTTCTGTTTTCGTTGCTTGTTGATATACAAAGTATTTGCTTCATATTCAGCAATTGGTTGTATTCTACTATTCTACCTGCTTCTCTGTTATATTGTACTAGCTCTATTGCACCTTTATGTTTCATATTCTTCACTTCTCTACTCCAAAGTTAATGCTTGTATCTTTTTAAATTTTTTTTTGAATTAATTGCTTAGCTTTACTGATGAATGAGCAAATAATTTCAAATTGTCCATGTATAGAAGGTGTGTCGAGGTATAATTTGTTTGGTTGTCTGATTTGATAGCCAAATTTCATCCAATTCAGTAAATTAGTGGGTTTAAAGCTAGATAAAACCACAGAGGACTTAGAGTCGCCCTCAGATTATTTTGATAACTGAGGTGGTATTATAATATTTCCATTTCTTTCTTTCCGTATTTGCACATTGGTTGAATGGCTGTCTTGTTAGGGACGGTCTATCATTGATCCTACTGTGTTTCGTGTATTTATTGTGAATACCTGCAAGAAATTGAATCTCGGCGTTGTATTTGGTGAAATTTATACATTCAGCTAAACTTACTTTGAACATTGTCTACGTGCTTTTGTGTGTTGAGTTTCTGCCACGTGATTGACTGATCAGATGTTTGTATTAGGGAGCAGGTGTACAGGTCCACCTAATAAATCTGTAGATTAAAATTTCCTGTTGGTGGTCATGGAAATTGCTTTGGTGACTCAGCAAGATGTAATATTTCAGCAGGAGTCTGAGGATATAAGGACAGACCTGCCTGCTCTTTCCAGGTGAAGCTTTCTACCCATTGTGTGTATGCAGGTTTTTGGCAGTAAAGATAATTTTAAAAAGAAGTCATTACCTCCTTGATGACAGACTACAGAGCTCTGAGATGGAGGGATCTGAATGTCTTAATGCATGATTTACAAAATTTGCAGGTGCTGAAAGCAATTAGAAAACCAACAGATTGCTGTTGATTATTGTAAGGAGAATTGAAGACAAAAGTAGGGAGATTATGCTTTAGTTATGTAGGGCCTTTGTAATGCTGCCTCTGGAGAACCAAGTACAGTGTTGATCTTAAGAAATCATGTTGATATGTTGGAAGTAGTTCAGTGAAGGTTACTAGACTGGTAAGTAGTAATGGCTGGAGTGTTATAAGGAAAGCTTGGGCTCAGTTTGTGCATGCTGTTGTTTAGAAGTTATTGAAACATAGTTCCAAGGAGACGGCATAGACATGGTTGATGTAATAAGCATGTTTTCTCTTGTGATCAAATTCAAAGTAAAAAGTAAATGTATTAACAAAGTACATGATGTCAGCCTATAAAATCCTGAGATTTATTTTCTTGTGGGCATTCAGTCAACATGAGAAACACAATAGAATCAATGAGAGACTGCACCCAACAGGAATGACAAACAACCAATGTGCAAAACACGACAAACCACAAATATGAAAGGAGGAGAAAAATAAATAATAAGAACACGAGATGAGTCACTGGAAGTGAGTCCATAGGTTGTGGGGAACAGTTCAGTGATAGGGTGAGTGTAATTGAATGAAGTTATCCCCTCTAGTTTAAGAACCTGATGGGTGAGGGGTAATAACGGTTACTGAACTTACCCTGTGGCTCCTGGTCCACCTTCCTGATGGCAGCAAGAAGAGAGCATGACATCGGTGGTGGAGGTTCTTGATGATGGATGATGCTTTCCTGCAACAGTGCTCCATGTAGATTTGCCCAATGGCAAAGGACTGGGCTGTATCCATCACTTTGGACTAAACACACATCTTTGAAGTCTCCCTATGTTGATTGCCAGCAAGGAGGAGATGTCACTTCCATTTTGCACTGGTGGTCTCCTGGTGAGGTTGTCAAAGACCCAGTCGCAGAGAGAGGTAGAGAGGCCCAGAGTTTGGAGCTTGTTGATTAGAACTAAGGGTATGATTTTGTTGAAATCTGACCTATAATCAATAAACAGCAGCCCTGATGTGGGTATTGCTATCGTCCAAGTGATCTCAGACCAAGTGAGGAGCCAAAGAGTTTTCATCCATTGTTGACCATTGCGGCGACAGCCAAGTTGCATTAGGTCCATGTCTTTGCTAAGGCAGGAGTTGATTGTGACCATGACTAATCTCTCAAAGCACATTATCACAGTATGCTGTATGCAAATGCAACTGGGTGATAGTCATTGAAGTAGCTCACCCTGCTGTTCTTGGATACTGATATGATGGTTGTCCTTATGAAGCAGGTAGGACCTTCGGAGTGCAGCAGTGAGAAATTGAAGATGTCCATGAACACTCCCACCAGTTGGCTAGCACGTTTTCGGTGCCTGATGGGTTATCGGGGCCTGTTGCCGTGCAAGGGTTCACCCTCCTGAAACATGTTCTGACGTTGACATATGAGTTAGAGATCACAGGGTCACCGGATAATGCAGAGATTCACACAGATGTAGTTCTGTTCTCCCTTTCAACGTGTGCATCGTAAGGCATTGATCTCATCTGGGAGTGAAGCATCGCTCCCATTCATGATGTTAGGTTGCACTTTGTAAGAAGCCTGCAAACACTGCCAGAGATGACATGCATCCAATTCCATCGTTAACCTCAATCGGAATTTGTTTTTTGCTCTTAAAATAGCATTCCACTTGGACTTGTATATTTTTGGATCACCAGTCTTAGTGCCACAGTTCCAGCCCTCAGCAGACTGCATCATTCAAGACTTTTGGATTGGGTATGTCCAGTATGTTCTCATAGGCATATGTGCGTCCACGCAGGTCTTGATGAAGTTGGTGACAACTGTGGCATACTCATTCAGATTCAAAGATGAATCCCTGAATGTTGTCCAGTCTACTGACTCAAAGCAGTTTTGGAAGCACTTCTCCACCTACCTTGTCCTCACTACTGGTGCTGAGGTCTTCAGTTTCTGCCATATGACGGGAGTAGAACTGCAGCCAGGTGATCAGGCTTTCTAAATTGAGGGTGTGGGATGATATGGTAAGTGTTCTTGATGGTGGTAGTTATTCAGGGACATCTTCAAGTTTCTCCTAAGTGATAAAAACAGTAAATGCTAAAAACGTATCAACAGGTAGAGGGGGAAAGAAAAACAAATGGTGTTTTTTGCAGTCTTATACACCATAGTGGTCAAAGTAGCCTGTCAATATTGTTGCAGGTACTGTAGAACTTCACAAAATCTCAGCATTGACCAAGGTCCACCGCCAGATATATTACACAGATCGCCTGATCACAACTTATTTAAGGTGGGCTGGGGAAGTTGGACTTTGTTTCATCAGCAAATTATTGTTTGGAATTTTGGCTTGCAAGGTTTTGTTTTTACATTGCAAGTTCAGTGCACCTGTTACACTGACATACTGTGTTACCAGCATGGCAGGTTGGCAGGCTCACAATTGTCAGCCACAGAAACCACATATAAAGTGTATTGCCAAGATTTACTTGGCATGTTTTCATTAAGCAAGTCCTCACTGTTACTCAGCTGCAGGTGCACTGTCCACTTCAGTTCCAATTGTATAGATGATAATGATCTGGTGTCAGAAGCTGTAAGATGAACATGTTCAAACTCCCTGTCTTCCTTTATTTAAATAGACATAGCTTAGCAGCTAATTCAGTTTTATTGTGTGTGTATTTCAAGGCTGTTATCTAGTCTAATTTTCTCTTGTCATCTTAAAGATGTCTGAAGTTTTACTTATGGAATATGTGAATACCTACTATTATAAGATGGATATGGGAGAATCTGAAATGACTTGCAATTGGATGCAAAATCATGTTGGAAGTGCATCTCAAAGTCAATTTATTGTTGTATGCACAGATATAAGGAAAATCTTATTTAAAGCATTGACACAAAGCATCATAAAAGCAGCATTTGCAAGAAAAATCTAAAGTAAACATAAATTATACACAACATTTACAAAAAAGATCACAGCTAGAGCAAAACGGACACCCTGGTTCACAGATTACTGATCTACAGCAAACAGATGCCTTTTGTTTCCCTTAGTATGTTCTGGCCAATGGAGCATTTTCAATGATTTCTCATGACTTCAATTTCACTCAACCTCTTGAGGCCACACTGGGTCAAATCCTGCTTTGGTGTCAAAGTTATTTGGCCTTGCCTTGCTCTAAAATCATTTGATCTCTGGACTGTGGCCTGGAGTCAAATATTCCTGGAAGAACCAAAATTGAGCATGTTATTGATGAAATAAGTTAGTTGAATTATTGACAGACAGCACGAATGATTTATGTATTGCATTTCTTAGTCATTTTCGTGTTCTGACCGATGATATTCTCCTGAACTGTTCTTTTAGAGCAGCCTTTCTCAACTTTTTTGCCCCTGGAGGAACCCTTGAAATAATTTTCAGGTCTTAGGGAACCCCTTCATTAATAAAAAAAAATTTAAAAATTATATCTACAACTCACTGTACATTAGCGTGATTGGTAAGTTGTAGATATAATAATTCAAAAACAATTGTCAATGCTCTTTTAAGTAGAGAATTAATTTTTAGCTTGCCTTTCTTGAAATTAGCCCCTTTCTTTTCCTTTCACGAATTTTAAAAACTCGTAAGGCAAACATAATAAATTTCTGTTAAATAACTGGCTGACGATAATGGCATTTACCTTTTCTAAAGATAGGCTCAGTAGATTTAATTTAAGTAAAGGTTATAAATTGATTAGTGTTATTTACAACACGAAAAAAATTTATTGACAATGTTGAATAGTAAAGGTACTAAAACCCATAATCCAAAGCTATTTGAATGTGAAACCTGTGCTTGTTTTTATGCTGCACAAATACAAAATCCTGGGTTGAATTTGAGATAAGCACACATGGATTTCACCTTCAACTGAAATGAGGTGATTTCTATCTTTGCTCTTGATGCTTGCTCACATATGTAAAAAGTTGAAAACTGCAGCAGAATGTTCATTGCTTTCCTGATACTCTTCTTTCCCAGAAATCCAGAACTTCTCCGGGGCAGGTCAATAAATCTCATCTTGAGTGCACAATCAGGTTGCAGCTCAAAGTTCTTCTTCTTCTGTCGAAGTCAAGTTCTTAGACTAAGCAGAAGGTTCATAGAATCTCTCACCCAGTCATACACTTATGTAGAAAGGAAGGGAAAAATCTGTTCAATTTTGTTCTGCAGTTCTTCCAGGTGGTTTTCAATAAGACTCGAGACTTTCTGATACCATTCCTCACTCTCAAACCCAAGCACCAGTGGAAACATTTCAAGATTTCCTTTTGCAACGGGATTTTTCCAAAGATTCTGTTTCCTTTTAATTCCAAGAATCTTGTCACTTGAAGTCAAAATATTTTCTCCAGGGCCTTGCAGAGACTTGTTCAATTGGTTCATGTGATGGAAAATGTCAGGTAAGTAGGCCAGAATCTGCAGCCATTCTTCATCTTCAAAGCACTCAGCAAAATCTAGCCTATTATTTTCTTGAATGTCCTCCTACAATTCACCTTTCAGCTCAAGTGCCCTGTTGAGAAATTTTCCTCTGCGAAGCCACTAGATTTCTGTATGTGGAAGGAGACTGGTGTGCTTTGTCCAGGTTTTCAGTTTTTTTAAAAAAACATTCTTGAGTGAACTGGTCTTTGTTTAATATGGTTAATCATTTTTGTAGCATCATCCAGAATTTTTTTCATTTCACCTTCAAGAGTTTGTGACATCAGCACTTCTCTGTTAAGAAAGCAGTGTGTTGTGACAATGTCAGGATTTTGTTTTACAAGAGGAATGAAACCTCTCGTGAAGCCAACCATTGATGGGGCACCATCAGTACAGAGGCCACATAGTTCCTTCAAGACAGACCTTTTGTTTCCAGATATGAAGACAAAACATTAAATACATCCTGGCCTTCCTTTGCTTGTTTTGGGCAGCTTTTTGCAACAGAAAGAGTCTTCTTGAATTTCACCATCTTACAA
Source organism: Hemitrygon akajei (assembly GCF_048418815.1). NCBI lineage: Eukaryota > Metazoa > Chordata > Chondrichthyes > Myliobatiformes > Dasyatidae > Hemitrygon > Hemitrygon akajei. The sequence continues at coordinate 35,543,119 of NC_133125.1, forward strand.
GTGCTACACCATGGCATTTATTGGTGAAATCTGTTGACTTATCAACCTGGATAGAGGAGATGTTGTTTCTCAGTTTATCACGCAAAACCTCTTCAGCATCATGTGACATGTCATCAATATGTCAACTTACTGACTGAGAATGAAACCCTCAATTTCTCATACTGTTCAATTTCTCTTGTCCTAGCATTTTACCCACTATAATTTTAGGTGCTGACATTATTAGATGCTCACCAACTCTGTGACTTTTCCCTTACTGGGTAATAAGTTCTGCTACTAAGTAACTTGTTTTCTGAATCTTTTTACTGACTGTGACTTTATTAACAAAATTTTCCTCTGTTTTGAGATTCCAGTTGGAGTTTAAAATAATTAGCAGTTTTACTTGTCATGGCTGTGATTTGTAGTTGAGTGTCTTTTTGTATGTTTGTCACAGACTAGGCACAGTGGAGTAGGACAACTTGAATCAACAGTCCATGTAAAACCCATTGATAAGTAGCTTTCATTATAAAGATGAACTGTGTTCGTGTTTGCACTGGTGCAGTGAAATAACTCAGAAGTTTGTAATTCTTCATCGTTAACCTTATCAGAATTGTCTGTTGGGCTAGGCCTAGAATCGTCGTCCTCCACCTCACACCTGTTCAAAAATCTCCTCAATCAGATATGTCTGCAAAACACGGGTCAATGAAATACCCCTGTGTATTTTACACAGGGAGGACACAACAACGCGGCCCAATTTGGGTGAATCCATTCAATGCTTGGTAAACGCACTTCACACTCCTTATCAGCCTACCATCCTCCCCTCTGCACTCAGCCAAATAAACGTGGTCCTACTGCCATACTGGGCTGAGAGACCTCTAACGAGATTGCTAATAGGGCTGCTCGGTCACTGCCCACCACTGTGAGCGCTAATGTTGCGCTAAGTTCAAAAAAATGTTTGTTTATTTAATCATGACCTTTTGCGGAGCCCTTGGCAAACTCTCATAGAGGCCCAGTTGAGAAACCCTGTTTTAGAGTGTCTATCTTTATTCTTGTGGGGAGTTTTAATAGCAATTGAAGCTCTTTCCAATTGTTCTGTGACATTAGTGAACTGCCTGGGAGTGAAGACGAGACTGTAATTCAAATGATTACCAATTAATATGGCTGATATTTTAACATTTTATGAAAACTGCATAAGCTTTACCAACATAATACAATACCGTTTTTAATAAAATGATTGGCATTGCACGGCTGCTTTTAACATTCATGTTAAAAGAACAGAAAAGTGTGTTGCAAGTTACTTCTTTCGATGTTGAATCGACTTCATTAGCATCAGATTCTAATTTCATTTATAGCGATATTGATTTCCCACAAATCCAAAAAGTCAGCAAAAGTAGCTCCCAGTCTGCCTTATATCATTGGCCAGTATATTATCGATGCTAACAATTATTTGAGGTGATTTAGTAGATGTAGCTAAGGTAAACTGGACTGGGATAAATATTTTGAGACAGTTTAATTTGACATTTTCAATTGAAGAGTTACTCATTGCAATGACACCCTGGGATAATTCCAAAGCAATCAATTGATTTGCTGAACAGTTTAGAACAATGGGCTGGAGTAAAAGAGGAAGGGGTAAAAGAGGAAGCCTGCACTCTACTGCCCCAGGGGATAATTTGTGAAAGTTGATTTCTGGCTTCTCTAAACTGCAGACGTGCTTTGTTTCCCAATTTTATTAAAATTCAGCTTCAGATTTGATCCATCTGAACGTGTGCGTTCAGACTGAGGGTAAAGTCTGAGAAGTAATGAAAGTAAGAGCAAGCTATATTTACTTAGATCTTGGCCTTAACTCCATGTTTATGCCTGTTCCCCATTACCCAGGATTCCCCCAGTTCCAATAACATGTCTCAGCCTTGAATAGATTTTTGTCTCCAATTCCACAGCTGGAGAGTTCTGAAGATTTGCATCCTTCAGAAGAGGAAACCCACTAATTGTCACCTTAAGTAATTCATCTTACCCTGCCTGTAGGTTCCCTTTTGAGATGAAACATTAACATCTGCTCTGTTGAATCCTCTCAGAATTGTCACCTCATTTCATGCTTCAGATCTTGATCTTTTAACCAAGTTGAAAGTTTTAGCTTTTCCATTATTTTCATTTTTTCTAAGTTAGAAGGAACAGCAATGGATGCAACGTACCTGGATGGTCTTGGTGTAGACACCTTGAGGATAGGTTAAATGAGCTAGGGCTTTTCACTTTGAAGCAAAGGAGGGGGTGAGGAGGAGGTGAGGTGATTTGATAGAGGTGTACAAGATAAGTGGCATAGACTGAGTGGATAGCCAAAGACTTTTTCCCATGGCGGTAATGGCTAATATAATATGAGGCCGTCATTTTAACGTACTTGGAGGAAAATATTGGTGGGGGAGGGGGAGTCAGAACTAAGGCTTTTTTTTTGAAGAGTTGTGGGAGTGTGGACCATCCTGCCAGGGTTGGTGGTAGAAGCAGATACTTTATGAACACTTGAGGAAACTCTTGAACGATGGAAAACTGTTGGCTATGTGAGAGGGAAGGGTTAGACTGATCTTAGATCAGGTTTAAATGTCAGCACAACAAGGCAGAAGAGCCTATACTGTGCTGTAATGTTCTATGATGTGTCTTCAAAACATTGACCTCCATCAACCACCTCTCCTCTCTACTATCCAGGTTCACTGGTTTTGAAGTATCAAAAATCTACTGTTTAAATTCCCTTCAAAGCAAAGCAGATGGAACATGGAGAGTGGCCTCAAATGGCAGGCTCCAATAGGATGTGGGAAACAGCTGATTTATTCAAATAAGTTGATCCATAATCTCTATATGTATATCTGATTAAAAATACTGCACTGTAAAATTACAATTGTATTTGATGTTTACTTCCTGTGAACCACCTCGCTCCCACCAGCATATCACCCCCTCCCCACCTCTCTAAAATGCGTCATTTCAGTTGCAATGAAGCGCCGCTTACAGTTGAGTCTGGGCCACCTTTAACCTGTTGCAATTCCCTCAGGAGTCCGCATGCTGGATGGGGATGTCACGGATATGGTGGAAGCAAAATCTCTTAGCCTGAGCCCACAGCACATCGACATCTACAGCGCCAGCTGGGGACCAGATGATGATGGAAAGACTGTGGATGGACCAGCATCCCTCGCGATACGGGCCTTTGAGAATGGCATCTTGCAGGTAAGAATGTAGGGCTTCTAGTGGAGTTGCTTGGCTTCCAACACCGTAGAGGTTTCTTAATTTAAATCCTTGATGGTGCAGTGTGTGCCAGATCTCTGGACACTAATTAATGAGATCATTCAATACTGATCTGCTCATACATTATTACCATCAGCTTTTAGCTCAATCATTTGACTTGTCCACTTGATTTTCAAGGTAGATGCTTGAATTCCTCACAGCCAGGCCACCCACAGCTTCTGCCTTTTAATTTCATAAGTTTGCTTGCTTCTCTGTTTGGGGTAAATGTGAGGGTGTGTGGTTAGACCATGATGCTTTGTAAACAGTTTAACTACTGCTGACAATTTAATCACGTCCATGAGCTGCTCAGTGAGATTTACAGGATGATGCTTCCTGCTTGGCATTGCTACCTGCCGCACCTCCCCTTGGGTCAGCAGCAGGTTCATCAGCCAGGGACCACCGCTCGTTGATGTTTCGCTCCCTTAACCCTGGTGCATCTCCTGGTGGCGGATCAGTGGCAGGGATGTCTCCCTGCCACTCCCTGTAGTTTCCAGTGGGGTTAGTCGGTCTCCCAATTTTTGCCCTTCCTCCTCAGCCACAGCTGTAAGCTGCCCTTATCAGCTACAGCCAACTCTCTCATGGCCCTCCTGAGCCTCAGTCCAGTCACTGTCATATCACGGAGTAAGCTTATCGTTGATCTGACGGAGCCCCGGCATCCTACCTGCACAGAGTATGTGATGCTTCTCCAGCCAGCTTCCACTGCTCATTTCAATGGACGCTGCCCGACCTGCTGAGCTCATCCAGCTTGTTTGTACGTCTTCCTTACACTCAGCTGCCTTACACCTGGGAAGTATATTGGCCCTTGAGGTGATGCATTTAGCAGGGTTATTCCTAGTCTGTAATGGTTTAATCTCAGAGGCATTGTAGAAATTTGGGACGTTCCCGAGAATTTGGAAGAGTATGGTTAGTGGTATCTACTGGGAAGGAATTAAAGGGAATTTTAAAAAGAGCAATTATTCAATCTATGTTGAATAATAGGATTTATTGTCATTCATTAACTGCTCCCAGATAGAGGCCTACGAGACCCATTTATTTTTTTTGAGAGACAGCATGAAATAGGCCCTTCCAGCCACGCTGCCCAGCGACCCTTGGTTTAACCCTAACCTAATTTACAATGACTCATTAACTACCCCAATCCCATACAAGACAGGAGGTAACCTTCTCGCCAGATGTATTTTCAAGTAGTGAGTGTCCTTTGGTCCTTGGAAAGCACAAACGTGTTTTTGAGTGCCCCAGATTAGCAAAACGTTTTAATTTTTATATTATTGAGCAGTGAGATCACCAAAATCATGTAGGCTAGCAAAGCAGATGCTGGAAGAGTGGTAGTACAAGTTATTCTAATTGTTAACTGAAATGTAAACAGAGATCGGGTGTAAAACAAGTATAAAAATATTTGTTGAAACCTTAGACTAAACGGCTGAATAATCTTTAAAGAGCATGACTTTATCTGTAGTTCTGCTTAGTCTGGCTTCATCTTGTGGTCTGCCTTTCCTGAATGCTCTCTAGTGTCTGTCCTAGTTCCAGTTAGGGCATAAATACCAACCCATAGGCTCCCCTTGTGCGTCACTATCCTAACATAATTTAAACTGCTAACATTTCGTAACATCTTTTATTTCGGATCTGAATAATCAAAGGGCAGAAACTCTTAAGCTATCAACACACAAATTTTACTGAAGATTTTATTAAAGTTACAGTACATGGGGAAAGTTTTCAGAAGTTGTTAAGTTACAAGACTGAGCATAATATTTAATGCAAGTGAGATTTTAATAGAATTTTGCAGGAGAAATAGAAGCTGCAGTTCAATTTGCTGGAGGAACTGAGTGGGCCAGTTAGCATTTATGGTATCCATGTCTCTCCTTCATTCCTGCCCCCTGCCACCCACGCATCATCCCCCTTACCTGGTTTCGCTTGTTACCTTTCCGCTTGTACTCCTTTCCCTCCCTTTCCCACCTTATCTGGGCTGCTTCTCCCTCTTCCAGTCCTGATGAAAGGCCTCTGCCTGAAACATTAAAGGGGAATAAAATCATAGATGCTGCCTGTCCTGCTGAGTTCCTCCAGCATTTAATTTTTTAAAAAAAATTTAGAGATACAGAGCAGAAATGGCCCTTCCAGCCCAATGAGCCACGCCATCGCCACCTACTTAACCTAGCCTAATCACAGGACCATTTAACACATGACCAATTCACCTACCAACCTCAAGCCAGACAATGTAATGGCGCCAGCACCGGATTTTGAGGTGACAGGTCCCGAGTACAAATCCAGCCAACTTCTTGCATGCTGGGTTGAGCATTAAGCTAGCAACCTGGCCTTGTGAAAACAGTCAGGTGCTACGGAAACATAAAAAATGGTGCACGGTGCACCACGAGGCGTAAAAGGTAACAACAACTTTACATTTGTGAAAGGTAACTGGAACACCTGCGGGGAAACCCAGTGTGGTCATGGGGGGGGGGTGGGGAATGGAATATATCTGAGTCTTACTACATTCCTGCACATCAATAGCCCTTTGGGGTGGCATGCTACTTCAGTAGTTTTAGGGGCTTCCACACTTATCTCAGCCCTCCCTCTCCAAGCAGCAGAAGAACCATATTCTGTGGTTTTCTCTACTGAGCCCTTGTGGTGGCTGCACCAGGCTTCATTGCGAACCTCAGCCAGTCGACAGCCTTCTTCCACAGACATCTCGATGTGCTGGCTCACCTGCCCTTGGCAGACCAAAGCTGATGATCTGCCAACAGCACTTGATGTTCATCTCTGTGTACGTCCCTGGGACCAGCCTGTAAACCCACGATCGTCTGTCACGCAGCTGCTCAAGATGAACCGTGACATAGGCCCACAAGTCTACAAAGAGGTGAGCAACCATCTCGTTCGCACTACAGTTAACACACGGGCCACACTCAGTGGGATTAATGCACTGGGCATGCAGGAAGGATCTGACTGGGAGGGCGCTTACCACCGGCCAGACAGGCTCTGAGTACCTGTCAGTGAGGTCTGGTGATGAGACGTTCTGCCAGATGCTCTGGACTGTCTGCTCATGAACCACACTGCTGTGTCCACCAAGCCTGCCTGCAGGGCATACTGTGCTGACCACTGGCATGAAAGAGCTTTTTAATGAAGGATAGATGGTGCAGCATTATCTAGTTGACTGGGACATTGCACGGCAACAGGGCCCATCCTTTGCAACATTGGGGAAAATGGAACCATAGCACGCGGTGGTACCTGGTGCCCATTAAATTCCACACAAACCCTGATGTAGCTACACATCAAGCTGGTCATGAGGGTGAGGGTAACATTGAGTACATTTTTGCCCTTTGTCCAGGGTCATGTGCATTGTGACCCACTTGACTTGCTCCATCTTGGATCCCCATATCAACTGAAAACAATTTGTGATTTCTAAACTGGAGGAGGAGCAGGTGGGTGGGGGTGGCCAGACTTGCATCAAATACAGCAGCCCTGAGAGTACTGCACAGATGTGACCATGTTCTCCTCAGCTTTCTTCAGCCCTGATGAAGGGTCTTGCCCCAACACATCAATTGTCTCCATAGATGCTGCCCAGCCTATTGGGTTCCTCTAGCATTTTGTGTGTATTGCTTGGATTTCCAGCATCTGCAGATTTTCTCTTGTTTGTGACCATGTTCTTCCCAGTTTTTGGCTTCCATAATAACTTTTTTTTTAAAAAGAATAGACACTGGCATCTGGAATGTAAAATGGAACCACTTGGAGCTGTTGGCAGGTCATTTGCAAAACTGGTTGAAGAGCAGGAATGTTTGAATAACAAAGATATCAATTCAATGGAATTGGCCAATAATGAAATTGATTTAAAAAAAAGTGGGTCTAGAATAGGTGTTTGCGATACCATTTACAAGACAATCTGCTGATGCTGGAAATCCAAAGGTGTGAATGGTCATGCCTAAAGAAGAGAGAAAAAGGAAGTTGTGCTTTTGGTAGGAAGGATAGAAAAACATTTTTCTTTAATAACAAAGAACAATTCAATGTTAATGTTCAGAGGGGATGTTTAAAAAAAGTCACTTGGATGTAAGCAAGCTATTAATTCTATGCTTGCTGATTATTTTAAAGGGCAAACAAATAAAATCCTCCCTACAACATTCGGAGATTTGCTAAGATTGCACTTGGCAAACTGAGCACTATTTTGATTTCTACTCGTGGTATGGTTTTGAGCCAAAAGAGAACGATTAAACTGCTTCCTGGATTTAACCTGAAATGTCAGCGTTTCTTTCCCTCCCACAGTTGCTCCCTGACCTGTTTGTTGGGTTTGATCGGCATTGCTTGTAGAGAGTTGGAGGGATATGGCCACTACTTTAAACTAAAATGCATAGTAAACATGTTAAAATTATTTCTGCGAGAGTTCACAAAGCTTATACTGATTACTTTGTTTTACCCAAAAGATTAAAACTGAGGTGCATAATTTTAAGGATAACAGTAGAGCAGAGGACAAATTATTTTCTCAAAGTAACGTGACTGCTCAGGTTGTTGTATCTTAGTTTGGGCAGTGTTAACTTTTAGTCTTGGCATCTGAAGATGGGGCAGAAACTGAAATTGGGGTTTTCAGGTATCAATTCATTGAAATGGCAAATGCTAGAAACATGTATGGAAAGAGGATCAACAAATAAAGGGAATGCAGGGATTTTTTTTTTAGATATTAGTGGGGTTGGCATCCAGGTGTGGCTTTGCTGCATGTAGTCAAGTTTATAGAACATTTGGTTCTCAGAGATTTAAAGTGCAATAAAAAGTGATTAGTCTGGTTCTAAATATTCTCTAAGTAGCTGCTGTCTTTAATACATCACTAATGAGGAACTTAAGATCTGATAGAGGGCGAGACCAATATTTGCATGCACTTTTCAGAGTCTTGGGTCATCCTAATGCTCTAATAGAACAAACTTTTGAATTAACACTATTGCAAAATAGTTTTCTATATCTAAATCTGTATATGAGCAAATTGAGCTTTTGCTTTTCATTCTCAACCCAGATTAATTCCTTTTGCAATGTGCCTTTTTAATGCTGGAGTTCAACAACAACATATTACTCAACATTGCCAAAATCAAAGAACTGATAATTGCCTACAGGAGGAAGAGACTGGTGATCAATAGCCAGCCTTCATTAGAGGATTGGAGGTGGGGGAGAGTGGATGAAGTAGGAAGCTGGGAAGTGATAAGTGGAAAAAGCCAATGGCTGGAGAAGAAAGTCCATTATTATCTTACTCTGCTCCATATTATGTTGCCATGGAGAACAAGGACATTTTATAAACACTAGTATGAGCACAAATGGAGCATTTACATCTACAGATTTGGACATTTTGCCTTGTGCATACCTTGCATTCAGAAAATCAGTGGCCCTTGTACTGATTCCAAGAAAATCCCATTTATACATTTTACTCAATCAAGAAACAACTTTCTGCTATTGCTCACTATTCTGTTATTAGGCCAAGCCATATGCACCAAGCCAAGCCTAGCTCCACTTCATCAGAAAATACACAATTTGCTTCTAATAAATCCAAGCTGGCTTTCTCTAATCGATAATACATACACAATAGATGATTGTTTCCAGATGTTATCCTACCTTGAAGTTTAATTGATCAGTTGTAAACACTGGCTTTATTCTTAGCTCATTTTAATATCTGCAGTCTTCCAGTCCTCGGGCATTAAAATGTATAAGATATTTGGAAGATTTCTATCTGTGACTTCTGCTAATTATTTCACTGCTTCTCTTCGTGAGCTCAGATGCAATGCACAGCATGTCCCCCAGGTTACGAGCGAGTTCCGTTCCTAAGTTCGTCTTTAAGTTGGATTTGTACGTAAATCGGAACAGGTACATCCGGTATTATTTAGCATCAGTCAGTCAAATGTTTGTCTTAGTATATATTTTACCTTTCTATACATATAAAACATATAAGAAACTGAGTATTTCAATGATTAAACCACTGTGTTGCTTAGTAACAATTGTAGCTTTAATCGGGGCAGGGCCTTTCCCATCCCCCATTACTCTCACTTTATTCTTTAAAATTGTACCGATTGTTGACCGACTGTAGCCTAATCCTTTTCCAATGACCAATGGCGTTTCACCTCTTTCTGACCGCTTTATTATTTCCACTTTATTTTCAAACGTGATCGTTTTCTGTCAACAGAACAGAAACACTGCAGCTTCAGCAGCAGCCGCAGGTGGCAGGTTCTGAGCTCCCCCGGGTCCTAAAGTCCACCCGCACAGAGACAGGTTAAATGGGACAAGTGGGGGCGGTGCTGACTGGAAAAGGTGAATCTCGCTAAGAAAAATTTAAGCCAAATACAAAGTTACACACTCAACACAGTGTTAACGGCAACGTGATCCGACTTAAAATGGCGGATGGTGTTCTCCTTCCTCGAGCCAACTAATTTTTAATATAATGGGCTTTATAGCAGGCCGCTCATAAGCACGAGTTTTTCGTAAGTCGGACGCTTGTAACTCGGGGACACCCTGTATCTAGACCAGGTGATGTATCCAAATTGAAGTCAGTTAGCTTTTAAAATCATACCTTTTATTTATAGAGTATCCAGTATCTTGACTATGTGCAGTTTCCTTTGATAAAACTCCAGTAGAGCATTTCTTCATGGAGAATGCCTATTAACACCTCAGTTGTGTTCTTGTTTCATGAATAGGTTTTCTATTTGGAATCTGATTACTGCACCTCATCTCTTGCAACCCTTTTCTTGTGCATGGTCCAAAAGAGTATCCTTGGATTTCCTTCTATTTGCTGCTTCTCTTTTCTCATCCTTTGATGGTCCTTCATTTGCTTTTTTTAACTTCTCTGAACATGTTATCCACCCAAATGCTAGCAATGTAGTGTATTACAGGATTTTATTCTGTTATATCTTATTCCTGTCTTTTTGGTCAAACAATTTTTTCCCTTGACAGCAACATACCTAGTCTCTAGGAGCTTCTGCACCTTAAAAACCCTCTCACTTGTGGTGAATTTGTTACCACAGGTAGCTGTGGAGGCCTTGTCGTTGAGTGTATGTAAGGCAGAGATTGGTAGGTTCTTGATTGGCCATGGTATCACGGGTTACAGGAAGATGGCCGGGGAGTGGGGCTGAGGAGGGGAAAAAAAAGAATCAGCCAAGACCTCACTGAGAGCAGACTCTCAGTGGGCCAAAAGGCCCAATTCTGCTCCTATGTCTTATGGTTACTTCAAAGGTTGTGGGGAAGAGTGGGAAGATGATGACCCGTGATCACATTGAAGGCTGGAATGATGGAATGGTCTATTACTGATCGTATTTTTCTAACAAATTTTTGCTTGTCAAGCTTTAATTCCAATTAATCTCTGCTGAGTCTGTTTTGGTCATTGAAAATGGTGCTTTTTCAAATATATTGTGTCTTGGGGTGTTCTATTTCCCATTTGGTAGGTATCATTTATAAACTTTGATGTTTTAATTGTGTAACTAGATACTTTGATATCCCCTTTGATACTTCACTTAGCCTGACTCGTTTGACAGAAATCGAGGAGGTTCTCCTTAATATGCTTTGTAAGTACTCACTTTGCCCCGTTGTCATTGCTATCCTGGTCTATATTAGGGATAGTCAGCATGGCTTTGTCAAGGGCAGGTTTGTGCCTTACCAGCCTGAGTGAACTCTTTGAGGGTATAACAAAACACATTGATAAAGGTAGAGCAGTGGATGTAGTGTATATGGATTTCAGTAAGGCATTTGATAAGGCTCCCTGTGCAAGGCTCCTTCAGAAAGTAAGGTGGCATGAGATACAAGGAGAACTTAATTTGTGCATCCAGATTTGGGTTGCCAGCAGAAGGCAAAGGGTGGTTGTAGATGGTTCATAATCTGCATGGAGGTCGGTGACCAGTGGAGTTCTGCAGGGATCTGTTTGGGGACCCCTCCTCTTTGTGGATTTTTATAAATGACCTGGATGAAGAAGTAGAAGTTTGTAAATTTGCTGGTGACAAAGGTTGGGGTTGTTGTGGATAGTCTGGAGGGTTGTCAGAGATTACAAGCCGGACATCGATAGGATGCCGAACTAGGCTGAGAAGTAGCAGATGAACTTCAACCCGGATAAGTGTGAAGTGGTTCATTCTGGTAGATATGGTTCAATTTGAAGACAGATTATAATATAAATGGTAAGACACATGGCAGTATGAGAATCTGAGAGATTTTGGGGTCTGTGTCAATAGGACACTCAAAGTTGCTATGCAGGTTGACAGTGTTGTTAAGAAGGCATAAGGTGTGCATTGGCCTTCATCAACCGTTGGACTGAGTTCAAGAACCAAGAGGTAATGTTACAGCTATATAGGACCCTGATCAGAACCCACTTGGAGTATTTTGCTCAGTTCTGGTCACCTCACTACAGGAAGGATGTTGATACTATAGAGAGTGCAGAGGAGATTTACAAGAATGTTGCCTGGATTGGAGGGAATACGTTATGAGAACAGGTTGAGTGTGCTTGTTGTCAAGGAGCAATGGAGGATGAGAGGTGACCTGATAGAGGTACATAAGATGATGAGAGGCATTGATCGTGTGGATAGCCAGAGGCTGTATCCCAGGGCTGAAATAGTTAACATGAGGGGGCATAGTTTTAAGGGGCTAGGAAATGGGTACCGAGGGAATGTCAGGGGTAAGTTTTTCACACAGTGGTGGGTGCGTGGAATGCACTGCCAGCGGCAGTGATGGAAGTGGATACAATGGGGTCTTTTAAGAGCCTCTTAGCAAAATAGAGGGCTATGCACTAGAGAAATTCTAGGCAGTTTCAAGAGTAGGTTACATGGTCGGCACAACTTTGTGGGCCGAAGGGCCTGTAATGTGCTGTAAACTTCTATGTCCTATATTAAGATAGTTGATATCCCCCTTTCAGTCCTCTGGATTTTGCATATCTCTGCAATTAGTCTGTAAATTTGCTCCTCCATATCCTACCCAAGGAATGTTGACCTATAGATCGGTTACATAATTGCCTCTAGTTTGTCTTTTGATCATTGTAGAGCTCTCCAAAACTGCAATACTCTCTCACATCAACCGTACCATTGCCCCTCCTTCCCTTTTTATTTTTCCTTAATGTATTCAGAAATGTTCAGATCCTTTTCCGGGAATTAAAGTGAAGTTCCTGTTTTGGCCTTAACATTCCATATGGTTAAATGCTTCTGCAGCCCAATAACCTTGCTGAACTTGCCTTTTGAGTTTGCATACTGTAAACAATCAGTCATCTTCCTTGTACTCTCTCAGGCATTTTGTAGAACCAGGCTAGTTCTTGTTTTGGCACTGATTATCTCTCCCAGTCCTTTTGGCACCTTCCCCCTCTTTAGTGCTGCCATCCTATCCCATCCCCATTCTGAGCCTCTCTTCATTCCCCTGCTGCCCCACAGCTCACACGAACCTCCTGCATGGTTGTTGATTCCAGTTTTGTTGAGGTATAATCGATCTGGCCTGTGTAATACCCACGGCTATTTTGTGAAAAATATGGCATCTAATTTGCAAACATCTGGTATGCTCCAAAAGTAAAAGCAGATCATCTGGTCTTCATAACGTTGAGTAAAGAATAAATATTGGCCAGTAAAACTCTTTGACTCTGACAAAGTGCCATTTCTCCCCACCCCTCCCCCCAAAATTTAACCTGAAAGGGCAGATGAGCTTCCAGATAGAAGCTACCAGACTACTTCATCACTGTAGTGGAATGCCAGCAGCATGTGTGTTTTTACTTGTGCTTAGCCCTTCGGAGTGGTCCTAAACTACAAACTGCTGACTTGAGTGTGAGAGTTCTTGGCTCAATCGTGGGGAAAGCTGGTGGGGGGGGGGGGGCGGTGTCGCGTTTTCAGTTGTACTGAAGCATATGTAAAATTCAAAGGTGAAGCTTCAATTTTAATGATCTGTTGCCATTTCTGTTGTGCAGTTGCCAGAGTTAATGACAGCAACCGTGTAGTATTTGCATACATATGATTGCTATTATGCTTAAGTTGCAGTAAGTCCTGGCGCCGTGCCAGTTGGTACAGTGAAGGTATTGGCCAGCTTGATATTGTTAGCTATTCAGGCAGGCAAGGAGCTTGTTTCAACATTGCCCATGAACTGAGAGCATCAAGGTTATGTAATGGTTGGCTCGAGGGGAAAAAAATCCAAAGAACGTGATAGTCCTCTCCTTATTTTTTTTAATATTTATGTCAGCAGTGAAATTTGTTAGATTACAGAAATGCGATGCAAGCTGTCAAATATACCAGGATTCAAATGCAGCACATCTCTGAAATGTTGCAAAGTTGATCTATTTATACTGAACTTGTACATTTTTATTGATTCCTTTAAGTGAAATACTCGAATGCAATGATGGGTAAATGATACTTTCCAATTATTTTGTGAAGGAGGCATAATGGACAGGGTACAAATTCTAACTGGAATTCTGCTGATTTGCAATCTGAAAGCTATAGGTAGAGCAAGTGATCTCACAACAAACTGATCAAACAAATTCTGTGGTCCAATCTCAAGTTGTAGTTGATACTTAAGCTATTTTCAGGCGGTTTAAGAATGTTACCATGCTCAGTGGTGGTGAACCTTGGGTTCAAAGCTCTGGGTCACCATTGACCAGTCAACCAGATTATCTACATAATACCATTGCCACAAGAGCAGATCAGAAGCTGGGTCTCCTGTAGTGAGTGACACATTCTAACACTTTCCACCGTGTCAGCTTCTCTCCATTTGCATGGCTGACTACAGCTCTAGCAACACTGAAGAAGCTTAACATTATCCAGGGCAAAGGAGTTAATTTGGTTAGTACCACATCAACCACTCTAAAACTTAATTTCATCCACCACCATATCTGCAGTGTGACTAATCTAAATAGTGCATTACAATTACTCAGCTTGGCTACTTCAAAAGCAACTCCCAAACTTGCAGTCTCAACCACCAAGAAAGCCAGCGCAGAAGTCCATGAGTAGAACCATCATTGACTCAGGTTCTCCTTCAAATTTCCCACCATCCTGATTTGCAAATATAGTTCAGTTTTTTCCCCCCCATTATCACTGGTTCTAAATCCAGGAGGGCTCTGCATTGGATGTTGGTCTTTTTTTTTTAAAAAATGGGAATCTCTCGTTTGTTTTTTGGCTGCCTGTTAAGCAGAAGAATCTCAAGGTTGTGTAATATATACATACTTTGATAGCAATCTTTGCAAGAAGATCTGCAGTGGGTCAAGAAGGCAGCCTTGAAGGGAGGTAGTGAACTTTAAAGGCCAAATCAAATACTGTGCAATTGATTTTCCATTAAAATTCTTCCATGGAGTTCATTCAAGAGTTGCACTGCTAATTTCCGGACATGTAACACGGTGACGGTGATTCAACAGGAAGTGTTGTAACCTTAAAGCTCATGGAAAATAACTTGGCTTAGGTCTTTGCATACTTTGCATATTTTCTCTGTAACTGTGTTGGGTTCCTCAAGTCCTGAAGATGCACGGATAGATTACTTGATTCTTCAAATATAACTAAAACAATCAAGTGGAAGTTGAGGGAGAGAGACACACTGCGAAATGGTTTTTCATTTTCCATCTTTTTTTTATTGATTTTGAAAAATTATATTAATAGATGCAAATCAGAGAAGTTATGTCAAATACATAATACAATAAGTATACAAACAATGAAAAGGATATACACTGTCAAAATCATGTATAATATAATAGGCTAGTATATATAAACAGAGAACCACAACTCTTGACAATTCATACAAAAAAAACTGGAAATTTTCTACAAGACTGCGAAATGATGAGGAATTGCTCTAGGGCAGGGGTTCCCAGCCTAGGGTCCATAGACCGCTTGCTGAAGGGTATTGGTCCATGCCTTAAAGGTTGGAAATCCCTGCTCTAGTGTGACAGCTTGGAACTGATGGGCCAAAGAACTACATCTTGTACTCACTGAATTGTACTGTAAGATGTAGCCTACTTAAACATTACATACTGTGGCACGCACTGGTCCATGATAACAGGAGAGAAAAGCTCGGTTAACTCAACAGCCGTTTATATTGCGACGTACACAAAAACAGACCGGGTGCTATGGCCTGGAGAGTGTACCCACTCAGTCACATGTAGACAAGGGAGGTGATTATTACACACCCCGGTTACAGTCAAGGTGACCCACACAAACACACATGCAAGTAACTGTATAATTCAAGCTAAAATACAACGAGAATGAACTTGAACTTCCCACCATAATCCCACCGAAGCATTTTAACACGAGCAATAAACAGGGCTAGTGGTTAGGGCAGGCTGCTGACCATTCCCTTCTGGAGCACCACAATATTGATTTCAAACAACCACATGTTCATTTTCTTTTGGAAGTTGGGCCTGCTTTTCACACAGTAACTACCGTAGATTCCGGATTATAAGCCGCTACTTTTTTCCCACATTTTGAACAGCTTTGAACTCTGCGGCCTTTAATCCAGAGCGGCTAATACATGGTTTTTTTTCATGCCGCCTCGTAAACATTTTGCCTCGTAACAGTAGACCAATAAAATTGATGAGTAGTTCACAGAGGTCCAATGAAATTGTACGATAAATCAAGCGCACTTTCACAATTAAATTATTGTAAATCAGTCATTTGTACTCACCCTCATCAACATGGAAAATACTCGAAGAAAAGCAAGACCCGAGCGCGTCAGACCCGATTAGACCCGATCGCGTTACGCAAGCGCGTCAGACCCGATTAGACCCGATCTCGTTACGCAAGCGCGTCAGACCCGATTAGACCCGATCGCGTTACGCAAGCGCGTCAGACCCAAGCGCGTCAGACCCGAGCGCATCAGACCCGATTAGACCCGATCGCGTTACGCAAGCGCGTCAGACCCGATTAGACCCGATCGCGTTACGCAAGCGCGTCAGACCCGAGCGAAAACGCTGCTTTTAAGTTAAAGGCGATCAATAACTTTTCCTGGTAGGCTGCAGTATATATATTTTTACCAGTCGCTAGGAGATATTGGAATGTTGTTCGTGCTGTTCAGTAAAAAAGTATATGCAACGTAATTTGTGTTACCGATACGTATGTATATTTAAAAGTAGCGGTGCGGCCTAAAATCCGGTGCGGCCTAAAATCCGGTGCGGCCTTTACAATTAAAAAATTGATTTTATTTCTAAAATTAGAGCCAGCGGCTTTTAATCAGGTGCGCTCTGTAGTCCGGAATCTACGGTAATCTTTCTCTTTTCCTACCAGAATAGCTCTTTCATATTTGTAGGTTAATTCCTTTTGCTGATGCAGTTAGCACAGTGTCCTTTCACCTCTTGCCCTTGAACTTCAGTTATAATGAGAGGATGGAAGAAAAACCCTCTGTCGTTGATGTTCGGAAGTGAGGCAGAGTTGTTTTGATTGACTGTATTAGCCAAGTCCAGCTGTCATATTGACTGCAGCAGCAATCCACATACAAATGTTATTTTCATGAAGTGGAGATGTTTATTTTTGTCATGTCTGATTTGTCATCTTTAATCTGTTTGTAATGATTTAATTTTTCACAGTCATTTTGTCGATACTGTATTTTATCACAGAAATGAATCCTGATTTATTTTTTATCTTAAAATTTTCAGCTTCAATATAAATGCTTTATCAGCAAATAAAGTATGTTCATGCACTAATGTTACAGATTAATAGCGAATGTATTTTAAGCTTATCAGCTGGTGGAAGTACAGCTTGAATGTGGGGGGGGGGGGGGGTTGATGCAGTGATGGCCTGGAAGGAATGTCTGCATTAATTTGGTGTGAAGGGGCTTCATTTTGTATCAGCTTGATTGAATATATTGATTGTCATTTTGTTATAGATTTTGACTGTGAGTTTCGATGCTCTCTGGGATGAAGGCTGGCAGTGTCAGGACAATGCACCTTGGCTCTGTGATGGCCATAAACACTTTTCTGTCAGAAATAAGATGCACGCTAGACAATATATTTCACTAACAACACCAAGTTGCTTCTCTGTTAAAGCAGAACCAGTAACTTAGCCACCCACAGGCCTAGCTGTCGCTTCCATTATCCATGCTTTGTCCCACGCACTAAATATAGGCCAGATTCATTATTTTATTATGTATTCTTTGACAATTTCTGATTATTTGTCTGTGATGTCTGAAGATTTTCTATTTGGGAATAAGCTACTTTAAATTGTCCTCAAAATGGGGAGCATTTAGTGCATCTATATTGGTCCAAATAATGCTCAACCTGATTTGCATTTGATTTCCCAATTACAAATCCCCATAGTCACACTAATCTTTTGCATATCTGCTGGTCTAATTAAAGCAAAATTCTTTGTGGTCCTGGCTGTAGTCTTCAAGTGGAAATCAGGACTTCAGCAGCGGAACACTGGTGAAAATGCCTTTGGTTGTATGAGGTGTCAGTTATTCCTAAATAACTGATACCCAGTGATGTTTAAAATAGTTTTAAAAAAAAGACCAAATAATTGCATAGTTTTGCACTTTGACAATTTTAAAATGTGAATATTAATCAAAATAAAATCCTTGACTTTTATTTCCCTCCCTTATCCAGGTTTAGGGTATTAGTTAAATAGGGTGTACAAGATGTGTGTTGGCAATATCTGTTGTGAAGCTGAGGATCTAGATGTGTGTGTTTAACTCTTTGGGTGACGTGGAGCCATCCCTGATCTCTGTTCCAGAGACAGTGCAGAAGCTCTGCATCTGACTTCCAGCGAATTCTGAAATTCCGCCCATAGTGCACTGAGTCGGGAATGCACTGATTCGCGTGCATCTCCTCAGCAGTGGGTTTTGTCTGAGCCATGGCAAAGATAAGTTTACTTGAGGCCAATATATTCGGTAAACAAGTCTCCTCTTCTAATCATACCCAGGTCACACTGCACCCTGTCATTCCTACCAGGAGCAGTGCTGCCCACCTGCTGGATTATCTGATCTGCCAATTGATTTAATACTTCCAATACTGATAGTGTTTGGATGTTTGGGGGGGGGGGTGGGTGTGTATGACCATCTCAAACACTGCAAATCATCTGACTGAACAAGTCCTTAATGCTTGCTCATCCTTCAGATGTGTACAGTGACAGAAGTTATAGTAAATAATGATGAGCATTTTACCAAATACTATTTTCCTTCTGCTTTTTTTCAGTTTTCTAACTCTGCACCCTGTACAAATAGTAATTGGTGATGGAATCTCATTGAGTTTCTGACTTGCTCTTTCTCACTGCTGTGCAGTGCGGTTTATTCAGAGCGCAAGTGATGTTTATCTTTCACAGACACAGGAAATGCTGGAAGGATTTGACAAATCAGGGAGCACTTATAGTGAGAATGCAAGTGCTGATATTTAAAGTCTGCACAAAGCTTTATTAAGCCCTGCTCTCATCAGCCAAAACTAATGATATTCCAGGATCGTCACTGAATGTCAAGAAAATACAAGTCTTTATTACACTACAAACACCTTAATCTCAATAAGAAAGAGCCTGAAATGATCGGGTTTCTTTTCCTCCGAGGCCAGGCTGACTTCAACCCATCTCTGAAAGTGCCCCCTAAACTCATGTCATCCTTTAAACCTACTTTCTACTTCAGACATACAATATCAGCCCTGATTTTCCTTTCTGTCTTCCATGTTGGCTGAGTCTTGGTTTATTTTCCTAGGCAGTTACCTCCCTTCCTTCATATCCACCACCCTCACCTGTCTAGTCAGCCAGCCTTCATCTCAATCTCTGCAACCTCTCTCTAGTTGTACGTTGCCATCCTCTACAAAATTTGTGCCAACTTGTTCTGGAAGTTCATGTCTGAATCTCTTCAGTTTTCTGCACCTTTATATGGTACTGAAACAGAAAAATCACATCATAATTATTTTGAGATATGTGATTTTAAGAATGTAAAATTACACTTTCCCATCATTGACGTTTATTTTATTGAGATACGGTGCGGAGTAGGCCGAACCTGCTAGCAAACCCTGTTTTAATCTAGCCTAATCATGAGACAATTTACAGTAACCAATTAACCTAATAATCGGTACATCTTTGGACTGTGGGAGGAAATCCAAGAACCCAGAGGAAAAGCCCCCTCATTCCACAGGGAAGGACATACAGACTCCTCCCCATGGAATGTGGACTTGAGTTCCATCCTGAGCTGTAATAGTGTCACACTCACTGCTCCTCTATCATGGTGCCACTGCGGTTTCTGAAACATTTGGTTTAGCTGCAAACACCACACTCTTCCAAGATCCAACTGCAGAGACCAGTGCTGGCCTCCTCTTTGTCAATACATGTGTAACCAGAGCAACCCTTGCAAGCATTTCAAGTTCAGTTATGATTAAACTGTATTCAGTTACCAATATAGCCAAACGAAACAGCATTACTCCAGGGCGGAGGTGCCAACAGTCATACACTGCACAAGGCACATATAGAACAGATAAGATAGCAAGAACATATAAGGTGGTAGTAAAATAATCACAGAAAAGAAGTCATCAAGTCTAGAAATGTTGCAGCAGTCTGGCTTCTCTTCTGCTGAGCAAACACTGGAGGGCAGCACCAACCCCTGTGTGTATGCTGCGCCACATCGCCTCCGGCACTCGAGTGAAGTGGCCCGACTCTGCCTCTGGCTGTCCTGGGCAGCACCATGACTTGAGGCATAGACCTCACTGTCTGCCTATAGACTAGTGAATCAGACTCTCAGCATCCCACATCAACAGTGTCTTGCGCTCAAGAAAAGCAACTAAGACAATCGTTCACTGTTAGACCGCACGCTGCTTTGGCGCACCGACTCCTCAAACGCCCCTCTTACGCGGGCAGCAGCATGATTTGCGGCAAGTCCCGCTCCTTCAGTTTCACTGCCGGTGAGCAACTTGCTGACGGGGTAGACCTGTGGTACTTCAAATTCTTCATGTCCAGCTGGGTCTTGCATTCATAAAAACAAGTTTAAAAAAGACGATAACACCTATGGCCTCATAGAAGTCACTGCATCCATGTGCACTGCCATCTTATCAGTTCGGTTTTACCTTCCTATTTGTAGATATTTGTGGTATCCTCTAGCAATCTACCTTTGGTACTCACCTATTTGTCTCATTTCTCCATCCCTGTGGAATGATCATCGTCAAATGCTGTTTGTTTTCTAGATGCAGGCACTATGCCAGTTTGAAATTCGCCAGTTCACTCTATTGTGCTACCGACTTCGGCTTCATTTCACCATTACAGAATTCTAAAATTCTGGAAATAAGATATTTTATATTGTAATGCTATTGAACTCCATTAATTTAGATAAGAAAATGGTGGCTAAGTTATTGGATTATAAGACTAAGACACGAGAACAGAATTGGGCCATTCAGCCCATTGAGTCTATCAATCTCTGCCTTAGATACACCAAACGATACAGCCTCCTTGCCCCTCTGTGGCGTAACTCCTCAGATTTTTCACTTGCTGGCTGAACAAATTTCCTCCATTTCAGGTTTAAATTAACTTAACATTATTCTTAGACTGTGCCCTTGGATCCAATGCACTCCTGCAAATAGAAACCTCTCCGCATCTGCTCTATCCAGCGCTTTCAATAATCAGCAGGATTAGATGAGAATCTACCTGGTCCAATCCTTCTGAACTCCATCGAGTGCAGGCCCAGAGAATTCAAATGTTCCTTATTGTGCTGAAGGAAGGTGTGTTTGCTCCAGAAAAATGATGAGGATATTTGGCAGTTGATTTGGCAGAAAATAAGTTGTTATTCTATGCTACGCTATTGCCTAAAAGGCTGCTTATCCAGTCAATGTGATTATTACTTAATTATTTCAAATCCAAATTCGCTTAGTTCCTGGCATTGTAAGCTCTGAATAGAAAGCACAACTCTCTCAATGCAACTGATTAAAAGAGCATCTTGCTACAATATTTTTCTTTTCTCAGGGACGTAGAGGATTGGGTTCCATTTACGTGTGGGCTTCTGGAAATGGTGGCCGAAGCCGAGATCACTGTTCCTGCGATGGTTATACCAACAGTATCTACACCATTTCTATCAGTAGCACAGCTGAAAGTGGAAAGAAGCCTTGGTACCTGGAGGAATGCTCATCAACACTCGCGACAACCTACAGCAGTGGAGAATCTTATGACAGGAAAATTGTAAGTGAAAACTTCCCTTCTCACCACTTCCTTAAATTGTTAAATGGAGAATTGATGTTCCCCGTTTCCACCAATAATACTACCTTTGCTTGCCATCAGGAAGCTAATTATTGAGAAAAGAATCAAGAGAACTTGAGAATTTAGCTTCAGACATTTGACTAAGAGAGTACATTGGTGCGCGCACAGGCATTCAAATGAAAGAGAGTTCCACATTATGCCCGGTCTGAGCACACTGAATTTGGTACTGCAGAGTAGTGCAGCCCTAGATCTGAACATGGACTCTTTGTAATTAATGGCAATGGTATCGTTGAGCTAAACCATTAACTCTATTTCTGAGCTGCTGAGCTTCTAGCATTTCTATTTTTAGTTCAGAGATGATGTCTTCCTTTCATTGATTTGAGATTAGACCTGGGCTTTTCATTTGCAACCAGTCTGTGTTGGGTAGCAAACACTAGATTGGAGAGCCTGGGACATTATTGGACTGTTAATCGTGTAGTAAACTAGATGAATAAACTGGTGCAATAAAAGAACATGAGTGACAGAATTGTAGTAATCAACAGCGTAGTGCAGAAATATCCAGTTTTATTAAAAATGAGGGAGTCTGCAGATGCTGCCTGACCTGCTGAATTCCTCCAGCATCTCGTGTGTGTTGCTTCAGTTTTGTGTGTTTGGGCTTCTAAAGAGCTATTCATTAAACTTCCTGTTTGCTACCTACTGCTTTATACTTGTTATGCAATTTTAATAGCTATTAATACGTGTTTGTTCTGACAACCCGTTAAGTAAATAAAATCTGCCGTCATTGTTCATTTTGGAATGGTCTTACTTTGATGTTACCTTTGAAGTAGTGTGAGTGAACTGTTACTATACAATTCTGTACATCAATTTTAAATAGTGATGTATTGGTTAGTCTAGTAATGGTTGCAATCTATTTATTAAAAATATATATCAGTCCAAAAAATGAGCAAGAGCTGATGAGAGCCTAATTAATATTAAGTTGATTTTGTGTAGTGATAACAGCTGTTGCCAGAAGTAAGTCTGAGTTAAAATGAGCAATTTCTTAGGAATGGCAGAAAGACTATTTTTCTTTCCTTCTCCCTTTGCTGATTATCTTCCTGAACTATACTTTGGCAAGAAATTAATGCATGTTGACCCATGTTACTCTCTTGACAATCACTCAATTGGCTAAAATTGAGAGAGGTTTGGATGTTGGTCATGCGGCTGCAAATCTGGCATTCTCTGCAAATTTCCAGGAATTGAAGATTTATCTCCTATGCGGGTGGGTGGTAAATGGCAACGTTCTCTTAAAACAAGCAGTTTTCTATTTCCGAAAGCTTTTACATACATAGAAGTTACAGTAATGGAAGGAGATGGAAAATGATGTTTGATTGTGGTTCTGAATGTCCAGTAAACCCAGGTGACTTTTCTGTAATGTAGAAGTGATGAAGCTCACTGTGAAGTCCTGTTTGCTCATACTGAGGCAGCCAACAGGCAAATCAAAGCTTACAACTTTTCTTCAGGGCTTGTTCATTTATAACAAATAGCCTTCAAAGAGAACAATTTTAAAGTTACTTTGTGGGTGTATTTTTTAAAAATCTTTCTCAGTGCACTTAATCAAGCCTGTTTCAGACACTAGTATGCTACCAGATTTCTTGGCTGATGTGAATGAGAACTTTCTTGAGATGATCCCAGCAGGTTATTGCTAATGAACTTTGTCCACCAATGCTGAGTGTTATTGGCACACATTTTGAGTGATTATTAGTGCACATCTTTGTGGGAACTAGGCTCAGTTGTAGAGATGATAATTCAGCAAAGTTCACTTGGAACACCATCCTTACTTAGCACAGTGTGAAACCCCACAGCAAGCACTTTTTGTGGAGATGCCTTCGTTTGTGCAATTTCTCCACTGCAGTGACTTACATTGAATCTTTCTTCACTATCACATCTGATGGGTTTAATAAGATCTGTGCAACAGAACTGTTCAGCATCTACATTATTTTAAAGATGAATAATTCAAATTTAGTGTTTGTGTAGTTTGAGGTCTTTGAAAGACCTTGTCAAAAATTTCAGTCTTTGTAACTGAGCCAGTATACAATCTAATCCTTTGGTAAAGGTTATCTTCTGCAAACATTTTCTTGAAAATGTCGCACAGTAGCCACTGATGCATCATTTTTTTTTTGGCTTCAGCTTTTTTCCTGTCCCATCTCCTCATTTAAAGGTATTGAGTCACTACTCTCTAAATGGTCTACCAATCGGCCCGAAGATCTGCCTACTGAAATCAATGAGATGGAAACTTGGCAGTGTAGGTGCTGAGATTTCTTTGGTTCCAAAAATAACAGGAGGAATGGGGTGCTGCATACGTCAACCTCAATAGAGTAATCTGCTGTGCTGTTGAGGGATGCTACTGACTGAGTGGGACAAGTGAAATGTATTTGTAAATCTGAACTAAGGATCAGGTACACTGCAGGCCAGTGTGCACATGAAAAGAAATCTGACCAGATTTTTTTTTGTTGCAAATAAAGCAGTGCTGACAAGAATATAGTGCAGCTGCAGCATTTTATTTTTATATTTTACTATCTTTTGCATTTATCCTTCCTCCTGCAATGCTGTTTTGCTGTAATTTTCTTTGCCCTTTGTACTTCATAAATGCCTTCTTAATTGTAATCAGATGCAAAACTAATAAATCTTCAGAAAATATTACAAGTTTTGCCTTCTGTATTGAGAAACATTCAGTTGCAGAAATGTAACACAATGGCTTGCCTTTCAGCCCATCTTGTCATTCCTGACCTTTGAGGGAGCTCCCCAATTTTTTTTTCTGTTTGGTACATATATACAACCCCCTTTTTTAAGAGTTATTATTGAAACTGTTTCCACCACCATTTCAGATAGGGTGCATTTTGCCAAGCCTATTACAAAACATTCTCCTCATCCTCCCTCTGGTTATTTGGCCAGTTACCATAAATCTGTTTTCTTTGGTTGCTATCCTTTGCAATAGCTTCTCTTTACTTATACCATCAAATAAGTTTAAACACTTATTAAACTGCTAATAATCAATTTTTTCCCCCTCAAAAGACGACAAATGCAGTATTTTTATGCACCTGAAGCCCTGCATCCCTTTGATGTTTTCGTGAAGTTTTTTCTGTATTCCCTCCAAGGTCTTCACATAATGATTCATGCAGCTTAGATTTGTGTTGGAAATGGTTGATGAGGAAACCAACACTTGGAAGTAAATTGCAACTTTATCTGCACTAAAATTGAAGCCCATACTGGGTGCTGTATGTAAACAAGTGGAATGTCTAGCATAAAAGTACCAACCATGACAAGGCGCAAGAGTGATCTTGATCAAAAAACAAAACACTAAAATGAGAAGGCTATAAACAGAATTAAGCAACCACATAACCAATGGCTCCATGCCAGGTTTAGTAGTTCTGTCACATTCAGTATTAGTTATTTAACAATATTGCCCCATCTTGCATGTTAAGCAGTAGTGGATCCAACTACAAGAAATAACTTGCATACTTGCAAAATCTAGTCAGTGATATCTAAAGGTTCTGCAACTGGGGATTCAATATCTAGCCAGTAAGCTTATTATACAGTGATGACTTGCAAACTATTATGCATGCACCTTTGCATGTTTGAGTGGCTGCACCTCTGCAGTACTCTTGTGTGTTTATTTATCGAGATACTGCAAGGCATAGGCCCTTCTGGCCCTTTAAACCACATCACCCAGCGATTCCCAATTTAATCCTAGACTCTTCATCAGACAGTTTACAATTAACCTGCCAGCGGGTATTGTGGTAACTTCTACTTTACAAAAAGACCACTCGACAACTTGATGGCCAAAAGAGCATCTTTATCTGGGACGGCAGATGATATTTACAATACAGACACTTCCAGGTACCTTGTGCGGCCTGGGTGGAGGAACTATATACAATGCATATTGGGAGTAGAAAGAGTGGAAGTAAAGACCCCGCCAACCCCGGATCCCGCCTCTTGCTACCAACAGCTTCCCGAGTAGTATTAACTTACTTTTAATAATACTCACATTACAATACTTCTCCCCCTTTAAAATCCAACATTCCCCAAACATAGAAGAATTGGGACATAAAAACAGTGGAATCATTAGCAACAGGTTACCAATACAGAAACACCTTTTTAAAAAAAAACTATGGCAAATTCAACATTCAATCTAACAACAAAAGAAACTATCCAATCAAAGATTCAGTCTGTCAGGAGGTTTGCAAGGGTGCTGTGATCTACGCACTACCCCTGGTGACCCAGCAGGCACCACTGGTGAGGATGTTTTGGCTGGATCTGGTATTGGGGACACGAGAGGGGTCTGTTTGTCCGCGTGAGAATGTCCATCCTCTGCCTCCTCTGCCCCCTCTGCCAGTGTGTCTCCCTCTAGCAAAGTCACTGGTGGACATGCTTCCCCAGTAGTCTGTTTCACCACTGGAAACTCCATGGAACTGGCTACCTCTGAGCCAGAATCATGACGCAGGCGCACATGGTCCTGATGTCTGCGGAAAACACGCCCATCAGTCAGCTTAACAACATAGGAGACTGGACCACTCTGCTTAAGAATAACACCAGGTAGCCATTGCTGATTGTTTCTCACATAGACATTGTCATCCGGTTCTAACTGTCTGTCTTGTGCATGTTGATCATGTCCCTCCTTCTGCTTTTCCTGCTTTCTCTCCACTTTTGCCTTCATGTCCGGGCGCAGCAGGTCCAATCTTGACTTAGGCCTACGCCCCATCAGTATCTCTGCTGGAGTGCGTGTAGTCGTAGTCTGTGGAGTGAGTCAGTATTTAAATAGGAAACGTGAAAGCAGGGTACTAAGAGTCCCCTGTCAACCACTTCAGCCTTCCTTCACTGTCTGAACAGCCCGCTCAGCCAAACCGTTTGAGGCTGGGTGGAAAGGGGCCGTCCGAATGTGACGAATACCATTCTGCCGCATGAACTCACCAAACAGCTCACTGGTGAATGTCGGGCCATTATCAGTGACCAGAGTGTCAGGCAACCCGTGGACTGCAAACACTTTCCTGAGTTTGTCTATGGTTGAGGGGGCTGTGATGTTGCTCATGATGTGAGCTTCGATCCATTTGGAATGCACATCTATCATTACAAGAAACATCTGTCCCATAAAGGGACCAGCAATGTCCAAATGTAGCCTAAACCAGGGGTAGACTGGCCACTCCCATGGGTGCAAAGGAGCCAGTGATGGCATGTTCTGATTGGTCTGACGTTGCGTGCAAGATTTTACCTTGTTCTCCAGATCCTGATCCATTCTTGGCCACCAGATGTAGGTGACACCTCTCGGTGAGTCTCATGAATTTCCTCCACAATCTGTGAACCGCCAGGGGGAGGCACGATGACCCTCGCCCCCCAGAAAATGCAACTATCTTGCAGACTCAGTTCGGTCTCGCATTTGGCATAAAGTCTCAGTTCCTCTCCTTCCACGACTCTGGGCCAACCTTGTAAACGAAAAGACTTGACTTGAGACAGGACTGGGTCCCTCTCTGTCCATTGCTTGATCTGGGTCGCCTTTGCAGGTGTCTCGGACAGCCTCTCCAATGAAAACACAGTCTCTGGAGGCACATATGTAGTAACAGGCGTCTCAGGTAAAGGTAGTCGACTCAGCGCATCGATGATTGCATTATCTCCACCCGCTCTGTGCATGATAGTATACTGGTAGGCTGACAATGTGAGAGACTCCATAGGGCGAAGCGTTCCGTGAAAGGGTGATCTCCTTGTCTGGGTCATAGTGAACGAGCAGCTTCGCTGAGTGCAGGAGCTCTTTCACTTTATTGAAAGCTTCCTCCTGCTCTTCACCCCACCGCCACTTAGTGTCATTGTGAAGCAGCTTATACAGTGCGGCCAAAACCTTTGAGAGGTCCGGAAGAAACTTGCCATAATAATTCACCGTGCCCAAAAATGATCTGAGTTCGGTGACCCTCTTGGGGCTTGGCGCCTCAATAGCTTTCACTTTGTCCTCCACTGGGCAAAGCCCCTCAGCTGTAATCTTGTGTCCCAGGTAGGTCACACTCGGAGCCAGGAACACACATTTGCCGCGTTTCAACCGCAGCCCTGCATCTGAGAGTCTCTGTTCTAAATTAGCCAGATGCTCCCCCGCCGTGGCTCCCGTGATCAAAACATCATCAAGATACACTGCTACATGTGGAATCCCCTGCAGCAAAGAGTCCATTGTCCTTTGGAAAATGGTGGGGCTAGATGCCACTCCAAACACCAGGCAATTGTATTTGAATGCTCCCTTGTGCGTATTGATGGTGACATACTCCTTTGAATCCTTGTAGAGCAGCAGCTGTTGGTAGGCGTGGCTCATGTCCAGCTTTGTGAACAGCTTACCCCCTGACAGGGTCGCAAACAGGTTATCCACCCGTGGCAATGGGTACTCCTCCAGCTTAGAGACCTGATTTACCGTAAGCTTGTAGTCCCCACATATCCTCACCGTTTTATCCGCCTTCAAAACTGGAACAGTAGGAGCCGCCCACCTTGAAAACTGGACGGGCTCAATGATGCCCAGCCCCTGTAAACGTTCCAGCTCCTCCTCGACTTTGCCTTTCATGGCAAAGGGCACCGACCTGGGCTTAAAAAAACGTGGTGTGGCCTCAGGGTCGACATGGAGTTTCACGGTCACGCCCTTCAGTGTGCCCAGCTCGTCCCTGAAAGTATCACTACACCGCTGCAGAATGTCCTCTGTTGTGTGTGCATACTTAATTTCATGCCAGTTGAGCCGGATTTTGTGAAGCCAATCGTGGCCCAGAAGACTGGGCCCACTGCCCTTAGCTATCACCAGCCTGGCTTCAGCCTTCTGGCCCCCGGCCGAAATATCCACATATAACACCCCTAAATGAGGTATGGGCTGCCCCGTATAGGTCCTGAGTTGGAGCTTAGATGGTCTGATGGGAGGCAGGTTGGATCCCCATGTCCTTCTGTAGGTCTCTTCACTAACGGCCAATGCAGTAGCCCCTGAATCAATCTCGAACTTAATGTCCTTTCCCTTGACAGTGACTGTGGCATAATATAGTTCAGGTGGTCCCTCATCCATTTCCACCCCAAACGTGTTGTAGGCACACACTGCCTCTTGCCTCTTCATCTGCTTCTCCTAGGTGGTGTGTGGCTGCCTGAGTCTGTTGAGCTTTCCCCTGCCCAGGCTTAACCTTACCCTTTATGCTCCTGCACTTATTAACTAAATGTCCCTTCTTGCTACAAGCATGGCAGAGACAGTATCTTTGAATTTACAAACATTTGCATAGTGCGTTCCTCCACACCGAAAACATACCACCTGCTTTTCCTGTCTACCAGTCTCCCTCCTGACCTGGAGCACTGCCGTCGACTGCGACCCCCCATATCCTTTCTGCATATCCTTGGCATTATTAGCAGCCAACTCTATGCCTTGAGCAATCTCTAGGGTTGTCTTGAAAGTCAACGGTGGGGTTTCCCCCAACAAGCGGCGTTGTACGGCGTCGTCATTAATGCTGCATACTAATCTATCACGGAGCATGTCATCCAACACGGCTCTGAAATCGCAATGCTCTGACAGCTGCCGAAGCTCGGCCACAAAATCACCCACAGACTGACCTGGCTTCCGGACATGGCTGTGAAACTTGAACTGTTGAACTATCACCGAAGGCTTCGGATTGTGGTGGTTCCCCACGAGCTTGACCAGTTCGTCGTATGGAAATTCTCCCGGTTTCCGCAGTGTAGCTAAGTTCCGTATCAGCTTGTACGTCTTTGCCCCACACACACTCAGGAGAATAGAGTGCTTCTTAGCCTCCTCAGTAATTCCATTAGCACAGAAAAAGTGGCCCAACCTTCCCTCCTCGATTTACTCGTCGAACGCACCGACCGTTCCGAACGTAGCCATCCGATCACGAGGCTCCTCACCCGCTCACAGCTCCTGATCGAAAACGGGCCCGACCCATCCACAAAACCAGTTTACCTCATCGCCAAAAATATGCGGTAACTTCTACTTTACAAAAAGACCACTTGACAATTTGATGGCCAAAAGAGCATCTTTATCTAGGACGGCAAATGATATTTACAATACAGACACTTCCAGGTACCTCGTGCGGCATGGGTGGAGGAACTATATACAATGCATACTGGGAGTAAAAGAGCAGAAGTAAAGACCCCGCCAACCCCGGTAGTATTAACTAACTTTTAATAATACTCACATTACAACAGGTATGTTCTTTGGACTGTGGGAGGAACTGGAACACCCGGAGGAAAGCACAGACCCCTTACAGGCAGTGGTGGGAATTGAACCTGTGTCGCCTGTACTCTAAAGCATTGTGCTAACCGTGCCATCCCATTTAAAACAGTGTGCAGTGTCTTATACAGGTCGCATGCCTGATATGGGATGAGAACCAGTGCTCTACATGATATTACATGATTGGGAGATGGTGAGAGGATGAATATAAAGGGAATATTTCGTATTGTAGAAAAATTGTGATACAGGGGATAAAAGATAATATTTGTCCCATTTCTCTGAGGGCTGTAAATCTTTGAATTCCACCAAAGGGCTATGAATGCAAAGTGTTTAAGGTCTAAGAGAGACTTAAGGGATATAGCTTACCTGGAGAAGTGGATTTAAAGTTGCAATCAGATTGATTATGAACTTGTAAATTGGCAGAGCACGTTCCAGAGGCTAAGAGGTCCATTCCTATTTCTATTTATAACTTCCTGAAGAAGGGTCTCGGCCCAAAGCGCCAATCATCTATTCATTTCTATAGATGCTACCTGACCTCCAGCATTTTGTGTGTGACCAGCATCTACAGACTTTCTCATGTTTCTGATTTAGATGTTTGTGTGAGCCCTGAAAAAGAACCATTTATCTATTTATGGCAGAACCATGTTTTCCTTCCTCCCTTCAGCCACTGCTACTGGTTTCAGCAATACAGATTATGTCAGTTTTTCCATTTAAAACATACATTTTTAAAAAAGGCCATACTCTATGCCCATTTATCAATTTCTTGCTGGGAGGGTTCAGCAAACCTGTATCAAGTGACATCGACCTGCCCTTGTCTGCACAGAATCAAAATCCGACAAATAGTGGAAATGGTAGTATGAAACTGAAAATATAGAAAATAATTGGGTAGGGTAACATCTGGGGCAGAGAGCAATGGTTAATGGCTTTTTATCATACTTGTCCACATCAAACCCTTGTATTCCCCAATATTGTACTTGCTTTCCTCTGCATCTGAGTAGATTGTGCTGTTATGTTGCTTTTTAATCCGTCTATTTATTTTTGTTTTCTCTATTCCTTAATGAGTGTGAACAGTTTTTTGGGTATCTCCCTATCACTTTATTAGCCAAGTTAATTCCATGAATTTAGGTTTTGTATGTTTCGTTATATTTGTTGTCATTGAACTTGTGAATATGGGTGTGGGAGAGTGGACTTGCTCTGTGTAATTATGTAGCTTGTAAAGGACAAAGTATTTTGTTTATGCCAACATTGCAAGCCACATTTGTATGTCCCAATTGGATTGAATTAATTGAAGCTGCATTTAAAGGCTGAGCAAGCTAGGGCTTTCTCTCTTTGGTGCAAAGAAGGATAAGAGGTGACTTGATAGGGTTGTACAGCCAGCATCTTTTTCCCAGGTTGGAAATCACTAATAAAAGAGGACATAATTTTAAGGTGACTGGAGGGAAGTGTGGGGGGGGGGGGGGGTTTAGATCTCGTATGTTTTTTACACTGTGTGGAAAGCACTACCAGAGGTGGTGGTAGAGGCAGATGCATTGGGATAGGCATTTAGATGGAAAGAAACTGAGGCCTATGTGGGAGGGAGATGCTAGATTATTCTTGGGGTAGATTAAAGGGTTGGCTCAACTTTGTGGGCTGAAGCTCCTGTACTATTCTGTCTTACATTGTTATTGTTGTATCATTCAGTACAAAAACAAGCCCTTTAGGTTCCTACACCATACCAAACGTGGTAGCTGTCTCTTAATTCCATTTAGCAGCACTTCATCCATAGCGTTTATGCCTTGATAATTGAAATGTAAGTGTGGATACTCCTTGAATGATGTGAAAGTGCAGTGCATTCCAAAATTCCGACTACCCTCTCCGGATCCCCACTCTTGCCCCCTTACCCATAAACTCTGCCCTTTATTCCTAGTTACCTCTGCTTTGAGGAGAAGTTTCCTAACATCCACCTACCTATGCCTGTCGTAATTTTGGACAATTCTCTACTCCAAGGCAAACTGACCCAGGCCATCCACCTTCTCAGAAGTGACGTATCTCTCTCGTTTCAGATCACCACTGATCTCAGACAGCGATGTACAGATAGCCACACGGGAACTTCTGCATCAGCACCGATGGCTGCAGGAATCATAGCGCTGGCCCTGGAAGCAAAGTAAGCTGCAACTCATTGCGTGATGGTTTATGTTAAATGTTTCCGAATGCAAGCTGACACACACAGCTAATTGGATAAATTTTAAGCACCTACATCTTAATAATTTCTTTAAGACCTACGGTGTTATGTCATGCTTAATGTATTTTCATAAGCTGGTTTCGGAATGGTATTGGCTGACTTCAGGTTACACAGGTACGTTCATTTTGGTTACTGCTGTGCAAAAAAAAACTAAACGTTTTGCCAGTTAGGTCTCTGCCATGTAGCATTTGCTTCCTTGTTAAGGAAGGAAACTATCTGGAAGCTAGTATGGAAGTTAATGGATCAATTTTGCTTCAGCGATTTGTGTATTTACTAAGCAGGACCTGTGTATTTAATTTGATCTGCTGGGCATCAATCCAATGTAACAGGTAAATAGGGCCAAGTTCTCTAAATGGACTGAAAAGCTCACTATTTCTCTCAGTTCATTCAAAGGAGCTGCCTTTTCAAGGCATTGAATCTGTCACAGTGTCTTTGGCTTTGTACTAAGACAAAGGTAGGCTGATTTAAAATGCTGTGGTGGAAGATTTTCTGCAAAGGAAGTTGGTAGTGAACAGGTTTGCCAGAATTGACCTGCCAAGTACCTTTCTGGGTTGTCAAGTACTTTTGGGGGAAATGCAGACTTGGTGCCTCTCAGTACCATGATTGAAAGCATCGTAAGTGGATTTGAGATGAACTATCAGTAGTTAAATTGTTTATAAATGCAACAAGTACAGATGAAGCCCTTGTGATTTATTTACAGAATTTAAAGCATTATCATTGTTATAAATGTGTTCTGAATTAGTCTTTTTCAATTTCAAAGATTTTTCTTCTTTCCATTCTTACGTTTTTTTGCGATTAACTATTTGCTCCTAACCAGTCTAGTATTGTGACAGTGATTTCTAAGTTACTGCATAGGGATGGAGCTATTGAGGTACAGACTATTTCTATACTACTAAATAGGCTTTTTTGATTCTGGCTTGTTCAATAAAACATTATTCCTCTTGCATCAGGACAATTTCATAAGAAAGATTTTTTTATGCTGTCAGTATTTGTAATCTAACTCCTGTGTGAGTAAGCTTCATTGTAAATTTTATATATTTGTATCTTAAATCTGTGTTTTTTCCTTTACCAGTCCTGTAAAACTTAACACGATCGTCCGCCTACTTGCACAAGGCCATTTTTATTACCTGTCATTAAGGGCATGCTTTCAGCTCTTGGATCTTTAGCTCTGGGCTTCTTGCCCAAAGCAATTTGGCCTCTCAACTCTTCTTTGAAGATGTTTTTTAAACTCTATCCCCCTTTTTCAAGCTTTGGATTATCTCCTTGTGTGGCTTGGTTCAGTCAAATTTTTGTGAAGTGTCTTGGTGCATTTTATGCTGTTAAAAAGGTACTCCTAAGCTTTTGTGGTGTATTTATGACACAAATGTTCTCTGGCACTGCATTTTGCCAGTATCAATATTTAAACAGGTGAGTGAAAAGTAAAAAGGCAACACGGGTCATTTGCCCACATGAGCTGGCTTTGCCATTTGTTAACATCACGGATGATCCAATGTCGAACACCTCTGTCAGGATGCAGTTTGTTGACCATAGTTCAGTGTTTAACACTATCATTCCCACAGTCCTGATAAGCTACAGTGCCTGGGCCTGTCCTTCTGCAATTGGATCCTTGACTTCCTAACCGGAAGACCACAATCTGTGTGGATTGGTAATAATATCTCCTCCTCACTAAAGATCAACACTGGTGCACCTCAGGGGTGTGTGCTTGACCCAGGGCTTTACTCCCTCTATACCCGTGGATGTGTGGCTAGGTATAACTCAAGTGCCATCCATACATTTGCTGATGATATATCCATTGTTGGTAGAATCTCAGATGGAGAAGAGAGGGAGTACAGGAGCAAGGTATACCAGCTCGTTGAGTGGTGTCACAGCCACAAGCTTGCACTCGATGTCAGTAAGATGAAAGAGCTGATTGTGGAATTCAGGAAGGGTAAGACAAGGGAACATGAACCAATCATCAGAGGGATTAGAAGTGGAGAGAATGAGCAATTTCAGGTTCCTGGATGTCAAGATCTGAGGATCTAACCTGGTCCTAACATATCGATGTAGTTATAAAGAAGGCAAGACAGCGGCAATATTTCATTAGGAGTTTGAAGAAATTTGGTTTGACACCTAAGGCGTTCATGGGGAACATTCTGACAGGCTGCATCACTGTCTGGTATTGGGGGGAGGGGGTGGGGGCTAGTGCATAGGACCGAAAGAAGCTGCAGAGGGTTGTAAATCTAGTCAGCTCCATCTTGGGTACTAGACTGCAAAGTACCCAAGACGTCTTCAAGGTACGATGTCTCAGAAAGGCAGCATACATTATTAAGGACCCCCCATCACCCAGGACATTCAGGAACAGCTTCTGCCCCTCTACCATCAGATTCTTAAATGTTCATTGAACCCATGAACACTACTTCACTTTTAAAAAAAATATTACTTCTGTTTTGCCCTATTTTTAATTTATCTAATTAATATACATGTATACTTACTGTAATCGATCTACTTACTTTTTCTATATTATTGTGTATTGCATTGAACTGCTGTTACTAAGTTAACAAATTCCCCAACATATGTCAGTGATAATAAACCTGATTCTGTTTCTGATCTGAGTCTGATCCAATCACCACTCTACACTCTCTCCCCATTCTCCTTGACTTCCATGTGATTTAAATGTTTTAATCTCCACCTTCAACATATTAAGTGACTCTGTCTCCATAACTCTGTTAGAAATTTCCAAACATTTGTAGTTCAAGGGGAGTAAATTCTTCCTTTATTCTGTCTGAAATGGGAGGCCCCTAATCTGAGAAAAATGTTTCTGTATTTAGATATGTCCTTCAAGGGGAATAACGCCACAGCCTATGTAGTTATTTCCGTCAGAATTCCACACAATTGAATAAGCACCTAATTCTTCTATACTCCAAACTGCTTGACCTTTCTGCATATATCTGTCCCTTTATCTCAGGTATCAACTTGGGAGATTCCCTACATTGTCTCGAATGCAAGTGCATCCTTAAAATACACAAACCAAAACTGTATCTAATGCTCTGGGTTGCAGTCTATAAAGGTGCATCGAATCTTCACTATTGTTATATGCAACAACCTTTGCATTACATTCTCCTATCTGCCGCTTTGTTGAACCTTTTTGCTATCTTTTTTATGTCTAATGTTTAAGGACTCTTTGGTCCCTTTATACTGCAAGATTTTGTATTCCTGCTTATTTAAATTATATGTTGCTTCATTCTTCCAAATTCAGTACCCTTGTGCTTTCCCCACATTTATTTCCTCTGCCAACTACTTGCCGGCTTCCTACATTCCTTTGCAGGCTCTTTATATCCTTGTTACTTGCAAAACCTACTGTGTTTGCATCATTAACATAATCACTGGACCCTGAGCCACTTCAACCAAATTATGTGAATAGTTGAGGTCTCATCGCTGATTCCACACTGGAAACAGATTTTTGTTAATTTGCCTTTCCACTGTATGTTTTCACAAATAAAACGGCGGAGATGCTTTATGTTTAAGAAAAACCATAGCAACTCATTAATTGAACATCAAAACCTGAACACAAAGTAGGCACTAAAAAATCCTTTACGTAGTTCCATCACCATCAAACAAGCCTCTTAAAGTGAAACCCCAACTCAATGTCAGTAGTTATGAATTATGTACACTTCCACCAATTACATTGCTCTACGCCACTGTCCCTGTCAATATATTATTCCCAAACACGTGTTCTTTTGCAATGATTTTATATGTGGTATCTTATTGTCATCTAGAAATTCAAATGTACGATGTTTTGTGGTCTTCCTTTATCCATATGTTACATCTTCAACAATGTCTAACAAATGTATCAAACTGTATTTCTCTCATAAATACATGTTAACTCTGCTTTATTGTCTTATGGTTTTCTTAAATTGCCTGCTAATATCTCTTCAGCAATGGATTCCAACATCTGGCAGATGTTGGGCTAACTGGCCAATAGCTTCCTGTTTTTAGTCCCAATCCTCTTTAATAATGGTGCCGCATTTTCAGTTTCCAGCCCTGTTGAACCTACAGGAATCAGGGGATTTTCACTGATTACTAGTAGTACGTTCACTACCACAAGTAGGTAACTTGTGTTCAGTTCCAGGTGCAACAGTTCACCACCAGATCACCAGTCACCTGCTCTCCAACCTTCCTTGTCTCCTATGGCCCCTGTTGTTCCGGGTGGTCCTTGGTGCGCATTCTCCTGGGATCCCAGCTGTTACAACTCGAGTGTGGCTAACTCAGACAGCTGGCTGGGCTTTTGGAGCCAGGAAGAGGAAGGTCCTATCTTCTGGGCTCATTGCCTGCTAAAGCTTTGATATGGGGATAGGATATCTACAGGCATATTTGACATTCACAAAGTTTCAGTAATGTGTGGCATATGTTCTGGTTAATGTTTAAAATAATACCTCCTTTACACATTTTAAAGAGCTAAAAATTAAATCCAGTATGACTTTCCTTCAGCCCTACACTGGCAGGTCAGTCTTAATCAAATCTTTGCATTGGGACTTTACCCAATAAACCTTGAACATGGTAGCAAGTATGCAAATGAGCCTGACTGCATGTAAAATAGTACAATTAGTGTTTTTTGTTAGTAAATATTCAGTACAGATCAATAGTACAGTTTGTTATGAATGTTGAAAACATTCTGTAGTTTGAACCTGAACTCTGAGTAAAACTCCAGAATTGTCGTCTTGGCTTTCAGTCAGCTGTGAACCTCTTGAGCAAATGCTTCAGCCTGTTTGTTTCCAAAATAATATGGAGCATGCCCAGGAACTCAGGAGGCTGTTTTCAGAAGTCTATTTTAAGTTAATTGGAAGGAATCATTTTGTGCAATAATACATTATGAAATGCAGGTTAAGTTCTGGTAGTTTGCTCTTTTTAATCTATTTTGATACCTATTTTGTATTCATAATACAATAGCAATTGGTCTGTTTTTGACAATGAGACATACAACTCTAAGTGCAAATAGCAGGAGATAATCTTTGCACCTTAGCTCTTGCAAAGCCTGTTGAGGGCTGATGAAATCAACCTGCATTGCCAGGAGAATTTGGAGAGTGTAGGCAGTGAGCTGGATCTGGTTTGATACTGTCATTATGCTGGAAGAACTTTTTATAGTTAGATAATTATAGGAATTATGGCAATTTCAGACTAAACTTGAATCATGGAATTGCTCAACAACAGTGGCAATGAGGTGCTCTCAAAAAAAGTCGTGTCCTGCCTCAATGACTATTGTCCAATTGCACTTAAACCACAATGATGAAATGCTTCGAGAGGTTGGTCATGAAACGTATTCCTCCTGCCCCAGGAAAGACCTGGATCTTCAATTTACTGACCAGCAGTAGATGCCATTTCATTGACTCCTCACTGAACTGTGGAACATTGAACAATGAAGATATATTTTATCGGTGTGCTCTTCGTTGACTACAGTTCTGCATTCAACAACATCATCCCAACTAAGCTCCAAGACCTAGGGTTCTGTATCTCCTTGTGCAACTGGATCATTGATTTCCTCAACACAAACCTCAGTATGGATTGGCAATGACATCAACACACTTATCACACTGTGGCACAGGGGACCCACAGCGCTGAATGGTTAGACTACGCTCTAATCGCTTTTATACTTATGATAGTATGGCTGAGTATGGATCTAACGCAATATTAAAGTTAGCTGATGATGCCGCTGTTGGCAGAGTCAGAGGTGGTGATAAATCAGTATATAAGAGAGGTTGAAGATCTGGTTGAACAACCACAGCAACAACCTCTCACTCAATGTCAGCAAAGCCAGAGAGCTGGTTAACAACAATGGGATGAAGAAACCAGAGGTCTATGAGCCAGTCCTCATTGGGGATGGGAGGCGGAGAGTGTCAGTAGCTTTAAATTCTTTTGTGTTACCATATCAAAGGATCTGTCAGTCCTGGGGCCAGAACATAAGTGCCATCAAAAAGAAGGCACAGTAGTGCCTCTACTTTCTTAGAAGTTTGCGCAGATTTGGTATGATATGATACTAGACACTAAAATACTACAGCACAGTACAGGCCGTTCAGCCCTTGATGTTGTGCCGACCCATATATGCCTTTTAAAAAAAGTATCAAACCCACACTACCCCATAACCCTCTATTTTTCTTTCATCCATGTGCCTGTCCAAGAGGCTCTTAAATACCCCTAATATTTTAGTCTCCACCAACATCCCTGGCAAGTCATTCCCAGGCACACAGCCCTCTTGGGGGGGGGGGGGGGGGAGAAC
Organism: Hemitrygon akajei; assembly: GCF_048418815.1. Lineage (NCBI taxonomy): Eukaryota > Metazoa > Chordata > Chondrichthyes > Myliobatiformes > Dasyatidae > Hemitrygon > Hemitrygon akajei. The sequence continues at coordinate 35,581,083 of NC_133125.1, forward strand.
AACAACTTATCCCTGATGTCTCTCCTAAACATCCCTCCCTTAACTTTGTACATATGCCCTCTGGTGTTTGCTATTTGTGCCCTGGGTAACAGGTGCTGACTATCCACCCTATCTATGCCTCTCATAATCTTGTAGACCTCTATCAAGTTCCCTCTCATCCTTCTACACTGCAAAGAGAAAGGTCCCAGCTGTGCTAACCTTGCTTCATAAGACTTGTTTTCCAGTCCAGGCAACATCCTGGTAAATCTCCTCTGCACCCTCTCCATAGCTTCCACATCCTTCCTATAATGAGGTGACCAGAACTGAACATAATATTCTAAGTGTGGTCTCACCAGATTTGTAGGGTTGCAACATGACCTCTCTACTCTTGAACTCATTCCCCCTATTAATGAAGCCTAGCATCCCATAGGCCTTCTTAACTATCCTATCAACCTTGAGCAGTGACCTTGAGCGATGTATGGATTTGAAACCCAAGGTCCCTCTGTTCATCCACACTCTTAAGTACCTGACCATTAACCCTGTACTCAGCCTTTTGGTTTGTCCTTCCAAAATGCATCACCTCATACTTAGCCGGATTGAACTCCATCTGCCACTTTTCTGCCCAACTCTGCATCCTGTCTATATCCTCTTGTAACCTTCGACAACCTACAGCTCCATCCACAACCCCTCCAATCTTTGTGTCATCCGCAAACTTACTCACCCATCCTTCAGCCTCTTCATCCAGGTCATTTATAAAAATCACAAAGAGCAGGGGACCCAGGACAGATCCTTGCGGTACTCCACTAGTCACTGACCTTCCTTCCATTACTACCCACTGCTTTCTTCCTGTAAGAAAATCCAAACAGTCAAGGTTCCACTGATCCCCATGCCCCATGACTTTCTGGATGAGTCTCTCATGAGGGACCTTGTCAAATGCCTTGCTAAAATCCATGTAGACCACATCTACCACCCTCATCAATTTCTTTTGTTAACCTTTTCAAAAAAACTCAATCAGGCTCATGAGGCATGACCTTCCCTTCACAAAGCCATGTTGTCTATCCATGAGTAGACTGTACTTCTCCAAATGCTCATAGATCCTATCCTTAAAAGTCCTTTCCAATAGTTTGCAGACCACTGATGTAAGACTCACCGGTCTATTGTTCCCAGGATTCTCCCTATTACCTTTTTTAAACACGGGAACTACATTTTCCATTCTCCAATCCTCTGGCACCTCCCCTGCAGCCAAAGAGGATTCAAAGATCATAGATACTGCTCCAGCGATCTCTTCTTTCACTTCCCACAGTAACCTGGGGTATATCACATCCGGCCCTGGGGACTTATCAATCTTGATGTTTTTAAGAAGGTCCAACACTACTTCTTCCTTCATCTCTACATTGTCCAGCACACAGGCCTGTTCTATTTCGAACTCACCCTGATCAAGGTCCTTTTCCCTTGTGAATACTGAAGCAAAGTATTCCTTTAGGACCTCCCCAACCTCCTCCTCCAGGCAGATGTTGCCTTCTTTATCCTTTAGCGGTCCCACCTTCATTCTTGGCATCCTTCTGTTCTTCACATACGCATAGAACGCCTTGGGGTTCTCCTTAATCCTACATTCCAAGGCCTTCTCATGCCCCCATCAAGCTCTCCTAAGTCCTTTCTTAAGCTACCTAGCTACCCTATATTTCTCATGAGCCCCTCCTTCCTGCTTCTTATATCTAACATATACTTCCGTCTTCCTCTTGATGAGTCACCTCTCATGTTTCGTTAGCCACGGTTCCTTTTTCCTACTGTTTCTTCCCTTGTCTTAGTGGGACAAACCTATCCTGAAACCAGCACAAGTGCTCCCTAAACTTCCTCCACATTACTTCTGCGCTTTCACCCTTGAACTTCTGTTTCCAATTTACTCTCGCTAGCTCCTGCCTCATCCCTTCATAGTTAGCTCTTCCCCAGTTAAGCACTTTCCCATTTTGTCTGTTTTTATCCTTTTTTCCATAGCTATGCTGAAGCTAAGGGAGTTGTGGTCACTCTCACCAAAATGATCCCACACCAAGAGGTCTGCCACCTGACCAGGTTCATTACCCAGAACTAGATCCAGTATGGCCTCTCCTCTTGTCAGCCAGTTCACATACTGTGTCAGGAATCCTTCTTGAACACACCTGAAAAATTCAGCCCCATCTAATCCCCCTTGCAGTCAAGATGTGCCAGTCAATATGAGGGAAGTTGAAATTGCCCATATCTAAAACTAAGACAGACTTCAATGGATGCACTGTAAAGAGTACCTTAATTGGTCGCATTATGGCCTGCTATGGAAACACCAATGCCCAGGAACAGAAAGTGGTAGACACTGCTCAGCCCATCACAGTCAAAGCCATTCCCACCACTGAATACACTTACATGGAGTGTTGTCAAAAGAAAGCAGCATCCGTCGTCAAGCACCCTACCATCCAGACCAAGCCCACTTCTCTCTGCCACAGAGCAGGAGATACAAAAGCCTTGGGATCCACACCACCATGTTTAGGAACAGTTATTACCCGACTACCACCAGGGTCGTACTTTCAATTACCACCACTGTGAACTGATTCTATAACCTACTTTCAATGACTCTTTACAATTTGTGTTCTCAATATTATATTTTAATTGCATAATTGCGCATTGGTTATTTGTTGGTCTTTGTCTCTATGTATAAATTTTCATATTTTATTGTATTTCTTTCTGTGAATGTCCACTGTAAAACTATTCTCAAGATAGTATATGATAATATATGTGCACTTTGTTAATAAATTTTCTTTGAACTTTGCAAGCAAATGCAGATGTCCAGTGACCTGAGCTGGTGAAAGAACAAATATGAAAGTATACCATGAAGATTTATTGATAAATGAATTACTGGATTAAGCAGAAGTTTGGTGAGGATTTTGATCTGATACTGACTGCGCCTCTTCATGTTGAACTTTAGTATCTGACTGTGTATTGAGAAACTGAGTTCCTCTCAAGGGCTGTGTTTGACCGAGTTAGGAATGACTCTTACATTGTGAAATGGCATTTTACAATGCAGCTGGTCCTATCTAATCACAGATGGAAACACTAAACCCATCCACCTAGCCTGCTGTTTGGTGTTTTCAAAAGGATTTGTTGCAATCATAATTTACCACATTCTCCATTCAGCCTAAGCAGCTGGAATCTACACTTCCTTACAAAACCACCCAGGTGCATGTGACATCATGTACTACACTCAAAACAACCAAATATGTTTTAGCTCAAGTTCAAGTTTATTCTCAACTGTCTGTACATGTATACAACCAAATGAAACAAAATCCTCTGGATCACAGTGCATCCACAAAACACATGTCTCTCACTGTCCATGAAACAAAATATTACCACAAATCAGCTGGTAGAATACAACTCAAACACGTGAAGTGCACAGCACTAGTAAACAGTACAGCGAATTCCATTGTTTAAGAAAGCCTCTAAAAATAAGCCAGGAAATTATAGGCCAGTGAGCCTGACATCACTAGTGGGAAAGTTTTTAGTAGGTATTCCAGTATTCTAAGGGACCATGTATAAACTTATTTTTGGATAGATAAGGACTGGTTAGGGATAGTCAACATGGCTTTTCTGAAATTGTCAGTCACCTGACTGTACATATATACAACTAAACAGTCTTCCTCCAAGCCAGTGCACCCATACAACATTTCACGCACATCACACAAACCAAAATATTATACTATAAATAAGTTAATAAAATATAAATGCAGTAAAGCACAGCACAGAAACAGTTTGCTGTCCTAGTGGTGAAACCTCAGTGGTGGCAGGCTTTTCATTAGTCTCACAGCCTGAGGCAAGAAGCTGTCACCCAGTGTGGCAGTCCTCGTCCTGATGCTCCTGTACCACCTTCCCGATGTTAGAGGGCCAAGGAGATTGTGGGATGAGTGGTAGGGATCGTCAATATTATTGAAGGTGCTTTGCATATAACACTCCTGAGAAATGTCGCAAGTAGGGGGATTCCAGTGATCCTCTAAATGGTTTTCACCATCCTGTGTAAGGTCTCGCTGTCTGATGCCTTGTAGCTTCCCTACCACATGATGATGCAGCCAGCCAGGATGCTATCGCTGGTGCTCCGATAGAAAGTTACTAGCCTTGTATGCCTCATTTCCTCAAAGTGTATGCACAGCAGTTCCTTGATTAACGAGGAGGTGTTGTGCGTCCAGGTGAGATCGTCTGTTATTTGCTCACAGAGCTCTTCACTCTCTTCGTGGCAGACCCATTGATGTGCGATGGGAGAGTGGTCGACCTGCACCTTCCTGGTCCACAATAATCCTTTTTTTTGGTCTCACCCGTATTAAGACTTGGATAGTTGTTCTCTCACCATTCGACAAGCCTCTCTGCCATCTCAGTTGCTGATGCGACCAGTCACTTGCTGATACGGTTTCAGCTGGATCTGGCAGTGTAGTAGCGAGTTAGCAGTGTGAACAGCAGCTGGCCGAACACACAACCCTGGGGCACCAGTACTCAACATGGTGGAGCTTGAGGTATTGCTGCCAAAGGGGTCATTCCAGCCAGAAGTCCAAGACCCAGATACAGAGAGGGAGTCTCAGCCAGGACAGTTTACCCACCAGCCTTTGAGGGATAAGTGTTAAACACTGAACTGAAGTTGATGAGCAGAAACCTTGGCATATGAGGCAACTTGGAGTGGAAGGCTGAGGCTATGGCATCATCAGTGGTCAGTGAACTGGAAAGGGTCTAATGTAGCTGGAAGGTGGGATTGACAGATAGACCTCAATATGTGCGGTTGGGAGACTGTAGGTCTGACACGGTGGTCAGCAGCACAGGAGCGCCACAGGGAACCGTACTCTCTCCGGTCCTGTTCACCCTGTACACATCAGACTTCCAATATAACTCGGAGTCCTGCCATGTGCAGAAGTTCGCTGATGACACGGCCATAGTGGGGTGTGTCAGGAATGGACAGGAGGAGGAGTATAGGAAACTGATACAGGACTTTGTGATATGGTGCAACTCAAACTACCTGCGTCTCAATATCACTAAGACCAAGGAGATGGTGGTGGACTTTAGGAGATCTAGGCCTCATATGGAGCCAGTGATCATTAATGGAGAATGTGTGGAGCAGGTTAAGACCTACAAGTATCTGGGAGTACAGTTAGACGAGAAGCTAGACTGGACTGCCAACATAGATGCCTTGTGCAGGAAGGCACAGAGTCGACTGTACTTCCTTAGAAGGTTGGCGTCATTCAATGTCTGTAGTGAGATGCTGAAGATGTTCTATAGGTCAGTTGTGGAGAGCGCCCTCTTCTTTGTGGTGGCGTGTTGGGGAGGAAGCATTAAGAAGAGGGACGCTTCACGTCTTAATAAGCTGGTAAGGAAGGCGGGCTCTGTCGTGGGCAAAGTACTGGAGAGTTTAACATCGGTAGCTGAGCGAAGGGCGCTGAGTAGGCTACGGTCAATTATGGAAAACTCTGAACATCCTCTACATAGCCCCATCCAGAGACAGAGAAGCAGTTTCAGCGACAGGTTACTGTCGATGCAATGCTCCTCAGACAGGATGAAGAGGTCAATACTCCCCAATGCCATTAGGCTTTACAATTCAACCGCCAGGACTTAAGAACTTTTTAAAAGCTATTATTAATGCTTTTTGAGATAGTGATTTAGATGCATATCATATTTTTTACTGAGTTAAGTATTGTATGTAATTAGTTTTGCTACAACAAGTGTATGGGACATTGGAAAAAAAGTTGAATTTCCCCATGGGGATGAATAAAGTATCTATCTATCTATCTATCTATCTATCTATCTATATGATCCATTACCAGCCACTCAAAGCACTTCATGACTATTGAGATCAGTTCCACTGGGTGGTAATTGTTTAGGCCAATTACTGTTGCTCTCTTGGGCACTGGAATGATAGTTACTGCCTTGTAGCCTACTAAGACAGTGTTGCATGGGGATAATAAGATGTCCATCAAGACTTGTGTCAGCTGGGCCGTACAATCCCTCCCCACCTGACTAGGTATGTTATCTGGCTCCGCAGCTTGGTATGAATTTACACTGGCTCCTCCCCTTGATTGGCAGACAGGGTGTCTGTTCCTCAGGAGAAGAGGCAGTTTCCTCAATGCCCCTTCATTCACTGCGTCAAATCATGCATAGAAGGCATTCAGCCTATCAGGAAGGCAGTCATCACTGTTGTTGACACATCACGTGGACTTGTAATCTGTTGTCATTTGTATACTTTGCCACATGCACTGCATGTCCCTGGTGTCAAAAAGGTGTTTGTGAATTTTCTGTGAGTACTCGCGCTTTGCCTTCCTGATGGCACAGAAGAGAAGGGCTTTTGATGACCTCAGTAATTTTGTCCCCTGATCTGAAGGCAGTGTCCTGATCCCTAAGCAGTACTTGGACCTCTCTAGCCAGCCATGGTTTAATCACAGTAATGTCCTTATTGCATTTTCCTATGTAGCCAGTCACTGATGCTGCATTTTGATCAATGTTGTGATGAGGTTGTAGCATTTCTGTCTGCCCAAATGGAAATTAGGCCTTGTAGCTGGATGGCCAAGTCTGGAGTGGTGTCCTGGAGTTGTATTTGTTTTTCAGGAGTGGTGTGCAGCAGGTCCCCATCTCCTGCTGTTTCTGGCACAGAAGCAGGGAAACCAGTTTTACTTTCTAGGAAGTAGAATCATCGCGAATGTAGGCCTGAAAGGATCTGCTTTAAGAATCACTCAAGTACCGGTGTGCTCACCACACGTCTGTGTTCTTGCATGCCGCTTCCGATGTCTGCTTCCCTGAGTAGCTGTAGTAGGTCACAGTGCAGTGTGAGGGTCACCTGTTTTAGCTGGATGCTTAATAATTGTGTCCTTCCCTGAAAGGTTAGTTTCAACACTTGCATTCCTATTTTCCTTTCTTGAAAATAGGAATTGTAAATCAGAACACATCAGCGTTTAAGCTAGTTAGTTGTGTTTTTCTCCCCACTGAACATATATTTTCTGAACTATGTTGAAACTTGTACTTTGGAATGCATTAGTAATTGTGGCTTTTCGTCTGTTGTCGTATTACAGAATTTCATGTATGCACAGAGTGTCAAGTTATGACTAATGATATTAGCCTATCCTGGCTGCATCCAAGACTTTGTTTAACCCCTGCCTTTCTTATTTTCAATAAAAGATCCACATTTCCTTCATAATAAATAGTGATTCGTTGGACAGTGCACATTTTGTTCATTGCGTTAAAAGTACATGATTACAAAAATTAGGCCTCACTTTCTGGCTTTCATTCTCTAGTTTTCAATATCTTAGTCTCCTTTTGAATTATTTAAATTAATTTATATTGTGATATATTTTTTTAAAATCTTTAGTTAAATCTCAGTTACTATTGTGCCAGGTTTGGATTGCAGATGCCAGAATTGGCAACACCTGAACTGATTGTTGTACACAGCCAATAGATTCAGACTCACATTCAAGGACATTCGTGGTCTCAATTTTATTTATTGTTACATGTTTCTTTTTGTGTTTCCATAATTTGTAAGTCTTTGTGTGTAGTTTGTCATTGATTCTGCAGTACTCCTTTGTCCTACTGTGGGTGCCTGCAAGAAAATTAATCTCAGCTATTTGGTGACATATACGTTCTTGGGTAATAAATTCGTTTTGAACTTGGGAGTAAGAAATGGTGGAGAAATTCAGTGGACCAGGCAGCATCTGTGAAGGAAAATGGACAGTTTCGTCAGCAGTGTTTTTTTTTGCTAAAGGGGATCATTCTTCAGACAACTTAGCTCAGCTAACTAAACTGAAATGTAGTCTGTTTTCATCTTTTTTTTTGCTAAATCAATTTACTTGTCAATTCAGCAGTTAATTACAATTCAAGGTGTGCTTCAGGGTTTCCTCTTCTCTTCAGGTAGCTCATCACTTCTAATGTATGAAAAGTACAGTAAATGTATGGGAAAACACCAAAGTTCGCCTGATCCTGAACTCTTTGTGATCCATAGGTTTCAAATTTGGAGACATAAATTTTTCTTGTTGCCTCTTGCCCATTTTGATTATTTTCAGCTCCTGATAATTCTATTTTAATAATCTTTGGGCATCTTTTTACCATTTAGGAAATTCTCCATTCTGTTCCTTTTGAGCCCTGAATAAATGAGTTGGACTTTGCCTGGTTAGAAATCCATTTCTGCAATTTTAGGCCAAGTGCTATATTTAACTCATTATATTACAACAGGCCACTTAGCCAATTAAGACCACAATAACTCCAAGTTCACCCACTGCATTAGTTCCATTTCCCCTTATTTCTCTGTAACCTGCAACTCATTTTCTCTCCCTCATATTCTCTTTTCTTTCTTTTTATATCTTTTTATTAATTTTAAACAAACATAAGAGAAACATAGAGAGTTTGAGAATACGTAATTAATAGGTTAAAGTATAAATACAAATAGATGATAATCCATATATAATAACCTCCCAAACTCATAGTGATTACGAAAAAAGGGAGTAAATAAGAAAAAAAACCTCCAAAAAAAAACCTAACCAACATGGGCCATTGCATTATGTCAAATATACACAGCAGCGTCAATAACTCCATACCTCCATCCAAATAATTAAGGATAATAAAAGTAAGGTTTAGGAAAAGTCAGTTTAGCTCATATGAAAATGTTGAATAAATGGTCTCCAAGTTTCTTCAAATTTAATTGAAGGGTCAAAAACAACACTTCTAATTTTTTCTAAACTCAAGTAAGAAAGAGTTTGAGAAAACCACTGAAATATGGTTGGAGGATTAATTTCTTTCCAATTCAATAGGATAGATCTTCTAGCCATTAACGTAACAAATGCAATCATCCACCGAGCTGAGGGGGATAAACAACTATTATCCACCACTGGTAAACCAAAAATTGCAGTAATAGGATGCGGTTGCAATTTAATATTCAGAACTTTGAAATAATACCGAAAATATCTTTCCAATAATTTTGCAAGCAGGGGCAAGACCAAAGCATGTGGGTCAATGAAGCAACTTCAGAATGACATCTGTCACAGGTTGGATTACCATAAGAATAAGATCGAGCAAGTTTATCCTTGGACATGTGAGCCCTATATACAACCTTAAATTGTATTAGGGCATGTTTAGCACAAATAGAAGAAGACTTGACTAATTGTAAAATTTTCTCCCACTGCTCAGTGGGTATAAGACAATGAAGTTCTTTTTTCCATTCCTTCCTAATTTTTCCTGATACTTCTGGCTGTATTTTCATGATCATATTATAAATGATGACTACTAAACCCTTCTGGCAAGAATTCAGAGCTAAAATTTTTTCCGTTATGTCCATTGGACATAATTTCGGAAAAAACTGTAACATGTTATTCAAGAAATTTCTAACTTGCAAGTATCCTTAAAAAAAGAGTTTCAGGCAAATTATATTTATTAGATAGGACATAAAACTATTGTCTAAAAAAAATCACGAAAACATGTTATACCTTTTGTTTTCCATAATACAAGGAAAAATCGATAAAAGAGGGCCGAAAAATAAAGTTAAATATAATAGGGCTTGATAAGATAAAGGTATTCAGACCAAAGAATTTACGAAATTGAAACCATATTCATAATGTATGTTTAACTATAAGATTGGTTATTTGTTTATTCAATTTAGATAAAGCAAAAGGAAGCAAAGATCCTAAAATAGAAAACAATGAGAAATCTTATACATATTTACATTCCAAATTTACCCATTGTGGGCAAGATACTACAATCAATTCTTGTGTCCAAAATATTAAATATCGAATATTAACTGCACAATAGTAAAATCTCAGGTTTGGCAAAGCCAAACCACCCTCCTTCTTAGGCTTCTGTAAATATTTTTGATTTAATCTAGGATTTTTATTCTGCCACACGAGGATATTTTGGAGTGAATAATATCAAAAAAAGATTTAGGAATAAAAATTGGTAATGCTTGGAATAAATATAAAAATTTGGGTAATACTGTCAACTTAATAGCATTAATTGACCAACCGATGACAGAGATAATGGGGACCACCTGGTAACAAGTTGCTTGATTTGGTCAATTAAAGGTAAAAAAAAATTAACTTTAAATAAATCCTTATAAAATCTTGGTAATTTTAATACCCAAATAAGTAAAATGATCTGTAACAAGTTTAAATGGTAAGTGTTTATAAATTGGAACTTGCATATTTAATGGAAATAATTCACTCTTATTAAAATTCAGTTTGTAACCAGAAAAGCTACTAAACTGAGTAAGCAAGGACGAAATAGCAGGAATAGATCTCTCAGGGTCAGATATGTATAGTAACAAATCATCAGCATATAATGATAACTTATACGTCCCTTCCCCACGAGTAATACCAAAAATATTAGGTGATTCACGAATGGCAATGGCTAAAGGTTCCAAAACAATGTCAAATAATAAAGGACTTAAAGGACATCCTTGCCTCGTACCACGGGATAACTGAAAAAAAGGAGATCTCTGATTATTGGTAAGAACCGAAGCCAAAGGTTTATACTATATTAATTTAATCCATGATATAAATTTTAAACTAAAATTAAAATTCTGCAATGTATTAAATAAATATGGCCATTCAACTCTATCGAACGCTTTTTCAGCATCTAAGGAAATAACACATTCCGGTATTTTAGATGAAGGAGTATAAATTATATTAATTAATTTTCTGATGTTAAAAGATGAATAACGGTTTTTAATAAATCCGGTCTGATCTTCAGAGCTAATTTGAGGTAATATATTTTCTAATCTAGTGGCCAAAATTTTGGTAAAAATCTTAGTATCAGTATTCAGCAAGGATATAGGCCGATAGGATGCACATTCAGTGGGGTCTTTATCTTTTTTAAGAATTAGAGAAATAGAGGCATCATAAAAAGATTGTATTAATTTACCTACAGTTAACGCATCTTTAAAAATTTTACAAAGCCAAGGAGAGAGTATAGAAGAAAAGAATTTTAAAAATTCCGCAGTATAACCATCCGCGTACCTGAATTCATTGGAAAAAATAGTCTCTTTTATTTTGGTTTCCGTAATAGGTGCGTCTAGAAATACACTGTCTTCTGGTGTTAATTTCGGGATATTCAATTTTGTTAAAAATTCATCCATTATGGAAGAATCCTCAACAAATTCTGATTGATATAAAGAATTATAAAAAATCTTGAAAGGCTTTATTTATCTCTTTATGATCAATCATCAAAGTGCCATCTCGTTTATGAATCTTGGTGATTTGTCGTTTAACCAAAGCAATTTTCAATTGATTAGCCAATAATTTGCCAGATTTATCTCCATGTCACTAAATCTGGGTTCTAGATTTAATTAACTGATTTTCAATCAAAGAGGATAATGTTCCATTTGAAGTTCAACTCTTTTTTTTATAAAAGTTCTTTACTGGGGGTCACTGAATAAATCTTATCAATTTCTTTAATTTTAACGACCAATATTAATATTTCAGAATTAGTTTGTTTCCTAACTCCAGCAGAGTATGAAATAATCTGTCCATGAATAAATCCTTTAAAAGTGTCCCATAATATTCCAGTAGAGATCTCTTCTGTAGAATTTGTTGAAAAAAACAAATCAATTTGTTGTTTAATAAAGTTAAGGAAGTCTGAGTCCTGCATTAAAATAGAGTTGAACCTCCAAGATTTAGCATTAGAAGATGAATCCATTGTCTTAATAGATAGCTTCAAAGGTGCATGGTCAGAAATGGTAATGGAATCATATTTACAATTGATAACATCTGTCAGTAAACGATGATCAATAAAGAAGTAGTCAATTCTTGAGTAATTATGATAAACATGAGAAAAGTATGAAAATTCTTTATCGTTAGGGTGTAAAAATCACCAAATTTCAGAAATTCCAGAATCAACCATAAAGGAATTAATAAGAGAGGCCGATTTATTCGGAAGGACCTGGGTGGGCTTAGATATATCCATTGAAGGATTTAAGCAACAGTTAAAATCCCCACCCATTATCAACATGTATTCATTTAAATTAGGAAAGGCTGTAAATAGACATTTAAAAAATTCAGGACAGTCAATATTTGGAGCATAAACATTAACTAAAACAACTTTTTGATTGAAAAGTGAACCAGTGACAAGCAAAAAATACCTTGTTGGTCCGAAATTGTTTCATAGTGTATAAAAGAGGTGGAAGAATCTATAAAAATGGAAACGCTTCTACCTCATATTCTCAATGACACCCACTTTCTTTTTTCCACCTATACACACTGAATTAACTTTTAGTAGACATTTATTCACACAAAACTGGATCAAGGCAGCTCCAAATTGCCACTCTCTTGTGACATTAGTCTATCAGCACATCTTTATTACTCCATTTGTCTTTGTAATTTAAAGTTTTTGGTCTCGCCAGTTACAACACTAAGTGTTAAGTGTCTAAGGCTACATCCACACTAGACCGGATAATTTTGAAAATGCCAGTTTCGCGTAAAAACGATAGGCGTTCACATCAAGCATTTTTGAAAATACCTCTGTCCACATTAAAATAGGTATTTGGGTGAATCTCCTACTGGGCATGCGCAGGACACATTTACAGAAAACAAGCGTCATGTTTGGTGTCGAATCTCACTGTGAAAGTGCAAGTTTGTGCAGTTACAGACTAGAAAAACTTAAAAGGAAATTGCCAAATGACGTACAGCTGTTGACTCTCACGCAGGACAAAACTAAAAAAAAAAACAAATACTGGAGCATATGGTGGCAACCGACAGGGAGTTCACGGACAATATGGCCTGGCTGATGATGAACAGTGAAAAACTGACTAACTCTGTTGCATTAATAAAGCACCTTGTTAAATGTATAAAACATGTGTGCATCAGTATTGTATTTCCATACAATGTTACATTAGGCTGTTACACATCTATTGTCAGAGAAGTACTTAAATCGGTAAACCACATTCATACAAGCAAGGACAGAAAACAGGGCAAAGTGAGTATACTTATTTATTCAGTAAGTTATGGGTCAGAGTATTTGGTGAGTACATTTCTAACTCTTCTGGCGTCAGTCTTGTTGCCGTCTGTTCTGAAATTGTTAGGTTGCGTTCAAGAAAACAATGAAATGCCGCACTGCCAGCACAATCTGTTCTGGCACATCACAACAGCTTTTTTTAAAAAAAAATATCTCCGGTTACCCTGTCCACACTACTCTGCCCAATCGACGTTTTCAAATTTGCACACTCTGGAGGGTGTTTTAGAAAAGCTCCGTTTTCAGGGGAGGAAAACGCCATTTCAGTGTGGATGGAGGGTCAAAACAAAGAGAAAAAGCTGCAATAACGGATTTATCCAGTCTAGTGTGGACGTAGCCTAAGTTTTGACAAATGTGGTTGCGTGTTCTTGGAGTTCCATCTTATTAAGTGTTTATGAATTGCTTCTTCCACCCACACCAAATCCCCACATTGATGATGTCGCCCTAAGGGAACATTTGCCTCTTCATTCTGTTTTTTGACACTTGGTCAATTTTATAGAGAGTTCAATAATTTGTGTCATACTCCATGAGTTCTAACTTGAGTTAATGTTCTCTTGTGTGTTTTTTTAAAAAAGCCTTTTGATATCTATATAAATAAGATGAGTAAATGTTCTCTCCATTCCAAGTCCATTTTCTTTTTAAAAAATATACACGATTCTATGTGTAGTAAAATCTTGATTTAGGAATTTCACAGTGACTGTCATTTGTTTAATATTATAAGTGTTTTGAATGCTACCCATAACTATGGGTCTAGTAGTTTCCCAAGAATGCATGTTAAGCTAATTGACTTATAATTCCCTGCTTTCTTCCTTTCCTCCTTGGAAATCACTTTCTCTTTTTCCAAACTGAAGGAATAGTTGCTGAACTAAGACAACTTTAGAATTGAGTTGAGCATTGGAAATATTCTAACCTTGTCATTTGGGATGTAAATTCAATATTAAATGCCCATAAACATGACTTGATTTGAAGTGCCTCTACTTTCTAATCTCTTACTTAACTCCAATGATTTCTGTGAATCCCCATCCCTGAGTATTAGATTCCTATTGGTGTCTGGCAAACTATCTTTGCACTGACAAACAAGCTGGAAGAACTCAGCAGGTCAGGCAGCATCCGTTGAAACCTGTTGAACGCCCAACCTGCCGAGTTCATCCAGCTTGTTTGTATGTGTTGATTTGACCACAGCATCTGCAGTATACTTTGTGTTTATCTTTGCACTGATACTTCTGAGGAATTATTTGTCCATTGCTGGCTAAATCCAAATTTACCTCCTGGCCCCAATTGTCCCCAACTGTCCCAATTTTTTTCTCCTGCCCCTAATTGCAAGTCACAGTATTGGATGGCTATAGTCTCCATGTTAACACTGATGCTTCTGAGACAGCTTCAGCCAAACTTGTTTACTTGGGAATAATTTGCAGGAGGCTTACGTAAGGTATCCAGGTACTGCAAGTTTTTGAAGTTAGCGCCTCACGCCAACAGTTAACTAAACTCTTTCTTGTGCTGTTGGTTCCAGCATGTGCCAAGTTATTTATGTTTGCCCCTCCTTCCAATCTTCAGGCTAGTTGAATTGTGACTTGCTTGGCACTGTGTACATTGCCACATTATTGTCTCCTTCACTCTTCTATTTGAACACCACCTGCTCTGAGGTGATATGGTCAGCATTCCATAGGCCTCGCAAATGTTTCCCTTCTTTTGAGTTTCAAGTACACCTTTGGATCTTTGTTCTCATTCTGTCCATTATTAGTCATGTCAACCTGTACTGATCCTGCTCCATTCCAAACTGTGACCTCAGTGGGCAACTTCACTATATGCAAAGAACTTGTTTGTTTTTCATAGTTTTGTTCACTCTTGTTGAAGATGTACCAACATTTGGATTGAACTGAAGATACTAGTCAATGTTTTGGAACGATGTAATAACAGCTACATTGTAAACTCTGAGGCTTCCAGCTGGGTACATGTATCGGTTATAACTGATGATCTGACAACAAACTCTGCCATTGTCATCAGGAATGATGCCTGGGCATGTCTAGTTCGGTGATATTTTCCATCGTTCCTGATTGGTTAGACCTCATCCAATCAGGTTTCTGCTGTCCCACCTTGCTTGCACTCAAATTCCTTTTTATAACATTCCTTAACTCCCTTCTCATTTCCCATTCCCAAACTGTGTGCTGCTAGAACAGAGTGCAGCCCAGGAGCAGGCCCACAGACCCACAA
Source organism: Hemitrygon akajei (assembly GCF_048418815.1). Taxonomy (NCBI): domain Eukaryota; kingdom Metazoa; phylum Chordata; class Chondrichthyes; order Myliobatiformes; family Dasyatidae; genus Hemitrygon; species Hemitrygon akajei. Next base: position 35,596,248 of record NC_133125.1, read on the forward strand.
TCTTTGTATTGATCATGATGCCATTTGGAACTAATTTCATTTGCTTGAACATGGTCTGCATCGCTCCAGTCCCCACCTATTCATGTGTCTGTGTAAATGCCTCTTAAACATTGCTATCATTTCTCCTTCCACCACTTCCTCTGGCTGTGCATTCCAGGCACCTGTCACTCTCATTTAACTGCCGGTCTTCCATTTTAAAAAAAAACCTTGCCCAGGCTTGCGCCCTGGAAACTTTCCAAGGCGCAAATCCATGGTCTGTCGAGACTAACGGAGGCCTACACACTCTCATTGACAACATCCATTACCCTACACTCCTCAGTCATTTTCCTCTCTCCTTAAAAAGAGAATCTTAATCACGAGTCTTCATGACATGACTTTCCCTGCACATGCATACTGGCAATCAGGTTTTTGCATACTGGTTTTTCAGGTAACAGTATGTTTTTATACCTCAGAATCTTCCCCAAACATTTCCCTACCACTCATGTAAGGCTCACAGTTCCGGTTTTCTCTGTGCTGCCATTAAAATAAAGGAACAACAAGTTATTCTCCAGTCTCCTGGGACTTTTAACATGTGGCTAAAGAGGATGCAAAGATTTCTGTCAAGGCCCCATGTGTCTTCTTTCAATAAGGCTCACCCTCATCAGACCTTCTTGGGGGTTTAGCCAGGTTAATCTTCAAGAGCCTTGCTTGATATCAGTATGCCCTAGAATATCAGCACGATCCTGCTATCCTCCCTGGCCTCCTTGGTATTAACCGTCCACTTCCTTTGGCTCGAGGTATAAGTTCCCTTTTTGTCCTTGCTTGCCACTACTGAAGCAAAAAATGCATTATTGTGATTTCTGTTAAGATCCATTACTTCTGCTCAGGACTGCTCAATAGTTTAATCATTTGCACAATGAGGTGAGCTACTAACCTAATAGTAAAGCTCTGATAGTTCAATGTATTCAGTGTGTTGCTCTTGCAGATTTGCTGAACTATTGGATCTATTCCTACAAATGAGATGATGTACTTCACTTTTTTAGATTTCATGTTTTAATATAACTTTTCCAGTAAACTTGCACGAGTTTGAAGGAAATGTTAGATTTTTGGGTCTCCAGTATATGAACTGAGACGCCGGTGAGCTGAAGCAATGCAGCAATCATCATGTGAGGCTATAGTGAACCATCGAAGATTTCTAAATACTTCCTTATCAGATGCTTGCAGTGTAACTGCAGCCTGAGTTTTGCTTAATTCTTTGTACCTTGTGTACTCAGACCTCACCCAAAACCATTCTAAGCAACTATTGTCGAAATAGTCGAATGTGTCTCTGACAAAATTAAATTGCATCTACCATAATTAAAAGCTTTCACAGACTTTTGTGCTTCCTTTCATGTTGTGTTGCTATAAAAGTCAGATTTCTGGTTACCTATCTTCATAGCTTGTCATGCATTTGTATCTCAAGACTTGTAATCAGTGGAAAACATCTCTGTGGAGTCAAACTCCACTTTATTCCACTGAGCAACCTACATTTATTTCAAAGTATTATATGTCTGGACGTATACTTGGGGTATGAATAACTTGGGTTACAGAGAAATTAACTGTGCTTCAGACAGTTCTGTTCTCTTTACAATAGACATAAAAAGCTGACTTATCTGGCGTTATCAAAATGAATCTTCATGATTGCTTGATGGTGCTAGGATTTAATTACACTGGAACTGTATTAGTGTGAAATTATTTTATTCAGTGCTGATACAGTAGTATTTTTTAAAATGTCTAATTCTAAAATGCCTATTATGTCAATTGAAAATAACAGTATTTTCTTTTTGCCCTTGTGTTGGTCTCTTTCAATATAAAAATGACAGAAAATTCAAGATTCTCTTTTAGGATAGAGGACAATTAAGTTGGATTTCTGCTGGGATTTGTTTTATGTTATTTATTATACAATATATAAACATTACCTATAGCCAAGAACGTTCACCTTTACATTGGAACTTGTGACTAATTTTAGCTTTTCTTAATTAATTAACATGACTGTTATTTCTTCCCCCAAGGATTATAAGGTTCTGATTAGGTAATTCTGTCCCAATATTTTTATTTGCTTTTTTAAAAAAAAATGGAATAGGTGTAGGTTAATAGGTTGCCATGAAGTAATGGTGGAATTGATGAGCAGACTCAGAGTACTGTAAACACGAGGAAATCTGCAGATGCTGGAAATTTGCAGATGCTGGAAATTGAAGCAACACACACAAAATGTTAGTGGAACGCAGCAGGCCAGGCAGCATCTATAGGGAGAAGCACTGTCGACGTTTCGGGCCGAGACCCTTCGTCAGGACTGTATGTTTTGTTCCTGTTTGGCACCAGACTAATATTTCATCTTCAGTGCTGTAAACTGACAAAAGGTAGTTCACAGATACATTGAAGCCAGTCTGACACAGATATTAGGGCAGGGTTGGCAAAAGTGTGGACCTGGAAACAAATTATTAAGAGCATGCAAAAGACATGAGCAAGAAAGTGAGATAGGGGTTTGAGGATGGAATACCAATGTTTGGTCATGGCATTCGAAGGCAGAGCTGTCAACAGCACAGAAATTAATTTCGTGGAAGATCGAATAGCTGGGATTGGGGAAGCTTGGGTATAGTAGAGGGTGTACAGCATTATTGTAAATATCCTGGGATTAACTTCAGATCGTTGTTTGGACCCATCCAAAGTCAGAGCATAATTCCAATTCTTGCCACCTTCTAATTCCATCACTGCTTTGACTTTATTACTATTTTCTTTGTATAACTATTCAAATTCAATTCTATTGGGCTTGCCTCTATATTTTCAGCAAATTCGGATCATGTAAGTCTCCTTATCCAAAACTTGACCCTCATTTCAACCTGAAAATATCTCAGTGGAGTTTGACCCTTCTTATCCTTGCCAAGTCCTACAGCAGTAAATGATTTGAGCGTACTTTTAATTTGAGATGATTGACCATACCTGAATTTGGTGTCCCTTCCAATTCATTCAAATACTAAGCTTAAATTGTAGATATAGCCCATCTAAGCCACCTTATCATCTCTTCAGCAGTAAATGATTTGAGCATACTTTTAATTTGAGATGATTGACCATACCTGAATTTGGTGTCCCTTCCAATTCATTCAAATACTAAGCTTAAATTGTAGATATAGCCCATCTAAGCCACCTTATCATCTCTTCAGCAGTAAATGATTTGAGCATACTTTTAATTTGAGATGATTGACCATACCTGAATTTGGTGTCCCTTCCAATTCATTCAAATACTAAGCTTAAATTGTAGATATAGCCCATCTAAGCCACCTTATCATCTCCCTTTCTATTTGTTACGTCCTTCATCCTCTTCCAAGATAATGGAAATCATACCTGTTTGTTGTGTCATCAAAATCGGGTTTATTATCACTGACATGGTGTGAAATGTTTTTTTGGGGAGCAGTAGTACCTAAAAAGACAAAAAATTACTATATTAGAAAATGAATAGGGCAAAGACAAATTACAAGACAGTGTTCATGGACTGTTCAGAAATTTGACAGAGGGAAAGAAGCTGTTCTTAAAACTTTTGGATGTGTGTGTTTGAGTTCCTGTACCTTCTCCCTAACAGTAATAATGCAAAGAGGGCACGTCCATATAATGACTGTCTTTAATAATGGGTGCCTCCTCTCGAGGTATTGTGGGTATCAGAACTAGGCTTAACTGCTAGTAAGCTTTCCTCTATCTTGTTGATAGCATATCACATTCTATGATATGTGGTTATTTCAAATAAACCTTGATCCCAAAGCCTTACAAGGGCCAACCCTTTGGTAGAAGTGATAATGTTCACAATTAAAAATTATAAGAGTATGTGGTCCACTCAAGTATAAATAGCTAAAAATGTAGGGGAAGGAATACGACAGCTCATTTTGTTTTGAAGTCCTTGGCTTTCATCGTACTAAGTTTTTTATGGTGAAAGATTTAATATGGGGCTCTACTACATTGGGGGGGGGGGAATGAGTTAACAAAATGGCTTAAGTTTTTTTTTCTGATCAGTAAAAGAAGTGTTTACTGATATGTCGATTACTGTTGAATAACTTTCAATTAAATCTGTGGGCTCACTTAAAACAAAAACATGCTTTTAACAAAAGTGCTTACTTTATCACTAAGCAGCCCAGTACATTTTAAGATGAATGTAACTTGGCAATAACTATAGCTAACAGATTGCAACAAAGTTCCCAGGAGGCCAATTCTGGGCTATTTCCTTCTCAATTAAATTTAAAGCATCCGATCCAGTCAGTTAAATTGAGATTACAAGAAGTAATTGGAGCAACAGGGGTTTATTTATTCACGTTCCTGAAATTGTTCTTGAATGTTACCTTTCAAATGGAGAAAGTAGATTGGATAATTGACTTGAAATCATTTAAATTTGAAAACCTAAAATTTGATTTGTTGAATTTTTAAAAGCTGGACTGAATTTTGAGAGTGATGTATTTACATGGAGTTACCTTTTTCCAGCCCTGATCTGAATTGGAGAGATGTGCAACATATTATTGTGAAGACATCACGCTCTGGTCACCTCAATGCTCCCGACTGGAAGATCAATGGCGCAGGCTATAGAGGTAGGGTGCCTGTGTATTAATGTACTTTCCTCCTAATTAAATATTCATGTACAATTAAAGTAAGATGGGCTTTTTTGGTTAAATACATTTTTCCTTTACCCAAGCAAAGCTTTGTTATATAACACCAAGATTCACAGTGATACCTCCATAATAGCTAACAATAAAAGAAACTAATGCCTTAACATAACAAAATGCACTGCTCTAATTGCTGTCACATCAACACAATCAGCAACTATTTAAATATGGCTTCCTTTATTTTCTTTACAAAACAAATATTTTGTGGGATGGAGATTATATACTTTACAGTCTTGAAATACTGTCTTGCATTCCATTATCGTGAAGACATTAGATTAGTGGCAGCTGCAAATTACACAATCGGTCTGAATCTGCGGCATGGCTTTGGAATTTTCTGTACAAAATAAAGTCATGTTCCAAGTGTTTCAAGAACTTCTACCGCTGAACTGCCTCCAGTTAGTAGTTAATGTAAATTTTGAGCAGGATGGCAATGGTGTAGCTTGGACAACATTGCCTCTCATTGTAAACAAGACACAGTCTCTGTTTATATTGACCAGGTTTGAGTGTTGGGTAAAGGAATATATTTATAGGTTTTGGTCCCATTTACGTCAAGCATTCCTAAACCATGTCCAAGGCAGAATGTGCCAACTTCATACCTGAATACAAGAACACTACTCTCACATGCCCCTGTGGTCTTCCTGGTTGTAACCGGCTCCATAATTTCATGAATTATGATTGAATTTGTGCTAACTTGACATTGGATCAACATAGTTTTAGGATTCATTCAGTGGCATTCCAGCTAACACTGTGAAGCACTCAATGGTTTAATTCAGATCACTATCAGCAGTGAAAACAGACTCCTATGTTGACTAAAATTAAAAAGCATCCTCCTACTACTTGTAAGAACTTAGTCTTGTGTGCAAACTGTCTTGACAGCATAAAAGATAGCAAGGGTGCTTTTATCATGTACATTGTTTTTGAATGTGCTCTGAACTACTGTTACTTCATTACTGGGGTTCCTGTTTGGGTAGTTTTATTTGTTGTGCCAGTATTGCATGTCAAATTTGGCAATGTGCATTCTGCCTAGGAGATTCTGCCACATTACTTTAATCCATAAGGTTGTTTCTTGAATATTTGATAGAAATGAGCCACACTGCAACAGACCCAAACTGTGTGGTTATAAGGAACAGCCTTATACTAAATGGTTATTTTCTTTCCTGAAAATGAACGCCTGCCTGTGTGTACTTGCAGCTGGAGGCCAAATCCTTACAAGTGGAACCTCTGAAGATATTTTCTTTCAGACAACCAAACATCAGCTGTCTGGGAAGCTTTCCCCCATAGCAACTTAAGTTCCTGATGTGCTATGTTTTGTCTTGGCTAATTGTGTTTCATGTGACAAAAACATTTCAAATATGCTACATATGGTTTGTGATAAATGCTGTTTTCTGGTATATTATTAATCTTGACATTTGCATTTTAATTGCTGAGTTTCAATAGTTTTTAATTGACACTTGGAATCTCTTCAATTTGAAAAAAACATAATTAAAAGCATTTAAAATTCAATTCACCATCAAGTGACACATTGATGCAATACCCAAGAATATTTTGCAGTTGTATTTTATCTTATGAGCCCTCTCAATGCATAACGTACATTAAACTCTAAATACCTGCGTGTTCCCTGTTTATTGGGTAAAATTAATGCTATTGAGTCATTGGGACTTTGACCCCAAACTTCTTGGAGGTACTGAATTACCAGGGAAGTATCTGCAAAAATAAAAATTGGCCAGTGGTGTATCTGCTCTGGACTTCAAGGCGAGTGGTCCCAAGTTCAAATCTGGCCATCATGTTGCACGCTTTCCATCCATGCTGTGTTGAGTGTTAGCAATTCAGCCTTGTTTCTTAAAAAAAAACTAGACAAATGCTAAATAAATGCCAAGATTGCCACCCGATGCACCACAAGGTGCAGAAAGGAAGAACAACAGATCTGCAAAACTGATGGGATTTTCTCTCATTCCCTGCACTATGAAGAATATTACCATTCTTCAGAGGACATAGAAAATTACAGCACAAAACACGCCACAATATTGGCAGTTTCTTGTTCTGAAAGTGGGTAAGGAACACATGATCCTTATTCTGCATATACTGTAAATAATTTAATCTATGCTATTCTAATGAAAAGACTGCTGTTCTCGATGGAGTTTTACGTTCTTCCAGTAAAGATTTGGCATGGCATTTAAAATTTTAACAAACCTCTATAGATATGTGGTAGAGAGTATACTTGTTACATCACAGCCTGGTATGGAAACGCAAGTGCTGTTGAATGGGAAGTTTTACAAAAAGTAATGGATACAACCCAGTCATCACAGGTAAAGCCCTACCACCCATTGAGCACATCTACAGGTTGCTGCTGGAAAGCAGCATCCATCATCAGTGACCCCCAACACCCAGGCACGTCATGTTCTCTTGTCACTGCTGCCACCAGGAAGAAGGTACAAGAGCCTTAGGACTCACATCACCAGGTTCAGGAATGGATATCACCATCAGGCTCCTGAACCAAAGGGGATACCTTCACTCAATTTCACTTGCCCCCATCACTGAACTGTCCCCTCAACCTATGGACTCACTTAAAAAAAACACTTCATCTCAGGTTCTTATTATATATTGCTTATTTATTTACTATTATTTCTTTCTTTTGTATTTGCACAATGTGTTATCTTTTGCACTTTGGTTGTTTGTCTGCCTTGTTGGGAGTGGTCTTTCATTGATTCCATATGGGCCTTGGATTTACTGAGTCTGCCTGCAAGTAACAAATCTCGGGTGTATATGGTGACATATATGTACTTTGACAATAAATTCACTTTGAACTTAGAAACTTAACTGCAGGCAAGTATGGTAAACTAATGTCCCCATTGAAACACAGTATTATCCCTAAAAAAAATTTCAATGGCTCAGAAAATCTCAGTAATGCATTACATATTTATGGCTACGTTTCAGCCATGGCTACAGGTTTCTGTCTAAAACTCCTGACTTTTTAATATACCCCAGGCTTATTTTGCATACTTCTCCATAATCTAGTCTGCTTGACTTTGTGACCAAGGATGGACATTCATCTAGTTTGGGTCTCCAATCCATGCACTGTACTAGAACTAGGTGCAGGTTACAGGAGTTAAAGTTAAATATTTAACTGTATATTCATGATGGAATTAATGGATTATGAATTTACTCTTTTTGAATACCAGAGGTCAGCATTGGCTAAGACTTACACACTTGAAATGACTATAGATTCATGAGAAATAAAAATCAGCTAATCTCCTATCTTTTATCACTTTCACACCATTTATTAAATTAGAATGCTCTATAGTAATCAAACTAATGTGCCTCCCACCACATTAGGAATAGGAAGGGGGCAGGGTGAAAAATCATTTCATCACATGACCAAAAATGGGAGCCTATCTGGCCTAGTTTGGGGAATGTATCCTTTGCTGCACACACTTGCCAAGCAAGAGACCAGAGCAAACTCCTGATGATTTCCAATAATCTTTGTAAAATGTTAACATCAATTGCAAGTTGCAGTAGTGATGCACCATCAATAACTCTCTGAGACGGGAGGCGAACAATGGGCTTTTATTACAGCAAAATGGAGCACAGCATCTCGAAGGCTGAGGGGGGAGCAGTGCCTCCAATGGCCTTTATACAGGGGTCTGTGGGAGGAGCCACAGGAGCAGTCAGCAGAGGGGCATATCCAGACAGGTATACATATTTTACCACATCCACCCCCCCCCCCCCCCCCGTTTTAAAAGAGAGTCCCCATGGGGCGAAGTTTCTTACAAGTATATTTACAGGTTAAGTCTATCAGGTGGTCGAGTCTGTCGCTGTGATCTATGTAGCACCGGTGGTTGTGCTGGCTCCGGCCTGACTTGAGGTGCCAGCCCGTTTGGCATCAGTAATCCCTCATGCGTGTGCATGGCGCCCAGTATGGGAGTGTCGTGAGGAGTCTGTGTAGGGCTTGGTGTGCACGGTGTCTCGTGGGTATATACATCGGTGGGTACGGGGTTCATAGTCACCGTGGAGTGTTCGGGGTAGGGGTCTGGTGCTCCTGCGGGTGCCAGGTCGCGGACGGAGACCGTGTCCTCCTGCCCATCAGGTAAGACCACGTAGGCATACTGGGGGTTCGCATGAAGTAGGTGAACCCTCTCGACCATCGGGGAGTACTTATTGCTCCTCGCATGTTTCCGGAGCAGCACTGGCCCTGGGGACGTCAGCCAAGCCGGTAGGGTGGTCCCAGTGGCAGACTTCCTGGGAAAAGAAAAGAGTCGCTCATGAGGGGTGGCATTGGTGGACGTACATAACAGAGAGTGGATGGAGTGGAGTGCCTCGGGGAGGACCTCCTGCCAGCGAGAGACCGGCAATCCCTTTGACCTAAGGGCTAAGAGTGTGGCCTTCCACACAGTGGCATTCTCCCTCTCCACCTGTCCATTTCCCCGGGGATTGTAGCTCGTGGTCCTACTAGTAGCAATACCCCTAGCCAGCAGGTACTGGCGCAGCTCGTCACTCATAAACGAGGACCCTCTATCACTGTGGATATAGCAGGGATATCCGAACAGAATGAAGAGCTGGTGCAGGGCTTTTATAACGGACGTGGCAGTGGTATCGGGGCAAAGGGGAACTGCGAATACTCGTCGATTATGTTGAGAAAGTAGACATTGCAGTTGGTGGAGGGAAGGGGGCCGTTAAAGTTGACACTCAGTCGCTCAAAGGGGCGGGTGGCCTTGATAAGTTGTGCCTTTTCAGGACGGTAGAAGTGCGGTTTGCACTCAGCGCAGACTTGACAGTCTCTGGTTATCGTCCTGATTTCCTCAAGGGAGTAAGGCAGGTTCCGGGCTTTCACGAAATGGTAAAGTTAGGTGACCCCCAGGTAGCAAAGATCTGCATGGAGGGCATATAGCTGGTCGAGCTGCGCGCTGGCACACGCTCCCCGTGATAGGGCATCAGGGGGCTCATTGAGCCTTCCAGGCCGGTACAGGATGTCATAGTTGTAGGTGGAGAGTTCTATTCTCCACCTCAAAATTTTATCATTTTTGATTTTGCCCTGCTGTTGGTTGCTGAACATGAACACAATTGAGCGCTGGTCAGTCAGCAAGGTGAACCTTTTGCCGGCGAGATTGTGCCTCCAGTGCCTAATAGCTTCCACTATGGCCTGGGCTTCTTTCTCCACCGCGGAGTGCCGAATTTCAGGGCCTTGATGGGTACGGGAGAAGAATGCTACCGGCTTTCCTGCCTGATTGAGGGTAGCAGCCAGCATGAAGTCAGAAGCGTCACTCTCTACTTGGAAGGGAATGGTCTCGTCCACCACATGCATCGTTGCTTTGGCAATGTCCCCTTTAATGCGGCTGAAGGCCATGTGGGCCTCGGCTGAGAGGGGAAATGCGGTGGACTTGACCAGGGGGCGGGCCTTGTCTGCGTAGTGAGGAACCCATTGGGCGTAATAGGAAAAGAAGCCCAGGCACCGTTTGAGGGCTCTGAGGGTGGTGGGAAGAGGGATTTCCAACAGGGGGCGCATACGGTCGGGGTCAGGGCCAATGACCCCGTTCTCCACGACATACCCAAGAATAGCAAGTCAGGTGGTTCCGAACACACACTTGTCCCTGTTATAGGTGAGGTTAAGAGCTTTGGCCGCTTGGTAAAGTCATTGGAGGTTTATTAGCAGCAAAACGGAGCACAGCATCTCTGAGACTGAGGGGGGAGCAGTGCCTCCAATCGCCTTTATACAGGGGTCTATGGGAGGAGCCACAGGAGCAGTCAGCAGAGGGGCGTGTCCAGACAGGTACACATAGTTTACCACAAGTAGGTAATTAAAAACTAACAAATATATAGCAATAGGAGATGGTCACCTAGGCCCTCATGCCTAATTCTCCATTCTGCATGGTCATGAAGCTTTCTCTATTTACTTTGGCTATCCTTTCCTGCACTAACCCAAATGTCCATATTTCCTCAAGGCATTCATAACCCAAAGAGATCTGATAACCCTTGATACTCTTGATATCCAAAAATCTTTTGACCTGTGTCTAGAATATATTCAGTATCTGAGCTTCTAGAGTGCTCTTGGGCATAGAATTTGAAAGATTCACTACCTTGGTGTGAAGAAATTTCTTCTCATCCTGGCCAACCCCTTTGAGACTTCACCCTCTGGTTCCGGCATCCTCAGTCAGAGTAACTTCATCATTACATTTATTTTTTTTAATATGTAAATTTGTTCTTACAAGCTCAAGAGTAATGGCCCTGTCTGCTTAATTTATCTTCATATTGCAAACCCTTTAATCCAGGAATGAATCTGGTGAACTTCAGTTATTGCTCTCATCGTATTGAAACTTGAGTAGGGAGACCTGTTCACGAGGTTCCAGAAGCAGTCTTACCACACCACTTAATGACTAGAGCAAGGCGTCCCTACTCCCCTACTCTTGAAATTTAATCTTCCAAAAATAAGTGTCAGCATATACAATTTGCCTTTCTAATTGCTTATTTTACATTAATATTTAGTGATTTGTGGGCAGTGACATCCATATCCCACTGAACATTAATACCAATCTCACCATATTAAAAGAATACTCATTTTTCCAGTTTCTTTCTTAAACTGAATGAGCTCGCACCTTTCCTTGCTGTAGCTACCACATCCTCACTGATGCATTTTGCCTGCCTACTTTCAGTTGAATCCCTCACATCCTCCTATGGCTTGTTAGCATTCAAAAACTGGTGTTTATAATGTATTATGACAGCCAGAGAAAACCCATATCTACTCCAGACTCAGAAGTGTTAACCTTTGAATGGAGCATAATTTCAAATCTATTGGAAATTATGCTAAATTCAGGATTGTTGATGCAAGTGATCACTATCCTTAATTATTGTGTTAACATTGTAGATAAATTGCTTATACATACAGTGAGAATCTGTTAACTGGGATAGTATACTTCAATGCTTCATTCCTGAAAGGGGTACCTATAACTGCTTATAGCTTTTCCACTAAAGAACTGAATGAGTCACCAGGGCAGCATTTCTGTTGATATAAGGAGTTGGGATATGTATTTCAGGAAGTTACTAACAGATGCATTTTGTGTTTACAGTGAGCCATCTTTATGGATTTGGATTAATGGATGCAGAAGCTATGGTGGAAAAAGCATTGCATTGGAAAACTGTTCCATCACAGCACACCTGTGCCGAGAATCCAGACCGGCAAAGCAGGTGCTAAATTTGTAGCCGATTCATTTTAAAGCTGTTTTGCAACGATAAACCTAATTTGCTATTTTCATGCAAGGTCTCAATATTGTTCTTTTAACATGAGTTTTGCGCCATTACATTTTAGAGGTTTTTTTCCCCCCACATTTGTGTTATTGCGTCAGTTTAGATTTATTTTGGCTCAGCAGGCTTGTTACCATAATAGATAGTTGTAACTTAGCTTCGCTGTATTGGGATTGAATTATATTAATCAATTAAACCCAATTTGACCAAACTGAAATAATAGGGGGTATTTTTAAAATGTTCTGTGCTAATTTTTTTGGTGAGCAAATTAGTGCTGTAAGCAATAATGTTGATTAATAGAGATATAACTTTCACGGAAGAGAATTACTTCTAATGAATGAAGTGCATGCTTCATCACACATTCCAATTTAAATTATTCATTTGATGATTTCCATTAACCTCTTGATAAAACATTGTAGTGTTGGTTCTTAGTTTGGAATTATGAGGTTGTGGTAATTACACAAGGACAGTTGTAAACCAGTGTTAAGATTCAGCACAAACTCCAAATCATAATGTAAACTTTCCTTTGATTAAAATTTGTTATAAAGCATCTCTCCTGCTCCTCTTCCTCCATGTTTCTTCTCTTCTAGCATGTATTTCCCACAATGCTCATGTGTTTGCTGACCACTCATTGCAATGGCTCTCTACATGCTATTGCTGCCAATGATCACAGCAAAACTTGTCTAGATCCAATATCAATCCAATCCAATCAATCCAATATCAATATATCAAGATCCAATATCAAGTCCAATATCAAGAGATAAAAATGGGTTTATCACCTCAGTGATACGGAGTCAGGTTTGAATTCTGATCAATGTAAGTTAACAAATGTCCCATTTAAACACCCAAATACTCAAAAATTCTAACCATTAAGCTGAAATGAATTGATTTTAATCATATAAAAACCTTTTATTTCATATCCTGAGTGGAACAATCCTTGTTTGAAATTACCAGGAGTCTTGAATCCTAGTGCAAAATTTATAAGATATTGAAGTTTTTATTTTTTCCCCTCTGATTAAATGTGGAGTTCTGACAGATTTTTCTTCTCAATGCGAAATACTGAATTTTTCAAATTTCAGGCTACCCATAGCCCCAGTATTCTTCCCCACTTAATCTGTCCGCCGCCTTCACCCTTTTCATTCCTCCCAACTCCCTCTCATCTGATTCCACCCCTATCATTTAGAGGCCTCACGCATTTTCCCCAGCGGGTTCCAACTGCCCATTATCCACTGCTCATCTAGTTCCAACCGTCACCTGCCCCCTTCACGTTGCTATACTTTGGCATTCTTTCCTGCTCCCTCTCTGTGCTGCGGGGTCTCAACCCAAAATGTTGACTTGCACATTTGCTGATGGACTCATTGAGTTCTTCCAGTATTTTGTTTTTTATTCTAAAAACACATGAGACACACACATGCAAAGGATGGAGACAGGTAGATCACATACAGGCAGATGGATTTAATTTAAATTAACCACAGTCAGCACAGACACAATGGGCTGAAAGAGTGTATCCAATTTACCCCTAAAAGGAGCATTGAATGATTTCAATTACCTACTTGTGGACGAGCATTCCTGCTCGAACAACTGCCTATGGACTAGACATTTTCCGGATGACCTTGCATTCCTTGACATTGCTAAAGTTGCCTTCCTGCTTCCATAACCAAAGAAAGGCTCCCTTTTTATTTTAAACATATTACATTATTATTACAACTTTCTTTCTTATGGAAATGAATTTGTAAAGTGCCTTTAAGTGCTAATCAGTTTCATACAAATCATTCCTTTAAAAGTATATTTAGGATTATATTCTGTAATAACTGCCTAGAGTTATTAAAATTAGAATTTAATTTATTAATAAATCAAAAGGTATTTGCTATTTCATATTATCATGCATTCTGAGAAATGAAAATGAATTTTATAAAATTATAATATATTCATAATTCATTTATTGCCTGGAAGACCAAGTAATTTACCGTTAAATGTCATGAATCTGAAATGACTGAAATTACATTTCAAATTCCATTAAATAAAAATATTGTTCACTTTCTGTTTATTTAGATAAAATTGAAAACTTGTGAACATTCCCTCGGGCAGTGCTCATTTATTATCTGGGCCTGCAATCAAGTGTTTGTGTGAACGCGTTATCAGAAATTGTCACAGTCTTCACTCTGGAGTTATTTAAGTTATGCCTGTCAAGCAACAGTTTGAAACTGACCTTGAGTCTGCAATGTTATCACTTCATGCTGAAACCTTCAACTTACAAGTATTTTTATTTTTTCTTATTGCAGAACAATCCGTCCTGAACATGCTGTGAGGGCGGTCTACAAAGCCACTGGCTGTTCAGACAATCCGAACCACTATGTCAATTACCTGGAACACATTATTGTCCGGGTTACTATTGCCCACCCTCGCCGAGGTGACTTGTCAATATATCTGACCTCTCCGTCGGGAACAAAGTCCCAACTGTTATCCAACAGGTAATTGGGATTGTTGGATCGGGCAGTTTTAATTCAAAGCATATGGACCATATGGTGAGAAATTAAGGAGACAATATGAGTGCTTACTGCAAAGATGGCGGAAATCCGGCAACAACTTCTACAGTAATTCTACAAATTAAGTGTGGAGTTTCACAGCCTGGTTTGAGCAGTTTCCTTCTATTTTTGCAGGGGTTGTTGTTTTACAGCTGCCCTAAACAAATTCTGCTTAAAGTAGTAAACTGATAAGAATTGGGGTAGTTTAATATTTAATCTTTATATTAAAAAAAATTAACTGAATTGTCTGAAAATACTGTGCTTTGTTAGACAGGAAGTAACTTAGCTTATTGCTGTAGCAAGGTAAATTTATTCCATGCATGTGAACTGATGTTGCCTTTCATAAATCAAAATCCAATGTGATTTGATGTTTCAGTAGTGCATGTTTGAAATTTCATAGTCTATGGTGACCATTTACAAATATTCTAGTCTCTATTTTGGTATCTGTAAAAACGTATCATTTTTTAAGTTTTAAATAGTTTAAGTGCTTCATATGTATCAACAAGATGACAACTTTGACAATGACATAAACTGAAGATGTGTCTGTCAGTTCTATTCCACAGATCAGAATTATACTTAATCCTGGAAATATGGAATGTTACGTCATTAGGCATAGAGACAGAATTGGGCTGTTCAGTCCATTGAGTCTGCTCTGCTATTCCATCATGGCTGATTTACTTTTCTTCTCAATTCCATTCTCCTGCCTTCTCCCTGCTTTAAATATACCCAATGACATGGCCTCCACATTTGTGACAATGAATTCCACAGATATACCACCATCTGTCTAACGAGATTCCTCCTTATCTCTGTTCTAAAGTGGTGTCCTCCTATTCTAAGCTGTGCTCTCTGGTGTTAGACTCTTCCACTGATGAAAACATCTTTTCCACATCTATTCTGTCTAGGCCTTTCTGGTAAGAACCCTGAGTACTCGAAATATGTATGTCTTGATACAGCCACGGTGATTGAGAATGAGTGAAGTTGGTGATGTGAAAAGGATACAGCATGTGCAGCAAGAGATGAATTACCAGAGGGAACTGAATGCATGTAAAAGAATTTTATAATGGCAGCATTGGTAAATTACGTCCAAATGCAGTGGAACAGAATGTAAGATTAGATGCTGTTAATTAACAGGAAGATGAGAGAGGGTGAAGGATAATTGTTAGAGTAGATCCAGTCAACAAGGCAATACAGGAGTTGTTTGATGTGGTCAGCTATATTAATGGAACAGGTCGGTGGACTCTTTGCAGTGGCAGAGCCAAATGATAGGAATTCTTGTGCAGCCAAGCTCTGTACAATCATTCCTCTATTCCATTTCTTTTAGAAAAGGTTTCATTTAAAATTTGTACAAATGAAGGAATCCAAGAACATTATCTCCATGCTTCATGCTTTATTGTAAGAATGCCATGTTTGCATGGTAATCTGTTGACCTGCTTGCCTTTTCTGAATTATTTGGATGAATTGTGACTGTCCTCTGCATTCATGTCTCTTTAATACTGTTGATGCTTCAGAAGACAGGACAGCAGAAGCAAACGTGCAAGTCTTGGGAATGCAATAATTTCAATAGAGCATTTCTGATTGGAATCTGAGTTGTATTCCATTAATTCCTCCACCCTTCCACCCCTCCCCCAACCTAACAATAAAGGCAAGCATTGTAAAAGATAAGGTTAGTTTGAAATCGTGTTGGAAAATTATGCAAGTAGTCTGGCACTTCACGCTAATTTGGGAATAAAATATATGATAGATAGATAGATACTTTATTCATCCCCATGGGGAAATTCAACTTTTTTCCAATGTCCCATACACTTGTTGTATCAAAACTAATTACCGTAGATTCCGGATTTTAAGCCGCTACTTTTTTCCCACATTTTGAACAGCTTTGAACTTTGCGGCCAATAATCCGGAGCGGCTAATGCAAGGTTTTTTTCATGCCGCCTCGTAAACATTTTGCCTCGTAACAGTAGACCAATAAAATTGATGAGTAGTTCACAGAGGTCCAATGAAATTGTACGATAAATCAAGCGCACTTTCACAATTAAATTATTGTAAATCAGTCATTTGTACTCACCCTCATCAACATGGAAAACACTCGAAGCATTGTGCTACCTACCCTCTTAGTTTAAACTATATTTGTTTTCTGTACTACATCGCGGGATGCTATGACGACACACCCGGTTTCGCGGCGTCTTGTGGGAAAATGCCGTTTGCGATGAAACGGAAAGGAGGGGGGGAGCGGCGGAGCGGCTTTGGATCCGAGCGAAATCTGCTTTTAAATGCCGTTTGCGATGAAACGGAAAGGAGGGGGGGAGCGGCGGAGCGGCTTTGGATCCGAGCGAAATCTGCTTTTAAATGCCGTTTGCGATGAAACGGAAAGGAGGGGGGGAGCGGCGGAGCGGCTTTGGATCCGAGCGAAATCTGCTTTTAAATGCCGTTTGCGATGAAACGGAAAGGAGGGGGGGAGCGGCGGAGCGGCTTTGGATCCGAGCGAACTCTGCTTTTAAGTTAAAGGTATCAATAACTTTTCCTGGTAGGCTGCAGTATATATATTTTTTACCAGTCGTTAGGAGATATTGGAATGTTGTTCAGTAAAGAAGTATACGCAACGTATATTTAAAAGTAGCCGCGTACGGGCACGGTTCGAAAAAAAGCATTTGCAATATGTATTTGTTTTTGTTACCATATGGATTTAATTAAAAGTTAAAAAAATCCTCACGTGTAATATCTTTCTGTGTAAATATCACAACGTGGGACACCTGCGGCCGAAAATCCGGTGCGGCCTAAAATCCGGTGCGGCCTTTACATTTAAAAAAATGATTTTATTTCTAAAATTAGTGCCAGCGGCTAAAAATCAGGTGCGCTCTGTAGTCCGGAATCTACGGTACATACAATACTTAACTCAGTAAAAAAAAATATGATATGCATCTAAATCACTATCTCAAAAAGCATTAATAATAGCTTTTAAAAAGTTCTTAAGTCCTGGCGGTAGAATTGTAAAGCCTAATGGCATTGGGGAGTATTAACCTCTTCATCCTGTCTTAGGAGCATTGCATCGATAGTAACCTGTCGCTGAAACTGCTTCTCTGTCTCTGGATGGTGCTATGTAGAGGATGTTCAGAGTTATCCATAATTGACCGTAGCCTACTCAGCGCCCTTCGCTCAGCTACCGATGTTAAACTCTCCAGTACTTTGCCCACGACAGAGCCCGCCTTCCTTACCAGCTTATTAAGACGTGAGGCGTCCCTCTTCTTAATGCTTCCTCCCCAACACGCCACCACAAAGAAGAGGGCGCTCTCCACAACTGACCTATAGAACATCTTCAGCATCTCACTACAGACATTGAATGACGCCAACCTTCTTAGGAAGTACAGTCGACTCTGTGCCTTCCTGCACAAGGCATCTGTGTTGGCAGTCCAGTCTAGCTTCTCGTCTAACTGTACTCCCAGATACTTGTAGGTCTTAACCTGCTCCACACATTCTCCATTAATGATCACTGGCTCCATATGAGGCCTAGATCTCCTAAAGTCCACCACCATCTCCTTGGTCTTGGTGATATTGAGACGCAGGTAGTTTGAGTTGCACTGTATCAGTTTCCTATACTCCTCCTCCTGTCCATTCCTGACACACCCCACTATGGCCGTGTCATCAGCGAACTTCTGCACATGGCAGGACTCCAAGTTATATTGGAAGTATGGTGAGCCAAAGAAGAAATTATTGGGACTACAGGTAGTCCCTGAGTTACGAATGTCAGACTTACGGACAACTCGTACTTACGAACTGAGGAAGAAGAACACCGTCTGCCATTTTAAGTTGGATCGCGATGCCGTCCGCCATTTTAAGTCGTTGCCGTTGACACTGCGTTGAGTGTGTAACTTTGTATTTGGCTTAAATTTTTCTTAGCAAGATTCGCCCTGACCCTGCTTCCCACCCCCGTTCTGGTCAGCTGGTGGCGCAGTGAGATCAGCGCTGGGACCGCTCCCGTGCCGGGTTGATGTCAATCTGGTGACTCCCGTACCATCCGTGCCAGGTTGGTGTCCAGCAGGCAACTCAACCGCATTTAAAAAAAGCACTGCCACCTCCAGTTTAAATTCCCACGCAGAATATTGTGGAGGATCAAATACAGTACCCAAACCCAGCACAGCCCCCACTTGTCCCATTTAACCTCAATCAGTTGGTGGACTTTCGAACCCGGGGAGTTCAGAGCGGTGGTCCTTGGGACCCAGCGGAGGTCGGGACCCGCCGCCCACAGTGTTTCTGTTCCGTTGATGGGAAGCAATCGCGATCGAAAATAAAGTGGAAATAATAAAGCATTTGGAAAGAGGTGAAATGCCATCCATCAATCATTGGAAAAGCATTAGGCTACAGTCGGTCAACGATCAGAACAATTTTAAAGGATGAAGTGAGAATAATGGAGCATGTGAAAGGCCCTGCCCCGATGAAAGCTACAATTATTACTAAGCAATGCGGTGGTTTAATTATTGGAATACATACATTTCTTAAGTGTTTTATATGCATAGTAAAGTGAAATATATACTATATACTAAGACAAGCATTTGACTAACTGACGCTAAATAATACCGGATGTACTTGTTCCGACTTACGTACAAATCTGACTTAAGGACGGACTCAGGAACGGAACTCGTACATAACCCGGGGTCTGCCTGTATTATAAAAACATCATTCCACTATACAAGCAGGTTAATAGCAGATGTATAGACCACTCAGACATTGTAATTTCACATTTGTGTGGGATAGCAGTTACTCCAAACATCATCTGAAGCTTCCAGCTCCCTTTCCATTCAATGAATGGGTGGCTAAAATTATCAGAGAACATGACAGCGTGGTACAGACCCATTGGTCCGCAATGTCATCCCAACCTTTTAACTTTAAAATCAATCTAGCTCTTCCCTTCCACATAGCCCTTCATTTTTCTATTGTCCATGTGCCTATCTAGGAGTCTCTTAAATGCCCCTAATGTATCTGCTGCCACCAACACCACGTTCCATGCATCTCTGCGTATAACAGAAAAATACCTTGCCTCTGACATCCCCACTAAACTTCCCTCTAATCATCTTAAAATTATGTCCTTCGTCTGAGCCATTTCTAGCATGGGAAATGGTCTCTGGATGTCAGCTCTGTTTATGCCTCATTATTTTGTATGCTTCTATCAAGTAACCTCTCATCCTCCTTCATCCAATCAAGAAAAGCCCTTGCTTGCTGAACCTATTCTTAAAGAGATGCTCTCTAATCCAGGCATCATCCCAGTAAATCTCCTCTGTCCCTGCTCTAAAGCTTCCACACCCTTCAATAATAAGGCAACGAGAACGGAACACAGTATTCCATAAGACAAAGGAGCCGAATTTGGCCATTTGGCCCATCGACTCACTCCGCCATTCAATCGGTTGACCCTATTTATCCTTCCCCAGCCTCATTCCCTGGCCTTCTCCCCATAACCTTTGATGTTGTATCCAATCAAGAACCTATCAATCTCTACCTTAAATACACCCAACAACCTGGCCTCTGAGCTGCCTGTGGTAATAAATTCCAGAAATTCACCACCCTCTGGCTTAGGAAATTTCTCCGCATCTGTTTTGAATGGATACCCCTCTATTCTGAGGCTGTGCCCTCTCATCCTAGACTCCCGCACATCCTTTCCACAGCTACTCTATCAAGGCCTTTCAACATTCGAAAGGCTTCAATAAGATCAACATCCCCCCCCCACTCCAAACCTTCTAAATTCCAGTGAGTACAGACCTAGAGCTATCAAACTATCCTGGTATGATGACCCTTTCATTCCCAGAATCATCCTTGTGAACATCCTCTGCCAGCACATCTTTTCTTAAATGAGGAGCCCAAAACTGTTCACAATAGTCAACGTGGCGCCTCATCAGTGCGTTATGTGTGAAATTCCAAGTGTGCGCTAACACAAGTTTTATAGACTGGAACATTACCTCGTGGCTCTTTGCCCAGTTAACTACAAACTGCTAGAGACTTGCTGGGTGAAATGGCATCTGTGCAGAGAGAGAGAGATCCTTGACACATTGATTCAAGACCGTGCATCAGGACAGGGTCTCAATCCAAAATAAATGCAGTCACTTGTGCCCTGGCTGAAGTTACTAATTGGGCATAGGAGAAAGCGAAGATATAAGGAACTCTTACTCCAATTGTGCAGATTCCTAATGAGCACGACCCAGAATATTGGCTAAAGGTTGGCTTCCCTGCATGGGGAGGATCTCCAGTATCTACAATAGAGATGGTGCATCAAACATTCATTGGCGTGATTCTTTAAATAGTGTTTTTTATGATATGAGGGGAGGAGAGACATGTGCCCTGAGTCTCAGGTGAGTAAGAGATGATTACTTTGAAATGTACAAAAATCTTGAGGGGTTTGTGAGGGTAGATATGGAATTGAGGTTTGACCTATCTGCAGAGTCCAGAGCCGGGAGTTACAGTATCAAAGCAAGGAGCTGAGTAGCAACTTCTTCATCTAGAATGCAATGAATTGTGGAATTCATTACTCAACAGGGCTGTGGGTTCTCCATCATGGTATTTAAAGAACAGAAATCAATAAATATAGAGGCAGCAGAAGAGTATATGGTGTTCTTGCAATATAGTGATGACTATAATGGTCATTTTGTTCTCATTGAATGCCACAGAAGGTATGAGAGGCCAAATGGCCTTCCTATGCTTTCATTTCTACTTTATGATGAGTCTATTAAGCTCCGCAAACTTTACAAATATAGTTAAGTTGGAACTGCCCGAGAGAAGCTCCGTATATCTTGTGAAATATTTCACATTTTTAGTCTATAGACAATCCGATATCAAATGCTATCATAGAGGCCAGAAATGCTTTGCAGTTTAACACATGTTTAGAATACTTTTTTTCTGAAATGCCTACACCAGATTTGCTCTGAAGAAAAATATTTCCATGATAGTCAGTCTCCAGGAATTGGACAGAAAATTTTGATTAACCTGTATAGTGTGTCTGGATTTCTTCTCAAGTTCTTTTTGCCAGCTGATGAGTGTTTAAAGTGATTCCTGAGGGAAAGCAGCTGTTTAGTCAATAGTTTGTCCAACATCTGCAGGTGCAGAGCAGTCGAAGGCCCACTACTGTGTTGAAACTGGTCTTGTTAAATGTATTCCACTTCATTAACACACTGTGTACAGATTGCTTGCGTGCAATTTCACTGGATCGGAAGCTCTTAATAAATTAAGCACTGCTGGATGTGTTGTACAGCCATTAGCTTGCTGAACCTATTGTGCAGACAGCATGATGCATGTGATTAGCCCCAAGTTGATTTGAAAACATTGAATGTAAGTTAAGGTTTTATTTAACTGAAATATATAAACTGAGGCTTCTTAAAACAGTGGCCCAGAAGGAAATGACCCCAGACCAATCAGATCTTGCAGTTTGTGCAATGTATTATGTTTCCCAGTATTTTTTACTTGCTTAGGTGTAATGTTTTGGAATCTTAACTAAGTTCCAGTGATGATGTGACCTTTTTTTCATGAATGTCTTCTTTCTAATGGTGTTGCGGTTTGATATTAGTGCACTGGGGATTCCCAGGATTCATTATTTGTGTTACTGGGACAATCAGATTTTGCTCTCTTTGAACACAGGCTAATAGAAAACATTATTTGGTATATTGTTAAGCTTCCAATTACCAGGTGCACAGACTTGTGTGACATTGGGAAAGCAATCTAAACGGGAAGGAATGTAATTAGGTTAAAAATTCATTTTCAGAAATAAGATCAAAAGCTTTTGTTATTCAGAGCAGTTTTGGTGTAACTGGTAGAGAGCTTTAAATAGCAAAAAGTGTAATAGAAAGAAGTCATGAAAAGACTGTTTTCTACAGCCTGGTTTTGAATTTAGAAAGGCTCAAACTGGAGAAGAAAGAACTGAGGGGAATTTTAAAGCCATTTAGGAAAAGGGGGTGTATCAGATGTACTAAATATTGCATAAACTGCAACTTGTATGTCAGGCTTGATAGTATTAACCTCAGAGTATGGAATTCTTCTATTCACATTATCAACAGTAAAACATAATAGTTACTTTGCCAGGCTTAAATTATATAAAATCAGGGATCACTGTATCTTGCATAATTTATTACTGCTGTTCATTCTCCCTTTTCTGTGCCGCCTGCAGGGAGCAACTTCCACCAAGTGATCCCACCACCAAACACATCTTTACCTCCCCGCCACTCTCCACTTTCTGCAGGGATCACTCCCTCTGTGATTCCCTTGTACACTTGTCCCTCCTGGCACCCATCCCTGCAAGCGGCCGGGGTGCTACACCTGCTCACTCACCTCCCTTCAGGGCCCCAGCAGCCCTTCCAGGTGAGGCAACAGGTCACCTGCTTTCGAAGTTTCATTGGTGAGCCCCATCATAACCTCATTGAGCAGCTCCGCTCCTTCTGCCAAAGGCAGAACTTCTAGTTGGCCCAACGTTTTAATTCCAATTCTGACATGCTGGTTCATGGTTTCCTCTTGTACCATGATGAGGCTACCCTCAGAGTGGAAGATCAACATCATGCTTTCCATCTGGGTGCCCTCCAACCTGATGGCATGAATATAGATTTCTCCCTTTACCTCTTCTCACCTGCCTATCACCTCCCACTGGTGCCTGTTCTTCCCTTTCTCCTTTGGTCCACTGTCCTCTTCTATCATATTCCTTCCTTTCCGGTTCCTCACCTATCACCTTCTAGGGTATCCTCCTTCCCTTCCTCCACCTTTTTATTCTGGCATCCTCACCCTTCCTTTCCAATCCTGAAGAAGTCTCAACCCGAAACTTTGATGGTTTGTTAATCTTCACGGATGTTGCAGAGATCCCCAGCATTTTGTACATCGTGTTCTAATTTGTTCTGTATTTCATTTGAATACGTATTTTGTTACTCAGTTTGTCATTTGTATACCTTTTTAATTATTTCCATAAAACGTTAATTTTAAACATGCATGACTAAACTTTTTAATTAAGACACCTGGACCAATTGTGAGGTCTCTAATTCTGGTATCATTTGAGCTCTCGCCTGCAGTTACATGAGGAGTGTTAATAGACACTTGGAATTTCATGTGGCAACAAACCATCAAAGGTCCTTGCTTACAGAATAGAACACTGCAGCCACCAATAAGCTTATCAGAAAGGCTGTCCTTGTCCACATTGGGACACATTTGAGTTAGTGTTGGCGAGGTCACTAAACAGACTGTTGTCCATCATGGACAATCAGATACATCCTCTCCATGACCAACTGAATAAGCAGCAGAGTCGAACAGACTCATTCAGCTCCGCTGTCACAAGGATCGTTACAGAAAATATTTCCGAACCAATGCAATAAGCATATACAACAGTTCATCTCTGTG
The DNA here is from genome assembly GCF_048418815.1 of Hemitrygon akajei. Lineage (NCBI taxonomy): Eukaryota > Metazoa > Chordata > Chondrichthyes > Myliobatiformes > Dasyatidae > Hemitrygon > Hemitrygon akajei. The sequence goes on from NC_133125.1 coordinate 35,620,018, forward strand.
CAACAGGAGTACACACATCATGGTACAATAGTCTGTTTTATTATTTCCTACATTATTGTATATTATTGAACATTGGTAAATAATTAAATTATTACAGTACAGAAGTTATTAGTTAATATATTATTAAGTGTTTTTTTAATGTTGCAGCTGTAATGAAACAATTTCTCACTCGGTCAATTAAATGCTAATTATTATCATTATTATTATTATTAATCTATGTGCCTTCTGGGGAAAGGAATATTCCTTTGCTTTTCTTAGTTTCTTGTCCTTTTTGTACTAGGTTGTTCGATCATTCCATGGAAGGTTTCAAGAGTTGGGAATTCATGACCACTCATTGTTGGGGTGAGAAGGCAGCAGGTGACTGGGTACTTGAAATCCACGACACTCCATCCCAACTTCGAAACTTCAAAACACCAGGTACTCCAGTCAAACATTTGCAAAGGACTTTGCATATTCAATAATTTAATTTTGTTGTAGAAATATCTACTGTTGCAAAATGGTACCTTGCCTAGTGCTGGGGTTGCGTTCTCAGGAATAGAAACAAGAGTGGAAAGGTGTCATTAAAGCATCATAGCTGACAGCCCTGCTGTGCTGGGAAGTGGTTCGAGGGCTGAGCCCTCTGGCGCAGCCACACCGTTGGAACTGTTGGTCATCTCATTGAAGCATGACACAATGTGCAGTGAGCCAGAGAGGCAACGTGTAATGGTCACCCATGAGGGCTGGAAATTGCCCAGCTGATGCCGTCACTAAACTCTGCGATGTGACGTTCAGGTGCAACCATCGCTGATGGTTGGCAGCACCTGTTTCATAAGTTGAAACCAGCAAGATCAGATTCAACTCTCTCTCACCTCCTGTTTAATGTGGTAGAGCTTCTGTCTCCCCCTCTGCCTGGCTTCATAGTTCCCCCTAACCGAGGGATTTCTCTATACCATTGATCTCAATGGACAGTTCCCATTGTTGGGCTTGTTACTGTGCCGTGGCATAAAAGCCTATGGAAGAAGTCGGATTGGTATAACTGGGTACTCGATGGTGCTGCGGCCTGCTCCTGTGCTACTGCCTCTGGGATGTGAGCCTGATAACAGTTTGGACATCTGTCCAACGGCAAGTGATGAGAGAAGCCTTAAGATCCTGACAAGTTGCTTAATATATGAAGCACTTGATGCCTGTGTGCAGAGTTGTCCACACTCTTCATTCAGCACTGAGTCAGTACACTATTCTGCTCAGCCTGCCCTCAAAGACAGCTCCTGCACTCTGCCTCAGTGATTCACTCCATGAGGTACAATGGAATCAACAGTGATTGATGCGCAAGTGAGTGCAGGTGGCAGAGATTTCTGACAGGTTCTGGGTGCATTTTAAGCAACATGGGTTGATTGACATTCTGTGCCTACTCTTTATTTTTTGAAATGCATCAATGTATGTACCTGTGAATGTTCATACCCCAAGACCAGAAGTGCTCTAACCAATTAGCATACTCGGTAATGCTAAGCAGAGCACACATGCTCCAGTGTAGAGGACACTGCATCTAAATATTTACAAACATTTGGCAAAGCCACCAGTGACCCTTAAAGTTTTCATTGATCTACAAAGTTGTATGGTGAGTACCAGGTGCCACCTAACCAGACAGGAGGGCGGAAAAATTGACAGCCGTATTATCCTTTGTAGAATATAGCTTTACTCACAGAAGTGCCAGAAACACAAATGTAAGTCTGTTGGTGCAAGTTCTCTTCAGGAACATATGCATCAAGTGGAAGTAGAGTTAAATAAGCTTACTTCCCCCAGTGAGTGGGTTAACTCTCAAATGTTTAATTAGTTCTGGGCGCACCTGATCACAAACTTGTGCAGTTACATCAAATCTATGGACAGGACTAATTTCAATCCCTTGGGCACAGTTTCCTGGATAATTTTTCCAGAATGCTGCAAAATGTGTTATTAATCACATAAGATCTGTTTATTTTCAGCCAATATACAAGCAACAGCCTTTGATCAAAATAATTTTGTTATAAAGTGGCTACGTGTTGAGTTGGATTCTGACTTCTTTCTCTCTTGCATCGTTTTTTAAATTGAGTACCATTATACATTAAAGGATGCTTAAAAATGAGCGGAAAGATGTAACCTTTTGTTTAGCTACGGGTTAGAAGCCAGAAAGGGAAAGGTGTGCAAATTGTAGAGTCACCTTGGCTGGAAAAATTGTATTTACCAAAATGGTAAAACCTCTGTTCCTAATTCCAAATTGTTAGTGTGTCAGTTTTAAAAAAAAATATCTACACAATTTGTGCATTGAGGTATGGAACAGCTACTTTGTGGTAATTTTGCAGATATGCATCTGTAATCTTCCCAGTGACCATTTAGCGGCTCTCTAAGTGACATTGCTGTGTACATTTGAGGACGTGGATTGCTTCTACAGCTCACTTAGATCATTCAGCCTGGTAGAAGGTCATCAACCACTTAGTGATAAAACGAATTGAAGGGGCCATTCATTCACTTTCCTGAACTAATCTAGTGTCCCAGGATTATTTTAATGTTTGAGGGATTCTCTGCCTTGAAAATGCCATCAAGTTCAAGTTTAATTGTCATTCAACTATACACGAATACAGCCAAACGAAACAGTGTTCCTCCAGGGCCCAAATGCAAACCACAGTACCCGTCAGTACAAGACACATATGGCACACGTAAGATAGCAGTCACATAAAAATATATAATATAAGCCCAAGTCAGAGTTCATGAATGTTGTTGGCAAGAGCAAGCCTGCAACAATTTACAGGCAAACACAATCCAGCTCGTCTTCCACTGAGCAAACACTGGAGGGGAACGCCAATGCCAGAATGGATGCCTCTCTCCCTGTAGCTGCAAACAGCCAGCACTGTGGCAGGTGGCCTTGCCCATGCTACAGAGGCCATGCACCTCTCCCGCCTCTGTCGCACCAATAAACCAATGGACCAGACTTGCAGCATTCCACATTACCAATGTCCAACAGGGTCTTGTAATCGCAAGAAAAACAACTAAGATACTTCCAGCATCTGCAGATTTCCTCGTGTTTGCGAAGATATTCACTTTCTGCTACACTGCACACCATCCCTGTGCACCAACTCTGTCGCCTTTCTGTAGCAAGCACCTCTGCCAACTCACTGATACGGTAGTCCAGCAGTACTTGAAATTCTCAATGTTTGAGTGTGTCTTGTAATTGCAAAAAACTCTTTGGGTTGGCTCCGTAGAGGCCGCTGCATTCAAGTACACCACTATCTTACCATGTGACCAAACCCCTTGCAAAGAGATTTCACAATGATGATCTACCTCCTGGATCTTAATTTTTTTTTTTAGTTACCTTTCTTCTGATGGGCTTTTTCTTTATTTTGTGACCCTTAAGGCTGATTTATACTTGTGCGTCGCATCTACGCCATAGGTGTCGCGTACCCTACACTGTACTTACATTGTGCCCTACGTAGTAGGGTGATATGCACCTCTCCAGAGAAGTTACTCATGAGTCGTGGCAATGCAGACGGCAACAACTGTGATTGGTCCGCTTAGTAGCATCGCATTTCATCCTACTCATTTTTGGTTGCTTCTCCACCATGTCTGTAGGCTGTGCGCACTCCGATGCAAAATAGATGAACCAAATCCTCAAATCTCCCTGTCGACATGCAAAAATGTTTGAAATGCATTTCCTCGTCCATGTCTCTCATGAAGAAACTCAACACAGTGGCATAGAAACCCCACCGCCAACTAGCGTTTTGGCGCAGACCAACGCATGCTCGCTACGGCGTAGAGCGACACAGAAGTGAAAATCAGGGCTGCGGCATAGCCCGTACACACATCTTTAGCTTTAGACAGCCCAGCAAGGGGAAATGTTACCCCTACATTTACCCTATTAACCCCCCAACAGAATATTTTGTATTTCAATCAAATTATCGTTCATTCTAAACTTTAAGAGAAGTTGAGTCCATTCTGCTTGATCCTACCTCAGGCAGAGGTAAACCTAAATCAACAAAGGTTCAACATCTTTAAATATAAGCATGTAAGCTAGGTTCCATAAGTCTCTAAATGAACTTCAAAGCATTCGGTTGGTCAATGTGAAATCCTTCAATCAAAGGTGATGTTTACACCTCTAGGTCAATGTAAAGACAGTGAACAAACAAGATCTTGTCGTGGTTTAACTTTTCATGACAAAATGACCAAAAGTTGAACCTGCAACAAATTAAAGAATTCATCTTTGTGTAAGAATTCCCATTTACACCCCCCCCCCCCCCCATGGCATCCAAACCTTTTGTACTCGTTTTGGGGATCTGGGGTCGGAAGTATTGGTATTTTGATTCAATACAATTAAAAGAAAAATAAAACATTAACAATGTTAAATATCTAAGAGGGAAAAAGAAAACTTTTGAAGTTATCACTGTGCAGCTGAGCTATTTTTGCTTTGGATGTATCACTAGTAATTTTTCAGTTTAATATCTTTAATAAAAGGATTAATTCTCAGCCTCAGCTGACCTGAGATTTGTCATAATATTTTGCCACCAACCACTAAATTTATGGTCAATTAAGAAAATGAATTTATACACTGCAGATTATGCAGAATCAGATGCTTCGTTGGTATTACAGGCAACTTCTGCATACTTTTTGTAATTTTTTTTGTGTACAAGCCAGAGGACAAAAAGGTCCGGGGGTGAATGTTTGCAACAGAGGGTATTAAGAGATTTGCAGGTAAAGAACTTAAATGAATTTTGTAGGAAGTTGGGAGCTCAAGAAACATCAGTTAGAAAGATAGGAAGAGGCCAGTTGCTGTTCACCTGAGTGGTTGCTGTAATAGCAGTAGCAACTAAATGAATTTGAAAGTGATATTAAACATGGAAAAGATTTTAGCTTGAGGTTGGTAGTATTTTGGGGAATAACTAGAGTAGAATTGCTGATGCAGATCATTTGGGAAATAGTATTTGTCACAACTAGGTCAAGCTAAAAGTGCTTGCTTTGACGATCTAAGTGAGTGGAATGCCAGTAGTAGTGAGGGACTGAAGTTTGTGCAGAATGTAGAAATTGCATCTTCCTCAGCCTTGGTTTTCCAGGTGAATGTAATTCAACTAAGATAGAACCAGTTTCATTATTCCACTTGGTATTTAGAAATTAAGTTCTGCACATGAAAGTTCACTTCTGCATTTTATTGATTTTTTTAATGATTTAAACATGCATATCAATTGCAGATTCTTTTCTTGTTTGGCATTTGTGTTTTTAGTTTTGTACATGTCAACTCTCCTTGGAATGAATGCATTGTCCTTGTTATAACTTGTCATAACCCCTTGTGATTATGCTTTTGTTTAGGAAAACTGAAGGAATGGGCTCTCATACTTTACGGTACAGCTACACATCCATATTCGTGTCAGCCCAAACCACGTTCCAGCCCAGATGAGGTCACAGATGACTACACAGATGAGAATACTGGTGAGTTGAAATATATTGCAGGGAACAGCAGCTAGTGATAGGACTGCTTGTCTAGTTTGTATCTGCTTTCCTTTCTCTGCCTTCCTCTCTTAATAGAACAAACATGCCAGTAATTAGTTAATAGAGAATTGCACTCATCCTAATAGTAGGATGCAAGCTTCAATTAATGATGAGAGGGGAAGTCTTTGTATTCTAATTTCACTCACAGGTATGATTTGTGGGTGCTCTTTGAGCTGAGATTGTGAAAGAATTGGATTTAATATTGCTGCCAAGGTAGAGTATGGCTCTTTATTTAAATGAGTGATTTTTATACTTGAAAAGTAAATGACTTTATCTTGTAAACCAGCATGTAAAATTTGTACGTTAGAGAAAAAACCTTTTTGACTTGAAAATTTTCTTTACATTTGCTCCCTGATTTATTGTTTATAGCATTTACTATCTTTTTTTTAAAAACTAGACTTTACATTTAAAATTACTTATATTTGAATACAAAAGCACATTTTTGGAAACTTGAGTGGATTATTATTTATCTTAGTGTGTTAGTTGTAGAAGAAAACATGTCCTTAACTCACTGAAGATTTTGGGACAGTTGGATTTGTTGCTTAACAAGGCATACAGGATATTTCCCTTTACTGGCAAACTTATAATGTAACTGCAGGGAAATCTCTAGCACTATAAATAAATCAGTTAGATCATTGTTGGACTGTTCTGTATGCTGTTGGATGCCACAGGAAGGATGTGATTGCATTTGAGAGGATGTACAGGAAGTTTATAAGGATGTTGTCACAGCTGGAGGTTTATAATTGAAGTTGTAGAGTTAATCCACCTAGCCATTTGTGATCAAACTATGGATGAAATCTTTAAACCTGTGATGGATAGGGGCTATTGGGAATCCTTAAGGTTGTCTTAGCTTACCAGAATTTGATATCTGATGCTGTATATTAAGAAAATATTTTGTCAGTAATAAATTTGATTTTTTTTGTGTAGATGTTCATTTTTATTTGGAAATTAGGACACGAGTCTCCCATTGATGATTAAGAATCCATTGTAGAGCAAAACATTAAGGACAATACAAAGCTTATGTATAATAACCCGAATCAGAACTTTTGGCAAAATGAGGATTAAATCATTTTTCACTAATCACATATCAACAGATTTGTATTCCATAATGCAAAAAAAGTGCCAGTGGAGCTTAATGGGTCAAGTAGCATCTGTGTTGGGGCGGGGAAGAGAATTCCCCTCATTAACAATTCCTTTTCTTACTATAGATGTTGCTTTCCAGCATTTTCAGTCTCTTGTGTCTCTCTTACATTCCAGAAATATGCTTCCTTTTCCATGATTAAGGCTGCCATATAACTATTTATTGAAATTATCTTTAATCCAATGTTATCAATGACTGCCTGACGTTGAGGTTTAACTTTTAATTGTTTTCAATTCCATTTTCAGCTGTGGTATAAAGTGGATTCTGCCTCTGTATTTTTCAATCTTAAGTGTCCATTGGGACTGACTACTGTAAAGCAAAATGAAAATAATTTTAACCATCAGCACGTTTTGTCATAGAATTCTTTCACAACTTGCCAGATTTAGATATCTAAATGAAGTGTTGCTATCTAGACACAAGTAAGATAAAACATCCTAACTTTTATTGTTTAGGAACCTGTGACACAGAATGTCAAAATGGCTGTGGTGGACCTGGGCCCCAGCAGTGCAAAGATTGTTTGCATTACTTTGTTAAGTTTAAAAATAATACCAGGTAAGACAAAATATTTAAAATTGCACCAAAACCCATTAATACTTTAGTTGTTTAATACAGATTATGTAAGAGTCATCCATTTGTTAAAAGTCAAAAATCTCATGCATAGTTGGTTTAATATGCAGCAACCCTTGCCAGGTGTTTGAGAATATTGTACAGTCGGCCCTACTTATCCGCGGATTCAACCAACCGCGGATCGGGAAAACCTGGAAGTTCTCTCTAGCACCCGTTCCTTGAGCATGTACAGACTATTTTTTCTTGTCATTATTCCCTAAACAATACAGTATAACAACTACTTACATAGCATTTACATTGTATTAGGTATTATAAGTAATCTAGAAATGACCTAAAAGTACAGGCAGTCCTGAATGAGTTCCATTCCTGAGTCCGTCTTTAAGTCGAATTTGAAGTCAGAACAGGTACATCCGGTATTATTTAGCGTCAGTTAGTCAAACGTTTTTCCTAGTATATAGTACATATTTTACCTTTCTATGCATATAAAACACTTAAGAAACATACGTATTTCAATAATTTAACCACTGCATTGCTTAGTAATAATTGTAGCTTTCATCGGGGCAGGGCCTTTCACATGCTCCATTAAAATTGTTCCGATCGTTGACCGACTGTAGCCTAATGCTTTTTCAATGACCGATGGCGTTTCACCTTTCGTATCACTTTATTATTTCCACCTTATTTTCAATTGCGATCGTGATTATTTTCATGACCAGAAACACTGCGATTCAGAGCTGCGCCGCCAGGTCCGAATGTCCACCGCACGGAGACGTGAAATAAAGTCTGGGGTTCCGCTGGGTCCCAAAGACCACTGCACTGATTCATGTTAAATAAGGGACTTGAGCATCCGCGAATTTTGGTATCTGCGGGGGGTTCCGGACCAATCCCCCGCGGATAAGGAGGGCCGACTATATAGGGCGTGCCAGTTTTTGTTCTGCCGACTCTGTAATGATACTCTCAACCTTGACTGTATCACATTGCAGCTCAGTTTCTTGTAAATTAATGCTCTGGCTCTGCAATCCATTGAGGTGTCCCATGTCAACGGAGAATCCGGTTATTGATAATTTCATACTTTCCATTTCAGGAGATGGTCCTGACATTTACCTTCAAAAATCCCAGATCTTGATCAGAGGGATTGCTTTGGAAGGCATTTATCTAATTGTTAAATTTGCCTCTTGGAAAGGATACAGCATGGGTCCAAGCCAAGTGGGCCATTCAATCCAAGTTGGCTCCATGCATGCACAATCACAGTCATGTCCTTCACCCAGAGAACTGACAGTTCAATAGTTTCAAGTACTTGTGCAGCACTCTTTTGAGAGCCAGTTGTTTTTTATCTGCCCCTTTTCCTGGCATTGTATTCCAGATTCCTATCAATTGTGTTTTTCTTGGACATTTTGTTTTGGTTACTTTGTTAGAACTTTAATTTTTTGTCTTTTGCTTCTTGCTCATTCTGTCAATGGAAATAGTTTCCTTCCTGAACCTTGCCGTCTATTTACTTGTGGAGTTATTCCTTGAGATGGTATTTCTGATTGACAAATGCCTTGTGTCTATGGTAAATTGATTCCTGGATATCCTGGTTGCTCTCATTTTGTGGTGTTTTTCTGGTAGAGGATCAGAAGTCACTATGATAGTGCAATTCAAGCAATGTACAGATATATGGAATCTAAACAAAAAAAATGCTGGAACTATTCTTTAGATTAGGTTGTGAAATGAGAAATAAAATGTTTCAGGTCAGTGAACCTTTGTGTAAATGAAAGGAGACAAAGCGAGCTTTGTAATCATGTAAGGAGTGTGTTGGAGAGGTTGCCCCTGATAAGGTAAGACTAGGGTGACCAAGCTGTTAGGAAGCTTATCCGGTTAATGAATGAAATGGAGCAATTAGAGGATTTTTTTTTAAGTATGTGGGAGTTTCCAATTCTCTGAGGAAAGCACCAAGGTCAGGCTGAACATGTCCTCCACTCCAAGAGAGAGGGGCTGAATTTAATTTACAGGTAACCTTCACCCCTAATTGTTGAACCTTTCACCATCTTCCAACTCCTGATCAATGATCCTCTCAAGATCTGTGACTTAAACCCTGCTGATGTGACATTGACCATCTTTTTTTTTTTATCCACTCTTGGGCTCTAACTCATTTTTTTGCTGAAAGTGCAGAGCTCCATTTGCTTAACATCAACCCAATATCATAGTCAAGCCTGCTCAGCAAAATGATGATGAGGGAGATGGTCTAGCAAACTGACCTTGCAAAGGTCAGACATCAGCATTTGTACCTTTTCTGACCTGCCTTTGGATCTTGATACTACCTTTGAAGATCAGACTATGAACTTCATTTCCTTGGCAATCTTTCCTCTACAGCTGTCAATCTTAATGTCCTAGCTCTTCTGTCTCCTACTCAAAATCTACAAGACTGACCCAATGTTTCACATATTTTTGACACACCAAACTTCTTTTTACCATGCCTCTATCCTTTCTTCTTTGGTCCCACTTAAATCTGTGACTTCTCCAACTCTCTCTGCCATTTTAAATTACACCCATCGACCAAATAGTTAATATAACACACAGTTGATGCTGTTTTAAAAGCTATTCTCACAGTGTAGTGTCAAATAGCCACATAAGTGTACGTGACTAACACGAATTAGAAACTGTTCGGCAACAGTTCCTCTCCAATTAAGCAACATAGTGTCCCAAATAAATGAAGGGAATCCTAGCTTTTTTCTTAATTATATTTTCTAAGAGTTGTCCCAAATAAACAGGTGCCCCGATTAACCAATAGCCCAAATAATCTGAATCCACTATATTCCATTTTCTGAGAATACCATTTCATTAGTTAATCATAAATTATATTGAAAAGTTTATGCTTTATTAAGACAAAATTACTTTTCCAAATATATACTTGAAATTATTTCATGGAAGTCCATTATTAAAGAATGAGTTTTATCATCTATCAATGTGATAAGTTTGTCTTAGTTCTTGTAATGTATGGAATGAGTCTTGTGTGTGAAATTGCAATAACATTGTTGAACTTTATAAAATTTGTACATTAGAATATTGAGTTATATACTTGCAGTATAGATCCACACACATAGCCCTAAGTCATCATAATAAATTGATGTAATAATATTTGAAATCCTTCAGTTTTTGGACTTAGAGGTTGTACAATAGTGACAAAGCTCAGTGCAAAAAAAACTGAACCCCAAGTGCAAGAAAAATGAGCAATGAATTATGCTGTTTTTAACTGTAGACTTTAAATTATTATTTAATAGTAAATTAAATGGTGAACTCAAGATGTCACTTGGAAAGGAACTAGGGTAGCAGAGTCAAAGATTGCAAATTTAAATGAGTGGAAGGAAATTGATGTATTCATCTTCTGGGGGAGAAATATTTAATTCTAACTGGATGTTTGTGTGTGTGTGTATAATGAATGCATTGACTGTAAATTGCCATAGAATCTAGTAATGATCTATAGAGCCCCAGTCTTCCTTGGGATTCAGTTGCACAGTAACTTTATCACCATGAAGCAGGATACTGACTTTGAAAGGATTATAGACCATATTTGTTAACAAGTTGTGAGGAAGATGCCAAGAGACTGCATGGGTGGGTTGTGAGTGTGGTTAGAAATTCGCAGATAAAGAATAATTATGAAAAAAAGAGTTTATCCATTTTGAAGAGAAGAATGAAAATAAAAGTTTGTATTTGAATATGATGGGACAATGTGTTGATCTACAAAGGGATCTGGGGGTTCATGTACATGAAACATAAAGATGGGAGTGGTCATCTATTTAAGACAGATGAGGCATTTCACCTCTGAAGGTTGTGACATTTTGGAATTCTCTATCCCAGAGAATTGTGGAGGATGAGCCTTTGTCAATTGCTGCCATGGATATATTCAGGCACTTGAACTACAGAGGAATCAAATGGAATGTGGTATTTAGGCTAAGGTAGTGGAGCACGATCAAAGCTTTGATTGGCATATTCCTGCTGAAGTTCATGTTCTATTTTTCAAAAATCTAATTTAAGACTTTTTGCTATGAATGCAGAACTTGTGTTTCTCAATGTCCAAGAGGATTCTTTGGTGATGAGAAGAAACGCTGTAAAAAATGCTGGTCCATCTGCGAGACGTGTGTAGGAAGCCGTAGCGACCAGTGCACCTCCTGCAAAAATGGCTACCACTTAAATGAAGAGACAAATTCCTGTATACCTAACTGTTCAGATGGCTTCTACCTTGACAAAGGTAAGATTTGCTATGAAGAAAACAAAACTTCTTCAATTTGGCTTTACCTCAGTTTTCTGACACTGATTGCCTCTGGATTACAACTCCAGTGACAAGGAATAATGGTCTGGAAAAGGTAGTTAAAATCCAAACATACCAGCTGGGCAAATTAAAATCAGTTTAGTAAATAAATTTAGTTGCAGAAATGCAGTAATGTTATTGAAATTGAAATTGCAGATTTAATAATATCCTTTTGGGAAGAAAATCTGCGTTTCCTATTTCTTGTAGATGATCAGGGCCTTAATGACAAACACGAGGAAATCTGCAGATGCTGGAAATTCAAACAACACACACACAATGCTGGTGGAACACAGCAGGCCGGGCAGCATCTATAGGGAGAAGCGCTGTCGACGTTTCGGGCAGAGACCCTTCGTCAGGACTGATGCTGAGCTAATCTCTGCAACGCTCTATCCAGCAAACCAGAGAGTTCAGATGTAATTAGGGATGGCTCACAAATCATCTAGAAATATCCTGTAAATTAGTCATAAATGAAACCTTGTGTTCTCTACTCGTGCTATAAATAATGTTGCTGCTGGCATGTTTTTAGTGCTTCAGTCATGATATTGACCTGTGGGTTCTGAGATACTACTTCATTCACTTAATGCTATGGCCCCAAATTATTTGGGCTTTGAGCTTGTGCCAGACTAAAAATATTTAAGGTATATGTGAGATGACTTGTATATAGGTGGGGAATGGGGGTGGTAAAGTTAATGATGGCATAATAACAAAAAGAAAAATCAGAAATTTTTACAAATGCTCCAGTCACACTACTAAAAGTTGCCGACCATAAGACCTGGGAGATCTGTGCGATATTGTACAGCAGTTGGTACACTGATATAATTGACAAATTTGATTGAAAGGATAATTGAAAATCAAGAGAAAGATTGAGGTGCTGGAAATCTGCAGTGAAAACAGTAAATAAAGAAGGTCAGGCAGCCCTAGAGAGTATGTGTTTTGAATCTCACACTTTTCAGAACTAGGAAAAGTTAGATAAATAGACAAGTAGTTTCCCACAGGTCCACTATTTGTGAAGATCATCTTCCCTGTTGATAATTTCTCTGCTGCTGTTTATCAAGCTTGTCCACCTTCTACCAATCTGTATATCTATTCCCCCCACCCAGGTCAAAATATGTGCAGAAGATGTAGTGAAAACTGCAGGAAATGTAGTGCATTCCACCTTTGTACAGAATGCATGCCAGATTGGAGGTAAGAAAATTGCTCTTGTTTTTTTTTAAAAAAAAGATGGAATGGAACAGAACTGAGCAACAATGTCTTGTAGGATCATTAAGTCTAAAGAGCAAAGAGCCTTTCGACTCAGTGTGTTGGTGCTCATGAAAAGGATATCTGGCCTAATCCAACATTCTACAGCTAAGCTCATAGCTCTATAGATAACAGCCTTCAAATCCATTCCAAGTGCCTTTTTCTATGACAATCTCCTAAGTGTAAGATATAGTCTTGCTAGCACAATTATTTGGAGTTTATTTTATAGAAGTTCAGTTTAATGTATGTTGATATTCAACCAGTCCTTTGATGTAAGAATATTTGCTTTGAAGTCCATTTTAGTATGTATAACTGTATTCTTGTTAGTTCACAATTACTGAATTTATTCTTTGATCAAATGCATGAAATTAAGTTTTATAGTATCCTTCATGAAAGATTATTTGCAGATTTGGGCAATTAAGGCCTCAGGTGGTCAACTTGCAGTTCACGGAGAGACTTTGAAAGGATTAGGTTAAAACCACAGGTACCTATAAAAGATGATGATGTGAAGGAAAATGACAACAAACTTTCCCGCAGGGAGTCCAAATTCAGGAGAATATTAAAGAATGGCATTGTTAATGAAGACCTTGTCTTTTGATTTCATCTATATTTCACATGTTCATATTATCATCTGTATGGAATTGTTACACTTCAAGCAGAAGCAGACATTTTATCAAAGCTTCCCAAACCATCTTTTGCCTCACATACTTCAGAATTGTTTCCTGCAAATTCCTTCACTCCTGCCCTCTATTCTAATATTAAGCATTGAATAAAATTTATTAAATTCCACCCTTTTTTTTGAGACAGTAACAAAAGCTAGCCCCCAGTTCTGACAATCCTCTGTAAGCAGGTTTGTATGTTCCTTCTCATGTCCGTCAGGTCCTCCAGTTTCCTCCCACAATCTAAAGGTAACCAGTCGGTAGTTCATTGTAAGTTGGCCTGTGATTAGGCTAGTGTTAAATCGGTGGGTTGCTGTGTGTGGTGAGGCATGAAGAGCTGTAAGGGCCCATTCCACACAGAATCTCTAGATAAGTAAATTGTATTCATGTTCCAACTCTTAAATACTTCAGGTCATCCATCATTGAGGGCAGGCCTCAGTTTTTAGTAACTTGTCTTCCTTGTCTCCACCAGGATTCAGGGATCAAGGTGTGTCTTAAACTGTGAAACTGGAACCTACTTTGATACACAGAGCAGGGATTGCGAGAGATGTCCCTTCACCTGTGCAGCTTGTGCAGGTAATTTTGCAACACATCTAATCATGCTGTGCTTATTTCTGGAGGGGAAGAGAATCTCAGAGTGGTTTCTTTGACCATCTGTTTTCCAAGTGTATGCTCACATTGCTTTGATCCAAACTGGCTTATAGTTTGGTGTCTGCGTGCAGGTGCTTAAGCCATTAATATCTTAATTTTTTCTGTGTCAAGTGAAAATTTTGTGTTGTGTTAGATGCATAATTTTGATTTTTTTTGGTTCTTTTATGAGAGTTATGCAGGGCACAGACTGAGAGCTTGCAAGTGTCAACCAAATTAATGTAGTGTCTTTTTTTAATGCTGTACAGTCCAGCTGATTATTTATTTATTTCATTCTTATCATGTTCCCCACTTTTCTCCAAGACTAACTGCTTCACATTGCAAAGTACATACTTGCAGGAATGAGAATCCTTTCTTGCATTGTCCATTAGATGGTCTAGATGAATTTTCAACCTCTTAGAGTTCTTTTACTAGAGTAGCTTTATATGGGTAAACATTCCATCATGTTGCCTGCTGAACCAGCACAAAGACAATCTAACAACTATTTGAGGATTGTCTTGACTAATTCCCAGAGTCTGTGCAGTTTTGATCACCTGCATACAGGAAAGATGTAAATAAGGTTGAAAGAGTACAGACGAAACATAGAAAATAGGAGCAGGAGTAGGCCATTCGGCCCTTCGAGCCTGCACCGCGGTTCAGTATGATCATGGCTGATCATCCAACTCAGAACCCTGTACCTGCTTTCTCTCCATACCCTCTGATCCCTTTAGCCACAAGGGCCATATCTAACTTCCTCTTAAATATAGCCAATGAACCGGCCTCAACTGTTTCCTGTGGCAGAGAATTCCACAGATTCACCACTCTCTGTGTGAAGAAGTTTTTCCTCATCTCAGTCCTAAAAGGCTTCCCCTTTATCCTTAAACTGTGACCCCTCGTTCTGGACTTCCCCAACATCGGAAACAATCTTCCTGCATCTAGCCTGTACAATCCCTTTAGAATTTTATACATTTCAATAAGATCCCCCCTCAATCTTCTAAATTCCAGTGAGTATAAGCCTAGTTGATCCAGTCTTTCTTCATATGAAAGTCCTGCCATCCCAGGAATCGATCTGGTGAACCTTCTCTGTACTCCCTCTATGGCAAGAATGTCTTTCCTCAGATTAGGGGACCAAAACTGCACACAATACTCTAGTTGTGGTCTCACCAAGGCCTTGTACAACTGCAGTAGAACCTCCCTGTTCCTGTACTCAAATCCTTTTGCTATCTACAAGGATATTGCCAGGTCTGGACGATCTGAGATGGAAGGAAACATTGAATAGGTTAGTACTTTATTCCTTGATGTAGAAGATTAAGAAAAGTTTTGACAGAAATGATGAGGGGTATAGATAGGGTAAATGCAGGCATTTTCCACTGAGGTTGGGAGGGACTGCAATCAGAGGTCATGGGTTAAGGATGAAAAGTGGAAACTTCACTCAGAGGGCTGCAAGAGTGTGGAACGAGCTGGCAGCATAAGTGGTGCATGCGAGCTCAATTTCAATGTGAAGTTTGGATGGGTACATGGATAGTAGGGATATGGAGGGCTCTGGTCCAGGTGCACATAATGGCAGTGAACAGTTTACATGGCTTCAGCATGGACTGGATGGGCCAAAGGGCCTGTTTCTGTGCTGTACTTTTCCATGACTCTGACTGTTTTTCTTCCCTCCTCGCCTTTGCCGACCTTGTTCATGTCCAACAAGGTCCTTGTTCATGCCTCCTTGCTGGCCCTGAGTTCACAGTCGGTATTTTAACATGCAGATCAGAATATTTTGATCCATGCTCCCATAAGATGTAAGCACAAAAACCTCAGTTAACGCTTCAGCATTAAAGTCACTGTGCACAATTGAGATGCTTTCAGCTGAGACTAAGGCCGTGTATCTACTCTATCAAGTTGATGATCAAAAGAGCCAGTTTTAAGAAGGATTAAGGATAATCCCTGTGGCCTAAGCAACATTTATCCCTCAATTAACGTCACATATTTGTATAAAAAGTAGATTATCTGTTGATCATATGATGTATTTGTGGGAGATTTTTTGTGTGTGGATTGGCTATGGGTTTTTTTAACACTATGATGGTGCCTAAAACTTCACTAGAATTTCATTAGTTGTGAAGCATTTCTGAATGTTCAAGGATAATGAAAACTGCAACGTTTTCTATCATTTACCTTTTCAAAGGTGAATGAGAAATATAGAAAGTCCTGAAAGGAGGACCCCTAAACCTGGGTGCCAACCTTGTGAAACTGCACAAATGGTAGACAGTAGAAGCGCCCATTGTACTGTCAGAGCCAAATGATCTGATAATAACAGATAATATCACAGTCAACACCATGAAAGCTGGAAGAATTCAGCTGGATAGTATCTGCAGTGCTCTTGCATTCAGTTCTGAATAGTAGAGAACCTATACAGCTGATGGGTGGAGAAAATAATTGCCAGATGAACAAAGGAAAAGATTCAAGAATGTCACGGTCACCTTGAAGTCTAACATCACACTGACTTGCGGGAATCCCCATCCCATCATGCATGACTCTCATAGGAACAGCGGCAGTGTCAATATTGGGTGGGATGGAAAGGAGGATTTGTTGGTGGTGAACTGGCACTCTGCAGTTGTTTGTAGAGGTTACAGAGGAAATTTTCCAATTTGCAATTTCTGCTGAACTTTTCTCCAAAGAAAAGTAATATTTGATACATGGTGTTGCATCTGTCCGGTGGGCTAAATTTTATTTCCACTCACCCACAACAATAAAGTTTGGGTTGCCACCTTGGGGGCCAGAACTGATTCCTATCCAGCATATGGATAGGTTTCTGTCTGCAATTAAATGCACTTAATTGGATCCTACTGATGGGTCACCAGGCAACTGTTTGAAGATAACTTCAGCATTTTGTGGGTGAGAGCTCACAGCAGCACAGAAAGTTGAGACAGAACATGGGGTGGGAGATAAAAAACCTGAAACCTTTAACCTTGGACTCATTTCTCATTCCCTGCAGAAGCAAATAATTCAGGGCTTACAATACAGGTAGTCCCCAAGTTACGAACGTCCAACTTACGGACAACTCGTACTTACGAGCCGAGGAAGGAGACGCCGTCTGCCATTTTAAGTCAGATCGCGATGCCGTCTGCCATTTTAAGTCAGATCGCGATGCCGTCTGCCATTTTAAGTCATTGCCGTTGACACTGTGTTGAGTGTTTAACTTTGTATTTGGCTTATATTTTTCTTAGTAAGATTCACCCTGATCCCACACCACCCCCTTCCCATTCCGGTAGGCTGGTGGCACCGTGCTCGAGAACGGAGGTTTCCGAGTTCAATCTAGTGACAGACTGCTCCCGTGCTGGGTTGATGTTGATCCAGTGACTCCCGTACCATCCGTGCCAGGTTGATGAGCTCACAACTCGACCTCGTAAAAAGAAAACACTGCCACCTCCAGTTTAAATTTCCATGCGGAATATTGTGGAGGATCAAATACCCAAACCCAGCACAGCCCCCACTTGTCCCATTTAGCTTGTCTCAGTGCAGTGGAGTTTAGGTCCCGGGGAATTCGGGACCCACCGCCCACGGTGCTTCCGTTCTCATTGACGGGAAGCGATCATGATTGAAAATAAAGTGGAAATAATAAAACGTTTGGAAAGAGGTGAAGCACCATCGGTCATTGGAAAAGCGTTAAACTACAGTCGGTCAACGATCAGAACAATTTTAAAGGATAAAGTGAGAATAATGGAGCATGTGAAATGCCCTGCCCCAATGAAAGCTGCAATTATTACTAAGCAATGCAGTGGTTTAATTATTGGAATACATATGTTTCTTAAGTGTTTTATATGCATAGAAAGGTAAAATATATACTAAGACAAACGTTTGTCTAACTGACGCTAAATAATACCAATGTACTTGTTCCGACTTACGTACAAATCCAACTTAAAGACGGACTCAGGAACGGAGCTCATACGTAACACGGGGACTGCCTGTAATCAGAGAAATGTTCTAACAGCTTCAGGTCAATACCTTCCTGTAGGCCGAGAACTTGCGATAGTTGTTACTGTCAGCATGATATTAACTCTATGCGTGTTCATAAAAATAATACTGTTTTACTCTTCTGTATCACTAGTCTGAGTATTTGTACCACTATAGTGAAGGGGGTCAATGTTTTATCTTAAGTTTGAAAACTGAATATTTCTATTGCAGTCAGCCTTTACCTTTCCATTGAAGGATCCTGTTTCAGGTCCTTGTGCATGAAGTTGTAAGTCCTAAAATGAGGATTGAGAGTGAAAAGTTGTCTGGAGACTCTCACCACCTACATTCATTTAAAGACCAAATGTTAGCTGTACAGCAGGGGTTCCCAACCTGGGGGGTCCTTGGACCCCTTGGTTAATAGTAGGTGACCATGTCATAAAAATGGTTGGGAACCCTGCTTCAGAAGGATAATGCGAGGTTGTGTGGTTCCCGTGAGGGGCCACGAGATGCTGCAATTCAAGAAGTAGAGAGCTGATACTAGACTGAATGAGTGGTCCATCCTTCACCTAATTGGTCAGGCTGTTGTTCTAATGCTATTACCAAGGGATAGCTGAGTATGAAATATAACCACTGCTAATCTAATGACATTGGAACAGTTATCTAACAGATGACTGTTAAAGCGCCACTAGATCAGCTCAATGAAGTTCTGAACTAACAAATTTTCAGCTTGATAAAATTTGACCTCCTATTCAACAACCAGAATTTTTGTGGTCAGTTCAATGTTTATCTGTGTTATTCAAATATCTCAAGGAAATGCTGAAATGTTCCACGTTTCTCTGATGCAAACTGATACACCACAAAATACTGGAGATAACCCAATCTTTCTCAATGACGAAAAAATTGCTGTTCTTACTTGATTTATAATGAATGTAGTCAATTTCCCTTTTTTTGCTCTGTTTACCTAGTCTATTACATATGTTTGTATTTGTTTAAAATCACCAAGAGTTGTTTTATAAGCCTAGCATTATAGTATTAATGCAATAAGAATATATATTAATGATTGTAATGCAGGCATTTTATCAGTGCAAGAAAGGAATGTAACCATTAATATGCTTGATGATAATACTTATATAATTCAATACCTGAATGGTTGGATGTAAGAATTGCACTTAGTAACCTAGGTTTTTCAATTTGGGGTTCTACGATTACAATCTTCTGTGTCATATATTCCAGGGCCACGCCAGGATTCCTGTACACAGTGTATTGCAGGTTATTTCCTGGAGGAATGGAGATGTGTGTCAAGCTGTAGCACTGGCTACTACTTGGACCAGGCATCTGAATATGGAGAGAAGATCTGCAGGAGGCAAGTTATGATCTTTTTTAAATATTTTCATTAATTATTTCAATCTATTATCTAAAGTTCTTCATCTTGTTAAGTAAGCTTTGGACACTTGCATTAATCTTAGACCCTAGGATACAGAAGCAGAATGAAGGCATTTGGCCCACCAAGTCTACTGTCTTTCCATAACGGCCAATTAACTGGTTGCATCATGGCGTAGTACGGAAACACTAATGCCCTTGTGTGGAAAAGCCTACAAAAAAATGGTAGATATGGCACAGTCCATCATGGATAAAGCCCTCCCCACCACTGAGCACATCTACAGAGAGCGCTGTCACAAGGAAGCAGCATCGTCATCAAGGTCCCCACCACCCAGGCTGTGCTCTCTTCTTGCCGCTACCATCAGGAAGAAGATACAGGAGCCTCCGGACCCATGCCGCCAGGTTCAGAAGCAGTTATTACCCCTCTACTGTCAGGCTATTGAAGCAGAGGGGATAATTTCACTCATCTTTACTCGCCCCATCACTGTATTGAACTCAATTTCAAGGGCTCTTCATCTCATGTTCTCAATTTCTATTGCTTATTTATTATTCTTTCTTTTTACCCTGTTTTTGTATTTGCACATCTTTTGGCTTTATTTGTCCGTCCTATTGGTGTGGTATTTTACTGATTCTTTTGTGTTTCTTGTATTTGCTACGATTACCTGCATAAAAAGAATCTCAGTATTGTATATGTAACGTATGTACTTTAACAATTACTTTGAACTCTTAATCCCATTCTCAGGCCTTCTCCCTGTAGGCTTTAATCCCCTGACTAATCAAGAACCTAACATGAGGAAATCTGCAGATGCTGGAAATCCAGAACAACACACACAAAATGCTGGAAGAACTCAGCAGCTCAGGCAGCATCGATAGAAAAGAGTAAACAGTCCATGTTTCAGGCTGAGACCATTCACCAGGACAGTGAAGGGCCTAGGCCTGAAACGTCAACTATTCACTCTCTTCCATCGATGCTTCCTGATCTGCTGAGTTCCTCCAGCATTCTGTGTAATCAAGAACCTATCAGTCTCAGTCTTAAATATATCCAATAATTTGGCCTCCACAGCCATCTTTAGCAATGAATTCCACAGATTTCCTTACCTCTAGTAAAGCTAAAGAAATTCCTTCTCATCTCTGTTCTAAATGGATGTCCCTCTATTCTGAGGCTGTGCCTTTTGGTCCTAGAACCCCCTCCCCCCCCCCCCCCCCCACCCCATGATAGAAAATATCTTCTCCATATCCATTCAATCAAGTTCTTTCAATATTCAATAGGTTTCAATGATATCCCTCCTTTGCTCTTATTAGAATGATGGAATGAGAAATGAAACTCCAGTGTGTGAACTGAAATAATTATTTCTTTGTTTATGATCCTGAAATAGTTATCTTCCATGACTTTGTCATTGGTAATTTGTTCTAACAATTTGTAATAACTTGTAGCAAAGTTTTTATCTGACCACTGCCAAGAACAAGTCAAGATTAAACAAGCGTTCCCAATGATACTCTCACACTCTATTACACACATTCATATGAGCAGGACTGTTCGCAACACTGAGTAAAATTGGAGCAGTTGGAAGTAGAAGATTTGCTATGCTGGTGTAGTGTAGCCCCCGAGGGTATTTCTGGAAATTCAGGAGCATTGTGCAGTACTGAAGACATACCCTGCACATTTCTATCTCAACAACATGAGTATTGAGTATGTGATCTCAAAAGATAGATGCAAGAATTTTTTTTGTAGATTTCGAACACTGTTGTGCTTAGGGAGATTGTTTTACTGTAATTTGACCTCCACATTATATTTTACATAAAACATGTTAAAAGATTACAATCCCCCTCTTGTATTTATTTTGTATTTGCACACAAGAAGACAATTCTGAAACTTTAGAACATTTTTTTTAATTCTTTAAGGTGTGATCCAAGCTGTTTAGCTTGTATTGGTCATGGTGAAAGGAACTGTAGCTCCTGTCGCACTGGATATAACCTTGAGGGGGGAGTCTGTGTGGTTGGCACAGTATGTAAAGATGGTGAGTAATCAAGTTCTGATTTTCATTTGAACTCCTGAGGGGTGTAGAGAAAATCACTTCAGCTGGAAGTAATGAGGAAAGTTTAATGTTATTTGTAAACATCTTTAAATATGAATGGTGCCTAGTTTGCAGTTAAATTTGCATTTATTTTCAAAGAACATCTATTTAACTATCAATCTTCCTGTGTCAGCTAATAATGAGGGTGTTGTTAACATAGCTATCAGGGCATGATTTTGGCATTTGATAATGATGTTTGAATTTGATTTGCGCCACTTGCATACAAATTAGCATTCCCACCCACTCCATTCATTGCTTGAATGTGCATATTGTCTCTGTGCAGGCTGCTAGTCATCCAGTCACTTGCCCAAAGGCCAATCATTGTGTGCAAGCCTGAACGATGAACAGCAGCAGCCTGTTCATTTTCTTTCAGATGACTGTACTGATTTAACAAGAGGCACACGTGTAAATGTGTGAGGAAAAGTAAAGGCCAATTAACGTGGTGGATAAATGTGTTCACTAGTATGGTAAGAAGGATGCGGGGCAGGAATGCCTAAATTCCAAGCTCTCTCTTTTATTTGAGATTGGGTAACTATGCCTCAAGCTGCACAGGTAAAAGCTCAACTCGGCTTTCTAGTGTCCAATGAGCCCTTGTTCTGGATTGAGTCTGAATGCAAGGTGTGAAGAGAGGCTTTCAACCTCATCAAGTGTGGTAAATTGGCAGCATTGGATCATTTATCCATGTCACCCAAACATTTGGACCTGTTTTGAGATTGTGGAATGTTTGTAGGGAATTATGGTGAGTTAAATACCTGTGAAAGCAGTGGCATAATGGTTCTTCCATATGTTGCCTGATTTGAAGGCCAAACGCTTGAGATAGTTTTGTAACTTGGCAGCTGCAATAAAATGAAAAAGATTTTGATCCTAGAAAAAAATATAAAATGTACCACTGGCAAATGGAGGGGATTGATTGTACAATTGCTCTGAAATTTTTAATCCTTCTCGCTTTGCAGTTCCTTCTATATGGAGCCACAACATATGTTCATGATTAGCCCCTGAGCTGTAGTCTCACATAGTTCAATGGAAATCATTGTCTCAAAGGCAGATGAGGCTATCTCCTAGTCTCTTCCTCCACACACACACTTCTCCTAATCTTAATTCCTTCTTTTTGGCCCAGGGAAGTAAACTTGTTCTGATCTACTTTATGATTTCTCTTTCTAGTTTCCAAATGCCACATTTGATCCTCCGGTCACTCCCTTCTACTGCACTTCTGCAGCCACTGATCTCAGACCATATTTCCCCGTTTTGATTCCCTCATCCCACTTTAAGGCATTATTCCTGTTGGTGCTAAATATTCCCCAAAAATACATCCCACATCACCATTCTCTTAAATCAAAAACAGTTAGGAAAGAACTGGTGGTGTAATTGATAAACATATTTAACTATTTACTGCTAATATGCATGAACCACAAATCACAATGTGCCTTCCTCCAGTTCATTTTGCATTTGAGATCATCATCTTCCTCTTTGACCTTATCCTCACTAAATGGCTGTTAATTGAAGTTGCCTTCCTAGAATACAAATTCAGACATAAGTTTAACAGTTCACTTCAGATTCTGAACCTGTATCAACTCTGCGCTGATTTAAAAGAACTAGAACTCTATAATTTGCCAACAACCGGTTATTTCCATAATTCCTGAAATATGTAATCCCCATCCAAACTAATATACATCTTCCTTGGACTTGCTTGTTTGAAATGCCCCAAACATGTTTCTTTCACTGTCACTGACTGAGAAAGCTCTCATGAAAGTTATAGATGACTTTGATTATAACACATCTTGTCTGTCCTCCGTTGTAGACTATCAGTAGCCTTGACAGGGTAAACATTGCCATACCTCTCCAATGCCCCAGTACTGCCTTGTAGCTGTCTGGCAGCCTCGTTGGTTCCAAGTTTTCTCTCACCACAAAATCTGTACCACATCCATTGATTTCCTTTCCACCCTTTGTATTTTCCTGAAGTTTAACCTATTTGTTCATATCCTTTGTACCATTTTTGAGGTTTGAGCTTCTCCCTATACCTCCTAAAATTGACTCCAGTTTCTAATCCCAGTAATAAGTTTATTGCATCACTTGTGCTTCATTTCTGAATCGCTTCCATTCTGTTTTTTTGGATCTTGACCCATCTGCCAAATTTTCCCAAACCCTTGATGATTTTCAAATCTGCTTTCATATCTGCTCTGCTCTCAAGAAAACAATGCCAGCATCTCCAGAGATTTCCAGTAAATAAAGCCCCACATTTCTGGAATCATTTTAAGTATTACCTGGATGAGGAAGTGGAGGGATGGGTTAGAAATTTGCTGATGACACCAAGGTTGGGGGTGTTGTGGATAGTGTAGAGGGCTGTCAGAGGTTACAGCGGGACGTTGATAGGATGCAAAAGTGGGCTGAGAAGTGACAGATGGAGTCCAACCCAGATAAGTGTGAGGTGGTTCATTTTGGTAGGTCAAATATGACGACAGAATATAGTATTAATGGTAAGACTCTTGGCAGTGTGGAGGATCGGGGGATCTTGGGGTCAGAGTCCATAGGACACTCACGCTGCTGTACAGGTTAACTCTGGTTAAGAAAGCATACAGTGCATTGGCCTTCATTAATCGTGGGATTGAGTTTAGGAGCTGAGAGGTAATGTTGCAGCTATATAAGACCCTGGTCAGATCCCACTTGGAGTACTGTGCTCATTTCTGGTCTCCTCACTACAGGAAGGATGTGGAAACCATAGAAAGGGTGCAGAGGAGATTTACAAGGATGTTGCCTGGATTGGGGAGTATGCCTTATGAGAATAGGTTGAGTGAACTCAGCCTTTTCTCCTTGGAGCGATGGAGGATGAGAGGTGACCTGATAGAGGTGTATTAGATGATGAGAGGCATTGATCGTGTGGATAGTCAGAGGCTTTTTCCCAGGGCTGAAGTGGTTAGCTCAAGAGGGTACAGTTTTAAGGTGCTTGGAGGTGGGTACAGAGGAGATGTCGGGGGTAAGTTTTTTTAAGCAGAGAGTGGTGAGAGTGTGGAATGGCTGCTGGCGACAGTGGTAGAAGCGAATACAATAGGGTCTTTTAAGAGACTCCTGGACAGGTACATGGAGCTCGGAAAAATAGAGAGCTATGGGTAACCCTAGGTAATTTCTAAGGTAAGGACCTGTTTGGCACAGCTTTGTGGGTCAAAGGGCCCGTATTGTGCTGTAGGTTTTTTGTTTCTATACTCACTGCAGTGTCTGCAGTCTTCGCATGTTTCCTATAGTATGACACAAATGGGTACAATGCTCATTATAATTTCATCATCCTTATGCATTTTCTGTTTTTATAAAGCCAAAATCATGATCTAACTTTCTCAATCTTTGTCACCTTTAATGAATTTTACAGAGGTCTTATGTCCGTTATACATCCATGCTTCTTATTTGCCTTGTCTTTTCTCGTTCTTCTACTCAAATTTAGCACTGTGGATTCTCCTCTTTTAAATTTAGCCATGTGCTTATCCATTCCACTACCCTGCCTTTATCCTCTTAATGTCTAATACTACCTTCCTCAGAGTTAAATATACTTCCAAGTTATGTACTATCTGAAAATTTGAAAATCATACCCTTTCCATTACCAAGTCTGTGCTTGTACTGAACACGGCCGTGCCACTGCACACTTCCCTCAAGTCTGAAAAATGATTGATTGTGCTGGGTCCTCTGAGGTTAATTATGCAGGATCTGAGAAAAGTGGTCAGTATTTATTTCTGTGATAAATGTGCAAAACCATTTCATTACTTCTGATAGTTGTTGAGCTATTCTAAATGAGTACGACTGCTTTTGAAGTGGGTTGTCTGCACGATTACGAAGGTCAAAGGTAGTTTTTTAAGCTGGATGTTTTGCATCTTTTTTCCCCACCCCGCTCCCCCTCCCCGCCCCCAGATTCTTATTTTGCTGCTTTTAATGTGATTAAACAGATTTTTTATCTGTGGTTATGATTCACTTTCATGATATTTTAAAGAGCTGTTTTCTAATGTCTTCCTCTTTAATCTTTTTTTTCCTCCCCCTTCAAAAATGGAATAAAATCATTTGTTGAAAAACATGAAAACTTATTTCCTGTTGGATGCAATTACCTCTGGTGAACAAAAACAAATTGCTCTGTCACCTTCTTGACTGACTCCTTCTGCCTGTCTGACAATCATCTACTTCGTCCCTCTGCTTCCACCTCCTCAACCTTCAAACTCCTGTCTCTGTGAATTTGATCTCTGGAAAGCAACGGAAGAATCGTGGGCCGAGGGAAGTTTCTGCGTCCTGGTGAAAAAGAACAGCCTTTGCCAGCGGAAGGTGCTCCAACAACTGTGTTGCAGAACATGTTCACTCAAAGGTTGAATGGACAACTACATGGTTCTCCCCTCCCCTTTGCTCCTGTGTGCACACGTGTAAATTCTTCTAATATTAAAAGAATAGAAAGCCACCTTTACTCCTCCTCCAAGGAGATGGTGAACTGTATGACAGAACTTATAATGGTGAAGCAATTACAACAGACCTACCTTTCACTTCGGGTGTTTGCTGTCTGACATCTGGACTAACTAACTTGTCAGTGTTTCACTTTTTTTGACCAAAGCGTGTAATGCCAAATTTCCTGTTTGAAAGAGATCTGACTTCTACGACCCATCTCCCCACCAATTCCTCCCTGCCCCACTATAAATTGAGGGTTTGCTTTCAGGATGGATTTTCTTTACTGGCTGTTTTCTACCATACTGGGTAGTTTACAGGATTATAGAAAGGGTGTTTACATTTAAAACTGGGCACCTACTGAAGCTTAAACCTTGCCCGATGCACAAACACACTTGCTAAATGATTCCAGATATGTATGGACAGGTATGTAACCGAAGAATAATACACTTCTAACCAACAGAAAATCAACATTAAAACTGCTATTCTGCATGCTCTCACTAAACCTTTTCTGCAATAATAACTTACGAAGTTCAGTATGTTTATGCTTTCAGTCATCATTATTAACAACTGCCTGAAGTAATATATTGGTCTTGGTTTATTTGATGTTGGTAATCATGGTGGTATCAGTGGTGGAAATTGCTGACATTTGTGTCAATAGAGGTGATGATTGTGGTAGAATATTTTGCTAATGCAAAGTGGGTGGCAGTTTTGTTCAGCAATCTTTCCTTTTGCTTCATCTGACAGTGAGTTGATTCTCCAAAGTAGTCATTAAAACATAACTTTATGTCTGAAGAGTAGAAATTTTCATGTTCATCTCATAATGCCTCCAGCATGCAAGAAAATACGTTAATATCTATTCCACTAATCAGATTCTTTATTTACTAACTCTCTTCCATTGGTTGGTTGCTTTACTCTTTTCTGAGATGTTTAGCACTTTTACTGTTTTAAAAGTGACTTGAAGATTTTATTGTTCTGGAATTATAGATCTTAATGTTTTAATAGGTTAAGATTACCACAGGCCTTTTTTTTTAAAAAAAAAATCTAAATTACCAAATTAGGCTGTACTGTCCATGTTCAACTGTGATTTGTGTACAAATTCAGGTCAAAAGAAAATTCATACCTAGTTCTATTCTTGGCACCAAAATTTGTTTAGATTGATTCTGAAAAAACGAATGCAGGTTGTCTATTCAAGCCCGACCATTACCTTTCTATGCTGGTACAATCCTGCTGTCATTCGTCCTTCACGTTGTTCATTTCAAGCTCTTTAACAACCTCCAGATGTCATGTGAGATAAGCTGCTAGGCTTTCAGTTATTTACATGGTTTACTGATGCAGAGAGAAAAGCTTATCAAATATGTCAGTTCAGATGAAAAGAATTTCAGGTTCTCAGGTGCACTGCATAAATGTGTGGCTCTTTCAGCTTTGACTAATTTAAATTCCAAACTTGCATGTTGCTGCTGGTGCTTGTGTGTTTCATTTCAGGTTTGGACTATAAAAATAGACTAACTGAAGTTAATGCACATTATTTGTTGCACTAACAATGCTTGGAGTACGTACTGACACTTGCATGCTTTAGCCGCGGCTCATCTTCAGTGGTATAAATCGCTTTGTCGTGGGATGAGGAATTTAAGCCCGGTAATGAGGGCACGTGCTTCAAATCGAAATAGATGTAGTTGGTTGGTTCTAAATGAAGTCAGGCACTACCTCACAGCAGTCTCCCTGCCACCTCTTCCAAATACGACCTAGACCTAAATGCAGCAGTGATGCAGGAAAATCTCCTTTAATTTTAAAGGAGTTGTGTTGTGGAGAATTTGTGATGTACTGGATAATTAAGATGACACAGCAGGCCACCATTTCTTATGCTGTGAGCATGGAGACCTCTTCAGCAACAGATGTGTAGAAACTGATCAATTTATGAATTTTTTCTACTTTAATTCAAGCTACCTTTTTGAAATTTTGGTTTATAGCAAGAATAAAGAATTAAAACTGCAATGAATTTGGAAAGCCACCTTGCACCTGCCTATGCTCTGCATTGTCTCCTCCCACACTAATGGTGCTTATTTTTGAATTTGATTAGAGGTAGTTTTCCCATTTCATTGCACTAAATGTTTTCTAATTATCTGCGCTGATATCTGCAGTGATTTTTGAAATTGGGCTCAACCTGTTTCTTAATTTGATTATGATCTCTTTAGACATGCACCACATCCAACAGAAATCTTTGAGCTGGCTAGGACCCAGTTATTTTTTTTTTGTAGCAATCTGCCCCCTAGCTACTGGTTCTGAAACCCCCTCTTCTCCCAACCCACCCCACCACCAAAAACTCTCCCGCTATGCTTGGTATATAGGATAACCATTTAATTGGGCCTTTGTTTCATCAAAATTCATTCCCAGTAATCTTTTACAACAAATGCAGAGCAAGCACATTCCCATGTTGCACTGAGCTATTGGTCATCAGCAAAGGATTAAAAGGGACTTTCCTTTTTTCCTGGCGATTTTGTGAACTGATTTAATTCATGATGACCATTCTTTGAAGCTTAGGGACTCTTATCTCCAATATTTTTATCATTAATCTGTTATGTCCATTAGCCAAAATATTTTAAAATACTGCCTTGGTCTTATGATTTTTTAAAAGTTATAATTACAAGTCTAATTTGTTTAAGCAAGTACACTACGTATTCATAATAATGAATATGGATTGTAAAGATATTTTGTCAACTACTAGCAAAAACAAATAACACTAATATTATAAAACGGATGATAGTCCGGTTTACATTTAGCTTTAGTATTAATGTCATCGAATTGAAGATCGCATTTACTGATGGTTACTGTACATGTGTAAAATGCCCAGTCATGATGTGTAAAATATTGTAGTACTGTTGTATTGGATAATGGCCAAAATCAGTTTAATTCCATATTTTATTTTTGCTATTAAATTAACCTTAATTTCATATTTCAGTCACAGAAGAATCTTGTTAAAAATCTTGTTTAGAATATCACTGTATGCAAGAGCTTTCTATGTTTTAAATTTATGTAGTTTGATAGCTTTAACTGTAAAATGAAAGCAGCATTAAAATCAGTTCAATAAAGTTTAAGAAGTGTTTTATATACAAATATTGTATGTTTGTGACATTATTCAGAGGTCAACGCTTTTTAATTTGTTGAGAAAGCAGAACCTACTTTTCATCACTTTTGAAATGCTTCCTAAGGCTCCAAATGTAAAATGTAATGCTAAGATTGAGTTGTGTCAGTATTATTTTAAAACAAAATTGCCACATCTGTAAATTATTTGCTAATTATTGAGGCAATGATGCAGATTGAAAAGTCCAGGTCAAAATACACACAGCGTTCTATTATCAGCAATTTCACAGCTTTTACTGGATAGATGGAGTATAACTCCCATTTTTATTCACCAAATTTATATTAGTTTAATTAGCATTACCAAGAAACAGGAAAGAAAATTGAATAAACTGAGTAAATATATTTGCCATTTAATTAATTTGTATCTATGTTACTGGAGGTTTCAGCAAGATAAAACAATTTATTGTTCTTAATAACTTGCATACTATGATGCTCGAGTCTAGAGTGATAATCAGGAGCATTAACAGTTAAACTTATATCCACCCTGATCTGCTGCTTGTTGCTGATAGAAACATTTGCAAAAAGAAAAAAAATCCCCTTTTTTGTATGTGTTCTCTCCATTTAAAAGTTGGGATTAACTTGCAGCTAGGCAGGGAGTATCAAGCAATGGTAGAATTCTGTACGGAAATTAACTAGGAGAGCTATTTTATTTTATTGCTGTGTTTTAGTGCTTTCTCTGTGCCACCTACCACTGCCATTAATGTCTATGGTTCTTTGATTTATAGGGCTAAGTTGTCAAACATTATGCACTTTTGATCGAGGCTGTCAAGAATTTTAGACCCTCAGAAAATTTAAAGCTAGCCTTATTCCATGTGTTACGTTTTCACTGCTACTGTGAAATATATTTGATGTCCAAATAAAATTTCAACAATGAATTAATGTTAATGGTAAAACTGATAAAGTTGCTGCAAATTCACAAGTTGTCACAACTGAGGTATCATTAAAAACCATTGTTAGAAAATTTGTATTACAAAAGAACTAGCAAAATAATTGGTTTGTCTACTTTTCCAAAGGCTGTCAACTACAAGATTATCAGATAAAATGAGGAATTGAGACAAGAATGATAATGGAGGATAATTTCAAGAAGGGGAACCATTTTCTTGAACTGTTACTCACAGCTTCCCTTGCTGTATCGCTAAGTTATCCAGAGTGAACTGTTATAATTTAACCTAATGTGATATAATGTGCAAGTTGTTTAAGGCAGGTACAGTACATAATTGTAAAGAATGTTTAATATATTTTAGGAAAACTGCTAATTAGTGAGCTCATGATGTAGATTTTTTAAAAGAATGAACATTTTCAACAGCCTAATTTCTTTTCACTTAGCATCTTGGAATTTACATCTGTCAAGTTAACAAAGCTATTGACTTTAACTCTTGTGACATTGTGAGGGTGACAGCAGTTTGTAGTGTACGCATTTGAAGTTAAAAGTATAAATCAAGGAGTTGTTCTATCAGGTGCAATGTTTCAAAGTCTTCTCCAGTATATTCTTCAGGCGATTTAAAAAAAAAAGTGTATGATAATTTAAGATAAGAAGATAGATGAACAATCCTGTATGGTCTTAGCCTGAAATGACCACTATTGATTCCCTCTACAATGGTCTGACCTGCTGAATTTCTCCAGCACTTTATGTGAATTGCTCAAGATTTACAGCCTCTTTCCTCTTCCTCCCCCCCCCCCCCCCCCTTTTTATTCTGGCATCTTTCCCCCTTCCTTCTCAGTCCTGAAAAAGGATCTTGGCCCAGAAAGTTGTCTGTCTATTCTTTTCCATAGATACTACCTGACCTGCTGAGTTCCTCCCAACATATTGTGTGTGTGTGTGTGTGTGTGTGTGTGTGTGTGTGTGTGTGTGTGTGTGTGTGTGTGTGTGTGTGTGTGTGTGTGTGTGTGTGTGTGTGTGTGTGTGTGTGTGTGTGTGTGTGTGTGTGTGTGTGTGTGTGTGTGTGTGTGTGTGTGTGTGTGTGTGTGTGTGTGTGTGTATCTATAGAATCTCTTGTTGGAGATGTAAATGGCCACACCTCCAGAACATCTTGCACTTTTATATAATCTGCTGGAGGGACACAGCAGATCAGACAGCATCTGTTGGGGGGTGGGGGGGGGGGGAGAGAAAGAACAAAAGAAAACCATTCAGGTCAAAACCATGTATTGGGAGTAAGGATAGAAAACAAAGATGGCCTGTATGGGGAAGACAGGAAGAAGGGTGGGACAGAGGCAATGTGTGATGAGAACAAGGAGAAGTAAAAATGACAGGCAGATTGAGGCAGGGAGGGGTGGAGTTGGGAGGCAAGTGTGTGGATAATAAATGGAAATTCTTTTATACTGTATATCAATGATTTAGATGATGAAATAGATGGCTTTGTTGCCAGTTTGAGGGTGATAGGAAGATTGGAGGAGGAGCAGGTGGTGTTGAGGAAACAGGAAGGCTGCAGAAGGACTTAGATTAGGAGAACTGGCAAGAAAGAGGCAAATGAAATACAATGTTGGAAAATGCATGGTCATGCGCTTTGGTAGAAGAAATAAATGTGCAGACTATTTTCCAAATGGGGAGAAAATCCAAAGATCTTAGATGCAAAAGGACTTGGGGAGTCCTTGTGCAGAACATCCTGAAGGTTAACTTGCAAGTTGAGTCGGTGGTGAGGAAGGCAAATGCAATGTTGGCATTCATTTCAACGGTCTAGAATATAACAGTAGGGATGTGATGCTGAGGCTTTATAAGACACTTGGTGAAGCCTCACCTTGAGTATTGTGAACAGTTTTGAGATTCTTATCTATGAAAAGATGTGCTGGCTTTGGAGAGGGCTCAGGGGAGGTTCACAAGAATGATTCCAGCATGAAAGGGTTATCAAATGAGGAATGTTTGATGGTTCCGGGTCTGTTCATAAGGATGAGGAGGGGATCTCATTGAAGACTTTTGAATGTTGAAAGGCCTAGACAGAGTAGATGTGGAAAGGATGTTTCCCATGGTGGGGGAGTCTTGGACAAGAAGGCACAGCCTCAGGATAGAGGGGCTTCCATTTAAAACAGAGATGTGGAGAAATTTCTTTAGCCAGAGGGTGGTGAATTTGTGACCACAGGCAGCTGCGGAGGCCAGGTTGTTGAGTGAATTTAAGGTGGAGATTGATAGGTTCTTGTTTGGCCACGGCAATAAAGGTTACGGTGAGAAGATGGGAGTGGGGCTGAGGAGGGGAGAAAAGGATCGGCAGTGATTGAATGGCAAGCCAACTTGATGAGCCAAATGGCCTAATTCTGCTCCGATGTCTTGTGGTCTGAGTAGGAATAGAGTTGGTTGAGTAGGGAGAGGAAGTTGAAGGTGGGGACTAGAATGGTGAAAAATAGAAACGCATGGCTATCAATCCGGGAATTTTATTAGGAAAGTGATAACTGGAATAATTAAGGTTGATGTGAACAGCAGGTGACCCAGAGTCAGATGGAGGAGCAGAGGAGCCATTGAGTTGAATGTGTGGGCAGTAGGTGAATGGATTCAGGAGGGGGAAGGGGACTAAATCAGTGATGGAGCAGTTGGAGGGGTAGGATTGTGGGAAGGGGGGATAGAACTGTGAGAACTATAGGAGGATTGGAATAAGAGAAAGATAGAGGTAGGTGAACATTATTTGAAAATCCTGTGTTCATAGACAGGTGGAATATGAAGTTGTTGAAATTTGCACTGGGTCTCAACTTGGCAGTAGAGAAGGCTGAGGATGGATAAGTCTATGTGGTAGCAGGAAGGGGAATTGAACAGGCTTGCAACGGGACCTCAAGATGTCTACTGTGGGTAGAGTATAAGTGCTCTGCAAATTAATCACCTGGTCTGTGCTTGGTCTTGCCAATATAGAAGATGACATGCCAGGAGCACCAAATACAAACCAGAGAAACAACACTTTATCCCCACGTGGCCCATTTTCTCCTGCTTCCCTCTTCTAGTTCTATCAACCTACCTACCAGCTCCTCCTCCTTCCATCTGTTTCTAGTTCGTCTGCCCTTCACTTCTCTCATAATGGTTTCCATTGCAATCTTCCTTACTTCCCAGCACTTGTCGCCTTTGTGTTTTTATGCTTAACCTCCTGTTGTCTTCACCTTCACTCTTCCATTGCCCCACCAAGCACCATCTCTGCCTCTATTACCTAGCTGCATGACTCCCAATTCCACTCCAGTTCCCAATCCCCTCACCAACTCCATCTTTCCATCATCCTTCAGCCTTCCCCAGTCCACTACTCACTCACTGGCCCTTGTCTCATCACTGTCCTCCTCCTCCCTGTTGAATTCTGTTTTTTATCTGAGGCTCTTTCAGGAGACAAGAATTAGGTATAAAACTTGCTTCTCAATCATGTTATTAAGCACTAAGAAAACAAAGGAATTGTAAATAGAGAGTAGCAATGGCAGGAAAGAAAAGATGGCAAGCCAACATGCTCTGTTTTTATACCATAGATAACAGACATTCCATTCAAATTTGTAGATAGGAGTTAACCAATCTGTTAGCCCCTAATCAAGTAATGTGACACCCAAGAAGCTTCCAGAATAATACAAAACTGTAACCACTAGGCACATTGAGCAATTGTAAATGCGTAGGTGGATATTAAAATTCAAGCTACAAGGAAGTAACAATTACCCAATCTAATCCAACAACCCTTGGCCCTGATGCTGAGATTCTACCCTAAATGTTAACAATTTCTCTCTCCCCCACAGGTGCTGCTTGACCTGCTGAGTTCTTCCAGCAGTTCGTAACTCCAGGTTCCAAAATCTGGAATAATGCATGTTTTTCGTGTTGCATTTTAAGCAATAATTACCATGCATTGAAGAGAAAAAAAATAATTTGTACATCTATAAATTATATTTCTCTCATATAATTCAATGAAAATTACATAAAATTTTGAATTTTTTGATTTATATTCCACATGGCTTTGTGTAGATTTCAATTTCACGTAGTGCTCTGTTTAAAAAGAAAAGGTGTAAACTTAGTTTTTTGAAAAACACACACAAAATGCTGGTGGAACACACCAGGCCAGGCAGCATCTGTAGGGAGAAGTACTGTCGACGTTTCGGGCCGAGACCCTTCGTCAGAATGTCGACAGTGCTTCTCCCTATAGATGCTGCCTGGCCTGCTGTGTTCCACCAGCATTTTGTGTGTGTTGTTTGAATTTCCAGCATCTGCAGATTTCCTCGTGTTTGTTTTTTGAAAAAGTTGTGTTTTAGTTTTTGGCTATATATGAGAAAATCCTTGGGGGCAATGCATGGACACGACCAAACTCAGGTAAAGTGGGCCATGCTATAGAGATTATCATTGTTGAGGGCAACTTTGAGATCGAAACTAATGTTTATCAATGATTGTAAAGTCCAGTGTTACTCATTTTTTTAAATACTTTACACTCACACAGGTTAGCTATTGTTAAACTCAGTTCATTTTTTTCCTCCAGGAGTTGGACTCTTGTACTTACTATCTGCTTTGACGGGTACTGTTGTTATGTTGATGTTTTGAAAATATTGTAATTCCAGTGAGGAACTTAAAACCACTCAGTTCCAAAAGTTGTGTGATGTCCTCTTGGAAATGCTAATTCCAGTGCTTGGAGCCAAATAAATGACTCCAATTCAACCAGCTGGGTGGGCATGGTAGCATAGTAGTTAGCACAACGTTTTACAGTACTGGGGACTGGGGTTCAACTCCTGCCACTGCCTGTAAGGAGTTTGTACATTCTCCTCGTGACCGCATAGGTTTCCTCCAGGTGATCCTGTTTCCTCCCACAGTCCAAAGACATGCCAGTTGGTAGGTTAATTGCTCATTGGGAGTTGTCCTGTGACTAGGCTAAGTTTAAATTGCAGAATGGCTGGGCAGTGCAGATCAAAGGGCTGGAAGGGCCTACCCTGCACTGTATTTGAATAAATCATTAAATAGTTGATGTGCATGTATTGTAATTTTAGAATATTTCATTATCTAGATTTTAATGTTTCACTTTGTCTACCAGATTCTTATTTTGTCTTGTATGAGTGTTCAGGACTTTATAATCTTTAAAATAGCTAATTGCTTGATACCATTGCCGTTACAGAATGTCAATGATTCTATAAAACTAATGCCTTGAATTTCCGCTCAGAAGAAATTCATAGAAGTTATTCTAATTTACTACTACTCCCATTCGAAGTGATATTTTCAGTTCTCAATTACTTTGAAAATCAATTGAATACATGAAGAGATGATTGATTTTTCCTAGTAACGAATGACACTTCACAGGGTGATGTCAGTAAGCAGAAACCTGGATCTTTTTGATTAAGTTGCTGTACCTATTGCTTTATCTGAACCTTTGTGCAGTTCTGTTTCCTTTTTAAAAAAAAAAGATTTACCATCAATTGTTAAACAGTATTTGTTTTTATTTCCGTTGGCTCAAATATTATCAGTAAATGTGATACTATCTACTGTAAAAGTCAGCATTTATTCCTTTGATAAACTCTGAAAAATGATTGGCCTCCCACAAATTCACGACGGTTATTCCTGTTTAATCCAGATTAATTTCCTGTGACTATTAATTTTATCACACCTTATGGTTTATAAAGATTCAACTTTGTTCACAATAAATCCTCTGTTCAAGTTAATTTACATATTGTTTATTCCTCTCTTTTGGAATATGTGACTGGCAAGTATCTGATAACACTTCCATCATGTTTCTATTGAGATGTAATAATTAATCAATTTCCTTAACCGTCGGATAACTTCATTCTTATTTCCATTGCTGCCTGCTTCTGACAGCATCGATTGTTTTTTTTTACTTTGTCGTAGTTTCCCCTCCCTCCCCCTTCGTATTCTGGTATCTTCCCCCTTGCTTTCCAGTCTTGATGAAGGGATTCAGCTTGAAACGTCGACTGCTTATTCATTTCCATCGGTGCTGCTGACCTGCTGAGCTCCTCCAGTATTTTGTGTGTTGCTCTGGATTTCCAGTATTTGCAGAATCTTTTCTATTTGTACCTTCTGTCTCTGCTTTTTCAGCTCTTTAGACCTCCTGTTGTCATTATTTTTACTTTATTTAATAAACTTCTTTGACAATTTTCCACAGTTAGCTACTAGATTGTTCCAGAACCTCACTTTAGTTCCTACAAATATGAAATTAAATGTATTCAAAGGAAAAGCAATGGTAGAAAGAGTTTATCCAGTTTTCAAACTGATTTCTCTGTAGCCATGCTCGAGGATTATCTTGGTGATACAGTATAATTTATCAGCTCTATGAGTAACCTTGTCCTCAAACTTTTATTGTTGCCATCATTGCCCCCAACCAATTATTTTCTATTACTGTCTTTTCATGATGACCATGAAAAATTATAAGAAAGGAAAGATAATTCTGCTCAGATTTCTCAATGTTTCATGGTTTTCTGCTGTTTCCTATTGGAATCTTTGGGAAATGAAATTTATGTTCTGTAATAAATTGGTTTATTATTTCGATGTACCAAGGTAACTGAGAAAAAAACTTTTGTTTTGCATGCTGTCCATACAGATCATTTCAACCCATCTGTACGAGAGAAAAGCAATTACAGAATGCAGAATAAGTGTTACAGTCACAAAAATGGCAGTTCATGTTTCTCATCTGACTTATAAATATACATCTAAAAGAAACAACATTCCTTTGGACCATAGTGCAACCACAAAACATTCTGTATATCACACACAGTACATAAATCCAAACATTACCATTAATCAGTTATGTAAAAAAAAATTCCACGTGCATGTGGTGTGCTGCACATGTAAACAGCTTGCTGTCTTTGTGACAAGACATCAAGTAGTGGCAGGGTATTCGTTAGTATCGCAGCCTGAGACAAGAAGCTGTTGCCCAGTCTGGCAGTCCTTGTCTTGTGCTCCCATACCACCTTCCTGATGGTAGTGGGTCAAAGAGTTTGCGGGATGGGTGGCAGAGATTCTCAACCTTCCCTTCTCCCAGATGCTCCCAGTGTATGTTACAAATAAGGAAAGGTAGACCTCAATGATCCTCTCTCCGGTTTTCACCATCCTCTATGGGATCTTGCTGTCCAGTGTCTTGCAGCTTCCATACCACACAATGATGCAGCCAGGCAGGGCACATTCAACAGTGCTCTTATAGATTGAGCCTTACATACCCCAATCTCCTCAAAGTGTAGAGTTTGCTCTGCTTTCTTGAGAAATATGGAGGTGTTATTGGGTCCAGGGTAGATCATACATTATATGTACCCAAAGGAACTCGGTAATCTTCACTTTCTCCATGGCAGAACCTTTGATGTGCAGTGGAAAGTGGTCATCCTCTGGCTTTCTGAAGTCCACCATCATCTCTTTTGTCTTGTCCACATTGAGACTCGGGTTGTTCTCACACCATTTGACTTGCCTGTCTACTTACTGTCTGAATGTCAACTCATTATCATCGTTGATGAGCCAACCACTGTTATATCATCAGTGAACTTGATGATATGGTTTGAGTTGGATCTGGCTGTGCATTTGAGCAGTAAGCCATAACGTGCAAGGGCATGATGATGTAGATTGTGAAGTCGAGTCCATTTTTATATACAAGGGGACCATTCACTAGTCTTAAAACAGCAGGATAGAAGCTGTCCTTGAGCGTGATGGCACATGCTTTCAAGCTTCTTTCTGATGAAAGGGATAGAAGAGACACAATGTGTTGGGTAGGCCACACATTTTAATTCCACATCCCATTCCCATTCTGATATGTCTATCCATGGCCTCCTCTATTGTCAAAATGAATCCAAACTCAGGTTGGAGGAACAACACCTTATATACCAGCTGGGTAGCCTCCAACCTGATGGCATGAACATTGACTTCTCTAACTTCCGTTTATGCCCCTTCTTACCCCATCCCTGACATATTTAGTCATTTGCCTGTTCTCCATCTCCCTCTGGTGCTCCTCTCTCCTCCCCCCCTTTCTTTCTCCTGAGGCCTCCTGTCCTATGATCCTTTCCCTTCTCCAGCTCTGTATCACTTTTGCCAATCACCTTTCCAGCTCTTAGCTTCATCCCACCCCCTCCGATCTTCTCCTATCATTTCGCATTTCCCCCTCCCCCCACAACTTTCAAATCTCTTACTATCTTTCCTTTCGGTTAGTCCTGACGAAGGGTCTCGGCCCGAAACGTCGACATCGCTTCTCCCTATAGATGCTGCCAGGCCTGCTGTGTTCTACCAGCATTTTGTGTGTGTTGTTGAGTTGGGTAGGGTCTTTGATTATGTTTGTTTTTAAAACCAAGTCTATGAAAAGTGTGGGAAGAGTCTTTGGAGGGGAAGGGTGGTTTCTGCGATACACTGAGATATGTGTCCCCAACCGTCTCGGTCAGAGCAGCTGCCTTTCCCAAAGTGTACTGCATCTAGACAGGATACTTTCTGTGTGCATCTATTAAAACATAGTGAGGGCAAACACAGCCATGCTGAATTCCTTTAGCCTCTTGAGGAAGTAGGTGCACAGGTATGTTTCCCTGGCTATGACTCCTATATGTTTGAACACGAACAAAATATTGGTGGTGATCATGCCTAGGAATTTTGTTCCCGTGCTTTATAGCCTGTTTCAGGAGAACATTATCTTGCTTCAGCTATTGAAACAAATTGTGTAGGTTATTGTTCTTGCATGTTGTCGTGAGGGAATTCCAGAGGAAAGTGATCCATTATGTTTAGGTTTTTCAATGAACTATTGATCTAGGCTAGTGAAACTCTTTATTTAATAATTAGTGGTTGATAATATGCAAGGTATTTTCAATGTTGGTAGAATTATGGTAATGCTAATAGCATTATAATTCAGGGATCAGGAATAGTAATTCCTAAAAGTGAAGGTGTGTAGCCTGGTTATGTAGTGCGCTATTACAGAGCTATTGATTTGAAATCATGGTTGAAATCTCATCCTCTCAATGGGGGAAATTTAAGAAATTAGATGAATCTGGGAACTGATTGAAAAGCCAGTCTTAATGATGTGCATGAAACCCTGAACTGTTCTGAAAATGCATGCAGTTCATTTATGAACTTAAGGGAATTACAGAACACAACAGCACAGAGCCAGGCCCTTTGGCCCAGCTACTGCATGCCAAACTCTTATTCTGCAGGACACGGGTACCAGACAGTTGGACCATAGCCCTCCATATCCCTCCTGTCCATCTACTTATTCAAACTTCTCTTAAATGTTACAACCAAATCCACATCCTCCACTTGTGCTGGCAGCTCGTTTTACCCTTGCACTGGCATCTGACTGAGGATGGCACCTCAGGTGCCACTGAAATATTTCACCTTTCACCCTTAACCTTTGACCTCCAGTTCTAATCTCTCTCTACCTGATGATAAAAGCCTGCTTGCATTTACCCTATGCAGTCTCTAGTTTATCCATCAACATCAATGTCATGTAAACTAATTTAAAGACCGTGCTCTCCTTTAATTTGATTTGGTCTAACACGGCTTGTGTAAGCAACATATTAATATCTTGCATACTGCTTTTCATCCAAGCTAGTTGGGTTTCCATGGAACACTCTGCTGAAGCTGGCATTCGTTTGTGTAGCACTCACTTAGTGCATTGAATATTCTCTCAGTTGCTGGCAATTAGTCCAGCATGTGATCTGTGAAGCTGGCTTAGTCGGGACCACTTTTTTCCCGAGATCCTGCATGGGTGACATTGTGATGGCCAACATTTAGTCTTAACCCTAATTCCCCTTGAGATTGTGGTACTTGAACAGCTGCAGTTCACCAAGTGAAAGCACATGCTGATGGGTAGAAGTTCCAGAGCTTATTGGAATGATGTTGGTAGAACATCAACATATTTCTGATTTAGGGTGAAGTGCAACTTGAAGAGCAGCATGCAGGCACTGATATTCCCATGCATCTGAAGCCCTTCTTGTCAATAACAGAGGTTGTAGGTTTGGGAGCTGTTGTATGAATAGGCCTAGTAAGGAACTGCAGTGGAATTTGCAAATGGCAACACTGCAGCTGCGATTGCACTGGTACTGGATAAAATGATTGGTTTGGGTACTGGATGTGCTGAGGTATCAATCAATCAAGCTGCTTAGTCTTGGATGGTGCTGAACCTTTTGAGAGTTAATGCTGCCTTCATCCAGGCAAGTGGAGAGAATTCCATCACGCTACTGATTGTGACTTGCAGAGAATGGAAAACCGTGGAGTATTAGACAGTGGACCACTGACCCTCTAAATCTCAGCCTGCAGGCTGCTCCAGTAGCCGCAGTATTGACGTGATAGTTTGGTTTAGTTTCTGGTTAATGATGAGACCAAGGATGGTGAAGGACTCGATGATAGTGTACTCATTAATCATCAAGGGCAGTTGATGACCATCCTACCTTTTTATGCAGAATGATTGATACCAGCACTTTATCAGCCCATATATGAAGGTGTCCTGGTGTTGCAATGTGCAACTGTGGTTTACTGCGGAGCTGCAAATGATTCAAGACTCAGGTTTGTCACACGTACATCAAAATGTAAAGCGAAATGTGTTGTTTGCAGTAACAATCAATGCTCCCCAAGGGGTTGCTGGAACAGCCCACAAGTGTCACCACACATTCCGGTGAAGGCAGAGTTACGCCCACAATGCTCAGCAGAACAACACAGAATACAAAGCAATGAACAAAAGTGGCAAAAATAAGCCCTATTCCTCCCTCCCAACCATGCACATACATAGTCCTTTAAACCCAGGGCTGGCTCCAGCCTCTAGGCATTAACTATTGTGTAGTCATCAGCTGATATCAGCACTCTGTATTTAAAATGATAGGTAGGATACTGATAAAAATCACATATTATTGGTCCTAGGACAATGCCCTGAGGAGCTCCTGCAGTGATGTCCAAGAGCAGAATGAGTGACATCCAGCAACCATAATCATCCTATATGCAAATTATCACCCCATGCATTTCTTCCATGTCTACTTGCTTCAGTTTACCAGGGCTCCTTGAGTCTACACACGATCAAGCACTGTCTTGATGTCAAGAGGAGTAACTCCTCTTACCTCCAGGATTCATCTCTTGTCCATGTGTGTACAAAGGCTATGACCATGTCTGAAACTGAGTGATTGTGGTGAAACCCATAATGGATGTCAATGAGCAAGTGGTAACGCACCAGACCACAGATGCTAGAGCAGCGTGCAAAACTGCTGGAGTACCTCCGTAGATGGGGAAGCACTGAGATGAATTCCATTTCCACCTGTAGATTCTGCCTGACCCGCTGAGTTCCTCTTAACCTGTGTGTTGATCAATGATCGAGCCTTTGGTAAGTGGACTGTTAATGACACCTTGTATCACATTGCTCATAACTAATGGTTTTAAGCTGGCTGATTTGTATTTGTTTACTCCTTTTAGTGAATAGGATATTCATGATGATCTAGTCACTGGTCTAACTACTGAAGCAACGTAGCTAACGATGCGGATGGTTCTGTAGGAGTGCTGTCTGATTCAATTTTCTTAATTGAGCCAATGCTGCCAGATGGTTATAGTCATATGAGGTGACTTTAATTGGTTTCTGGATGCCTGCAAAGATGCTTTACTGCTAAATGATTAGATATTGCAGTGTTTAGTGATGGAGTTGGATGGGGAGGCAGTCTGGAGGGGTTGGTGAGGCAGTTGGGTTGCCAAGTTGCACACGTTCTCTCTCAGGGAATCAAAAGAGCCTGAAGTGTATTGAAGATCAAATCTTGCAGGAGCTCCTTGCGCCCATGGGATATGGTTCCAAGGTTACATGCTGCAAGTGCTTTTGGCAGGGAATTAATTTAAGGACTCAAATGGAGTATCTGACTAGTTGCATGTTGACGGAGCCTACATTGCCCACGATCACTTTGCTTGTCTCTCTGGGCCAAAAGAAACTAGGATAAATTATTTTTCTCTTGAGTTTGGAGCTTGAATGACCTTAACACAACAGTTAATGGTCATCATTTAAAGTGAGAGATTCAGTTGAGAATTGAGTGTCTCTGTGCCATCGCAACAACCTGGAGCTGAATGCTCTTAAAATGGTAGCGATGCATATGCATCAACACACCAGCACAAAATCCTAATACATGTTAATGTGCAGTATGTTGAACAAAGTTGATCCTTGATTTGGCAGAGCAGCTGAGCCTGCTGTGACCATGACTTTCACAGGCAAAGTAGTCAAAGCGCATGTGAGGTTATAACTGAACTTGCTGTTCCCAGTAAAGACAAAGAAGGCAGTTTGGATAATGGCTCTTCAAAATACATGGTTTTGGGGGTAGACACAAGTGGACCAATTCAATTTGCCTCATATAACAATAACCATTTGGCAGTGTCAACCTGATTCAGAAAAGTGAATCAGATAACATCCTCGAAGACGTGTTCCAGAACCAGCTACATTTCTAGCTATGCTGCTTCAATAGTTAGTCCACTGATTCAATCATCATGAATACAGTATTCAATTCACAAATAGCAGAGAAAAATCCAATAAAACTCGGTGCTCTCTGAATAAATATGAGCTGTTTGTTCTCAGACAACTGATTTTGAAAATTTCATTGCAGATAATAAATTTTGTATGTTGCAGGAGGTTGACATAATTTTGGAGAAATTTATGCAGGCAAAAAAAAGGATCCAGGCTCATCATGAACCTCTTAACAAATTAGGACTGGAGATTTCCCAATGGATGCTGGGCTGCAAAGTAATATGTGTGCAATTGCTGCATGCCAGGTTAAGTCAATATTTAGTTGCAAAATAGTTTTGCTGTTGTGAAAACTAAATTTGGTGTTGAGTTGAAATCCCATTAAGTTAGAATTTATTTTAAAATATCTATTTATCAATAAAGACATAATGCAATTGTTGAATTGTCATAAAACCTAATTGATTCTCCAGTGACCTTCAGGAAGGCATAACCTGGATTACTTTACAAAGGAATATTTGCATCTACGGTGTATATTGCCTTTGCCTTTCCCTGTCTGGATTCAATCAAAAGCATTTTGCTGTCATTGCCGAGCTTTTGACGTGGTACCATTGAAGGAAATAATATGGCGATTAATTGAGCTGGTGCAGCCAGCTTAAATGTACAACAATGTGACATAGGCCAGAAAATCTATTTTTGTAATAAATAAGCAGTAAACAATGATCAACCCATGCTCTTGGCTGAAGCAGCACAATAGAATCTTGTGTCCAGCTGAGAAAACAGAGGTAGTGCTTCTATTTACTATCTCAACTGGAAGATGTCACCTCTGTCAATGTAACATTTCAGTCCGCTTTGCATTGACATGTTTCAGGGAGAAAACTTAAAGCCATGGCTTCACACTTGGAAGTGATGGTGCTACCAATTAAGACATAATTTGTTCTATTATTGACTCCATTTTCATGTCACCATGTTCACCTTGCTGGCCTGGACATACTGTATTTATGAAGATAACCAAAAGTGATCCTTTCCTAAGGATTGATGACTAAAAGTAACTTTCAAGCAGTATTTTTCAAACTAATGTTTGTTCCTGATTACTTTTATCCAGTTTTGCTTACCACTTTCACCAGTTTAATAAAATGAATTTCAGTACCGTCCACAGAATAAATCAAGGACAATATTTATTTGTCAGCACAATAGTGACCTTGAGAAGGCGCCTGTGGAAGCCAAGTCATTGGGTATATTTAAGTGAGATATTGATAGATTCTTGATTAGTCTGGGCATGAAGGGATACGGGGAGAAGGCAGAACATTGAGACTGAGAGGAAAAATGGATCAGCCATGATGAAATGGTGGAGCAGACTTGATGGCCCAAATGGCCTAATTCTGCTCCTATATCTTGTGGTCTAAAATCTGTCAAGATCCCTGTTCCTGATTATTAACTAGAAACCACACATGAAAAGTCTAAATGGAATTGGAGCATGGTTGAGTAATGCTGAATAGGTTGCTCTCCAGAACCATTGCCTCTTGGACAACGTACTAGACAAATTGTGATACCTGTATTTGTGGAGAGGACTACGTCTGAATTTGCCCACATTACTCTAAAGAAATGCATTTGGCATGGTTGGACTGTTTCAAATATTTCAGAATAACTCCAGAATAATAATGGATGAATATAGGTGGTTACTTCCCTGTAATTAATCTCTTTATTGGTCTGGATGAAGAATATTTTATTTATCTTGAACTAATCAGATTTTGAAAGAATATATTTAAATATAACACATCCCAAACCAATGTCAAATTTATTGATTTTTTGCCATTTTTTAATTATATAAATCAGTTGAAAATGTTTAACTTAGGTTTTCAGAAAGGGCTTGGGGGTACCTTTAGAGTAACCTCTGCTTCTGCTAAATTTAAAAAAAAATGTAGCCCTTTCGCCAGAACATGTACATTACCTGTGAGCATTTGGAGTGTTGGTGCACGTTAGAGTTGACTTGTAGATACCTGTAGATCATTTTATAAGAGCAACTTGATGACATTTTTTGAACATTTGTTTATTTCTTAATCAAAGCTAAGCGGTGAGTCAGTAGATAAGATATAACTTTGTTTTGTGGAGTACTTGCACCCTCTCCATAATGACCATCTTGGGCTTCTGACTGCATGTTATTTCAGTTCCCCTTTCCAGTGCCACACAGAAATGTCTGTCCTTGGTCTTATCTGGTGCTATGATGAGGCTGAAAGCAAACTAGATGAACAACACCTCGTATTCCACTTGGGAAGCCTATAATCTGGGGGTATGAAAACTGAACTTTCCAATTTCAGGTAGCGCACTCTCCCTTGTCTTCCTGTCCCATTCTTCTGGTCTTCACATTCTAGCTTCTCTCTTCCTTTTGTCTATGTGCCTACCCAAGAATGTCTTAAATGTTC
Organism: Hemitrygon akajei; assembly: GCF_048418815.1. Taxonomy (NCBI): domain Eukaryota; kingdom Metazoa; phylum Chordata; class Chondrichthyes; order Myliobatiformes; family Dasyatidae; genus Hemitrygon; species Hemitrygon akajei. The sequence continues at coordinate 35,664,692 of NC_133125.1, forward strand.
CTATTGTATCTGCCTCTACCACCATCCTTGGCAGAACATTCCACACACCCACCACTCCGTATATGAAAAGAACCATCTCTGACACCCTCCCCCATACTTTGTTCCTATCACTTTAAAGTTATGCCTGTTTGTATTAGCTACTCCAGCCTGGGGAAAAAGTCACTGGCTGTCCATTCTATGCCTCTTATTGTATGCTTATCATCTAATACCCCTCTATCAATTCACCTCTCATCCTCTTGCACTCCACAAGAGAAGCCTGAGCTCACATAGTAATCTACTTTGGGCAGAGTATTTCTTGTCCTGTGTTTGGAGTGAGGTAGAATAATTACTTTCCAATTTGATTACTTTGACTTTTTGGTTCATCTTCCCTGGGATCAATTACATTTCACTATTTTTGCTGTTTTATGTGAATATATAAGTTGAAATGTCCAAATAAACAGCACATAGGCAAAAAGCCAGGAAATGGCCATTTATTCTCTAAGTGAAGCAGAGGTGACAGAGCTTTACTAGGGTAGATTTGTAATACCCAGCATTCTGGAAGCACCTTATTGAATAATCCAGGTGATTATTTTTACTGCTGTTTGATGTATCAATTTAACAAATATTGTTCACTATTAGTTACATTTTGGTTAGCTTTCAACGACTGAAGAAAGATCCTATTGTTCATTAATGTATGAATCCTCAGAAGATCCTGTTATTCATAAAGAGCAACCATGAATGATTGTCCTTTTTTTGCCTAATGGACAAAAATGATAAATATTGATTCAAAAGTAGTTTAAACCCTCCTGAGTAGAACTATTTCCTAGCTGCTAATTCTAGTTTAGCAGGGGTTTGGGAACTGGATCAGCAGGGATGATTGAAGAAGAAAAGGTAAAGTTAAGTCAAATAAGTCTAATAGGAACAATGGACAAGGCCAGGATAATGAACATGGCAGGAATGATGAAGGAAACTATCCTTTTTATGCAAGGGGTATAAAAGATAAGGCAGATGAGCTTAGGCCCTGGATTATTGTAGCCATTACAAAAACTTGGCTGAGAGAAGGGCTGAATTGGCAGCTCAGTGTTGTAGGGTGTAGATGTTTCTGATATGGCAGGGATATGTAAAAGAGATTGGGTATTTGCATTACTGATGAGGGAGAATGTCATAGCTGCATTGTGAGGATATCCAGGAAGGCTCTTTCAACGAAGCCATAAAGGTAGAATTTAGGAATAAGAGAAGTGTGATCACTATGAGGTTAAATGATAGGCCTACCCATAGCCAGCAGGTGCTAAGAGAGTAAATATGCAGGAAAGATAATGGAATGGGGTTAAAACAAGGTAATTGTAATGGATGGTTATAACCTCTGCAAAATTGAGTGGGACTCTCCATATAGGCACCCGAAGTACCAGGTGCCTATATGGGACAGAACTTGTAAGGTTCATCAGGAGGGCTTTTTGAAACATTAGTCCATATGAGACCTTAGGTTGGGTGAAAGTGCAAAATTTGGGAAGGCTACTTCAAGTTCTTGGGCAAGCACTGAGAAAGTAGGGGATTGCACTTTGAGCGTAAATCTTCATTTAAAATGTGGGAGTCAAGTCACTGGTGAGAAATTAATCAGCCACTTTGTGTGTACTGAGAAGATTGTTGACATTGCGGGCTGATTGACCATTGATTCACAGTTGTTTTCTTCCAAAGGCCTTAAAAGAAGTGGCCAGTGATGCAATCATTGTAATTTTCAAAAAAATATCTAGGCTTGGGGAAAATTGCAAATGTAGATCCTTCAGGGAGGCAGAAAGTGAAATAAAACAATAGTGTAATTAGCTTGACATTGGGGATAATACAAATTGCTATTCAAGATTTTATTGCAATTGAAGAGGTTCAAGGTAATCAAATATAGTCAATATTTTGTAAAAGAGGAATCATGTTTGACCCATTTATTGAAGTTCATTAAGTTTGTATACTGTGGAGAAAAGGGATTAGATGTTTGTGCCATTCTTTAGATTCCAAAAGGCATTTGAGAAGCTGCACTAGCAAAAGTTATTACGGATAGAGAAAGCTCATGGGGTAGATAACATATTGACATTGATAGGCTGGCTTGTCTACAGGAAATGGAGAGGAGGTTGTTTTCTATCTGGAAAGGTTTAATGAATGGGGTGCCACAATGATCACAGCTGTGAATTTGTAGATAATTGTTAAGAATTATATAATTGGGCCACAAAAGGATTTAGGAAAGTTTAAGTGAACAAAGGTGGTGTTAGCTGAGTACAATGTGAAGAGGTGATAAATATCCATTTTTGCAGTATAAATAAAAATGTAGTTTCAGGTTACAGAGCTCTGAGATGCAAAGTATTTAGATGTCCTAGTGCATTATTCACAAAAGGCTACAGCATATAATTAGAAACGTTAACAATGTTATCAGTTTTATTAACCTATTCTCCCTGCATTCTCATCAGCACCTTCCAGTTTCTCCCACTTAATTGAACACTCTGGACAATTTGAAGTAGTTCATTAGCATACCAATCTGCACATCTTTGGAGTGTCGGAAGAAATGAGAGCAAAAGGATGAAGCCTATGCAAACACAAATTCCAAACAACTCCAGAGATCGGAGCAACACACACAAAATGCTGGAGGAGCTCAGCAGGCCAGGCAGCATCTAGGAGAAGAGTACAGTCGATGTTTCAGGCCGAAACCCTTTGACAGGCCTGGAGAGAACCATCAAACATGTAGATAAGGGAGGTGCTGTTGTAGTCTAGCGTTTGACCTCTACCTTGTTGAGGCCCAGCGCAAACTCTCGGACACCTCCTCTTACTTACTCCGCTAAGGAACACCAGGCCATTGTTTCCCACACCATCACCAACCTTATTGACTCCGGGGATTTCCCATCCACTCTCACCAACCTCATAGTTTTCACACCCCACATCTCCCATTTCTACCTCCTACCTTCTCTCAATTCCTCCATCTCTGCTGCATCTGCTCTCAGGATGAGGCTTTTCATTCTAGAATGAAGGATATGTCCTTTTTTTTTCAAAGAATGGAATTTCCCTTCCTCCACCATCAACGCTGCCCTCAACTGAATCTCTTCCATTTCACGCGTGTCTGCTCTTACCGCATTCTCCTACTGCCCTACCAGGGATAGGATTCCTCTTGTCCTCACCTACCACCCCTCCAGGCTCTGCACCCAGCACATAATTCTCCGAAACCTACGCCATCTCCAATGGGATCCCACCACCAAGCACACCTTTCCCTCCCTCCGTCATTCTGCTTTCCGCAAGGATTGCTCCTTATGCGACTTCTTTGTCCAATCGTCTCTCCCCACTGATCTCCCTCCCGGCACTTATCCTTGCAAGCGGAACAAGAGCTACACCTACCCTTACACTTCCTCCCTCACTACCATTCACGGCCCTAAATAGTCCTTCCTGGTGAGGTGACACTTCACCAGCGAGTCTGTTGGGATCATGTATTGTGTCCAGTGCTCCCAGTATAGACTTATGTATATTGGTGAGACCCGATGTAGATCGGGAGACTGCTTTGCTGAGCACCTACACTCCGTCCACCAGAAAAAGCGGGATCTCCCAGTGGTCCCCATTTACATTTCACTTCCCATTCCCATTCTGATAAGGATATCCATGGCCACTTCCACTGTCGTGATGAGGCCACACTTGGGTTGGAGGGACTACACCTTATATTTCATCTGAGTAGCCTCCAACCTGATTGCATGAACATCGATTTCTCAAACTTCTGGTAATGCCCCCAACCCCCTCCTCCTTCACCATTTTCCATCCCCTTTTCTCCCTCTCACTTTATCTCTTTACCCGTACATCGCCTCCTTTTGGAGCTTCTCCTCCCATTTCTTTCTTCCTTGGCCTTCTGTCTCTTTCACCAATTTACTTCCCAGCTCTTTACTTCAACCCTTCCCCTTCAGGTTTCACCTATCACCTTGTGTTTCCCTCTCCCCTCCCCCCCCCCCCACATTTGTAAATCCACTTCTCAGCCTTTTTTCTCCAGTCCTGCCAAAGGGTTTCGGCCTGAAACGTTGACTGTACTCCTTTCCTAGATGCTGCCTGGCCTGCTGAGTTCCTTCAGCATTTTGTGTGTGTTGCTTGGATTTCCAACATCTGTGGGGTTTCTCTTGTTCCAGGGATTAGGATTGAACTTGGATCACCTTAAATAGATGCTTCTTTTAGGCTTGTTGCTCTTTTCCTGAGAGTGCAGTGGAAGCAGACTTTGAGCAATTTCAAGACAGTGGCTAAATATTTAATAATCTCGGTGTTGGGGTCATGAAGGGGCAGCAATAATGAGCTAAAGTTACAAATCAGATCAGCCATAATCATAGCAAATAAAGCAAGCTTGAGAAGCTGAATGGCATATGAAAGTTGTACTTTCATATGCAATTGCATATTTGCAATTGTTTTTTTTATAGTTGGTTAGAACAATTTGTTTCTTTCTGTAGTGACCTGCCTTACATTCTTTCCTTAACAGTACATAGCAGGCCCATTGACCCATGTTGTCTATTGTAGCTATGATGCTTATTTAAGTTGCATGAGGACCTTGATATGTTGATCAGTGACTACCTTCCTTTGGCTGTGACAGAATGAACTACTATGCAAAGCTGTTAACAGGTTTTGATAAATAAGAGTGAAAATATGCCTGATTGCTTAAGACTGAAAGCATAAGCCTAAAGGAATGATTGCAGATGCAATTCAATGTTCCAGAGCAGCAGATTGCTTAGAAAATGTCTCTTCATCTCTTCAAACAACATAATAACAATAGCATGTCATCATTCATTTGACCGGAGAGTGTGGTAACTGGCACTTGTATAAGAAATTATCAAAGTTTTCCCTTCATAAGTAACATGCTATAGATGATGACTCAGTTCTATGACCTAAATAAACCTAACTGTATGTTGGCTACGAGATGCATGACCGTTGTAAAATGACCGCAAGACTTTCCTGCATAAGCAAGCTTTTCAAGCTCTCTGAAAGCCCATGAGATCCAACAGCTGATACCAAGTTCTTTTTCTGTGTGTGATGACATGGAAATGTGACCCTGTGGAAAATTGTTTGAATAATAGATCCTTTCAAAGCTGCTTCATCAATTTTTAAACACCCTTGTATGGATGAATGTGCATAACTTGAATATATATACAGTCACTGCTTAAATTGGGCAATTTGAGATTGGTCAAGGTCACCGCTGCAGAACGTCAAGGTGAAATGTCAAAAGAATGATTCTCTCCCTTCTCCAGCTGTGTATCTCTTTTGCCAATCAACTTTCCAGCTCTTAGCTTCATTCCACCCCCTCCTGTCTTCTCCTATCATTTCAGATCTCCCCCTTGCCCTCCCACTTTCAAATCTCTTACTATCTCCTCTTTCAGTTAGTCCTAACGAAGGGTCTGGGCCCGAAATGTCGACAGTGCTTTTTCCTATAGATGCTACCTACTGAACTGTGTCTACGCCCACCTGGACAAGCCGGCGAGCATTGTGAGGGTCATGTTTTTTGACTTCTCCAGTGCGTTCAACACCATCCGCCCTGCTCTGCTGGGTGAGAAGCTGACAGTGATGCAGGTGGATGCTTCCCTGGTGTCATGGATTATTGATTACCTGACTGGCAGACCACAGTACGTGCACTTGCAACGCTGTGTGTCAGACAGAGTGGTCAGCAGCATTTTGTGTGTGTTTGCTTGTATTTCCAGCATCTGCAGATTTCCTTGTGTTTGCGATCGTAACATTCAAGCCTTTGTTTTACAGAAGAAAGTATGTAATAAATAAAACAAAAGATGAAGACTTTTGGCCAGGGGATTCTGGATTGCATCATAGAGTTGGATATATGAGGGGTGATTGATAAGTTTGTGGCCTAAGGTAGAAGGAGTCAATTTTAGAAAACCTAGCACATTTATTTTTCCTACATTTACACCCTTAGTCCAGTGGTCGTGGAGCATATGGATCCCTTCTTTGTAGAAGTCGGTGTCTTGGACCTCCAGAAGTGGTCCACAGCATGGGGTGATTGATCAGTTCGTGGCCTAAGGTAGAAGGAGATGAGTTATTAACTTCAAACTTTCTGCATTATCACTCAAAGTTGAACTGCACGTGCATGTAATGAGAGCTGTATAACTCATCTCCTTCTACCTTAAGCCATGAACATATCAATCATGCCTGCTGTGGACCACCTGGAGGTCCAAGACACTCTCATTACATGCACGTGCAGTTCAACTCTGAGTGATAATGCAGAAAGTTTGAAGTTAATAACTCATCCCTTCTACCTTAGGCCACAAACTTATTAATCAACCCTGTTATGGACCACTTCTACAAAGAAGGGATCCGTATGCTCCACGACCCTGGACTAAGTGTGTAAATATAGGAGAGGACTATGTTGAAAAATAAAAGTGCTAGGTTTTCTAAAATTGACTCCTAACTTAGGCCATGAACTTATCAATCAACCCTCGTACTTCTTCCTCCAGCATGTGGCTTCCTTAGTTGTACAGCAGTAATTAAACACAATTTCAAAGTAAATTTCAAAAAGTTGAAAATGCAACAAGTTGCAGTTAGATTTTGCCTGCTGAAGTTAATATAAATATTACATTAATTGCATTAGCAGTCCATCTATCTCCAAAACACTTATTTGAAGAGTATTGATGAGGAGTCTTTGCCTGAAGCATAGGTTGCTGATTCCCCTCCATAGGTTGCTCAGTTCCTCTAGCATTTTGTGTGTGTTGTACTTACGCAGATCTATTTGGAAAAAGTTGTCAGCAAGTAAAGAAACTTTTGGAAGATGAAATCAATAATCATTAGAAGAACCAATTAATTTCATTGACTTGTGTTCTCCCCCACTCTTAATTTTATGTGATTTTGAAACTCAATTGATTTTTGCTTTTATATTTTTGTTTAAACTATTGTTGTTTTCAGTGCCTTGTAGTTCATCAGCCTTGCCATTCCTTTAGCATTTTTTGTCTGTTTTTTGTAATAATGAGGCCAAGTTGCTAGCTCGACACTCAACCCAGCATGGATGGAAAGCGTGCAAGGAGTAGGCTGAATTCGTACCCAGGACACCCACCTTGAAGTCCGGTGCAGATGTCACTATACCACTGGCTGGCTATTTAAACTATTAGAGCTCATTTATTAATAACGAAAACATAATTTCAGAATTCAATTCCCATCAACAATCATGGGAGAATCAAGCGTTAAACGTTTCTAATGCAAAAACTTTAGGACAAGTTTTAATTTGAAAATATAACGTTAGCAGGTTTGATAGTGATCCATAAATATGCACAGGCATTCCGGAGTTATTTCTGTAGAAATCAGCCTGTGGGTTGCCAAATCAACTGTCGAAAGCATATCTCTCTCATGTGAATTGTAATTATAATGATGAATTTTGAATCCTGAGTGAAATTTAAAGAGACACTTGGCTTGTGTCATCAGTGTTCTGCCCAAGTCTACTAGTGAGTGTGTCATACAGGAACTGGCCAGAAATGCTTTTGCTTTGACATTTGAAGGGCTCTGTGCTCTGCCCACCTACGGAAAATATCAACTGCTCTACAGGGCGTAAAGACCAGCCACCTTGAGCAAATTCCTCTGACTGATTTGATTTTTTAATTTAATAGTTCTTCCAGGTTTCTGGTTCAACGTTACATTTGCTTTGACAGATCGCTTTTTCATTTTTCATACAGACTTAAAGCCTGTGACGTTCTGGCTTATCGTTTGCTGATAATTAAATTACCAGTTATGTGACAGTGGAGAGTAAATATTGATTCAAATGCTAGGGCCAATGGCTTTTTGCTTCAATATTTATGGTTCTGTGTTTAAATGTATTAGTGTTTGTCAAATAGTTTGTTTTTAACTAAGTGAATTATTTCCTCATTTCATTCGAGGCTACAGTACTAACTGTATAAGGTAAATTGGTAAAAGGTTTATCAATAATAGTAGCTGGTCCACAATTGATGGTATGATGGTTGACAGGACTTGTAATCAACACAACAGCTTGGTTCATTTGCTGTTTTACAGCCACTGAACAGTAGTAACAACATGATGTGCAACCTCTAATTGAAAGAAAAATAAAATGAGAGTATGAGGATTATTTTGAAACATTGCTAGTAGATCATCCTGGAGATTAGTCTGAATCTTATTTGAACTGTTCCTGAAACTTAATATGTTCCACAATATAGTTTCCAAATAGGTACAGCAACTTCATAATCATTTTGCCAGATTAATATGAAATAAGTCACAAATTCACATTAATTGTAGCAAGTGATATGCTGGCAACAGTAAATGAATCCTGTGAGATTTATATTAAGAACAAAATATTTTATATTAGTGAAGCGAGGCTTGTCCAGTCTTTCACTTCAAAATTGTAGCAAGTGACTGTCTCTTCATGCCTATTCTGATAATCATGGATAGAACAATCTATACTTTAGAACTATATTGAACATGTTCTGTGTTCTTTGTTCTTATAGGAGCATGGGTTTGAGGAGACAGCAGTTTTTAATAGTCACCTTGACTGGGAGAAGGTGACTTGTAAATTGTGCAGAAACTCAAACTTCCTTGGTCAGTCCAAATTTCCTACAGGAATGCTGAGTAGAACAGTTGAGAGTTCAGAGATTTAGTAAGCAATTGATTATTCAAAACCTAGTCCTACAAAATATTAAGCAGTCTCAATTCCCCGATGGCTGACTAATCAGGTTAACACCCATAAGCTGGATACTTGCTGCATACTGAGTAGAACTGATAGCATTGACTTTGTGTTGTAAATGAATATGGAAATAAAATCATTAGTATGCTTAATGACACATGAGCAAAGTGAGATGCAAGCAATATATCTGGGAAGGCAGAACAAGATGCTGATTTCATTGTTTATTGTTCCATTGTTGGTATTTGACAGTGACTATTACTTTGTGCAGGACAAACATGATAAACTTTGGAATTTGGACCTTTTTAAATATATATATATATATTAGAATGGAGAAACAGTTAAGCACATTGTGACTATATTGGTGGTGTTCAGTCTTATTGCAGCCACCTCTCCCTCGTCGCTTTCTAACACCTACAAAATAACAGTCGTCCACACTTTATGGTTGTGCTGTATTGAAAATTGTCGGCATTTGCTGACTTTGCATCAGAAACAGTTTCCCAAAGTGTGCATGTGCATAATTTAAAGATTAAAAGTCTTAAGCACTGTAAATAACAAGCAAAATTAAACGTATGAAAAGTATTCACACCCCCCCCCCCCCCGGAAGTTTTCATGTTTTATTGTTTTTCAACATTGGATCACAGTGATTTAATTCGGCTTTTTTGACACTGATCAACAGAAAAAGACTCTCCAAACAAACCTCTCCAAAGTGATCTAAATTAATTACAAATATAAAACACAGAATGATTGCGTAAGTATTCACCCCTTTTAATATGACACACCAGGTTATCACTGGTGCAGGCTATTGGTTTCAGAAGTCACATAATTAGTTAAATGGAGATCTGTTTTCGGAGAACTGTGGTCACTCGAGGTGTTTCAATTGACTAGTAAAAATACACCTGTATCTGGAAGGTCCAACTGCTGGTGAACCAGTATCCTGGCAAACACTACACCAGGAACACTCCGAGCAACTCCATAAAAAGGTTATTGAAAAGCACAAGTCAGGAGGTGGATACAAGAAAATTTCCAAGTCACTGAATATCCCCTGGAGTACTGTTGTCAACCATCGAGAAATGGAACGAAGGTGACAAGGCTGTAAATCTGCCTGCAGCTGGCTGTTTTCAAAAACTGAGTGACTGTGCAAGAAAAGGGCTAGTGAAAGGCCACCAAAAAACCTATGTCAGGCCTGGAGGAGTTACCAACTTCAGTGGCTGAGATGGGAGAGCCTGTGCATACAACTGTTGCCTGGGTGCTTCACCAGTTACAGCTTTATGAGACAGTGGCAAATAGAAAGCCACTATTGAAATAAACTCACGTGAAATCTCGGCTAGAGTTTGACAGAAGGCATATGGAAGACTCTGAAGTCAGCTGGAAGAAGGTTCTATGGTCTGATGAAACCAAAATTGAGCATTGGCAATCAGACTGAATGCTATCTTTGGCATAAACTTAACACCGCACATCATGAAAAAACACACCATCCCTACCGTGAAGTGTGGTGGAGGCTGCATCATGCTGTGGGGATGCTTCACTGTGGCAGGCCCTGGAAGGCTTGTGAAAGTAGAGGGTAAAATGAGTGCAGCAACATACCCAGAAAGAATGCAACATAAAGAAGAATGGGGAAAAATTGCAGTGTCCAGGTGTGCAAAGCTGATAGAGACTGATTCACACAGACTCAAGGCTGTAATTGCCACCAGAGGTGCATCAACTAAATATTGACTTAAAGTGGATGAGTAATTATGCAATCAGTTATTTTTTTTATATTTGTAATTAATTTAGACCACTTTGTAGGGATCTGTTTTCACTTTGACACAAAAGAATCTCTGTTGATCAGTGTCCAAAAAGCCAAATTAAATGCACTGTGATTCAATGTTGTAAAACAATAAAACATGAAAACTTCCGGGGGAGTGAATACTTTTTACAGGCACTGTATACATTGAAACATAGTGAAATGCAACACTTTGTGTCAACAGTTAACACCGTCTAAAGATGTGCTTGGGGCAGTCCACAGGTATCGCCATGCTTCTGGTGCTGATGTAGCATGCCCACATTTTCCTAATCCTAACCTGTATGTCTTTGGAATGTGGGAGGAAAATGGAGTACATCTGCGGACACAGGCAACGTACACAAACTCCTTACAGATAGCAGTGGGAATTGAACCCTGATCACCGGAGTAGTAGAGCTTTTCAATAACTGCCATGCTAGCGTATCACATTCTATTTAGCATAGAAAGTTGCAGGCACTTGTGCACAACCCAAAATGATGTGCTGTTCTGTGGGACAGAGATCACCAAATTTGCAAGATTTTCTATTTTTTTTTATATGCCGTGTTCAATATTTAGGTGAAGAAGCTAATTCGCCTTTCTTTATAAGCATACCAAATGAGCGATTACTCATGAGCAACTCAAGTTTTTCATTTATGCGCAGAATCTAATTCATCAAAATAACTTTCAAAGTGCCTGGCTTTTAATCATTCTTTTTCAACGTCAAAACTGCTCATGTTCTGAGTCTCTCTGGAGGGAGTATTATAAATATTATAGAACTCAGGCCTCTTATTCCCTAGATTGCATTCTTCACTCCAATTGATTGTTCAACCTGCTGGATGACATTATTGTTGAAGGCCAATGATCTTTTGCACTGAGACACAAGACTGCAGATGTTGGTATCTGAAACAACAAACATGATTTCTGAAGGAACATCAACAGGTCAGGCAACATCTGTGGAAGGAAATTGACAGTTGATGTTTTGGCTGCAGTGTCTCGATTGTTGGATGTGTGATCTTTAAGTTAGGTAAGACTGAACCAATGAATACTGGAATATTAAAATTTTCAGAAAGCTTTCAACTAGATCCTTCAGAATATCAGTCAACACATGGAATTGAAGCTAATGTACAGGCATGGATTGAGGCAGATCTGGTTAAGATGGTGCTACTGAACATATCCAACAGCTTCTGGTATTTTTTTAAAAACAAACGTCTGACTAAAAACATCAGTAAAAATATCTTTTCTGTGGTAAACTGTGTTAAATTATCACTGCAATCAGAAAACAATCACGATTGAAAATAAAGCAGAAATAATAAAGCGATTGGAAAGAGGTGAAATGCCATCAGTCATTGGAAAAGCATTAGGCTACAGTCGGTCAAGGATCGGAACAATTTTAAAGGATAAAGTGAGAATAATGGAGCATGTGAAAGGCCTTGCCCCGATGAAAGCTACAATTATTACGTTATTGCTTGGGTGTAAAACATCCGGGAATTTCAAGCTCAAGCCTTTGCTTGTGTATTGCTCCTTAAATCTGAGGGCACTTCGCCGTATCATTAAGTCATCTCTTCCCGTTATTTGGAAGGCAAATGCAAAGGCTTGGGTAACAATTGCCATCTTTGAAGATTGATTCTTGAACCATCTTTTCCCTGCTGTTGAACGTTGTTGCTTGGCCAAGAAAATTCCTTTCAAGATTCTCCTTGTGCTTGACAGCGCACCTGGACATCCTAGCACTTTGGATGACCTTCACCCCAATGTAAAAGTCGTATCTCCCCCCCCCCCCCCCCCCCACCGTATGTACCTGTTCCGACTTACCTACAAATTTGACTTAAAGACAGGCTTGGGAACGGATCTCGTTCGTAAGCCGGGGACTGCCTGTATTTAAATGCTGATCCGTTTGGAAGGTGAGAGCAGATTTCGCTCACTCTCCATGAGAGTCCCTCTTCTCTCCATGGCACTGAGGTTGGCCCGGCTGCTGTACTCCGTGCCCACTAATATGATGAACCTGTAAGCGAGGCTTTAGGCCTACTATGGGCTGCCGCGGGGTTCAGATCTGAGGACTCAATTTTGTTTCGGACTGCTGTTGTTGTTCATTTCAATGGTCTGCATGATTTTTTTTTCTTGCACGTCCAGTGTTGGTCTTTTATTTTTTTTGTTTTTATTTATTTATTTTTCAATTGGGTTCTTTTGGGTTTCTTGCTTTGGGGTGCTACCTATGAGCAAGCAAATCTCAAAGTTGTGTAATTTATACATTCTTTGATAATGAATCTTGAATTGGTTATTGGCCAGAAAGCAGAGTCTGAGTAAACCAATTAGGAGATTGTGGATACTTGCAGGAATTAGTGCTTGGGCTCCAGCTATTCATAATCTGGATCATCATTTGGCTGAGTTTGATGATGTAAAGCCAACTTGGACTAAAGGAAGGAGAGGAATTTGAAGGGCTTTCAATAACACATAAACAAGCTGAGAGAATTGATGAGAACGAGGCAAATGGAATATCATTCAGAAGAATGGGAAGTCATTCCATCTTGCTACACAAAATAAAAAGCAAGTGTTTTAAAATGGTGATTGGGAAATGTTGATGTTAAAGCAACTTCAGTGTCCTTTTGCATAAAGTCATTGAAAGTAATGGATAGCAATTGGTATGTTACCATTTGTTACAGGAGAATTTGAGAACAGAAGAAAAGAGCAATTCTGGTAAGCACAGGAGATTCTGCAGATGCTGGAAATCTAGATCAGCACTGTTATGTTTTGAAACTTCAAAACTTTAAACTAATTCAAAGGAAGACATGGGAGTTGGAAATATGGGTCTAACTTTGAGTTTACTTTAAGCAAGGGTGCACGTATCACATGGTAGTGTGATGACATTTGTAATTCATGTATTTGTACATATAACCCATAATGAATTATTTAAACAAAGAATGCTTAATCTACAAAAAACTTATAAGATTACTCACATTACTGAAATATTAAATGTACAACACTCCTCTCTGCTTAGCTGTAAACTCCAAATCAATTCAGAATGCACCTCAACTATATACACAATATATTCTATAGTACAATAACTATGTGCAGACATCCACAGCATAATAATGTTTAAATTGTCAGTACTGATGAAGGGTCGTGGCCTGAAATTTCGACTGTTTACTCTTTTCCATAGATGCTGCCTGACCTGCTGAGGTCTTCCAGCGTTTTGCATTTGGTGCTTGGAATTCCAGCATCTGCATATTTTTTCTTGTTTTTAAATTGCCCTGTTCAGGCCTAAAGATTTAATCGCTGTGAGCACTTCTTTCCTCTTGTGGGATAACATCTTTCCTGACAAGGGATGTCATTCTGCTTGGCAGGTGAGGTGTACCTGTGAAAACCATCTTAGATTCTGGTGGATGTAGGAGTTGATTCTGAGACTGCAGGAAGTCATTCTGACAGCAGTAGCCATTTTCCTTTTGCTTCTAGTTTGTGCACCTTGATCTTGGGAAGATGCATTCAGTTCACTGGAATATTCTCTTATTAATCGTTCTATTGCTCCCTTTATGATCTGATCTCTCCTCTGTTTCCTTATCCACAATATCATCTAACAACTCGCTGTTTTCATGTTTCCATTGACTCCTTTCTTTCTGGCCTTCCATTCAACCAGCTGGGCTTTGGTCTTTGCATCTACTTTTACAAGCAGCTTTTTGTCTCCCACTTGAAGTTCATGCAGTAACCTTAATGGACCACCGAGTGGATTCTGGTTCTTTATACTCACAAAAGCTGAATGCTTGCAACTTTTCTGAAGCTCCTTGAATCTCTTCCAGCTTAATACCAAGCCGCATTTCCCAAGTAACTGCCTGATTAACATATCAAAAGCTTTCTCAGATACATAGCCTATGAAAACTATTGTAGTCGAATTACTGCTTTTGCCACTTTCACAATTTCTCTAAGCAGCATGACCCTTCCTTGGTCCAATATGCCTTCCAGAGGCACAAAGGTTGGCACCAACACCTTTTTGTCCTCCGTTGGCCAACACTTCATGGTGTACAGAATGGAGACCATTGTGGCAACTTCCTGAACCGTCCTCAATTCACTTTCACATGGCTTCATTGCAGGGGATGTGGCATGGAAATGGTGGATGGATCCCCAATGAAGTTGTAGTTGCCTCAGCCACTCACGTCCCCACAATACTGGTCCTCTTGTTTTACTACATTCAAGCTCAATGTGGCTTGCTGGTTGCTGTATTTCACCATCACAGGTTAGCTTTTCTTCAGTATAAGTTCTTAGTTGGGTATCTGCAGGCAGACAGTGTTTGGCTGCTCCAAGCATTCTGTCCGAAATGAGCTTTGCTGATATTGTCAACGTATATTAAAAAGCTCCACACAACAAGCAGCGTTATATTTCTTGAGTTATCAAGAGGACAATCAGCTGATTGCAGCCATGCTGTCTTTCTGTGAGAGCTGTTCATTCTAATCATTGGTACTTGGTTGTCCCTTCAATTCCTTTTTGAAAGCTATTCTTAATTCTTCTGCCTTTTTAAGGCGGTAAATATATGATTAGTCACTAAATGAAGGAACATACATTATGGTGTGTAGCAATTTTTTTAAAACAGTTTGCAAAACACATTTAACATCCAGCCATCCTTTCTAGTCTTATTTCTGTAACTAGACTGCTCACATCCAAAATGTTAACCTTTACCTATGATTTAATCTGGAAAATTTTGTTAGTAAATTGATTTTCTTCCTCAACTTTTGCAATATTACTTGTGCTTGTAGTGACAACATTTATTATAGAAAGGGAAGTCACCCAGGAAAAGCTAGCTGCACATTCATGCAGGTCACTTCTATCACAGTGCTGAGAATAGTGTATTGTCACCTTAGGGAATACAAGCAAGATAGATTTCAGATGGAATAAATAAGGTACTCCATAAAAGGTCATTTATCATATATACAGCCACAATACAATTACCAGGAAGGTATAGGTGATCAGGCATCTAAATGCTGAAAATATGCTAATTTCTTGGTAAATCTTACAGTTAAGCTACAGTAAGAGGCTGCACACGAAACACTTGAAGTTCTGATACATTGTGTTCCTGGTAAGTTATTTATTCTTTTTAAATTGGATTAAAACTTTTGGATAGCAATCAATGAACTGGTTCACGCCTAATTTCCAATGTAGATGTGCAATGTACACATTTGGTCAGGAGACTCTTCTGCTGTTAGTACAATGGAAATTCCAGAGAGAGGAAATAAAGAAAATTCAAGACTAGCCTTGCAATGCAAAACAATATTCACTTCCATTCTAATGTTAACTGTTTCTCTTTCTACGAATGCTACCTGTCCAGTTCAGTTTTTCTAGCATTTTCTGATTTATTTCCAAACTCTGCATTTTTTTAAATTGTCACCACCAAATCAAGCTATTGATTTGTTCTCATGATATTCTTCCTTTTCCAAATGAACTAAAATTTCTCCAAAAATCTTCATTACTTGAACTAAGTGGTGTTGCTTTAGATATGCAAATGTGTAATAATTGTATATTCCTATTGGGAGATATTTGTACCTAGTGAATTGCCATGTTTTATAACAAAACTCTGGAACAAGTTTGTGTTTAGCAAATGTTGTCCATCTTCCATCATGTACAAAAGGGATTAACTCAAAATAGGTTTGAATGCTCAGCATCAAAGAAGCACTGTCAATATTGGCAGATGAAGAAACCTTCACTATCATATCTGTAATCTCATACTCTGACAGACCTCCCATTCTAACATTGTTATTAAGTCTGGAACTTGACCCTGCTTCAATGAGGGGTACAGAAACATGCAAATGAGGTGCTACCCTGGTCAAGCTGCAATGCACGACTACTAGCATGATGAACAGATCCAATAGATGTTACCAGTTATTCAAAAGATAGATTGCTAAGATGATTGCTAAATTAGATTTGCCTGAGGAAAGTTAAGCAGATCGGATCTCTACTCTTTTTTAAAATCTAAAATTCGAGTTTTCTTTTTGATTTGGGATGTTGTCTTATCTGCGAAGGGTGTTCAATGGTGTTTTAGAAATGGAAGTTGTGATCTCAAAGGAACAGGAGAGAGGAACTTTCTTTACCCAGAAAATAATCATTCTTTATAATTCTAAACCCAAGAATGTCATGGATGTTCAGTTACTGAATATATCCAATAAAAAAAAATCAACAGAAATGGATGTAGGGAATCAAATTATATGGGCTTAGAGCAAGCCATTAGTACCATGATGAAGAGTAAGTAATCTTATTGAAGATGGGGCATGCACAAGAGGTGACCTGCCCCTGCTTATGCGCTGATTGGATGATCCATATTGGCTTTTTCCTGAGGTGTCTACATCACAGAGTTCAGTCTCCAGCTAATTTGATTAACTTTATGAGATATCAGTAAAGGACAGAGAGCAATGAATACAGCAAAGCCTATGAAGTGGCGTGCTGGAAGTAATGCCAAAAAAGCTACACTAAAAAGAAACAGCTGCACCTCTGGCTAAGCTGTCGCAGCACAGTTGCAAAATTGGCAGCTACCTGACGATGAGGAAAGCTTGTGTTTGACATTTTCTGAACAGGACGAATCTAGTCCAGTCATCATGGACAGTCAGTCTATTCTCTATCATTAACAAAATGACAGCAGATGTTATTGACAGTGCTATAAAATGGCACTTACTCCCTGATAGTCGTAGGGGCTTTACCATTCTCTCTCGGCTTCAGATATCATCACAGCTTTTGTCCAAACGTACACTGTGAATGACAGGCAATTCTCATCCAGCTGTCCAGTGTTTTCGGGAGTACCACGGGGCACTGTCTTGGGCCCACTACTTTTTTTTAACCCATATAAATGACCTTCCAACTTGTGTTGCATCTGAAGTCAGACTGTTTGCAGATTACCTGATTTTGTACAGACCCATAAATTCTCTAAATGACTGCAATACCCTTCAACAAGACATTAACTCGCTGTGCAAGTGGGAGTCCTCCTGGCAGATGAAATTTATTTTTGTAATTTATTTTTTTATTGAAGTTCATCACCAAACAAACATTTTCGTAAGATGTGTTAGATGTGTTTCAGATATGGGAGTGATCTTTTCTTTACAACATATTCGTTGATTCATCTCAAAGTGATACATTATGAGAAAGATCCACAAGAAACTGTCAGATAACCTTAGCTGGGCAAAACACATCAACCAAACCATTTCAAGTTCCAACAAAATCCTTGGCCTTCTATGGTGTAACTTTTGGAATTGCTCAAAAACCACAAAATAAATCGCTTATAAAACTCTCATACGTCCAAGACTTGAATACTGTAGTACCATTCGGGATCCCTACCAAACCATTCACAACCATAACCTTGAGAAAGTCCAGAAAAGAGCTGCCGGGTTTGTAACCAGTGATTATAGAAAGATCAGTAGTGCTACAGATCTGCTTCTCGACCTCAAATGGGATACCCTCCAAAGACGCCGCACAATAGCCAGGCTTACTTACAATTTACAAGGAAACTCATTCATTAACTCCATCCAATATCAGTCATCTTTTGTGTAACCAGAATAACAGACCAGCAGCCCGACAAAACCAACCCCTGAACTATAGGACCATCCAGACCAACAAGGACTGCTACCGCTACTCACTGTACCCTAGAACCATTCCAGTTTGGAACTCCCTGCCACCACACATTAAATCTGCCGCTGTCAGTAAAACTTTCAAGTCGCTGCTCTTAAACACCATAATTTAAATTACAACTGCATGCATGAGGGACTGCACATTTATAGCCCAGCGACAGCGGTTGGCGCAGTATGGACAAGACGACATGAATTAACCTTCTGGAAGTCTTGCACAAGGTCTCCTAAGTCCCTTTGCACCTCTCAATTTTCACTCTATTTAGATAATTGCACTGTTGTTCCTATTACCAAAATGCATTATCATACACTTACCAACACTGTGTTCCATCTGCCACTTTTTGCCCATTCTTCCAATTTGTCTAAGTCCTGCTGCAATCACACTGCTTCCTCAGCACTCTCTGCATCTCCACCTATCTTCATCTCATCTGCAAACTTTGCCACAAAGCCATCAATTCCACTATCTAAATCATTGGCAAACAATCTGGAAAAAGTAGTGTTCCCAATACTGACCCCCTGAAGAACACCATTAGTCACTGGCAGCCAAACAGAAGATGCCCCTTTTATTCACACTTGCTGCCTCCTACCTGTCCTCTGTCCATGTCAGTATAATTTCCTGTAACACTATAGGATTTTATCTTGTTAAGCAGTCTCATGTGAGGAACCTTATCAAAGGCCTTTTGAAAAACCAATTAAGTGACATCCACTGCCTTTCCTTTGTCCTTCCTGCTTGTTACTTCCTCAAAGAATTCCAACAGATTTGTCAGGCAAGATTTCCCTTTACAGAAACCATGCTGACTTTGACTTATTTTATCATTAATCTCTAAGAACCTGAAACACCATCCTTAATAATGGATTCCAACACTTACCCAACACATTGAAGTTAGATTAACTGGCCTCTAATTTTCTCTCTCTTGTCTTTTTCCCTTCTTAAAGAGTGGATTTCCAGTCCTCTGGGACCATGCCAGAATCAAGTGATTCTTGAAATATCATGACCAATGCATCTGTACCTCTTCAGCAACCTCTTTCAGAACTCTGTGATATTGTCCACCTGGTCCAGGTGACACAACCACCTTAAGACCTTTCAGCTGGCCTAGCACTTTTCCTTTGTAATAGCAATGGCACTCACTCCTGCTCCCTGACACTCATGGACCTCTGGCATACAGTTAGTGTCTTCCACTGTAAAGTCTGAAGCAAAGTTCATCTGCCATTTCTTTGTCCCCCATTACTACCTCACTAGCATCATTTTCCAGCGGTCTAATATCAACTCTCACCTCCCTCTTACTCTTTATATAACTGAAGAACTTTTAGTATCCTGCTTATATTATCGGCTAGTTTGCCCTCATATTTAATCTTTGCCCTCCTTATAGCTTTTTATTTGCTTTTTGTTGGATTTTAAAAGCTTACCAATTATCCAACTTCCCACTCACTTTTGCCACCTTGTATGCCATTTCCTTGGCTTTTATGCAGTCTTTAGCTTCCTTTGTCAGCCACTGTTGCCTAGCTCTGCCATTTGAAAACTTCTTGGGACATGTCTATTCTGCCCTTTGTGATCTATTTAGCCATTTCTGTTCTGCTGTAATCCCACGTATCCCCCTCCAATCCACCTGGGCAAGCTCCTCTCTCACGCCTCTGAAATTCCCATTATTCCATTGCAATACATGTGATGTCTCCCCCTCAAACTGCAGTATGAACTCAATCATTGCCTCCTAAAGTTTCCTGACTAATAAAATCAGGGTTTCTGACACAACACTCAATCTAAGATAGCTTTTCCCCTATGAGGGTTAAGCACAAGTTGCTCAAAAAGGCGGTATCATAAGGATTCAACAAATTCCCTCTCTTGCAATCGATGCAAACCTAATTTTCCCAATCCCCTTGCATATTGAATTCCCCCGTTACAATTGTGTCATTACCCCTATTATATGCACTTTCCAGCTCCCTTTGCTATCACAACCCCCACATCTTGGCTACTATTTGGAGGCCTATATATCATTCTCATAATGTTTTTTTTTACCCTCGCAGTTCCTTAGCTTCACCCACAAAGTTTTGACGGTTTCTGACCCTATGTCACCTCTCTTTAAAGATGTAATTCCAACTCTTATCAATAGAGTTATATCACCACATGCCTTCCTGCCTGTTCTTTCGATACAAAGTAAAACCTTTGATGTTAAGCTCCCAACTATGGCCTTCTTTCAGCCGCAACTCAGTGATGCCCATAATGTCATAACAACCAATCTCTAATTGTGTCATGAGATTGTCCACTTTATTCCAAATGCTGTGTGCATTTAAATGCAACACCTTCAGTCCTGCTTTCTTTGCCCTTATGAATTTTGCCTCTGTGGTACAACCTTAACTCTTTGCTCTGTCTGCAGTTGTACCCAATCACTGGCTTGTCCTCTTACATTCATATTACAAATTACATCATCTACTTGAAAACTTGCTGGCTCATCCTCAGCTCTATCATACTGGTTCTCAACCCCTGCCATATTAGTTTAAACCACTCCCAACAGCTCTAGCAAACCTGCCCGCAAGGATATTGGTCCCCCTCGGATTTAAGTGCAACCCATCCCTTTTGTACAGGTGACACCTGCCCCAGAAGAGGTCCCAATGATCTAGATACCTGAATGCTTGCCCCCGCTCCAATTCTTCAGCCATGTATTTATCCAGATTTCATTCTATTCCTATCCTCACTGTCACGTGGCACTGGCAGCAATCCCGAGATTACTACCCTAAATCAGCCATCTTCAATTGTTCAACAGCAGCCACCGTGACTTCTGACCTCGTGATAGACGGTTATCCAACACGAGATCAGAAGTCATGATTCTTGCTGTTTGGGTACACTATGTTCAATTTCTTTAGCCAATGAATCCGTCTTTGCATACTTACAGGAATACTTTGACAATACTTAGTATAGGCTGACAGTGGAAAAGTAGCACACATGCTATACAAAGTAGCAGACAATGAGAATTGAAAGTGTTTTGCTATCTTTTCCTCACTCTGAAAGTTATTGTCCACTCACTGTAATATTCAGTGGCATTACTTTCGTTATACCCCTCACTATAAAGCTCAACTGAAATGGAGCAGGTTTGCAGGTGGTCGTTTTCGTGAATATCCAAAATCAATGGGTCATACTAGGAGTGAGGTAGAATCCCCTTTACTTATCTGGGTGAATGCACCTGCAACAATATTCAAGCAAATCAACCCACAACAGAGAGCAGCTGGCTTGCTAATATCCACCACCTTTCATACATTCAATAGCACTACCACTTTTTTTCTTTCACCCATCAGCTCCATCTACAAGGACAAGGATAACAAGTGATTTGAACATGTTGTCTGTTATACATTGTCCTAAATTGGAACTTTGTCACTTGTCTTTCATAATCATCATCGTTATGTGCTATGTCATATGATAACCATATAACCATATAACAATCACAGCACGGAAACAGGCCATTCCGGCCCTCCTAGTCCGTGCCGAACTCTTAATCTCACCTAGTCCCACCTACCCGCACTCAGCCCATAACCCTCCACTCCTTTCCTGTCCATATACCTATCCAATTTTACCTTAAATGACACAACTGAACTGGACTCTACTACTTCTACAGGAAGCTCATTCCACACAGCTATCACTCTCTGAGTAAAGAAATACCCCCTCGTGTTTCCCTTAAACTTTTGCCCCCTAACTCTCAAATCATGTCCTCTCGTTTGAATCTCCCCTACTCTCAATGGAAACAGCCTATTCACGTCAACTCTATCTATCCCTCTCAACATTTTAAATACCTCTATCAAATCCCCCCTCAACCTTCTACGCTCCAATGAATAGAGACCTAACTTGTTCAACCTTTCTCTGTAACTTAAGTGCTGAAACCCAGGTAACATCCTAGTAAATCGTCTCTGCACTCTCTCTAATTTATTGATATCTTTCCTATAATTCGGTGACCAGAACTGTACACAATATTCCAAATTTGGCCTTACCAATGCCTTGTACAATTTTAACATTACATCCCAACTTCTGTACTCAATGCTCTGATTTATAAAGGCCAGCGTTCCAAAAGCCTTCTTCACCACCCTATCTACATGAGACTCCACCTTCAGGGAACTATGCACTGTTATTCCTAGATCTCTCTGTTCCACTGCATTTCTCAATGCCCTACCATTTACCCTGTATGTTCTATTTGGATTATTCCTGCCAAATTGTAGAACTTCACACTTCTCAGCATTAAACTCCATCTGCCAACGTTCAGCCCATTCTTCTAACCGGCATAAATCTCCCTGCAAGCTTTGAAAACCCACCTCATTATCCACAACACCTCCTACCTTAGTATCATCAGCATACTTACTAATCCAATTTACCACCCCATCATCCAGATCATTTATGTATATTACAAACAACATTGGGCCCAAAACAGATCCCTGAGGCACCCCGCTAGTCACCGGCCTCCATCCCGATAAACAATTATCCACCACTACTCTCTGGCATCTCCCATCTAGCCACTGTTGAATCCATTTTATTACTCCAGCATTAATACCTAACGACTGAACCTTCTTAACTAACCTTCCATGTGGAACTTTGTCAAAGGCCTTGCTGAAGTCCATATAGACTACATCCACTGCTTTACCCTCATCAACTTTCCTCATAACCTCTTCAAAAAATTCAATAAGGTTTGTCAAACATGACTTTCCACGCACAAATCCATGCTGGCTACTCCTAATCAGATCCTGTCTATCCAGATAATTATAAATACTATCTCTAAGAATACTTTCCATGAATTTACCCACCACTGATGTCAAACTGACAGGTCTATAATTGCCAGGCTTACTTCTAGAACCCTTTTTAAACAATGGAACCACATGAGCAATACGCCAATCCTCCGGCACAATCCCCGTTTCTAATGACATCTGAAAGATCTCCGTCAGAGCTCCTGCTATCTCTACACAAACTTCCCTCAAGGTCCTGGGGAATATCCGGTCAGAACCCGGAGATTTATCCACTTTTAAATTTCTTAAAAGCGCCAGTACTTCCACCTCTTTAATTGTCATAGGTTCCATAACTTCCTTACTTGTTTCCCACACCTTACACCATTCAATATCCTTCTCCTTAGTGAATACCGAAGAGAAGAAATCATTCAAAATCTCTCCCATCTCCCTCGGCTCCACACATAGCTGACCACCCTGATTCTCTAAGGGACCAATTTTATCCCTCACTATCCTCTTGCTTTTAATATAACTGTAGAAGCCTTTCGGATTTACTTCCACCTTATTTGCCAAACCAAACTCGTAACTTCTTTTAGCTTTTCTAATCTCTTTCTTAAGTTTCCTTTTACATTCTTTATATTCCTCGAGCAATTCCTTTACTCCATGCTGCCTATATCTATTGTAGACATCCCTCTTTTTTTGAACCAAGTTTCTAATATCCCTTGAAAACCATGGCGCTTTCAAACCTTTAACCTTTCCTTTCAACCGAACAGGAACATAAAGATTCTGTACCCTCATAATTTCACCCTTAAATGACCTCCATTTCTCTATTCCATCCTTCCCATAAAACAACTTGACCCAATCCACTCTCTCTAAATCCCTGCACATCTCCTCAAAGTTAGCCTTTCTCCAATCAAAAATCTCAACTCTAGGTCCAGTCCTGTCCTTCTCCATAATTATATTGAAGCTAATGCTATTGTGATCACTGGACCCGAAGTGCTCCCCAACACATACATCTGTCAGCTGACCTATCGCATTCCCTAACAGGAGATCCAACACTGCCCCATCTCTAGTCGGTACTTCTATGTATTGTTGCAAAAAACTATCCTGCACACATTTCACAAACTCTAAACCATCCAGCCCTTTTACAGAATGAGCTTCCCAATCTATGTGTGGAAAATTAAAATCTCCCACAATCACCACCTTGTGTTTACTACAAATATCTGCTATCTCCTTACACATTTGCTCTTCCAACTCACGCTCCCCATTAGGTGGCCTATAATACACTCCTATCAGTGTTACTACACCTTTCCCATTCCTCAATTCCACCCAAATAGCCTCCCTAGAGGAGCTCTGTAATCTATCCTTCCAAAGCACCGCCATAAGATTTTCTCGGACAAGCAATGCAACACCTCCTCCTCTGGCCCATCCTACTCTATCACACCTGAAGCAACTAAATCCAGGAATATTTAGTTGCCAATCACACCCTTCCTGCAACCATGTTTCACTAATAGCTACAACATCATAATTCCAGGTATCAATCCACACTTTAAGCTCATCCACCTTTCTTACAATGCTCCTAGCATTAAAATAGATACATTTAAGATACTCTCCACCTCCTCCTCTCTTTTCATCCCTAGCAATGCATTCAAATTTATTATCCTTATCTTTCTTCTCCCCTACAACTTCGGGCTGAGCGCATCCCTTCTCCATCACCTGCCTTTCCTCCCTCACACACTGTCTACTTACTTGCTCTACTGGTGAACTAACCTCCTCTCTCATAGTTTCCTCAAATTGATTTCCGCCCCCCCATCTTACTAGTTTAAAGTCTGCCCTGTAGCCCTAGCAAACCTCCCCGCTAGGATATTGGTCCCCCCAGGATTCAAGTGTAACCCGCCCTTCTTGAACAGGTCACGCCTGCCCCAGAAGAGGTCCCAATGATCCAGAAACTTGAATCCCTGCCCCCTGCTCCAATTCCTCAACCACGCATTCATCCTCCACCTAATTCCATTCCTACTCTCACTGTCGCGTGGCACAGGCAGTAATCCCGAGATTACTACCTTTGCGGTCCTTCTTCTTAACTGCCTTCCTAACTCCTTATACTCTCGTTTCAGGACCTCTTCCCCTTTCCTACCTATGTCATTGGTACCTACATGTACCACAACCAATGATGTTGATGATCATTGTCCCATGATCATGATTGCTCTTCAGAGATTGTCTGCCTGGTGTCTGTAATCACATAAGCAGGACTTGTGATAGATGCACCATCCACCACTTGCTCCCATGGCTTCATATCACCCTGATTGGGGGCTAAGCAGGTGCTACACCCTGCCCTGGCATGACCTACAGGCTAGCAGAGGCCTTTCACCTCCTTTGGTAGAGACATATCTCCATCCTGCCCATCTGCCTTTCGTAATCATTGTCTTAAAAACCCTGGAAAATTCTACTCAGCAAATCTTCTACTTTTACGTTAGGAATTACAGCATTTCGGGAATTCAACTGAGCATCGTAGCTTGTACTTAAGCCAACAAATGTCTTTTCCAGGATCCTATGACAGAATAAAGCAATGTATTATAAAATAAAATTGACATTATGAATTCATTTTCTGGAAATTTTAAGTGATGTGTATTTTAATAGTGATATAATACCTTTACAGGAAGATTTTAAAGCTTATTTGTATTCAACCCTAGCTGGGTAACTTGAAAATCAGCTTTAGGTGTATTTCAGTTAACAATATTGCACATGAATTCAATTTGCAATCTGAAGTGTGATGAAATGAGGATTACCTTATATTACCACAAGACCAGATTGTGTACTAATGTGGATAGCTGAGACTAGTGATTTTCAGTTCTGTAGCCATCTTCTCAATATTATAGTTTAAAACCACATACTATAAATCACAACCAAAATACTCATCAATAAACTCCTTGTTGTTTCTAATGACATCCAATGCACTCCCAATTTCACATATAATTATATATTTTTTTCTAATTCATTAAGGCATTCTGGAATTGTGTTATCCAGTACTCAAAAGAAATATATTTTCTTTGTTTTATAAGTAAGGATTCCATTAGTATTAACAATAAAATAAACAAATGAAATGGCAACTTAAAAGAAATTGCACTATTTACTGTAATCTGAATGATTTGTTAAAATTAAGAGTTATTTCCAATAAACCCATATCCATAGCTCCCCCTCTACTCCCTGCCCATTGTCCGTCATTCCTTCTCAGTCCACCTTCGTTGTGCCACTCCCTCTTTATACTGGCTATCATCCCTTCCAGTCTGACTCCTAAGGCAAGGTTTTGACCCAAAACATCAACAAATCCTTTCTCTCTTCAGATGCTGCTTGAACCACTGAGTTCCTCCAATAGATTGTTTATTGCCCTCAACATACCTTGGGTTAATTTATGTGTACCTGAGCATTTTATGAGCAACCAGTTCCATAGTCTGAGCATCTCTTCTGGTAGCACTAAAGACCTTAAACCTGAGAGTGAACGTTAATGCATATGAACATAAACCAAGTTAATTATTGGCTGTAGTACAGCTTCCAAAATGCTGATTGTTTTAAACATTAAATTGTAATTACCCTCCAGCAAAGAATGAACTTGATGAATATTTTCCACGGTATGTTTTTCAAAAAAAGCAAAAAATATGCCTACAGGCATTTTGTATCAATCTAATCCAGAATAGTTATTAAAATATGCAGTGTTGTAAGCAACCTTGATCCCTAATCAAGAACCAACACGATGGTTTAACACATAAACAAATACTTGACTCACAAGGTACTTTGCTAAGATTACTCATCTTATGTCCAAAACTAGACTGGAACTGGTAAGTGACCTTGAATATTTGTGTACTTGCCAACTCCAGTATTTTTTTTATGATGATCTTGTTTTTGAGAACATTTCTTAAATTTCTAATTCTTCAAACCTTTTTTTAGAATCAGAATCAGGTTTAATATCACCAGCATATTTTTACGAAATTTGTTAACTTAACGGCAGCAGTCCAATGCAACACATGATAATATAGAAATAAATAAGTAAATCAATTACATTGAGTAGGTAAAAATAGTGCAAAACCAGAAATGTTTAGAAAAAAAGTGAGGTAATGTTCACGGGTTCAATGTCCAGTTAGGAATCGAATGGCAGAGGGGAAGCAGCTGTCCTGTGTCGCTGAGTGTGTGCCTTCAGGATTCTGTTCCTCCTTCCTGACGGTAACAATGAGAAGAGGGCAAATCCTGGGTGATGGTGGTCCTTAATAATGGAAGCTGCCTTTCTGAAGCATTGCTCCTTGAAGATGTCTTGGCTACTACACAGGGTAATACCCAAGATGGAGCTGACAAATTTTACAGCTTTCTGTAGCTTGTTATATTTTGTACACTTTAATTGATGTTATTCTGCAGTTTCACTTTCATTCTGACTTCACTATCCTGTCTATTGCTTTGTTCCAATGGTCTCAATGTGCACTCAGGGAACAGTATTCCATCATTCAATTAAACCATAGATTTCCAGAGTCAACAGAGATTTCAACAATTTATGGGACATTTTCAGCAATGGCACTCTTTTCCACAATTGGTTAGTAATTTTGCATCCATATCTGCTCGAGAACATTATCTTGCACTATTCCTATTTGGAATCATTGGCAAAAGCCAGTGATCAGGATGCTAATCAACTTTGCTTTTCCTACTTTCTACCAAAATTTAGTTGGATGCAATTGTTAGAATCCTTTTGCCAACAATATTACTCCTCAAGCAGCTTTTGACTTGAAACAAAATGAAGAACACTGGTGGCAAAAATTTAAAAAATCATAAACTAAATTCACACAAAAGGAGCATTCCGAGAGGTGAGTTTTTGCATTAGATCTCTGTGGGGGCTGTGAAGTATGAAATACAGAGGAATCCTGTTAATTGGAACACATCAGGGCCAGTACATTTTGCCCCTATTAAGCAGCTGCCCCAATTAGCCGAAGTTTCATGAAAATAATTAAAAAGGTATTTTAAAAAAAGTCAAACTATATTTAACTGAGTAACAAATTGTGTATTTAAATGAAATACAGAACAAGTTAGAACTCTACCAATAGTACTACAGTACTATAAAATTGTGTATTTCTGAGAGTTGTCGACAGGAGTGTTCTTCCAGTGTACACTGCCATGTATGGGGTGTCTGGGGAGCCATTTTACCTCAGGTGAAGAAGCTTGTCATATCCTTTCTGGGGTAGCTCACTCACCTTTGATCCCCAGTCACTTAGCTCTGTCTCACCTGTGACTCTAAGAAGCTGTTTGAATGCAACAACGGCCACACTCTGGTACACTGCTTTGACAGGCGGCTAAACCAGCTGAGAGCACCTGGTGGGCTTCATGCCTGTCCTAGCGTGTGAAGTCAGCTTCAGCCGACTTGGGAGATGAGATCAGCAGTGAGATCTAGCAACCAGGACAGTGGTTCTGTAATGCTTCATGGAGAAGGAAGGACGTGATAAGGCACAGAGGAAGTCATGGTTGTCCACTGCAAGAGCTCAGTTTGTAATGGCTACTTGTACACTGGACCCGGACTTCAGAGGAGAAGAGAATGGAACTGTCCCCGTGCAATGGATTTTTTACTTATAAAAACTCTCCCACATTAGATTTACCATCATTGACAGATATGACAGACAACCAAAACACCGTGGTGCTCTTTTGATTGATTATAAATGAACAAATTTAGTTCAGACACTGGGCTAGCTTCAATGCTTTCGATTATTGCATTCTCTGAATCTTCATTTTACTTGTAATATGCAAGATGGCTGTCGATACTTTCAAATTCTTCCAAGTAACTAGTTGAAATAATGAAATCGTTTCATTTTCCCTCTCAGCTCTGACTGACATTTCCAAGCCTGAATGCTTGGAATCGCAGTGGGGTGGTGGGGAAAAAAAACAATTTTCTTGCTGGTATTTTCTCACCAACCATCAGTGACAAAAAGCACAGCTTTTTGAACACAAACACATGCAACTGATAATATTTTTAAAAACTTTCGCTCTAGGCACGGTGTAATGCCTAATGGCCGCACTAGTTCACACGACTGACACTAGTTAGAAATTGTTTGGCAATAGTCTCCAGTCCCAAATGAATGGCATAGTGTCCCAAATAAATGAAGGGATTAGTTTTTGTTCTGAAGAGTTGTCCCAAATAAGCAGCTGCCCTGATTAATTAACTGGAATCCACTGTAATGCAATTTAAATGCATCATTATTTAAAATAAACTCAGGGTCTATTATTAGCATTGATATTTGTAACATATAATATCTAATAAATAAAGAGGGAGAAAATGGACTATAAGCCAGTTTATACCAATACAAATTTGGGGAAAGTGAAACTGTGTTTATCAAATTTTTTGAGATTTTCTGTAGTTGTATTTAACACATTAAATAAGAACAATACAATAGAAGTGGTACTTTGGGTTTTAACAAGGCTTTGAAAAGCAGCCACACTTATGGCTATTGAACAAAATTGGAGCATGGACATGAGGATTATACAGAGGTACAGTTTGGGGATTAGTTAATGTATATACTGTACATACTACAAGGGAGTATATCCTTGTCAAGCCACATTAGAAGTTTGATAAGATTATCTATTGTTATCCTAAATTCTAAGGAGTATTGACCCAATCTTTTGAATCTCTCCTCCTATAACAGACCAATCATGCTTTTCTTTCCCTATTAAGGGGGATGCCTTATTGTTTCATAAACATCTGTCATGTCCATCCCCCTTCACACATCTTCCCCCTGAAGCCATTCTTATCCTCTTCACACTATATACAGTTGGCCAGTTTTATATCATCAGCAGATGTGGATATTTCACATCTGATTCCCTAATCTCAGGAGCTGTTGTAAATTGTGAAAGGCCACGCCATCACCAATCCCTAAAGCAGTTGCTTGTCATACTCTTCCCTCTCAAATATAGCACACTTACTCTTGTTGTTTTATACGTTAACTAATCCCCAATCTGTACCAGAATATTATCCTCAATAACCTCTGCTCTAATTTTGTTCCATAACCATATGTGTGGCTCCTTATCAAAAGCCTTGTTAAAACCCGAAGCACCGCTTCAATTGTGTTGTTCTTATTTTAACATAACAACAGAAAATCTCTAACAAATTTGTCAAACACTTTCCCTTTCCCACTATTAACGGTGTTAAACAGGTCTATTTTCCCCCTCATTTCTTAAATATTACATTGCAAATATCTATGCTATTAACAATGGACCCTGACTTTATTTTAAGTAATAATGCATTTAAATACTTGTACATTAACAGGTGAAACAAATGATTAATGTCATGTTAGCTCTTTAGTTTGACAATGGTTCTCAGTGAATGGGATACAATTATTGGACTTGACTTTTTATGGGGAGATACATTTTAGGTGTAGAAGCTTCTGTAGAAATCTTATTCTGCTCAAGAGCCACCTTTTTGATGATTATATTTGATTCTGCATCTTACAGTTCTTGGTAAATAAATCATGAAAGCTTGTAAACCCTGTATAGTTGTTTTATAGAATTAATTTATTCTTTAGTTTGAGGAGGAAACAACTTATTCAAATCACAATGCCTGTTCACACAAACAAATTCACAATAATCGAGGAAAGTCTGTGAAGTATCGTGCTGTAGAGACATGGATATACTGAGATTTTCATAACATAGTATTTGATAAGGAGCCACTTCGAAAGTTCTTGCAGAAAATATAGGCTCATTATGCAGGAAGTAACACATTGAAATTTATCAGAAGATAGCTTGGACAAAAGAAAACAAACACTAGATCAACTTCTGATTGTGTGCCTCTTAGATTGGTGCAGGGGGTTCAACTTTGCAACTTAGTTAGATAGAGGTGCCAAACTTTGCAATTTGTTGATAAAAAATTGAATTAAAAATTAATTTTGAAATGGGCTTAAGGATGCTTCAAAGGGGATCTTAACTGGTTATCAAATGGAGTATAATGCAGGGAATGTGAAATTAACCATTAAGGCAAGAAAATGAAAAAAGCAAACATTTTTCCAATGGTGAGAGACTGCACAACTCTGAAGAGTCTGGAGCCATGGATGTCCTAGTGTCAGATGACTAGTACAAGGGTACAGTGAGGAACAGATTGAAGAACAGTAGCAGAATGCTGTTGGTTATTGCTAGGAAAAATGAACACAAGCACAAGCCTTATTTCAGCACTTCAGTGCATTGGTGAGATGAAATTTGGAGCACTATTATAGTATTAGACTCCTTAAAGTAAAGTTATTATCGAAGTACATATATTTAACCACATTTATTTTTATTTTTATTAAGGGATGCAGCGCAGAATAGGCCCTTCTGGGCCTTCGACCTGTACAGCCCGCAACCCCCGATTTAACCCTAGCCTAATCACAGGACAATACAATGACCAATTAGCCTACTAACCTTTGACTGGAGGAAGAATCCAGAGCACCTGGAGAAAACGCGCACATTCCACAGGGAGAACATACAGATTCCTTAGAGAGGATGCCAGGATTGATGCCCCAAGCTGCACTAGGTCACGCTGACTGCTACACTACTGTGGCACCACTACTACCTCGAGATTCATTTTCTCGTGAGCATTCCCAATAAATACAAATACACACAATAGACTCAGCAAAAAGCCGCACACAACATGAAGGACAACAACAGGTGTGCAGAACACAACAAACTGTGCAAATACAAAAAGAAAAATAATAAGTTATTGAAACCATGAGATGAAAAGTCCTTGAAAATGAGTGCATACGTTGTGGGGTGAATGAAGTTGAGTGAAGTTATCCCTTCTGGTTCATGAGCCTGCTGGGCGAGGGGTAATAATTGTTCCTGAACCTGGTGGTATGGGTCCTGAGGCTTCTGTATCTCCTGTCTGATGAGAGCAATGAGAAGAGAGCATGTCTTGGATGATGGGGGTCCTTGATAATGAATGCTGCTTTCCTTCAATGGT
Source organism: Hemitrygon akajei (assembly GCF_048418815.1). Lineage (NCBI taxonomy): Eukaryota > Metazoa > Chordata > Chondrichthyes > Myliobatiformes > Dasyatidae > Hemitrygon > Hemitrygon akajei. The sequence continues at coordinate 35,696,284 of NC_133125.1, forward strand.
GCTTCTTGTAGATGTGCTCAGTGGTGGAGAGGGCTTATCTGTGACAGAGCGGGCTGTATCCATTCAAGGGCATTGTTGTTTCCATTCCAGGTTGTAATGCAACCAGTCAGTGTCCATTCCACTGTGCATTTATAGAAGTTTGTCAGTTTTTAATTATATGCTGAACTTTTGCAAACTTCTTGGAAAGTAGAGGTACTGCTGTACTTTCCTTGTAATGGACCCAGAACAGGTCCTCTGAAATGATGACACCAAAGAATTTACAGTTGCTGACCCTCTCTGCCTCTGATCCCCCTGATGTGGACTCACTCATAGACCTCCAGTTTCCTCATCCTGTAGTCAATGGTCATATCCTTGGTTTTATTGACATTAAGTGAGAAGTTGCTAATAAATTGGGAGCAATTCAGAAGAGGTTTTTGAGACTAGTATCTGCAAAGGGCAGGTTGTCTTATGGGGCATGATTGATCAGCTGCAACATTTAAAAGAGTGTGAAATTATTTAATTGAAAGCTATAACATCCTTAAGTATCTTGACAAGATGGCTGAGGGGAGGGTGTGAGCTTTTAAAAATATTTCCTTAAGACAAAGGAGATATCTCAGCCCATCTGACAATCCATTTGACAAATTTGCACCCACTCATTTTCCTGCAGCACGTCTTCTCAGACGTATCTATTAATGCCTCACTGATTGTCCTACCACCCTGCTATTGGTGGGAAAGTCAACAGCAGCCAATTGCTGAAAGATTCACTTGGTAGAGTATGCCCACAAGTTTCAGACTTCCACATCTGGATGTCCATATGCTGTTGTTCCAAACGTGCATGCTTATACCAGGCAATTTACTGGCAAGTTTTGGTCATTGTGTTATTGATCATGGTGTCTAAATAGTTAATGTGAATTGTATAAATATTGGTTTCAGCACTACTCCACGTGTGACCTTGCTTTCGAACTTCTATTCATAACCCCTCCCTAAGTCTTTTTTAATTTATAGCCTGCCATCTAGCTATCACTTCTGGTACTTGTGACCTATTTAACTATACTTTAACCTGATATTATTCTATTTTGTTATACCATAGAACCATAGAACATTACAGCACAGAAACAGGCCCTTTGGCCCTTCTTGGCTGTGCTGAACCATTTTTCTGCCTAGTCTCACTGACCTTCACCTGGACCATATCCCTCCATACCCCTCTCATCCATATACCTGTCCAAGTTTTTCTTAAATGTTAAAAGTGAGCCCGCATTCACCATTTCATCTGGCAGCTCATTCCACACTCCCACCACTCTCTGTGTGAAGAAGCCCCCCCAATGTTCCCTTTAAACTTCCCCTTTCACCCTTAACCCATGACCTCTGATTTTTTTCTCCCCTAGCCTCAGTGGAAAAAGCCTGCTTGCATTCACTCTATCTATACCCATCATAATTTTATATACCTCTATCAAATCTCCCCTCATTTGTCTATGCTCCTAACATATTCAACCTTTCTTTGTAACTCAGTTTCTCAAAATGTTTTGAAAATTTACAAAAATAATGTTATTGTTATTTTAATATTTTTCTCCTAAATCACATAATCTAGTCACAATGACCTCATCAACTTAATTCAGAAGGTTAGAAAAATAGAGGGCTATGGATAACCCTAGGTAATTTCTAAGGTAAGGACATGTACAGCACAGCTTTGTGGGCCAAAGGGCCTGTATTGTGCTGTAGGTTTTCCATGTTCTCATTGCCAAGAGTTGCAACAAAATACAGAGATGGTACAACAGTAGGAAAGAAAGTTAAGATTAAGTGCTAGAAAGGACAGGAGATGGAAAGAACAAAAATAATGAAAGAAATTTAACTTCCATATTAGATTTAGAAATATCAATTCAAGGGAAGAATGTATGGGCAAATAATATGTAAGATTAAACAAATTCAAACACGAGGAAATCTGCAGATGCTGGAAATTCAAACAACAACACACACAAAATGCTGGTGGAACACAGCAGGCCAGGCAGCATCTATAGGGAGAAGCGCTGTCGACGTTTTGGGCCGAGACCCTTCGTCAGGACAGCAATTAAACAAATTCAACTCTGTTATGTTTGTATCAAACTCCAAATGCAGAAATGCTGCCCTTTCCACTGGAATTATATCAATTGCTACCTTAAAAAGATAAATGTCCATGAAAGTGTGAACTACTGAAATATACTAATGGATATAATAATTATTATTTATTACTAGGTGCTTTCTTTAGTTCATTATAATCACATAGATTTATGTATAATGTGAATAAGAAAGTATGAGAGTTAACATTTTGTTGATTTAATCATGCTTTGAAAGGGAGAATGAAACAACACCCATGCAAATCCCTGCAGCATCTAGTGACCCTATGATCTCTGTCTTGGAGGCTGACATCAGAATGTCCTTCAAGAGGGTGAACCCTCACAATGCATCAGGCCCTGATGGTGTGATCGGTAGGGCATTGAAAATGTGTGCCAACCAACTGGCGGGAGTGCTCAAGGACATCTTCAATCTCTCACTGCAGAGTTCAGAGATCATTCAAAACTGCAACAATCATTGCAGTGCTGAAGAGTAGGGAGAGCAGCCTCAAACATATCGCTCAGTTGCACTCGCATCTACTGTGATGAAGTGCTTTGAGAGGTTGGCCATGACCAGCATTAACACCGACCTAAGCAAAGTCCTTCACCTGCTACAGTTTGCATATTGTCACAATAGGTCTGCAGTAGATGCAATCTCACTGGCTCTCCACATGGCCGTGGATCACTTAGACAGTGGCAATACTTACGTCAGGTTGGTGTTTATTGATTACAGCTCAACATTCAACACAATTACACCCTCAGTTCCAATCAACAAGCTCCAAAACCTGGGTCTCTGTACCTCTTGCTGCAACTGGATCCTTGACTTCCTCACTGGGAGACCACAGTCAGTGCTGATTGGAAATAGCATCTCCTCACTGACAATCAGCACTGATGTACCTCGAGGACGTGTGTTTAGCCACCGCTCTATTCTCTCTACACCTACAAACACCATATATAAATTTGCCAATGACGCAACTACTGTTGGCAGAATTTCAGATGGCGATGAGGAGATGTAGAGGAGCGACATCAGTCCCCTGGTTGAGTGGTGTCACAACAACAACCTGCCACACAACGTCAGTAAGAGCAAGGAGATGACTGTGGACTACAGGAAGGAGAAGTCGGGAGAACACGCGCCAGTCCTCATCAAGGGATCAGCAGTGGAGAGGATGAGCAGCTTCAGTTCCAGGGTGTCAATATCTCTCAAGATCTATCCTAGGTCCAACATATTGATGCAGTTACTAAGAAGGCACAACAGCAGCTATATATCATTCGCGGTCTAAGGAGATTTGGTCTGTGAAGATGTTGCTACCTCACTTTTTTTGCTCTCTTTTTGCACTACCTACTTAATTTAAATTTATATATGTGTTTCTTACTATAATTTATAGTTTAAAAATTATTATGCATTGCTGTGTACTGCTGCCTCAAAACAAATTTCGTGCTATATGCAGTGATAGTAAATCTGATTCTGATTCTCATTCTGATTGTTCAAATATGGCAAATTGACAGATATTTTTGGCAATGGCCTGCTTTATGGTTTTTGATATTTTCCTCTCAAAAGCTGTACAGCACATTTTCATGATTCCCTACTCCGTACATTCCGACTCTGAAATGAGCACAAGGAACTGTGCACACTTGTTGTTTATTAGACTGCACTTCAAATGAAACAATAATATTCTTTGTGTATCCACAAGCAGAGAACATTGTTTTTAATTGTTGTATATTTATCTTATAAAATTAGATTGATAAGTAATTTGAGAGCATACACTGATGAAGCAGTGTCCTCATTTTTATTTAAAGACTGATGTTTTTAGTCTCATCAAAATACTTATATTTTAGTTGGAAATTTTCAAAAGATTGCTGGGTACAAATGCTCTGATAACCTTCCAGAGGGTGTTTTAACTTGCAGTTACTGTGCATGAAGTTGGGAAAAAACAGACTCCTTACATTTTCTTCCAGTATCTGTGTAAACATAACGTGCACCAAATCTCATTGTGGTACTAGCCCAAGATGCCAATTGGTGTATATTGTACCCCACATCATGTTTTCTAGTGAGTTATTATTGGGATCTTGCAACCACTTAGACACTAATACGAAGCTCAGAAATCTTTGAGAATTATGCAAAATTTTAGCTTTATACATACTTTTCTAAAGGTGCTGGGTATCATGATAGACTGACACAAGAAGCTCTCTTTGGCCCTAAATGTATGACATATAGTTAGAGTTTAATAGAATAGAGGAACCATCCTTTTGATAGCTCAGAAAAGATTTTGAGTCAGGATGGTGCTTCCTACTAATGGTACGATCTGATCAGAAACAGTGGAATCATCATAATGAAAAGCTGATTATTTTGAATATGACTTACATTTTATTTTACTTCTCTTGTGTAGAAGTAGCCCCAATTCTAGCATATAAATGCAGTTATCATCCAAATCATTAGTGATCATCAGGTAGTTAAATATTAGAATTTGGAGTAAATATTTTCAATTGTTTTCCAGTTGTCCAGTCTGTAAATCAAAACAGTTCAAGAGTACCAACAACTTCATTATAATAAATATAATATTTCAATTAAATTGGACTGTTGCAGGAATTGGACATTTCCTCTCAGAGAACAATTCAGAACTTGAATTCAAAATTTCACATTTGTTTGAACGAAGGACCCTGAAGAAAGGTCTCAGCCCAAAACGTTGACTGTTTATATATTTCTATAGATGCTGTCTGACTTGCTGAGTTCTTCCACCATTTTGTGTTTTTCTCTAGATTGCTTGCATCTGCAGAATTTCATGTGCTTACACATTTGTGTGTCTCTTTTGCTAGTACCTTTTAACATCCAAGCTTTCCACCAGTCTTAACTGTTGTTTTATGCCTTAGTTGTATCACATTACTTAAATTAATTGTTATATAAAATGCCTTGACTGCATGCCTCAATTGTTCTTTTTTTGGGACAAAGGAAATCAGTGCATATGGTCTGCGTCTGAGTGTGTGAGACATACGTGTATCGTAAGATATAATTCTTAATGGTCAATATCTGAAAAAGGTCATAAATGGGGCGAGCGAGCCAGAAAACCTCCCTTCCCTGGTGTAGTTAACAGCCTTTATTAATTTTACATTGACTGTGAGTGGGACTGATTGCAGGAAATGTGTGTACTTGGCTCTTCAGCCTTGGGCTCCACCATTACTAGATGAGAAACCACAAAAAGAAACCAAAGAATGGTGCAAAAGAACAAGGAAATAGGTACTTACGTGTCTGTGTTTCCTCAGTCATTTTCTTTATGCTGCAATTGATGAAATCAGTCTATTTCTAATACTTAAACTGAGTGGATAAATTTCATAATTAATAGCATATATTATTTTAAATCCTACCTCTGAAGAAATGTATGTAAAAAGATTGCTAACATTTCCTTCTTGGCATTAACATGTATTCTTCTTTTACATCAGTGAAGTCTCATGGGTGTTGTTTGCAAACTAACGGCTCTGCATATATATGTTATTGTTGGCCTCACGCACAGATTTTACTTTATTAGAAACAATTCTTTGATTTGATAGTTGTGTGATAATATTTAGCATGAAGTAATGCAAGTAAAAAAAAAAATCACAAAAAAAAACAAGAAAAACTGCAAATACTGGAAATCTGAAGTAAAAACTGAGAATGCTACACATCTCACTAGGTCAGGCAGCACCCCTGAAAAGAAAAAGGAATTAATGTCTCAAGCTTGAGACCCTTCATTAGAATCATTTGTTGGACAAAGGACCTTGGACTTCAACCATTCACTCTGCTTCCGTTTCTCCTTCCAAAGCAAATCCATGTAATGATAGCTACAAGTGGAACACTGATTGTTTGCAAAACATCCATTTATGCTTAGTATTCACGCACCATGGTTTATAATGTGTAACTCAAGAGTTTCTATGCATAAAGTAAAAAACACTGGTATGAATTGGTATGAATAGAATGTTAGAGTAATAAAGGTGTTTTTTTCTTAAGCCTACATTCGGTCAACATCCAATTGGCATTGCTGTTTATATTGCAGAAAGTACTGTGAAATACTCAATGGGTCAACATCATGTGGACTGACCTGTTAGATGTTGCAGTATTTTCCATTTTTATATTTCATTTTCAGCATCAGCTTTTTAAAGAAATTTGATGGGAAAATACTGATTTTGATGGCGTAAAAATTTGTTTACACCACCTGGCAGCAAATGAAGCAACTTTTTTTTACTGCTTTAGATCCAGCAGATTACCTTTTGGATTAGAAAAATATGAAAATGCTATCAATAAGCTAAGGCTGACTTTAACTTAAACAAGATCACACTTGTGTAATTTTTGAGTCACACAATGAGAACAACTAGAGTTTAGTGCAGTTCATGCAGTGTTCAAACATCAGAAGAGCTATTTACTCTCTCTCAACCTTCATAATGCATTCCTTTTCTCATGGCCATAACTTTGCATAGCAACTTGCAGATTTTTGTTATGCATTAGTTATTTTATCTGAAGTTCCAACATATACAGCATAGTTAATTTTAAAATATTATTTGCATCATAGCTTTATTATATTAATATGTCCTTAGAATCAAGTTTCATGCTGTGTTAGCAATACAAAAGCTTAAGATTTGAAAGAATACACATACCCAAATATTATCAGGTTGTGTGTGATGTTCTCACATTTTGCTTCACCTTTTTTTAATTATTGTTCTAGGTCAATATGTTGATGATGCAGGAAATTGCCACAACTGTCATCCCAATTGTGTTAAATGCATTGGCCCAAGCAAAGATGAGTGTATTAGCTGTCCTTTTCCAAGGTGAGTTCTTTTAACACTTTCCTTGTTTCTATGCATTTTATTTGGGGGTTGCCCCTCTGCAGCCAATTCTAAAGCAAAACAACTCAGAAGTTACAAATGGAATTTCTATCGCCCAGTAGCACTCACATCAACAGTGATGAAATGCTTTGAGAGGTTGGTCATGACTAGACTGAACTCCTGCCTCAGCAAGGACCTGGACCCATTGCTATTTGCCTATCGTCACAATAGATCAATGGCAGTCACAATATCAATGGCTCTCCACACGGCTTTAGACCACCTGGACAGCACCAACACCTATGTCAGGGTGCTGTTCATCGAGTATAGCTCAGCATTTAACACCATCATTCCCACAACCCTGATTGAGAAGTTGCAGAACTTGGGCCTCTGTATCTCCCTCTGCAATTGGATACTTGGTTTTCTAACTGGAAGACCACAATCTGTGCAGATTGATGATAACATCTCCTCCTCGCTGACGATCAGCACTGGTGCACCTCAGGGGTGTGTGCTTAGCCCACTGCTCTACTCTCTATATACACATGACTGTGAGGCTAGGCATAGCTCAAATACCATCTATAAATTTGCTGATACAACCATTGTTGGTAGAATCTCAGGTGCCAACAAGAGGACGTACAGGAGTGAGATATGCCAACTAGTGGAGTGGTGCCGCAGCAACAACCTGGCACTCTACGTCAGTAAGACGAAAAAGCTGATTGTGGACTTCAGGAAGGGTAAGACGAAGGAACACATACTAATCCTCACAGAGAGATCAGAAATGGAGAGAGTGAGCAGCTTCAAATTCCTGGGTGTCAAGAACTCTAAGGACCTAACCTGGTCCCAACATATCAATGTAGTTATAAAGAACGCAAGACAGTGGCTATACTTCATTAGGAGTTTGAAGAGATTTGGCATGTCAACAAATACACTCAAAAACTTCTATAGTTGTGCTGTGGAGAGCATTCTGACAGTCTGCATCACTGTCTGGTATGGAAGGAGCTACTTCACAGGACCAAAAGAAGCTGCAGAAGGTTGTAAACCTAGTCAGCTCCATCTTGGGTACTAGCCTATAAAGTACCCAGGACATCTTTAGGGAGTGATGTCTCAGAAAGGCAGTGTCCATTATTAAGGACCTCTAGCACCCAGGGCATGCCCTTTTCTCACTGTTACCATCATTTAGGAGGTACAGAAGCCTGAAGTCACACACAGCGATTCAGGAACAGCTTCTTCCCCTCTGCCATCTGATTCCTAAATGGACATTGAATCTTTGGACACTACCTCACTTTTTAAAAAAATATGCAGTATTTCTGTTTTTTCATGTTTTTAAAAATCTGTTCAATATACATAATTGATTTACTTATTTATTATTATTTTATTTGATTATTTATGATTATTAGTATTTTTTCTCTGCTAGATTATGTATTCCATTGAACTGCTGCTGCTAAGTTAACAAATTTCACGTCACATGCTAGTGATAGTAAATCTGATTCTGATTCTGGAAACAAGAAACAGGCAGGATTTATGAGGAGTAAAACTGAGTTGATAGGTGGCATTGTTGGCATTTTAATCAAACTAAATTGTTAAAGATTTAACTGTTTAAATAGTTTGGAGATTGGGAAACTGGTGAGAATGGGGAAAGGGAAAAATGAAAAGAAAGATTTGTGAAAGGGTAGAGAACAGGAATGAATAAACAGCAAAAGAGTGATGATGGTAGAAGGTTTTAAATGACCTCACGGAATGAAGATGTGCTATTTCCCAAGCTTATATTGATGTTCAAAGAGATAGTATGTCAGATTGAGAAGGAAACTTAAAGTGGTATGCTGTCTAAATGACAAGGCCACCCTTTCTAATTGAATAGAATACTTTACAAGGGCATCACGAAACGTATATTTGATGTTCCAAATGTATAAAGTTTCCATCATAACAGCATTAGCAGTTCCGGCAATGCTATTACAGTGCCAACGACCCAGGTTCAGTTCCACCGTGTCTGTAAGGAGGATGTATATTCTCCCAGTGTCCATGTGGGTTTTATCCGGGTGCTCCAGTTTCCTCCCACATTCCAAAAATGAAATAAATAATAGTGTTGAAAATATAAATCAATCATTGTTGTACAACAAAAGAATATTTGAGGTCTTTTCATGTAAGGAAGAGAGGAGGCAAAAGATTGGGTGCTGCATCTTTTAAGTTGTTTGTTTATCTATGGGATGTTGGCTTTGCTGTAGGACAGCATTTAATGCCCATCCCTAAATGTCCTTGGGAATGGTGCTGAGCTTGACCTACTCCAGTTCATGAAGTGCACAGTGCCCTTGGATGGAGGACAGTCGTTGTGTGTGGCTGGGTGGGTGGACGGGAGGAAAGGGGCTTGTTTTGCTGTTTTTATTTTGTTGCTTTTGGTGTTTTCTGTTGTGTTCTGCTGAGCATTGTCGACACTCGTGGGCTGTCCCCAGCACAGCCTTAGTTTGGATCAGTTGTTAATGCAAATGAAATATTTCACTGTATGTTTTGATGTACATTTGACAACTAAATCAATCTGAATCTGTGTTCTAGTATTTGGACTGATATGGAATTTGTGTTTTGGAAAAAGTGCCCATGAATATGAATAAGGATAACATGAAGAGAATGCTGAGTTCATACTACTGAAAGTCATAATAGAAGAAGATATGTTTGATGATGTTATTACACTGGTTACAGTAAAAATGACAGAGTGATGCATTGAACGTGAAAGATTGGGTCTCAGTTCATGTTTGAATTTTGGGTCTTAGATGGAGTGTTAGGAGTAAATTATAACTTATGAGAAATTAAGCGAATATTGTTAGGGGCAAGGGGAAATCCTGACTTCAGGAGAAGGGAATACATACTGGACATACAGTACTTGTATGGGATCTGGTGGAAGTGATGAATTAGCAATGTAGTCAGGAACTGATTCCTATCCAATAAAATAAGAGAACAAAGACAAGGTATAGTCGTAAGCAACACTAGGCTCCTAAGAAACATGGATTACATAGTGGTGAAGGAGAAGTGGAAGTTTAATTGATGCTCTAGTTTAGATTGAGGACTGCAGTGATGAAAATTAGCATTCATTGAAGAAGATGGGTACAGAGGCTGAGTAAGATGGATTTGTAAAAGAAAACTTATAAATTAAATGTGAACTCAATCCAAGTGAAATGGTTTTACTCAGCCTCTGTACTCAGGCCCATTTGTAAGTTAATTGGGTTGCCTTCAGATTGTGGTGCTTGCTATTTGAAACACCTTCTGAAACAGAATGCATGCCAGGAGAGTTAGCAGTTTCCACTCATCATTCTGCCGTCAATAATGCCTGAAAGCCCAGGAACCTCTCTGAGTGATGACTGAGGATGTGTCCTCACAGGCTGTAAGTCAAGAGAGAGGCAATTGTACAATTATGTCATGAATTGCAGAGGCATAATCAGTCTCTTTTCAGTATTTTTTATTAATTTCTACTTAGAAGAATACAGAGTTCAAGAAAATACATATTATAAAACAAAAGAAAGATATAATACTACCAAATACATTATATTTGCATCACATTAACGAACTCCTTACCCTATATTCATGTAAATTAGATTGATTCGTATGTTGAGATATGAATAATTTATGCGTGTGTGTGTGTGTGTGTCTGTGTCTGTGTATGTATATATATATATATATATATATATATATATACGGTATATATAAAATCTAACCCCACTACCAAAGCCAAAGATGTTTGGTAAAGAAAAAATGGGGGAAAAACCTTATCAGATAGTGAAATATGCTATTAACCAGCATCTATACTTCAATGGGAAATCAAAGGTTTTGAAAATAATTCAAAAACTGTCCCCACAAATTTTGAAAATCTTGGTTAGATTCAGAAATTGAACAATGAATCTTTTCTACGTTTAAGCATGCCATAACATCCCGTAAGCACTGAGCGTGATTAGGCGGAGTAGAGTCCTTCCATTTAAGCGAGAGCGCCCTCCTAGCCATAAGAGAGATAAAAGCCAGAATGTGCAAATCAGATGTCTTCAAAATGACATCTTTCCCTCCAACAATACCAAATAAGGCGGTAAAAGGACTAGGCTTAAAATTTACTCTAAAAAGTACAGAAAAAGCTTGGAATACTTCCTTCCAATATTTTTCAAGACTTGGGCATGTTCAAAAAATATGAATGAATGAAGCTTCTCCATTGTTACACCTATCACAGTAGGGAGATATATCCATATAAAAACGAGATAGCTTATCCTTGGTCGTATAAGCCCTATGGACTATTTTAAATTGTAGGAGGGAATGATGGGCACATAACAATGAAGTATTAACCAGTTTAAAAATTTCATTTCAAGTTTCTTCAGAAGTTGAAGTCTGTAAATCTTGTTCCCAAAGATTTTTGATTTTGTTGAAAGAATCATTTCTCATTCCCATCAACATATCATAAATATTGGACATTGAACCATTATAAAAAGGTTTCAAATTAAGAATTTCATCTAATAAGTTCTTATCAGGACTTTTGGGAAATGTATTTAATTGAGATCGCAGAAAGTCTCTAATTTGTAAATACGGAAAAAAGTGGGTTTTTGGTAAACTATATTTAGTTGACAGTTGTTCGGATGAAGAAAGACTTCCTCCAACAAACAGATCCTGGAAACATTTAATACCCAATCTATCCCATTGTTTAAAAACTACATCAGTCATAGAGGGCTTAAAAAATAATTAAGAAAAATGGGACTAGAAAGGGAAAATCTCAATAAACCAAAGTATTTTCTAAATTATTTCCAGATCCTCAAGGTATGTTTAACTACCACATTTTCAGTTATTTTACTTAAAGATAAAGGAAATGAAGATTCCAAAAGAGAGATAATAGAAAATTTATTAACAGAGTTAGCTTCTAAAGAAACCCATCCCAGACAGTCCTCATGATTAATATAATATAACCAAAATGTAAAATTCTGTATATTAACTGCCCAATAATAAAACCTAAAATTTGGTAAATTTTTAACTTTCTGGAGATGAACTTTATTCAGTCAAGGATGCTTTATTTTTCCATATATAAGAGGATAAAAATAGAGTCAAGAGAATCAAAAAAGGATTCAGGAATAAAGACGGGTAAGGTCTGGAAGAGGTATATAATAATCAGTCAACAGAGAACTATGGACTGTGCTACAATGGGAATCACAGCCTTCAACACCTTCAGTTCGTGTTTGAACTTGTACTTAGATTAAAAAATGGAAATGTGTTAATAGTTAAATGCACCACCTCAATTCAATGGTGTTAATCTTCCAACTGAACCAAGAAGTGCTTCAGCATCAAAAATCTTATATTAAGCCATCTCATAATCTCCAACATAGACTTCTAGGTACTTGTAGCTTTCTAATGCTGGCAAGCATCAACAAGAGAAATGGAGAGAGTTGGGTTGGACTGATTCACTGGCACAGTTGTAAGATGTTCTTGGCACGTTGGAAATGAATGTTAGCATACTATTGCAAAACACACATGATTTAAGAGTTTTCACCCTGGCATGTTTTTGGAACAACTCTGAGTCTGTGAGTGTTTGCGTGTAAAGAGCTCAAAGAGATGAAACATAGTAAGGACAGGATGATACTAGCCCAGCACTGGGGGGAGGCTTGCAACATCAACTGCTACTAATCTTTTTTGCTTAGCAATATGTTCCAAAATATTTCTAACCCCTCCTCAGTAGGTGTAACTAGTAAAGTATCATAAATTGGAGGATCTCAAATAGTGACAATGAGGTGCCCAACCTTTACAGTTCATTCTATGTGATAATAGCCTTCCACACTATGATTGGAATCTGATGATTGGTTGTGTAAATTGCTTTTAAGATGCTGAGATTTCTAGAATCAAATTGATGTGATAAATATCGGGGTAAGGGTGAAGAGCTGCAAGATTATCTATAGACCTGTTAAACATAGTTTTGGTAACATAACTCCTAAGTCAGAATCACTCTCAGTCAGAAACCTTGGCTCTCAATCCTTACTGGCTGTTTCTGCTGAGAAATGCCTCATATGATACCTTGCTGCTCACTGCTGCATTGCAGAAGTCAAGAATATCTCTGCTGACAAAATGAGAAATTACAATAGTTGAGAAGATTTTTGCATTCACATGTGGAAAGGCGCCCAACAGTTTTGACATTCATAGAGGGCACCCAAGCATTTCCATCTGACCACCAGGGCCCATCATCTGATTCCATCCATCAACGCCAGTCTCTGTTTCACTCATTCCTCTTACTTCTATATAATCATCATCATTCCTCTGCAGATTGTTTTAATGCACAGTCTTAACATGAAGTGTCAACCTGCCTGCTTCCACGGATGCTGTGTGACCCGTTGAGTTCCTCTCACAGTTTGTTTTTTGCTCTAAATACCAGCATTTATAGTCTCGGCCCATCGTGTCTGCTCCACCATTTCATAATAGATGATTAACTGGTTGTATCATGGCCTGAAATAGAAACACCAATGCCATTCCATGTAAAAGCCTGCAAAAAGGAGTGGATACAGCCCAGTTCATCATGAGTAAAGCCCTCACCTCCACTGAGCATATCTGCACAGAGCACTGTCAAAGGAAAAGAGCATCCATCATCAAGGACCCCCCCCCCCCCCCCCACTCCCCCACCATCCAGGCCTTCTCTCCTTTCACCGTTGCCATCAGAGAGAATGTACACAATGCTCAGGACCCACACTACCAGGTTCAGGAACAGTCATTACCACTCAACCATCAGGATCTTGAACCAAAGGAAAGAACTTCATGCAACTTCACTCACCCCATCACTGAACTGTTCTCAGAACCTATTCTATGGACTCACTTTCAACAACTCTTCATCTCATGTTCTCAATATTTATTACTTATTTATTATTACTATTATTTTATTATTATTATTGTTTTTTTCTCTTTTGTTTTCTATTTGCAATTTGTGGTCTTTCACACATTGACTGTTTGTCTACCCTGTAGCGTGCTATCTTTCATCGATTTTGTTGTTCATTTTAATATCTGATAATATTGTAAATATCTTGTTTGATTAAGTATTCTTGTTTACATGGGGCTTTATAGATTATATGTAAAAGTATGTGAATGACATATGTCATCATGCCACCGTGTCATACGTACAAGCCACACTTAAAAGTAAAAACTAAAGTTAGACTTGCATTCTCAGCCCCATATACCCTTTCAATTAGTTTTTATGTTTCAGTGTTCAAAACATATCAAGGAAGTTTTAAACAAACCCAAAATGACTGCCCACCTGTTGAAGTGCAGCAAACAGTTCGAGTTTTTTTTTTTAAAAAAGCAACGTAACGTGCTTCTTCATAAGGGGTCAGAGATATTAGGTTTAAAAAAATACAAAACAGATTAAAATCATGGGTTCATAAACATGAGTACTGGGTGATAATAATAAATTTTAAAATAAGCAGAAATGAATGGCTATATCTGAGAGATAGACACATTCGATTGCATTAGAGATATGTATACTGAGTGAATTGAGCAGTATTTTAAAGCAAATGCAATAGCCAATGAAAAGCAAGTACCAGTTTTGCTGAGTGCATTGGGTGGAAAGGCATATAATTTGCTAAAAGGTTTGACTGCTCCAACCAAACCAGCTGAAATGAGCTTTACTGATATTGTGGAAGTAATACAGGAACATTTAGAACTGAGTCCATTGTTGATTGCAGAATACTTTAGGTTACTTAAGTGGAATCAGAAGGAAGGAGCGTCCATTTTACCATGTGGCTGAATTGTAGAGATTGTCTTGAGCATGGTCAGTGCAGTGAAAGGCTTAATGATGCATTTAGAGATCATTTAGTTTAAGGAATCTTACAAGAAGGCATTCAAAAACAGCTCCTAACTGAAACACCATGACAAAGGAGCAGAAGTCGGCCATTCGGCCCATCGAGTCAGCTCCGCCATTTCATCATGAGCAGATCTAATCTCCCCTTTAGTCCCATTCTCCTGCCTTCTCACCATAACCTTTGATGCCCTGACTACTCAGATACCTATCAATCTCTGCCTTAAATACACCCAATGACTTGGCCTCCATTGCCACCTGTGGAAACAAGTTCCATAGATTCACCACCCTCTGGCTAAAATTTTTTTTTTCGCATCTCTGTTCTAAATGGGTGCCCTGCAATCCTCAAGTCATGTCCTCTCGTACTAGACTCCACCACCATGGGAAACAACTTTGCCACATCCACTCTGTCCATGCCTTTCAACATTCGAAATGTTTCTATGAGGTCCCCCCTCATTCTTCTAAACTCCAAGGAGTACAATCCAAGAGCGGTCAAACGTTTCTCATATATTAACCCTCTCATTCCCGGAATCATTCAAGTGAATCTTCTCTGAACCCTCTCCAATGTCAGCACACGCTTTCTTAAATAAGGAGTCCAAAACTGCACACAGTATTCCAAGTGAGGTCTTACCAGTGCCTTATAGAGCCTCAACATCACATCCCTGCTCCTATACTCTATTCCTCTAGAAATGAATGCCAACATTGCATTCGCCTTCTTCACTACCGACTCAACCTGGAGGTTAACCTTAAGGGTATCCTGCACGAGGACTCCCAAGTCCCGTTGCATCTCAGAACTTTGAATTCTCTTCCCATTTAAATAACAGTCTACCCGTTTATTTCTTCTACCAAAGTGCATGACCGTACACTTTCCGACATTGTAATTCATTTGCCACTTCTTGGCCCATTCCCCCAATCTATCCAAGTCTCTCTGCAGACTCTCTGTTTCCT
Source organism: Hemitrygon akajei (assembly GCF_048418815.1). NCBI lineage: Eukaryota > Metazoa > Chordata > Chondrichthyes > Myliobatiformes > Dasyatidae > Hemitrygon > Hemitrygon akajei. Next base: position 35,711,872 of record NC_133125.1, read on the forward strand.
CAGCACTACCAGCCCCTCCACCTATCTTTGTATCATCAGCAAACTTAGCCACAAAGCCATCTATTCCTTAATCCAAATTGTTGATATACAACATAAAAAGAAGTGGCTCCAACACGGACCCCTATGGAAAACCACTGGTAACCGGCAGCCAACCAGAATGGGATCCCTTTATTCCCACTCTCTGTTTCCTGCCAATCAACTAATGCTCTATCCACGTATGTAACTTTCCCGTAATTCCATGGACTCTTGTCTTGTTTAGCAGCCTCATGTGCGGCATCTTGTCAAAGGACTTCTGACAATCCAAATACACAACATCCACTGCATCTCCCTTGTCTAGTCTACTTGTAATTTCATCAAAAAATTGCACAAGGTTTGCCAGGTAGGATTTTCCTTTAAGGAAACCATGCTGAGTTCTGTCTATCTTGTCATATGCCTCCAGGTACTCTGTAACCTCATCCTTGACAATCGACTCCAACAACTTCCCAACCACCGATGTCAAGCTAACAGGTCTATAATTTCCTTTTTGCTTCCTTGCCCCCTTCTTAAATAGCGGATTGACATTTGCAATCTTCCAGTCCTTCAGAACCAGGCCAGAATCTATCAACTTTTGAAAGATCATTTCTAATGCCTCCGCAATCTCCACTGCTACTTCCTTCAGAACACGAGGGTGCATTCCATCTGGTCCAGGAGATTTATCTACCCTTAGACTATTCAGCTTTCTGAGTACTTTCTCTGTCGTTTACACAACTTACATTTAAAAGAGCAGTTTAAATTGGTGTATCAATGGGTACAGCAGACAGACATAATTGAGTTGCAGGCAGGAATGAAAGTGAATGAAACAAAAGAAGGCCTGGCCTAACAAATTGTGCTACCGTTGATGCAGGGATTCACATACACCAGGCCAATGCAGATTTAAAGATGAAACTTGCAGAAAATGCAACAAAGTAGGACAATACAAAGATCATGCTCAGGCAGACAAAAATAAATGGACTGCACAGGAAAGAGAATAAAGATAAAAAGTCAAGTTGCAGTTTGAAACAGAGCACTAATCTGCATGCTGTTAATGAAGAATCTGATAATGATGAGAATCCTCAAAACTGGGTAACCTCAAGATTTACAGTGTGAAAGCTAACAATAGAAAAGCAAAATTGCTTACACCAGAAGTGTATGGCAAATTAATTAAAATGGAATTGGACACTGACTTGGCTGTTTCAGTCATTCCACAAAATCTGTTTGAACAGCATTTCAAAGATACTGAATTGGTGACTGTAGATATCCAACTAAGAAGTTATACTGGAGAAAAGATAATTCCTGTGGGAATGACATTTGTAACAGTGAAATACAACAACCAACAAGCCCCATGGGGCTTGTATGGGAGTAAAAACAGGGGGGTCAGCTTTGTGGGGATGTGAGTGACTGAGACAACTACAACTTGATTGAAGATCCCTCCATAATTTGCATGCCAAATCCCCTGCTATAGAATCAACTGGAAATGAATTAAGGAAAATACTAGATGATGCCACAGCAGTGTTCAAGGATGACATTGAAAAACTCAAACAGATGTACAAACATATGCCCTTTGTACACACTGCCCATCACTACTACCAATTGGATGGTCCAGTGAGGTCCTCGGATCGGCCCCACCAGGGTCGGCAACGGCTCTGGCGGAGCGCCGAGCAGACGATCAAACTTGACTATCTAGAGGAAGTAAAAGTGTTTTATGGTTCTATCAAAGGTAGAATAGTGTTAAATGAAAATGCCACATCCAAGTTTTGCACACCCCATCCAGTTCCTTATACCATCCGTGACAAAGTAGCCAGTGATCTAGATTTGCTAGGCTGAATGAGTTCTTTCCAAAGATGAATGGAGTTCATGGGCAATGTCAGTGGTCCCAGTAGCCAAGAAGAATGGATCTATCAATCAACCCAGTACTGAAAGTAGATCAATACCTTCTGCCCAGGATAGAGGATATTTTTGCAAACCTTTCTTGGAGGAGCGCACTTCAGCAAAGTGGACAGCTAAGGGCTACCTGCAGATGGGGATGGAAGAAGATTCCAGAGTTTTTCTCACTATTAATACCTATAAAGAACTCCTCCGGCAGAAAGCTATGGACCAGGTGCTACAAGTCTCCCCAGGCCCTAAGTGTTACCAGGATGACATCGTTGTACAGATGATAAGGAACATCTCCAAGATCTCAAGAGTTAAAAAGATGAAAAGATTATGGGCTCAGATCATAATGCAACAAGTGTGAATTCTTTAACCAAGCATCGCATACTGTGGTTATACCACTGATGAACAAGAATTACACAAGTGTGCTGATAAAATTCAAGCAGTATCACAGTTGCTAGCCTTTTTAAGATTGTCAATATGCTCTGTAAATATAATGGAAACTCAATACAGAAATGTAAAATATCGCCACTTGTGGTTTAATAATTTTTTTTTGTCTTGTAATTAGGATCCTGAACGATGGCCTTTGTGTTACAATCTGCCCACCTGGTAAATTCAAAAATAATGGTAGGTGTCTCCAGTGTCATCACACCTGTAAGGAATGTTGGACAGGTGAACCTAATGACTGCAGATCATGTGATAAAGGTAAGCTAACAGAAACTGTAAAAATGAATGAGTCATCTTTTCACTCTCTTACTCATACTTTCTCACTCATTCTCCCTCTCCTCCTCCCCCTCACTCTCACTCTTTCTCATTCCTGCTCCATCTCTCACACACTGACACACACACCTACACCATTAAGGGCAAAAAATACTGCGTCCTGAGTACACATTTCCACTTTAGATCAAAATTGTCATCTGTGTAAGGTTATTGGTCGTAATTTGGAGTTCAGCAACATGGCCAATTAGTGACTTTGATCCTATCAATAAAACCTTTAGGGGTTTGAGTTCTTGAGAAGAATCCATGGGAGCGTAGGCTTATAAAGTTATCTCCCTGGAGTTGACTTGCTTGGTAATCTTTCTCCAGGGCTGTTTTCTTGTGTGTGTTTTGATGGGTAAGTCACCAGAAAGATGACTCATCTGATATAGGTATCCATGGAAATTCAGCATCTCTATCAAATAATGCTATTAGTTCTATTCGATCCTCATCTTAAAGATTCCTCTGAGTAACTTGACATTGATGAAAAAAATGTTTCTTTTAAAGATTTAAAAAAATTGACCTTGTTCAACACCATGTTCTAAATTTCAGTGCAGTGTGTCAAAGATACAATTAGAAGAAATCCCGATTTCCTTGTGCATTCATAAATTCTCTGTACTCTGCACCTAATGGATCAATATCACTAACAATGAAAATTCTACTCAATTCTTTCATGGAAAGCCAGCATTTTGATTTAATGCAAATTTTGGCTCTGTAAATGATAACTCACATTCATATTTTCTCTTTACTGCTTAGATAAATTTATGATTGATCGTTACCTTTTTGGTGGAGAATGCAGGGAAGATTGCCCTCCAAGTCACTACCCAGCAGCTGATAAAACCTGCAAGAAGTGTTCCTCCAACTGTGAAGTATGCATTAGTGATGCAAACTGTGTACGATGTTCCACTGGCTATTACCCCACAAACGAAGGTTGCCAGAGGTTAGAATGTGGAGATGGTAAGAAACATTTTATGTACAGTATGAAATTAAAACACTACTAAATGACATCTTGAACAATTTTATCGATAGTAATTTCCAAGACAGATTATTTTCTGGAAACTGCTGGAATAGCATAATGTACAAGTAGAATATGAATATTTAAACTGTTTTGGTGTTTCTATGTTAGTAGAGATTTATCCATATTAAATGCCAAAATACTGAGGGTGGATGCAGTAAAGCAGAAATGCTGGATATACAGACATCAACAGGTCAGGCAGCATCTGTGTGGATGGAATAAAGTTAATGATTTGGACCAATGACCTCATATTAGACCAGAAAATGTTAAGCCTAATATAAGACTGAGGAGAACACAGGTAGATGCAGAGAAAAGAAAAACAAAATGGAATGTCACTGAAAGGATGGAGGGAGAAATCCAACGACAAAAGTGATGAAGGAGCCAGAGAAATGACTGGTAAAGACAACTAAAGAAAGCTATGGAGGGGATATAATTAGAAGGAACTATGTATCCATTATCATGTTTATCTTGTGGACCTTTTAAGCATTTAATCTGGAAAATAGATTTGCATGAAAATAGTTGAAAGAATGATGACCAATTTATAACAATGAAAGGTAGTTAGAGAACTTTTTGTCAAAATGGTTGCTAAAAATAATTTGCACAATCTGACAACTCATTTTTTTTTACAAGAGTAAAAAATGATTTTAAGAAAGAAATATAATTAGATCTCCCTTCCGTCATTACAACTACGCTCCACTATCCAATTTATATACACACACATGCATAGCTGATGTGCAAAGACTGCAATGGCTATAATGATGCTTTTACTGACTGCCCATTAGCACTGACTGGTAGACATAAATAATACTCGAGCAAATTGAGAGCTTCGTTTCGATCAGTATTAAAAATAGGAAGAGTTGGGAAAAGAAATCAGTTTGCATATGTTTACAATTTATAAGCAGTTCTTGCTGACTTAATCCCATCTTCTGAGTTTCAATAGATACATATCACTGTATAGGTGAACTTCTGACCTAATTGCTAATTGCTTTCCCACAGTGTTTAGCAGCACATGTTGTATTGAATGTTCATAAATGAACTGTGCTTTTCCTCTCAGCTTAAGCCAGGCATTAAAATTAACATTTGCATCAAGTAGTTGATACAGATTTCTAATTGATTTTTCATGGGTTAGACAAGAAAAGTGAACAAATAAACAGTTGACTCATACAAACTGTCTATTTAGGAACCATACAAAAGAGCTACTATGCATATGTGTTTGCACATCTTACATGTAAAGCCTCATTTAGAACTGCACACAGCCTGCATCTTGCAAATGTATAACTTATTTAGGGGACATAACTCGGTAAAATAAGAAGAACATTATTTTCCAAAAGTAAACAAAGATGGTAAGACCAGATAGAAAAGTTAGGTAATTAGTCTTTCTCAGACTTTGCATCTGAATGATGGCATGTACCATTGAAATTTTCATCCATACTTTTGTTGCTTCCAGATATGACTGATTCAAAGATTTCTTGACTATTATCTTATTCCTCCATCCACTAGAACAGGGGTTCCCAACCATCTTTATGCCATAGACTTCAACCATTAACCAAAAGATCTATGGACCCCCTGCTCTATAAACTTTAAACCATGTAAACTTTTGTTCATATCCACCTTGCACAAAGTATCCATTCATTCACTGCCCACTGTGCCTAAGAGAAACAGTTCATTGCCCACCAAAGTATCCAAAAGCCTAAGTTTTAAACTTCTTCATCCCTGCATGACCTCATCTTTTCCAGCCACAGAACTCAATGAGGTGTTAATATGTCTTTGATCCTATGTGTGCAGGTTGATTGCAGTCGAGTTCTCCAATACTCTCACACATCCTCAAACTTTATATTCAATTACAGTAATACACACACACACACACACACACACACACACACACACACACACACACACACACACACACACACACACACACACACACACACACACACACACACACACACACACACACACACACACACTCATATTTCAGATTGATAGAAGTGCCAACTCATTCTCTTAGCCTGATTTGAAGGATAGAGCCCATGGTTGTCACCGAGACGGCATCCTATGGGTAACTGTAAACAGTAAGATTGATAGTACATTCATATCTAATCCTCTTGTTCATTCCACAACCTCTTCTACTTTATAGTTTCCAGATACTTCAAACGTGCTCTTTTCAATTCCCATTTCCCCATATTGCTATCAAAGCCTGTTGAATTGCTTTTTTTTTGTGTCCCCTGTACAGGCCTCAATAATGAAAGTCAACAGCTAAAAGAGGAGAGATATCAACATGAGACATTTGTATTCACTAGATCAGATCCTTAAACCGTAATAGGTGATTTAGAGATGGGATTTACGCATAGTGAATCACAAAGTATGAATGGATGGAAATCCAGTCAAGGGAAATGTCAGCCCCGTGGAGCCATAATTGACTTATTTAACAGTGCTTACATTTTTATTTAGCATTGGTGACACAAGTTTCAACACAACATTTGACAACTAAGAGTATATAAAATTACTTCCAAATTGTGTAACCTCATGACATAAACACTGTGAAAATCTCCTTTCATAACGCTAGGAAAATGGCCAATCCTATTAGCATCTTTATTTATCATTGCTTCAGCCTCTCTGATTGCTGTGGAATTTTCACTCTGCTTTCAGCAATAAGTGTATTACTCAGATTTTTCCATCAAATGCACCAAGGGCAGCAAAATCTACTCAATTAGTTAAGAAAACCAGAACTGTAATCATAATTCCCTTCTCTGTACCTAGTTTGCCTGCATTGTATTTTAGAAATGGTGTAAGGTGGCATTTCCAGAATTGAATTCTGCACAGTTCCACAACCAATGATAAAATAATGTAGAAAGTGGCTCAATTTAACGAAAGGTCTCTTCAAGTGTTTACAGTCAAATGCCAGGAAAGCCTCGTTTGATTTAATGCTGTGGCTCACACTTGCATTAGCACTAAAAGCTGCATTTCCCTCCCATAGGTAAAGTTGCAGATCCCTACAATGAAGAATGTCTGCAGTGTGCAGAAGGATGTGAGAAATGTTTATTAGGTAAGCTGTAACATAGAATGAATGGGAAAATGCTACTTGGCCTAAGTGTTAGCAATGAGGGTTATTGTAGCAGCTTGAACAGAACCTATGTATATTCCTGTCATCTGGCACAGATGCTTAGATATAAAGGTGACATTAGGCAGGAGTATACTGTTATTGCAGTTGGCTATCAAGTTATTTTGTCAAGGAGAATTCTTGACTGATGTTACGTTGAATGAATATGTTAATAGCTAAAGTAAGCAGCTAGTGAATTGTGTTCTGTACCTATTGAGAACATGAGGTAAACTTTCTGAATCCACACAGCTGCTCTTTGTTTATTCTTCAGGATTTTTTATGTCAACATTTTTATTATTTTTTTCTCTACTCGGAAACGATAAAAAACGGTTTGCATTGAAATATCTTTTTTTTCATGCAAGAGTATATAAAAGTACAAATAGTTTGGTTTTAAACCAGTTAAGCTTTTAAAGTACATTTTCAAAGAGCATTCCAGTTCCATACACTTTCGGGGATTTTCCTACTACAGATCCTAGCTGTTGCTGAGGAATTGCTACCTCTGGATATCTCGTTCATCCACATGCAGCAAGAGTGATTGAGTCTATTCCTGTTCTCTCTTGTGGAAGAAACATTCAGCACAGAAGGAAACCATTCAGTCTATTGTGTCCATCCAAAAATTAAATACTTTGTCTAATCTTACGTGCTGCCTTCTGGTCCATAGACCTTAAGATTTCAAGTGCTTACACATACTTATTAAATATTGCGAGGATTTCTACAAGTCAGTCAATGAACTCTTTATCTTGGGGAGGTCATTTATGCTTATGCTTCTAATTAAATTTATTGCTCTCAGTTAAATATATCATTCAGCATCATTTATTCCAAAGAAGACAATCCAGATCAGCTCAGCTCATGATTAGAACTTCAAAGCTCTAGTAACATCCTGTTGTTGGAAAGATCTCAGATGGTGATGAGGAGGTGTGCAGGAATGAGATAGTTCAGCTGATGGAGTGGAGTAGCAGCAATAACCTCTCACACAATATCAGCAAGGCCAAGTAACTGATTGCAGATTTAAGGAAAGGGAGGTCAGGGGAACACACACCAGTCCTTATTGAGGGGTCAGTGATGGAAAAAGATGAGCTGCTTCAAGTTCTGGGTGTCAACATCTCAGAGGATCTATCCAGGACCCAACACATTGAAGCAATCATGAAGAAGTCACGTCAATGGCTATACTTCATTAGGTGTTTGAGAGATTTGGCATGTCACTAAAGAGTTTTTATTGATATACACACTTGGCATTTCTACTATCAAGGACAATGTACGGGGGCCCAAACACCCACTCTACAGTTCAGAAACAGCTTCTTCCCCTGCACAATCAGATTTCTGAACAGTCCATGAAACCATGAACGTTACCTCATTATTCCTTTCATTTTGCTCTATTTATTTATTTTATAATTAAAAAGTAATTTTATATTCTTGCATTGTACTGCTGCCACAAAACAACCAACTTCATTTCAGTGATAATAAGCCTGATTCTGATTTTGATCTGCATAAACCTACATTCCATTCTGCTCAATACAATTGTATACTAATCAGTTCTTACAACACCTTCCAGCTCTGACTTACCTGATACTTTCCAGCACAATCTTCTTGCTTTTTCGTTCCATTTCTTGTGCAATAAATGCGATGGTCCCACTTTCCTTATAAACTAGCTTATTGGCATTTCACATCAGAAATCTGTGGTCATACATTCCCGTGGTCACTTTATTAGGCACAGCAGTGGAACCTGGTGTGGTCTTCTGCTGTAGTCCATCCATTTCAAGGTTCAACATGTTTTATGTTCAGAGATGCTCTTCTGCACATCACTGTTGTAGCATGTTGTTAATTGAGTTACTGTTGCCTTCCCGTCAACTTGAACCAATCTGGCTATTTTCCTTTGATTTTTCTCCTTAGCAAGGAATTTTCACCCACGGAACAACCACTCACTGGTAGTTTTCTGTTTTTTGGATCATCCTCTGTACATCCTAGAGACTGGAGATCATCATTTTCAGAGATAGTGAAACTATCCTGTCTGGCACCAACAATCATTCCATGGTCAAAGACACTACTGTCATATTTCTTCCTTATTCTGATGTTTGGTTGGGACAAACACTGAACCTCTTGGCCATGTCTGCATGCTTTTATGCATTGAGTAGCTGCCATATAAATGGCAGATTAGATAATTGTGAGAAGGTTTACAGATAAAATGTCCACTAAGTGTAGACCTCAATGTCCCTCTATATTTCTCAGAATATCCCATTTATTATGTGTTCCATTTGCTCTTTTAAATGCATTATCCCACCTTTATCCAGATTAAATTCCATTCACCACCTTTGTGCCCACCTAACCATTACCAGAACTTCCTTCCTCATTATCAATTACACAGACAATTTTGATATTAATGGCACCAAAATTAACACTGCTGATCAAATTGTTAGTCATTAAGTGCAGAAAGTAAACGGGTGGAGTAGTAGTTAGTAATAACAGACAAATATGCACGCTTCCACATGGTATTACATAGGTCATTATTGTTGTCGTAGTTTATTTATTTATTGGGATACAGCATGGAATAAGCCCTTAGGCCCCCTTTGAGCCACGCTACCCGATCTAATCCTAATTTAATCACAGGACAATCTACAATGACCAATTAACCTACCAACTGATACCTCTTTGGACTGTGGGAGGATAACAGAGCCCCTGGAGGAAACCCACATGGTCACGGGGAGAACCTACAAACTCCATACGGGCAGCAGCCGGAATTGAACTTGGGTCACTGGTATTGTAAAGCGTTGTGCTAATAACGACGCTAACGTGCTGCTTTGAAAAGCTTGGATAGTGTTATGGCTCATTCTGGACCACGACTTTTTAACACCTCTCCTGGATGCCGCAGTGGCCTAAAACTGAAAATGTTGGAAATCCTCAGCATTTCGGGGAGCCTCTGTAGGTTTAAAATTTCATGTTTCAGAAATGCAAGAAGCTAACTAAAAAAAACATTTTGAAGTGCAGAAGAAGTCGTAAAAGCAGGTCAGTGAAAGGCCAGAGAGATTAAGTGTCAAAAGTGGAGAGAAAGCTGGTTGAAATAGGATGGTACAGTAAATTCATTATAATTTACCATGTTTAGGATAGGTCTTTGTGCCATCATGACAAACTGATCCAAACTATTTAAGGATCTTTTGATTTTTTTTGTACATTTGTAATATAAAGAAACCTGTCATCCAACTTGAACACAGCAGATAATGACCAGATAAATCTGTCTGCTGTGTTGTTGTTGGTTGAGAGTCATCGAGCTATATATCCCAGAAACAGACCCTTCAGCCCATCATGTCCAGACTACTCTTTGTACAATGATGTGAATTACATTCACTCACATTATGTCTGCAGCCTTCTTTGGCTTGGGAAGGTGTAGGAAATATTGCCAGGGTGCCAGGAGAACTCCTCTGCTCATAAAAATTATATTAGGATCTTTTACACCATGTAATTGGGCCAACAGAACCCAAGTTTAATTACCCATCATAGATAGGATTATTATTTTAACTCTAAAGAAGAAGGCAAAGAAGAACAGCCCTAGACCAAAGACTTAGCACTAGGCTGATTTCCTGTACAATACTGAATGCTTCTGATTGGATGAGGAATTCCAAGACACTACTTTGAAAATGAACAAATGTTTCTCCTTGGAATCCTGACTAATACTTCTCTCTTCTTTGGGAAGCAATAAGGTTGCTGAAGTAAGTTGAAGTACATCGTTGTGAATCTTATTTTGACATGAAAAATTTTCTATCCTCATTTCACAAAATAAAGCTGTTCTGGTCAAAAAGCATCAGTCTGCTATATTTATGCCTTCCTCGTCAGTTTAGGTAGATAGCCCCTATTGCGCTTTCTCTCCTTCCCCTGTGGTATTAGTCCGCTCCTTGGCTAAACATTGATTATGTTCTGAGATTGATCACTTCCACTTCCCAAAGTGATCATCCTTCACATTTTTGAAATGAGAATCAATAGCTTTGTCCTTTCACTTCATGTTTGAACTTCATTTGTTTCAGAAGGCCTTGATGGTAATTGTATGCCATCTAGTGGAAAATCGCTGCAAATCATTGTTGAATTGTTTCGAGAAATTGTTTTGCTGAAAATTTGTAAGAAAGCACAGGAGACGGTTAGGATTGCAAAAAAAAAACCCAATGCTTTTTATTTAATTACTGCTTCTAAGTATTCTGAGAGGAGGAATAGTATTCTAGGTGATTGGGTGAAGGGTTGAGAACTGGCTTATCTGAACTAGATGAATAACATTGGCCAATTCCAGACAACACTGGCATTAAAATAGGAGGAACAACCCTCAGTAACTTGAGATAGACAGAACAAGACGTACAAACACGACTCAATAATGTTGCAAAAGTCTCTGCTGAATTTGGATTGCTGATAAATGGCAAAAAGACCAAGGTTATGGTGATAAGCAAAACTGCAATTCAAGCTGACATCTACATCAGAAATGACAAGATCGAACAAGTGTCCTCCTTTATGTACCTTGGTGCAGAACTAAATAACACAAACCAATGCAGCAAGAAAATAAGGTGAAGGCTAGCAATGGCACGCACAAGCACTACCAAACTCTGGAACATCTGGAAAGATAGATCTGTGAGCACTGACACCAAGATACGCCTCCTCAAGAGGCCAGTAGCACTATATGCTGTGAAACATGGACCCTAAAAGTAGCTGATGAAAAGAAGTCAACAGTGGACATACTGACGAATCCTCAGGATATCATACATTGAAAGGAGATCCAACAATTTCATCCTAGAAAAGATTGGCAAGAAACCAATACTTCTGGAAACCATTATCCAAAGGAAACTTTGCTATTTTGGACACATCTCAAGAACTGATGACACACTGTGCTTGAAGGCAGAGTAGAAGGAAGCCGCTCTCGAGGCAGACAGAGGGCAACCTGGATCGACAACATCAAGAAGTGGACCAGCCTCGCCACCAGAGATGCAAGAGGTTGGACTGCCGACAGATCGCAGTGGAAGAAAGTGGTCGCCGAGGCTCTGGCAGAGTATGGCACACGATGATGATGATGATGAGCATTGGGCTACATATAAAAAGATTAAGAAAGACTCTGTGTTGCTGCAGATTGAAAGATGAGCATTAACGTATGTGAAATGGAATTAGATGGTGGTTAATATTAACTGTCAGTTTGTTATATATTTTAACCATTTATGGTGCAGTGATTTGAACCATACATTTGCATGAATGAAAGAGTCCAAGAACAGAGGAAGCTGTGGGTTAGTATGTACTTTCCTTGTTTGTAACATTCTTTTCCCTAATCTATAGGAAGTGGCTCAGGAGGTATTTTGTCAAGGAGTTCAGAGAAGATGTGCTTTGTTGAATTAAATAGGATTTCTCTGAACATGTAGCGTAGTGAATGAATCCTTACTGGTTCAGGAATTCTGCTACTGAGTAAATGATGACAAGGCACTAAATCTTCAGGGTTGCAGAACTTTTCCAGTGAGGAGCCAGCCAGTTTACTGAGAGCTGCTGTGTGTCTTGACATTCACCACTGCCTTGTTTAAGCATTTGTTCAATGGTTATGCTAAGGAAAACTGTCCAAGTCTCTGCCTTCTTATTATAAATTTAATTCCCATCAAGTTCTGACAAAGTGGAGAGGAAATGAATGTAATCTACTTTAATGAGTTTGAAACTGAGCAAGGGTGTCTTTGTATCTTTCTTCTCATAATCTAGAAAGATGTTTTTACTCTGACATCTTAATGGTCTGAGAGAAAATGAATTTTCAAGTGTTTACTGATCTGAGGTCCAATAAATCAAGTTACTTTCAATGAAATTAATCACGTTCAGCCATTTTAGCAATGCAAACAGTCTGCTGAAGGAACTCAGCAAATCAAGGTGTGTGTGTGTGGGGGGGTTGGAGGGAGGGGGATTGGAATGAGAAGAAGAGGGAAGGACATAGATGATGTTTCATTCCAAGCCCTACATCCAGCAAACTGTTTGTTGCTCCATATTCCAGCATCTACAATCTTTACTGTCTCCAAGCATCTTGAAATTTTGAAAAAGGTTTATTCCATTCCCCACCCCCCCAACAATGGAAAAAAAAGATCAGAGGTGTTCTACTACCTAGCTGATTTTACACATTACCTGTAATCAGTCATATGCCTCAGCCTCAGGAGGGTTGGGAGTCATGATGGAGAAGGTCTCTCAGAACAAAAGTTCATATGCACCCTTTATGACTTTAAGATTTTAGTAACTCCAAATTTTCCTTATGAAATCAACCATAGGAGTTGATTAGAAAATGGGAACTGAATAGTTTCCCTTTCAACTATATGGCATAAAAGTAGTGGTAGTTATTAATTGAAGCCAGGGCCAAGGTAGAAGTGTTCACGTTGCAGCCCTGTTTCAACCAATTCTACCACCACCACATGCAAAAATGTGTCCACTTCTGGCTGGGCCATGTGTAGACTGTCTGTGGACATGGTAAGAAGAAGAATTGAAGCCTGCCCTATCTTTACACATTACAGTTTTGGAATTGGAACTGGTTTATTATTGTCACAGGTACTGAGATACAGTAAAAGGCTTATCTCGCTTACTGTTCACACAAATACTTACACAGAGCACTGAGACAGAACAATGTAAAACAGTAACAGTGCAGAATCAGCTACATAGTGCAGTGCAGGTAAGCGATAAGATGCAAGATCATAACAAGGTAGATTGTAAGGTCAAGAGTCTATCTCATCATACTAATAGCTTTATAAAAGTGGGATAGAAGCTGTCTTTGAGCCTTGTGGTATGTGCCTACAACTCTTTGTATCTTCTGTCCAGTGAAGGAGGGGAGAAGAGACAATGTCCAGGATGGCTGGGGTCCTCGATGATGCTGGCTGCTTTACTGAGGAAGTGAGAGTATAGAGAGTGTCTATCGAAAAGAGTCTGGTTTCCATGAGGTGCTGTGCTCTGTCCTTCACTCCCTGCAGTTTATTGCAGAGCAGTTGCCATGCCAAGCTATTAGGCATCCAGAAGGCATGCTTTCTGTGGTGCATGGGGTGGGGTCTATCAGTATTGCTGGAATAGCAGTAAATAGCATGCTTGGCCACAGCAGATCTAAAAATCCATGAACACGATCAAATCCTCATTTTCTTTCTTTCTCCTTCAGGATTGTCTGGATGCTTATAAAGTTCTTCATAAACTTCCAAACAGTTCTGTGATGCAGAACTAAATGGAAGTAACCAATTAAAAAAGCTGTTGGTTAATTTCAGAATTCTATGGGTGGTCCAGTAAAGTTGATAGAAATTGCGTGTCATTCACAGGCAATGGTTATATATCACAAATGATATGAATGATAATTTGGCTGTCTTGATGGGCAGTAGAATAATGCCTAATGGAAACCTAATTGATTGGATGCCGTGTTAAAAGCTGGAAAAATACTCAATGCTCCAACAGTTGTTATTCAATGTCAGGAGTAATATTCACTTGCATTTCAATCCCAATTCTTAAAGATCAAATACTATCTATTTAGACTGTCAAGGCTTGAATTTTCACAAACTACTGACCATCTTCCCTGTAATGATGATTAGAGCAATCACAATTTACCATCAGAGTTACAGTTGAAATTTTAACACCTTTGCCTCACTGGAAGGAGGTTATCAAAACTGATAAAGATCTAAATTTGGGCAGTCTAATCAAAGCCATATATCGATCTACCACATTTTTAGAGTGAGCTAACGGTGTGTTGTGCCCCTTTTTTCAGAGGTGAAGTTTATCACAATATTTAAATCACACACCCAAAATGTAGCTAGAAGACAAATTTAAGGCTTACTCCAATTATAAAGATTTCTTAGGCCTCAGTAAACCTAGCACTTGGCTATAGATGAGAGCAGACTAATCGAGTATATGGCTTGTAAGTCAGGAATACCAATTCTTCCACCAATGTCACAAGTAAACTTAATTGCTAATAAATTTTGGCTTGTAATGCCCATGTGAAATAATTGACAACTCAATCAACTGGACGGTACAGTGAAGAAGGAAAGAGAATCAAAGAACTGCATCTGCTGGAAATTTGAAATATAAACAGAAAATTCTGGAAACTCTCTGGTCCTTGAAACATTAACTCTGTTTTACTTCCCACAGGTGCTGGTTAACAAGCCATCTACTTCAAAATATACTAATGAGAACTTTATATAGCATAGGCCCTAAAGGCCAGAGTTCCGACAGAAAAAATAGCAAAATTAAAGGTGGATCTGGTGTTTAAATCTATTCCATGCAAATAGAATTAATTAATTTCCGCTGTCTGTCATGAAACAGCAATGGCTTTCTTTAGGGAAATTTTCTTCAGAGAAGATATGATAAATATTCCTGAAAGAACGAGTTCTGTATCATGTGGGAGTGAAATGAGGAATTATCTTCTTGGTTTCCCTACCCTCATTGCATCTCTAATATTGTTAGACCCGATGTATGTCATTTATTTACCTCTTGCTCCTGAGAGAAGTCACTTCGTTCACTATGGGCTATTGCATAGAACAAATGTTAGATCCACTAACTTTCCACGCATTTGCAATCTAAGTCATGCCTTCTCTTTACAATGTTGTAGAAAAGGATTGTCTCCAGAGACTGACAAAATAATTACTCAAAAGTAAGCCCCTCTTCTTTCACAACAAGTACAACAATTTCTATTTCTTTCTACAGATGATCCAAGAGTATGTGTATCATGTAAAAATGGATTCTACATGTAAGTGGCATTTTCTTGTTACTGTTGTATTCTTTGGGGTGCGGAGCAATGTATCAGAGACAACCCTATTGTTCCAGAGTCATAGGATGTGATTCTGCTGCAGGTAGCAGAGGAGGTTCACCAGGATGTTGCACAGATTGGAAGACTTTAGTTCTGGGAAGGGATTGTTTTTCCTGAAGGGAAGGAAGCTAAGGGATGACCTGATGTATAAGATTAAGAGAGGCTTAGGTAGGGTAGATTGTCAAAATCTTTTATCCTGTGGGAGGGTTACCAAAGTCAAGAAGAAGCTAGGATTATGGTGACAAAGGAGTTTAAAGGGGATCTGAGGGGTAAGATATTTACCTAGAAACTATATGATATTTAGAACACACTTCTGGAGGAGGTGGTGGAATCAGATGCAATTACTAAATTTTATAAGCATTTAGACTAACATTTAAATAGGGCAGACAGAGGACAATGCAGTCCTAATACAAACAGATAAGATTGACATAAATGGAAAAGGGGATTGGCATGGACATGGTTGTTTGAAAGACTTGTCTCGGCTCTGTATGGCTCTATGGGTTGGCATTCTACCATCACAGCTCTCATTTTAAAAAAAGTATTACATAGGTAACTCTTTTGTGCACATGTATGTGAAGATCTGTTATTTATTCTTAGTTTTTAAAAAAATATTAATTCAAGAGATGTGGGCTTTGCAGTCTGAGCCAGTATTTAATTGCCCACCCTAAGTTACCCTTGAGAAGGTGATAGTGAGCTGCCTTCTTTAACTAATTCAGTTCTTGTGCTGTGCTTAAGCCCATGATGCTGTTAGGGAATGAATTCTAAAATTTTGACCCAGTGACAGCGAAGGAACGGCGATACATTTCAAAGTGAGAATGGTGTGTAGTTTGGAGGGTAGCTTCCAGGTGGTGGTGTTCCGATGCTTTTGCTGTCCTTCTAGCTGAGAGAGGTCGAGGGTTTGGAAGCTGTTGTCTAGCGAGTTGCTGCAGTGGGTCCTGCAGAGGGTACGAACCACTGCGACTGTGCATCGTTGGTGGTGTGAGTGAATGACTGTGGGTGTTCAGCAGGTTGCTATGTCCTGCATGGTGTTGAGTGTCATTGAAGATACGAGCAAGTGGAGAGTACTCCACCACACTCCTGACTTGATCTTTGTAGATGCTGGGCAGACTCTGAGGGGTTAGGAGGTGAGATAGCCACCACAGGATTCCTAGCCTATTAGCCGCTGTTGTAGCTACATTGTGTGTATGGCTACCCCAGTTTCGTTTCTGGTCAATGGTAACACCAGCATATTGATAGTAGGGGGATTCAGTGATGGATATTGGTGACAAAACCAACATTTATCATCTCCCACTAATTGCCCCTTGATCAAATGGCTTCCATCATCATTTCACTCAACAGCCTGGGCATTAAAGCCAGTTGATTAAATAAATCTAGAATCAGCAATGATGACTATTAAAGTACTAACTTATTGTTTTAAAAAGACATCAGATTCACCAATAACCTTCAAAGAGCAAAATCTTTTCTATATATCTGGTGGGGTCTAAATGAAACTGTTTAATCACCAAGAGAAGCAAATAAAACTGCAGATGCTAGAATCCAAAACAAAAATAGAAATGTTCACAGCATTCCGCCAGTCATGGGAAAAGAAAAATCAGTTGGCGTTTCAAGTTGAAGACCCCTTAACAAAACTAAGAAGGAGAAAAAACAAATGAGCATAAGCAATAGAGAATGTGAGTGGAACAAAGGAACCACCAGTAATAGAGTGAAATCATGGACAAACATCGGATTAAAGCTCCTTATGGTTAAGCTCCTTAGTTGGGTACTATGTTGCTAATATTGCAAAGCCTGTGTGATTTTGTAGAATGGTAGGAAGGATGAGTTTAAAGAGGACCTGAGGGGTAAATCTTTTTCGCAAAGGATCGTTGGGATCTGGAGTGAGTGGCCGGTGGAGATGGTGGAGGCAAGAACAGTAACAACATTTAAGAGGCAAGTGCATGAATGAGCAAAGCCTATTGGGATATGGAAATAGTGCAGGCAAGTGAGATTAGTACCATCAGGCATGATGGTCAGTAAAGACACTGTGCCAAAGGGCCTGAGACAATGCTGTCTAACTCTACGAGTCTACAGTTGAATCACTTGGCATTTCAGGAGATTCTTCAGTCAAAGATGCCAATGTAATGGAATATCATAATTTCTGAACACCACAAAGATCTATCATTCTAACCGTAACATTCCTTTTTAAAAACCCCCATTTTTTTTTAAAGGTTTCATCAACAGTGTTACTCAAGATGTCCAGCTAAGACCTATGAATCGGATGATGAAAAGGAGTGTAAGGCTTGCAATGAGAATTGCGTTGATTGTGATGGGTATCAGTGTTATTGGTGTGAAACTGGTTTCTTCTCCTTGGGTAAGCAAAGCCCAGATTTGACTCTAACTCCAAATAACGTTAAGCAAGTTGTTATACATGCATTAACTTTGTACCATTGCTTATACAAATTTTCTTGAATGAAGGCTATAGCCGAATCCTTTACCTCTTACTGACACATTCCTTATTTCCTCACTTCCCTCAAATATATCTTCTCTAGATTGGGAACTTATACCAAAATGGCTTGAAAGCTAAATGACATAATGGTGTAATGTGGATGTTGTGTGACTGGAACTGTGAGGCAGCAGGTTTATTAACTGCATAAGGGGCTGGATAAGGGTTTGGTGTGGTGGCGGAGAGGTAAAATAAAGATTTTTGTCAGAGGACAAGTTGTTTCCAGAGAACAAGGATCAGGGACAGAGGGCTGGAGGAGATGGTTAGAGATGAGGTGAACAAATGACGAACTAGGGTTTAGGCACAGTCTTATAAATGGAGATAAAAGCCAGTTAGAGTAGAGAAGGTGATGAGTCAGGAGCAGTCAGTACAGAACATATTTGACAGACATCTTTTGGGAAAGTTAGTGTTTGTGGAGGTAGTCGGACTCATCAGGAGAATATCTGAACAATTGATTCTAAGTAGATAATGTCATAAATCATATTAGAGGAGCCAAGGAAAATATTCACAGTGATCAGCACCTGAAAATTATGTCACCAATGACAACATGCAGGTAAGGTAGAGAGTGTCAGGATGATTCCATGCAACATCCAAAGATGACATTGGAAAAGAATAAGAGTATTTACCTCTGGAGATATAAATAGGTTAAATAATATGAAAGGGCTCTCTATAGAACAGGTTAGCAGAAACATGCTTGGACAGTTATTGTCATCAGACTGTGAAGAGAGGGTGAGTTTGAAGGGAATGAATGAATGCCAGCCCTAACTTTAAGTAAGGCTGATTTGATACCTACTAAGAGAAGATATAAATAATACTCGGGTCCCAGATAAGAAGTTACAGAATGCATGATTATGAACTTTTATTAACTTTTGAGTTACAGAGTCAGCAGCTGGAGGTAATGCCCAAGATGCATTAGAGAGTAGGTGGATCTCAGAAGAGTGATGGTGCATTTAAAAAAAAACAGGCACAGTTCGTAATTAGACATATATACGTATAATGGATAAAGGAAAGCAATTAAGTTTAAATTTGGACTTTCAGAGGTCTTTACTAAGAGCGTAAGAAAGAGGAGTGAATCACAAAAGAGGTTACTGAGCAGAATTAGGGTACATGATTTTAGGCTTGTAGGGCATGTATTAAAATCAGTTTAACCAACAAAAAACAGAGAATAGGAATAAACAGGCCACTTTCTAAATGGGAGGCTATGAGCAGTAAAGTTCTACAGTTCTATCACTTCTGTGGCCCTGCTGTTCTCATTCTCTGGATTGGGATAGGAAAACATATCCAAGTTTACTGATAATGATAAGCTAGGTAGCGGATTGTTAAGAGGAGGCAGAGATTGTTCAGGAAATATACAAATTCTAAGTAGATGGACAAGGATTTAACAGATGAAATAAGATGTGGAAAAAAAATGCAAGGTCATTGTCATAGAAAGGCAGAGCATTTTTAAATGGCGAGAAAGTGAAAGATTTTGGATTTTAGAGGAATCAACATACATTTGCACACATCTCTTTGAAAGTTGATATGCCTGTTCAGCAAGCAATTAGCAAAGCAAACTATATGGAACAGGGCTTTGTTTTATGAGAAAAGATTAAATAGGCTGGTGGTATGGTCTCTAAACTTGTGAAGAATGAAGGGTTAAACTTACTGAAATATAAAACGTTCTTCTCTTAAGACTTGAGAAATAAATGTGATGTTAATGTTTCTCTTGTCAGAACCAACTGGTATTTACACTATTTCACTAGAGATTATGTTGTATTTATGGTGAGGGATTGAGAAGCCCATATGGAAACATAAACTGTTTTATTAGTAAAAATTTGTGTTATTTAATTATCCAGCCACTCAGAAGCTATTTAAAATAAAACTTTTATGCACACCTTTATTAAAATTCGTTAACACATACTGCTGAATGTGCTTTTTCAACCAGAATACAATTTTGAATTAAGCATTAAGACAATTGTACAATTTATGGCAGTTTAAAAAAAAGCTATTCAGACTTGTGGGGCAAATAATTAAGAGTACTGTTTATTCTGGAGAGGAACATAATAATATTGATATGTTTGTATTATTTTAGATTTCACATGTGTACACACATGCAAATCTGGTTACTATGGCGATGAAATTAGTGCCACTTGTGATCTGTGCCACCCCCAATGCAGTACATGCCATGGTCCCAGTCTTGAAGACTGTGATTCCTGCAAAGATCCATTCAAATTGAAAGATGGAATCTGCACTTTACCTTCTAATGAACTCTGTGTGGATGGAAGCTACTGGGATGGTGAGTAACACAGATAACAGTTAGAAGTCGACCCTGCCCTTCTGCGTAAGCATTGAATATAAAGCAGTGAAGATTAATAAACTAGAAATGGGTGCAAGTTAAGCACAGCTAATAATTGCCAATAAAAAAATGACTGAATAAACAGAAAACTGAAGAATTAGATTCCACAAGCAAATTTAATTATAGCTTAATAAATATTATGATAATACTAAATACTTTATGACTATTGACAAGACATTATTATTTTAAGCTGACAAAAATGTTAACATGCTAGTCTTATGTGCTTATTGTATCACTAGTCACAGTGTTGGGACATGACAAATGGAACAATGTTTATTTAAGGTGTAGCATATAAAGTACATGATGAATTCATTAGTTACAATCCAATGACAGAGTGAGCAATGTGCTGTCATCAATCCTTGCTATTGACCCCATTTGTCTTCCTGTCTGAGAATGAATCCAATTCTTGGAACCTTGAAGCCATTAGTGCAGAACTGGTTCTGGTAAAAGTTCTTGGACTTCAAATAGAGCCATAGAGCACCACAGCACAGAAATAGGCCGTTCAGCTCATCTGATCCAAACCAAATTGTTATTCTGCCTAGTCCCATTGACCTGCACCCAAACCATAGCCCTCCATGCCCTTCCCATCATTGTACTTACCCAAATTCCTCTTAAATGGTGCAATTGACCCACATCCACCACTTCTGGCAGCTCGTACCACATTTGCACCATCGTCTGATTGAAGAAACTCCCCCCTCATGTTCCCCTTAAATATTTTACCTTTCACCCTTAAACCATGACCTCTAGTTGTAGTCTCACCGAACCGAGGTGGAAAAAGCCTGCTTGCATTTGCCCTCTGTATAACCCTTATAATTTTATATACCTCTATCAAATCTCTCCTCATTCTCTATACTCCAGGGAATAAAGTCCTAACCTATTAAATATTTCCCTATAATTCAGGTCCCCAAGTCCCAGCAACATCTTTGTAAAATTTCTCTGTACTCTTTCAATCTTATTGTCATCTTTCCTGTAGGTAGGTGATCAGAATATCACACAATACTCCAGATTTTGCTTTCTACAACATCAACATAACATCCCAACTCCTGTGCACAACTCTCTGATTTATGAATGCACCAAAAGCTCTCTTTATCATCCTATCTACCTGTGACATTACTTTCGAGGAATTATGGATCTATTATCAAACAGATCCCTCTGGTCTATCACACCCTTCAGAGCCTTACCTTTCACTATATAAGTCCTACCCTGGCTTGTGCTCCCAGTGCAACACCTCACATTTGTTTGCATTAAGTTCCACCTGTCAATTTTTAGTCCATTTTTCCAACTGGTCCAGATCCAGCTGCAAGCTTCGATAGGCTTCTTTGATGTCCACTATGTCCTCAATCTTGGTGTCATCCACAAAACTATTAACTGTTTATTTTCTTACATTTGTTGTCAAAATCCTGCTAATTTGTTCAAGAATTTACTGATTTTATTATACCCCTTATTATTTATCCGTAAACATATCCTTTCTTTGAAATATTTTTATTTTAATCTCTTTCTGATCGTTCAGCAGTCCTTGTCTTTCCAATACCTTTTGATTAGGGTGTTAAAACATATAATTTACCTTTAATTTAATGAATCTCTCCTTTTTACCACCTCATTTGATCATTGCTTCGAGAGTAGATTGCCAGAGAAATTAGCTATGATAAATGTTGGGTATCATTGCCACGTTATTCACAACAATTGTAAGCAATCTCATTATGGCACAGAGTAAAATCTGCTTAGTTTAAGAGATTTGGGTACCGAATGACTTTTCGTCTGCATGAATGAAATTCCTGAACTTATTGTAAATGGATGAATAAACAGAGTGTTAGCCTTCTGGACTGTAGCAAATTCAAAACTTGTGCTCTTTTTATTAAGTTGAGAAAGGCACCTGTTTTCGCTGTGATGATTTGTGCAAGACATGTACAGGAAGTGGATGGAATGAATGCACCAGCTGTCCTTCAGGTACTAAGCTCCAAGATCGCACCTTACTGAAATAAAATTATTTCACATTATTTGCTTTTAAAGCATCAGTCTTCTACAGGCAAGTAATTCCTTTCTTTTATGGCCTTACACTTTGTGTTTTTTTTATTTGGCTGGCTTTTCATATTTGGCTACCCAACGCTTCCCTAGTTTTGGTACCAGCTGCCAACATCGAGCATCCTCAGATGATAGACAATAGACGCAGAAGTGGACCATTAGGCCCTTCGAGCCTGCACCGCCATTTTGAGATCATGGCTGATCATCTACTATCAATACCTGGTTCCTGCCTTGTCCCCATATCCCTTGATTCCCCTATCCATAAGATCAGGTGTGAAAATGACAAAAGCCAATGGTATGGAGTATTTCATCCTCAGTTCCCAGCCAAGATAAAGGCAATAAGATTAAATCTAGCTATTTCAAAGGTAATGCCAAATCTAGTTTCACAGGAAGTTTTAAGTAGTGTGTCTAGTGAGATATTGTAACACAGTTAGCAAATAAAATATTCTTATGTCATAAATTTGCAAGAAATGGAATTACTTACTTTTAATAGCTCTTGCATTAGTCATATAGAAGATATTTTGTATGAAAATATGAAACATATATCAGCCGACTTTTAAGCAGGCTAGATAAATGTTTTTGTCAGTTTATCATTTCAATCCTTTGTCACTTTACAACCTTTCATTTTGGACCAAGTCTATGTTCAGTTTCTTCAAAACTGTAATTACTGACCCAAAATCCTTTTTGTTTTGTAAATCTTTCATAGCACTGTAAATTTTCCATCAGATCAATGCCCTTACATACAAAGCTGTTTGGCCTTAATGAAGTTAGAACCACTGGCATCACAGGCCACTAAAACCATAGCTACACAAAATATTGTTGTCTATTTCGGATGGGACTTGCTCTCTTCAATGCAGTCCCAGAAAAAATATTGATGTTCTCATCTGCTGAAGGGTTACTACTTCCAAGCAACACACACAAAATGCTGGAGGATCTCAGCAGGCCAGGCAGCATCTATGGAAAGCAGTACAGTTGACATTTTGGGCTGAAACCCTTTGGTGGAACTGGAAAAAATAAGCTGAGGAGTAGATTTATAAACGTGAGGGGTGGGGGAGAGAGAAAAACCCGGTGATAGGTGAAACCTGGAGGGGGAAGATTGAAGTAAAGAGCTGGGAAGTTGATTGGTGAAAGAGACAGAAAGCCATGGAAGAAAGAAAAGGAGGGAAGGAGCACCGGAGGGAGGCAATGGACGGGCAAAGAAATGAGGTGAGAGAGGGAAAAGGGGATGGGAAATGGTGAAGTGGGGGGGGGTTACTGGAAGTTTGAGAAATCAATGTTCACGCCATCAGGTTGGAGGCTCCAAAATGGAATATTAAGGTGCTGTTCCTCCAACCTAAATATGGCCTCATCACAACAGTGGAGGAGGCCATGGATGGACATATCAAAATGGGAAAAGGAAGTGAAATTAAAATGGGTGGCCACTGGGAGATCCAGCTTGTTCTGGCAGACTGAGCGTAGATCCTCGATGAATCGGTCTCCCAATCTACATCACATCTAACCGATATACGGGAGGCCACACTGGGAGCACCAAATACAATAAATGACCCCAACAGATTCACAGGTTGAAGTGTTGCCTCACCTGGAAGGACTGTTTGGGGCCCTGAATGGTAGTGAGGGAGAAGCTGTAGGGGCAGGTGTATCACTTGTTCCACTTACAAGTGCCAGGAGGGAGATCAGTGGGGAGTGACAAATGGACAAGGGAATCACGTAGGGAATGATCCCTATGGAAAGTGGGGAGGGGAGGGAAAGATGTGCCTAGTGGTGGGATCCTGTTGTAGGTGGTGGAAGTTTCGGAGAATTATGTGTTGAACATGGAGGCTGGTGGGGTAGTAGATGAGGACAAAAGGAACCCTATCCCTGGTAGGGTGGGGGGAGGATGGGGTAAAAGCATACACACGTGAAATGGAAGAGATGCGGTTGAGGGCAGTGTTGATGGTGGAGGAAGGGAAACCCCTTTCTTTGAAAAAGGAGGTAATCTCCTTTGTTCTAGAATGAAAAGCCTGATCCCGAAAACAGATGAGGCAGAGACGGAGGTATTAAGGGAAAGACTACTTCCAGTCATTTTTGATGAGCTATAAATTTAACTAAGTACTATGAGAAGCTGAAATGACTAATTTGGATTACAGGTTGAACCCAGGATATGAATGCCTGGCTTTTGGACACTTGTAGAAACAAATATACTTTCATATTATTAAATTCAAAAGTCTCCTAATACTATTTAATTTAAAAATTCTACGTTCATTCCCATAAAAGGTAAAAATAGTTTCCACTCTTAGTAATTTTTCTTCCTTGTCAGTCTTTCTTGCCAAAGATGTCTCATTGCCCCTTTTTACCCTCCTCATTGCTGTTTCAAAGTCACTCTATCCCTGGTATGGTTCTTTGTTGTTCCTTGAGACTTGCTCGATTCCAATTGTCTATTTTATTACCTGATGAAATCTTCAATATTCTTTGTCCTTCAAAGTTCTCTAATCTTGGCATCTTTGGCTTTCACCCACTGTGGCTTTGAACTCTTTGAACTCTTTTGAAAGGCTCCCATAAGTTTCTCCTATAAATTTGTTGTGGTCTTATACAAAATTCATTAACCAAAAGCATTATTTTTTATGATACCTAGGATCGTACCTTGTAAACAATGATGAATGTGTCAAGAATTGTCCCACTCAAACCTTTGCAAATCCAATTACTGCAACGTGTGAGCAATGTGAAGAAGGTTGTGCGATCTGTTCAGGAAACAAAACTAACTGCCTGAGTTGCATCACAGTGCAACATCACCCACTTTACCTTTATATGGGGAAGTGTCTCAGTGAGTGTCCACGGTAAGTAAATTAAAAGAAAGAAAGGAAATTAAAATACATCTTTATTGTTTATTGATATAGTGAGAAGCTCCCTCAAAGATTTAATTTTAATTCAGAGTAGCTTAGCAGTTGATACAATGCCTTGAAATTCCAGTACTTGCAGCTGTCTGAACAGTACCTACAGTCGTATGGTCTGTGCTTCATGGACACTGTACAATCTTGCCTTTGTTAAAGGAAAAACATTCCATTAATTCTTGGAATATTTACTCTAGCTTTGAGGTTGAAAGAAATATGAATTTGGACAGAGGGCATAAGGCACTTAGGTCAAAATAGAATATCCATTTGCATTGTCGCATTCACCAAACAGAAAGCTGAAAGATTAAGGCACATGCCAAGTCATGAAACTTGGAAAAAGTTCTGTACTTCTCCATTCAAATTTAATGTATTCTTAAAGGTTCACAAGTGAATACAGTTTCAAACCAGGTGAATAAATTGACTCTTTCTGAACTAAAGTTGACTTTTTCTGGACTAAGTTCAGTTTAATAATTAACTTTTTGGATCACATCTGAAAATCTTCTTTTTGCTCAAAAATAACTAAAACTAAGTACCACACCCAAAATGCTGGTGGAACGCAGCAGGCCAGGCAGCATCTATAGGAAGTAGCACTGTCGATGTTTTGGGCCGAGACCCTTTGTCAGGACTAACAGAAAGAAAAGATAGTAAGAGATTTGAAAGTAGGAAGGGGAGAGGGAAATCCAAAAACTAAGTACATTAGATTAGAAAATAATTAGTTACAATGGAAGAGCAATGGGAAATGTGCTAATCATGAGCTTCATCCAACACTCCATTCATACAACATTTGGAACAATTATCTATTGCACAAGAACATAATTGAATTGATTTCATTTCTTACATCCTTCACATACATAAGGAGTAAAAATCTTTATATTACTTCTCCATCTAAATGTGCCATGTGCAATCACAGTAATTTATAATAATTTATAATAAATAAAACAGTCAATGTAATATAGAGTACACTCAAATCAGTGTGAGTTCATCAGTCTGATGGCCTGGTGGAAGAAGCTGTCCTGGAGCCTGTTGGTCCTGGCTTTTATGCTACGGTACCGCTTCCTGGATGGTGGCAGCTCGAATAGATTGTGGTTGGGGTGACTTGGGTCCCCAATGATCCTACGGGCCCTTTTTACACACCTGCAATTTCAGCACAGTAGATTTAAGAATTCTTCCATCAAAGATGACTACTGTTTAAGTTTTGAACTTTCATTTTCACCTGGTGCGTGTGTTCTTTGTGTAATATTGTGGGCAAGGAACGGAACAGACACACACATTCCAGGTTCAGCACAACATGCCACTGTTCCAATAGTTTATCTCCAAATCAGTTTGACATGGTTCTTCCACAAACAATTGCTCCAGTGCAGAAAACAGCTGATCCCATGGCAATACTGTATCTTTGCACAGTTTGTCATCTTTTGCACACTGGTTGTTTGTCCATCCTGTTGGCTGCTGTCTTTCATTCATTCCATGGTGTTTCTTGTACTTACTGTGAATGCCCACAGGAAAACCAATCAGCCTAGATCGAGTGGATGTGGAGAGAATGTTTTCTATAGTGGGGGAGTCCAGGACCAGAGAATTGAGGGATGTCCATTTAGTACAGGATGAGGAAACATCTCTTTATCCTCACCACAGAGGGTGGTGAATCTGTGGAATTCATTGCCACAGACAGCTATGATATTCGGTATATTTAAGGCGGAGTTTAATAGGTTTTTGATTAGTCAGGGCATCAAAGGTTATGGGGAGAAGGCGGGGGAATGGGGTTGAGAGGGATAGCAATCATCCCTGATAAAATGGTGCACTAGACCGAACGGCCTGATGGCTGAATTCTGCTCCTGTGTCTTGTGGTCTTGTATGCTTTTCCAACATCCTCTTCTTTATTTCAAATTTCTGGGAGGGCTTGCAGTTGTTCTTTGAACAGATCTGTTCTCTTGCCTTTTGTTTCTGTATGACATGCATCTAAAATAACAATATCTCATTTTGCTAGGCAACATTTTGTAGCTACTGATAACACCTGCGCAAAGTGTGACGATGCCTGTGAGCAATGTGAAGTTAGTCCCACAAACTGCCAGTCCTGTGTCAAGCCCTACGTTCTGGAGAACAAAAGCTGTCGAACGAAATGCTCCAGGAAACATTACGCTGGTTCAGATGGGCTTTGTAAACACTGCCCTATGAACTGTGAAGTGTGCAATGAAAATAGGTGTTCAGGTAGGACTGACTGCATAATCTACTCTTCAATAAAACTAAGTATTCTTAGTCCTTTCATTCTGAAAGAGCATGGACTGCACTAAATAGTAAAAATGTTATGCTGATGTTTTGTATTTAGTGTGAACACATCAAGGAACTACAGAAGTTTCCAGTGTCTTGTTAATCCTATTGTATCTAACTGAGCAACCTGCTGGCATTCTTCAAATCTGCTCTCCTTTCTCATCCTTTGACTCCTACAAATGATTGCTGCTTAATCTTTGAAACTGTGGAGCAATATGAAGCTAACCTGTATCCTGTGCCAAAGCATACCATGCTCTCCTGATCATTTTGTGAAAGAACGTATCCAAAATATGAAGCTAACTGGCATTTTATTGGTTTGAAGTTGATGGTGCTGAACGATATCAGACTCTCATTCTGACTCCATCTTTGCCATATTCAGCTGCATGTTTTGTGATGTGGTTGATGCACACCTTCCATGCAGGACTTTACGATGAGTTGTGCCCAAGGAATTTGAGATCTAGCGGCATGTTAACATTGCGGGGTTGGATTCCCACTGCTGTCTGTAAGGAGTTGGTATGTTCTCCACTTGGGTTCTTCCTGAGTTTGCCGGTTTCGCCCCACGTTGCAAAGATGTGCGAGTTTGGGTTAGTGAGTTGTGGGGATGTTATGCTGGTGCCAGAAACATGGCAACGTTCATGGGCTGCCCCCATCACATCCTCAATGCCAACAATGCATTTCACTGAATGTTTTGATGTTCCAATGTGCATAGTCCAATCGACAAATGAAGCTAATAAAAAAAAGATTCCAAATCACTGCACCACCTACATTCTCTGGGATGGCACCAAGCAAAATTCCCTGTGACCATTGACTTCTTTTAATTTTTTTTCTCCTTGCCCCTCACCGTGGTTCCCTTCAGGCCTACGATTACCCAACCCAATCTCAGCCTGAGTCTCCATGACTACCTGTACAACCTTAACAAATTGTAATCCACAGTTTGCTCCACAGCCCGCCCGAACCACCACTACCACCGGTGACACCGTCTTTCTATCCTTGAGTTCTGACTTCACCTAACCCTCACCACCTCTTCTAGATCCCCTCCACCTCTCGACTGGTCGTCTGTGACTAGCCTAGCAATGGCTCTTTGACTCCCTTTGACCATTTCAGAATTGGATTATTTTGTCATGGCTGTAAAAGAAAATGTTCCTCTTCTCTCACATCTGTTATTTAGTTCAGTCAAGCAATTCTTTCCAGATTTACCAAGTAAAGACTGATTTCAGATAGTATCTGTGGAAAGAGAAATAATTCATGTTAATTAGTATAACACTTCAGGCTCAGGATCCTTTCTACCTTTTCTCAGAAATGATGACGTGCTGCAGATCTGACATGTTAATATTTTTTCTCTGTCAGATATCAGCTGAGTGTTTCCAGCAATTTTTGCTTTTACTTCAGCTTTCAATCATTTGCTGTTCTTTGATTTAGGAAGCTGATTAGGAATCCTTCCTGACTATGAATATAAATGTTATTCAGTCCGGTCTGTCTTGGGAGAGCTAGAACTATGCAACATCATGCTGCTCACACAAAATGCTGGAGGAACTCAGCAGGTCAGGCAGCATCTCTGGAAAATAATAAACAGTTGACATCTTGGTCCAAGAGCCTTCTTCAGGACTGGAAAGGAAGGGGGAAGATGCCAGAATTAAAAAGTGGAGGGAGGGGAAGGAGGATGGCTAGAAGGTGACAGGTGAAGCCAGATGGGTACGGAAGATAAAGGGCTGGAGAGGAAGGAATCTGATAGGAGAAGAGTGGACAATGGGAGAAAGGAAAGGAGGAGGCGATAGGGAGGTGAGAAGAGGTTAATGGCCCAAGTGGGATTAGCCGTAGAGGGGAGGTGTGGGGTAATTCTGTTTTTACCAGAAGGAGAAATTGATATTCATGCTATCAGGTTGGAGGCTACACATTCTGAATGCCCTGAGGTTGACCTCATCTTGGCAGAAGAGGAGGTCATTGACTGACATGTGGAACGGGAATGGGAACTGGAATTAAAATGTTTGGCCACCAGGAAGTTGCACTCATGGCAGAGGTGCTCGACGAAGCAGGAGCCCAATTTACGATGGGGTCCTCTCACCAGTGTAGAGGAAGCCACATCGGGAGCATCAGAAAGAATAGACGATCCCAGCAGATTTGCGGGTGAGGTGTTGCCTCATCTGGAAGGAGTGTTTGGGACCTTGAATGGAGGGGAGGGGGGAGGTGAGTGGGCAGGTGTAGTACTTCGGCCACTTGCAGGGATAAATGCTGGGAGGGAGATTAGTGGAGAGGGATGAATGGACGAGGGAATCATGAAAGGAGCAGAGAAAGGAATATAAGCAACACTTTCTTTATATCTGGGTATCTTTCAACCTGATGGCATTGACATTGATTTCTCTTTCCATTAGATAATTTCTTCCCTCCCCCTCCCCTCTTCTTCTATTCCCTCTCTGACCTCTTACCTCTTCTCACCTGCCTATCACCCCCTCCTCTCCTTTCTCCCCCTCCTTCCCTTTCTCCCATGGTCCACTCTCCTCTCCATTCAGATTCCTTCTACTCTAGCCCTTTATCTTTCCTACCCACCAGGCTTCATCTATCGCTTTCTGGCTAGACCCCTTCCCTTCCCTCCACTTTTTTATTTTGGTGCCTTCCTCCTTCCTTTCCATTTCTGTAGAAGGGTCTTGGCCAGAAACGGTGACAGTTTATTCATTTCCGTAGATGCTGCCTGACCTTCTGAGTTCCTCCATCATCTTGTGTGTGTTGCTTTGGATTTCCAGCATCTGCAGAATTTCTTGCGTTTAATACCATGTTGCTCCTTTTCTTCTACAGCTCCTTGAATTGACTTCTACCTCTACCTCATTTTTTTGTACTTGTTTACTGGTATTACACTTTAAAAAAGATTTTGGTTATTGCTCCATTTTGCTTTGATTTCTCACAGTCACGCTCCCAGAGTAATACATACAAAATGCAGGAGGGACTCCACAGTCGGGCAGCATCTAGGGAAAGGAATAAGCAGTTGACATTTCAGGCCGAGCGCCTTCATCAGAACCTGCTGAGTTCCTCCCACATTTTTTATGTGTTACCCAGGATTTCCAGCATCTGCAGATTGATTTTAATGACTTAACAAGCCACTGTGCTCTCCACCATGGGTAATTCACCTCTACAGGCCAGCAAGTAGGTTTCCAAACCTGTATGTGTATAATTATAGCATTACAAAGCCCAATACACCATATTGTGAAACAGATTGTAATGCACAAGTATTGGCTTCTCACTACAAACTATTTTGTGTGAATAGTGCTCTTGAAATTTTCATTGGTCTGAACAATGATGAACGGTAATAAATGCTTTACTTCATAATTTACAACTTCTATCAGTATTCTTTGCCAAGTCAGATTAAGTTTCCACTATTTTGCTTCATGAGAAGTTCAAGAGTATGTTGGCCTAACATTGCCTCATGTTTTTTTGTGCTTAAGCATAATATTTTTATCAGACAAAAAATCCTTCACCAAATTTATGAATGGCTTCTCATTGAGATTATTTATTCTGTATGCATAATTCACCAGGCAGAGTTATCACACATGCCAGTAATTTAGATACAAGAACAAGTATAGTCATGATTTCCCACACTGAGCTACATCAGAAAATAAATAAAAGTTAGAATAATTGCATATAATTATTGCAGATAGTTATATTCATAATTGCAAATCTAAAAACGCAAGAAGTAAATTAGGAAATATGCCTTTGTGCTCAATTCAATCAGTTAGATTGACAACAATGTATGACAAATCCATATACTGTGTACGTTTTCTAGTATGTGGTAGGAGATGTCAGAAAGCTTCCATGCAAGAAGATGCAAAACAATTTCAGGGGACTGAGTGGCTTATGTTTGTTTATGCACTCATTTTTATGTCTTGTAAATTTGTTATAGTTAATTCTTATAACTGTATACTTCAAGTAAAGCTTGAAATAGAATTATATTTCATGCATGAATTGGTTTGCTGAGATTATGTGCTTATTATGTACTCTTTGGAAGCTTACATTAATATATTTGTTTTTCACAGAATGCAGTAGATACTTTTTCTTTCACAATGATAGTTGTTTGGAGGATTGTCCCCAGGGAAGCTTTCAAAACACTCAGACCTATACATGCACTTCGTGCCATTACAGCTGTGCAGTATGTAATGGCCCAGACCCCGATGACTGTGAAGAATGTGCTGACCCTTCTTCAGTGAGGTACAAAGGACAGTGTTTAGAAAGTTGCCCTGAAGAAACTTTCATTGACATGAAAACCAAAGATTGTCAAGGTGAGTACAAGTCAAAGTAAATAGAATTATATGAATGCAAAGAAAGAACACTCATTTATAAATCTTTAATTGTAAAGTAGAATTGAATTGTTTTAGTGGTTAAAACAAAAACTCAAACAGAATCCTGGGTAGCTGAAGTTTATTTTCAAACATATGTACATATTATATTTGTTATTTCCATTTTAGATTTGGATTCAATGAATGTCCCTCCTTAATGTCAAAACAGTAAGAAGAAAGGCTTCGTTTTGATTTATTTATGATCTAAATTATTTAATTCCCATTATTGAACACGATTCTGGTGATGTTTCAGAAAAGACATTGTGAGGACAATTCTGAGCTCTTTTCCTGAACTTTATCATGGTTTCCTTAAGAGAGCTGAGTGTCAGTCAGGTAACAATGTAACTTTACTGTAGGGCCTAGCAGTACTGGCTACTGCACTGAAACCTGTATGAGTCTGATGCAGGAGAGGGTGATCAGCAGTGTTTGCAGTTTAGGACAACAACTGCCATTTTGTTTGTGGAACCAGGAGGAAAACTCCATCTCTCAACTTAATATATTGTGGCAAGCATTTGGTCCATGGTGGCAGATGAGAAAGTTCGTTTAACTCAAGAACTATTTTTATTCCGGTAAACACAAAAACAGACCGGGTACTATGACCCGGGGAGAGAACCCACTCAGTTACATACAGATGGGGGAGGTAATTATTACACACCCCAGTTATAGTCACAGTGACCCACAAACACGCATGTAATAAATGTATAACCCAACCTAAAATGTAACAATAAATGAACTTGAACATCCCAGCATAATCCCACAAAAGCACTTTTAAAACAAGAACAATAAATGGTGCTGGCCACTCAGAATGCTGGGGTGGGCTGTCAACCCATTGGAGTTTTGATTTTTTTTTATTACTGAACACTGGAAAATTATTATTAAGAAAACACTGCTTCGGTTGGTCTGACAGGAAAAAAAACAGTTCAAACTAGTGTACCATATACAAATAATTTCAAACCCTTTGATGCACCATCAATAACTCACTCTGAGACGTAAGAACCGAGGTATCGGCTTTTATTGACTGGAAGAATGAACAACACTACATCCTGGAGAATGAGGCCGGGCATCAGGCCTCAATCGCCTTTATACAGGGGTCTGTGGGAGGAGCCACAGGAGCAGTCAGCAGGGGTCTGTGGGAGGAGCCACAGGAGCAGTCCAGACAGGTATATGTAGTTCACCACACCCTTTAATGAAGTTAGGGTCGTATTCACACTCTGTCAATATTGATTTCGATATGTGTTACAAAGGGTGCTTAAAACACTACTTATTAGTTAGCATTGATCTAAATGTTCATGTGGATTGAGTGGTCTTGTTGTTGCTAAATTAAGCCCTATTTTAGGCCAAATGATCAGGCATAATGACTTTCAGCTGAAACCCTCTTTATTCGAAAAAGGTGGTTACATTTTTGCTCTTCATTGTGGTAAACTTCACAGGCAGACGAAGATACTTGTTTGCTCAGTGAATGGTGGTCATGCAAATGGCAATCAGGAAATCTACCATGGCTACAATATGGACCCTACTGTTTTGGTTCTAATAAGTGGAATCATAATGATATTTTTTTCAGCTGGTGTTGTCCACCAAATCAGTTTGATTACGGTATAGAGAAGTAAGAGCAGAACCCTAGTTAAACTAGAACTTAATTGTAGAAGCAGGAATATTTTGTTGGTGTTATTGGTAGGAAATGTGGCATATCAAAGTTCAAATCTGCATTTGTAAGTACTTAATTTACAATCACCAAAACCTAGAAGCAAAATATTTATATTTGTTTATATGATATCTAAATGTATATCACTATTTCTTTGGAGAACTCTGATCTTGTTTTATCTCAGAGGCTAAGCTAGCTCAGGCCTAAGTTAGTAGTTAAATAAGATGTTTCCTAGGAATACAAGGTACATTAAGCTCGACCCAAATGGACACCACTAGATATATACTTCTCAGAAATCACCTATGAGGTATGAAATTGCAACCTCTCAGGTGCCTAGATACTTGCAATGACCTTAGGACTGACCTTTACATTTAACATCAGCTGGTGGAGCTGCTGCCTCACATCTCCAAGAACTCAGGCTGTTGTCCGTGTGGAAGCTGCACGTTGTCTCTGTAATCACATGGGCTTCCCTTAGGTACTGTGGTTTCCTCAAAGGGCAGCCTTAGTTAACCATTGCTCGTAGAGTGTAGATATCTAGTAGACTGAGTGGATGGGAGAAGTTCTGGGGAATATGGGGTGAGTTATAATACAATTAGTGTCAGATCACTGTAAGTAGGTGTTTGATCATCAACAGTGAGCCATAATGGGCTTCTTTACATGTTGAATGGCTCTGCCTTTGAAGCCTAATAGTACTATTCCAAATTGTCCACCTCAGACAATGTGCATTTTCTTTTATTTATAGAGTGTGATAAGACATGTAGAACATGTAACGGACCCCGTTCAACAGACTGCATTGATTGCATACAAGGTTTTATAAAGGACACAAGAGGCCACTGTGTAACACACAGGAGCTGTGCCCTGAATATGTATATGGACCAGATCTGTAGACCTTGTCACAAAAAGTGTCAACGCTGTCATGGGCCCACAGACCACGATTGTCTCAGTTGTGCTCCTAAGCAATTTTTGTACAGTAAGTATGTTTTAGCAATTTTGTATAATCAAATTTCATTTTCTTTTTGAATTATATCATAATGCATTTTAAACTGAAGAAATATTGATTACTACATAAGGCATTTGGGATTCATACAGACCTGGTAGATTGGTTCCAAGAAAGGCAGAGGACAGTATTGGATAAGTGTAGTTCTAACTGGAGGTCTGTTTCCAGCAATGTTCTATATATATCCATACTGAGACCTCTGTTATTTGTGAAATATATACAGGATACAGAGCAGCTGGAAATATTTTTTAGAGAATGGTAGTTGAATTTAATCCCCAAGTGTGAGATGTTGTACTTCAGCAGGACAAATGCAAGGAAAAAGTATACCATAAATGGCAGAAAGACCTTGGGCTGAAAATGGAAACACAAGTAGGTAGGCTGGTTAAAGAAAGTGTATGGCATGCTTGTCCTCATCATTCAAGGTGTTAAGTATAAAAGCTGGGAAGTCATGTTGCAGTTGTATAAAACGTTGGTTAGGCTGCATTTGGAGTATTGCATATTGTTCCGGTTGTCACATTTTTAGAAAGGATTGTGGAGGTTCTGAACGGGCACAGAAGAGGTCTTCCAGGATGTTGCATGGAATGCAGAATATTAGCCTGAAGGAGAGGCTGGAGAAACTTGGATTGTTTTCATTGATGCATCTAAAGTTGAGGGGGTGACCTAATAGGAGTATATTATGAGAGGTAAAAATGTGGTTGAGCCTCTTTCTGAGAGCGGAAATGTCAGCTACTAGAGAGCATACCTTTAAGGTGAGTGGGGGAAAGTTTCAAGAAGATTTATGAAGCACTATTTTTAAGAGGAGCCTGGATTGAACTGTCAGGGTAAGTGTTGGAAGTGGATACACAGTGACATATAAGAATCATTTGAACAGACACTTGAGTATCAGGGCATGGAGGGAAGGGGGATATAGACCACATACAGGCTGATGGGATTAATTTCAATTGACATCATGGCTAGCACAGAATCATGGGCTGAAGGGCTATATATTATCTTCTATTTTTAATTTAAAGTTAGGAAATTTCACTTTTTTGGGGCATGTTTTACTTTAAAACTAACCTATTTAATGTATAATCTGTTTGTCAGAAAAATTGTCTTTTTTAATTTATCCCATTAATCCCATTAATTTATCCCTTATAATGTCTTTAGTCTGAAATTCTTTTTCTCAGAAGTGGCACTTCATTGTTTCATCCCATAAAGTTAACAAATGTAACCGTGTATCTCTCAATTAGATAAGACATGCATAGGATCCTGCCCCGATGGGTACTACTCAGAAAGGCACCACTGTTTTGCTTGCTACCAAGGCTGTGAGACTTGCAGTGGGCCATCAAAGAAGGACTGTCTTGCCTGTAAATCAGACTGGTATAAGTTGGGATCACTTTGTGTCAAGAACTGTGGATCTGGGTAGGTGCCATGGATCGAATTAAAATTATTTTATTGCAGATTCACTGTTGAGATTAATAAGTTAAAGAAGTTTGAGTCTGATGAAGTGGCAGCAATTTCACCAGCATCTATTTGGAGCCATTTATATAGTTTACTTCTGTGTAAACTTCTGTGTCATAATTTCTTAATGATTCTTTGATAAATCGATTACTTATGAATTCAAATTTGTTTATGATCAGAACTAATGATTTTAAAATGAAATGCATATACGCAGCAATATAAAAATTGCTTCTTGAGGACTTTTTAAAAAATAATTAAATTTCGTGTAGGAGTATGGGGACCCCCTAATCTATTTTGTGGATGTTGCAGTGGTTATAAGACTTAAGTACAAGACCATGGAAATATGGACTGCATTGAACTAAAATAGATTTAAAAATTGACCATTGTTTGTGTAGGCTACAGTGGTTTCAGCCAAGTTGCTAAAACAAAACATCACCCAAGCAGAAATGAATTTTTTTTCGATCTATCGTCACATGATAAAAGGAATTCCAAGTTGTTTGTTTACATAAATTTTCTTCTCTTGTTGTTGGAAACATATAGGAATTTGAGTTTTTTTAATTCTGAAAATAGCTTAATATTCTAATTTTCTGCAATTTTTAATTAAACAAACTCAGTTTAGAATGTGTTTAATTTCCCCATTTTATTTACGTAATTTGATGTTGTTTGACCAAGTTACAGATACTGAATAGACTTGTCGTTAACTCATGCAGCTCTTGTAGCTTTGTGAATTTTTCACTGATTGAATATCATATCCCTCTTTATCATAACAGTGCCATTCTAACTTTCCAAATATCAAGGAAAATAGAACCTACACATCGACAGCTTCAATTAGCAAAACTACTTTTTGTGCCATCAGAGAAGGGAGAGATTGCATTACTTTTAATGGATCCCCGCATTTTCTCTCCCCGTGTGCGGATGAAACTGTGTACATTAACAGACGCACAAATGTAATAATATGAAGATACAACTATCATTTCATATTTGCAAATTTACTGTATTGTGCGGTTTCTTTGCTAATTGTGAATATGCATCAGGACATCACGAGCATGTGTTAACACATTTTGTCCAGCTATGTCCTCCTTCATTGCAAGGCTTGGGTAGCAGTTGAGGAAACTTCTTGGTAAATCCTTATTCACTTTAATCTTGATAATGAGTTCTAGCATTATACTATTTCATTGACTCTGTTTGCAACGAACAGTAGTTTTAAGATCTGCAGTAGTTTCATCTAACAGTGATTTCAGTTGCTGAACTTGTTCCATTGCATCACGGATCTCTGTCTGATGCACTTATGCAGTTCAACTGAGTCAACCAACTTTAAAATCTCTTGACTCCTGATTTCTCTGGACCCAGTAAAAACCTTATTTATTAATGTTTTAGCCCACAGAGACATGATGGAATATTTTCTTTCATAGTATCATATGTAGTAAAATTGGAAAATGCTGGAAACGCTCAGCATCTGTGGAGTTGATGTTTCACCATTCATCAAGGATAGGCCAAAGGGAGAAATGTGCAGAAATATTTAAACAAAGTTCTCCAGATACTACACATATATACATACACACATATACAGATATATGCATATACACGTGTGTGTGTGTGTGTGTGTGTAAATGTACAGTATGTATATGTGCAGGGTAATGTAATGCCTGCCAGATAATACATTTTATTCATAGTAGAAACTGTGTTCTACATAATTCACAAACACCATCACTGAGTGTCTGATGTAATGATGTCAGTATAAGGAAACTACTTTTGGGTTTGTTCTCAATGGAATTAAGAGCTGCAGCTTTTTCAAAGCATGTAAAATGGCTGTGCATGTTTTATTCACAAAATCCTACATTGGTGACCCAGACGTGATTGCACCAGTGTTACTCAATGGTATGTCAACAATGCAGTTACTTTGAAGCTGCCAGCTATGAACTATGTAGATATAATTATAGTTATATATTGTAGATATATATTATGTAGATATAATGTGTGTGTGTGTGTGTGTGTGTGTGTGTGTGTGTGTGCGTGTGTGTATGTGAGTTGTTTTGATGTCACAAACCTTTCCAATTTAAAGGTTAAACTTACATTTCTCATAATGAACAGATATAGATCATTAAAATATCACTATTAAATATTAAAGTGGTTATTTAAAATTATCAGCATAAAAATGATGACTTGAAACTTGCATATATATGTTAAGTGCTTTTTTATGGTAACATATGGTTGAAAGCAAATTCAAATACCTTAAGAATGAAGTAACTGGTTTTATTCAGTATTTTCGTAACTCTCTCTATCTTTATGCTACGTAATATAATATTATGAAATGAATACCATTGTTCATTCTAAATAAGTGACTTGCTTTGACACACTATTTCGATTAGGCGTTTTGGAAACCCATTGGATGGAATTTGTGAAAACTGTCACCCAAGCTGTAAGGAATGTTCGGGTCCAAATGAATATGAATGTCAGATCTGTCAAAATGATCATTTCCTGCTGAAATCTCACAAAAAGTGCTATAAAAAATGTCCTGAATATTACTATGAAGATAAGTTCGAGCAGACCTGTGAAAGGTGCCACCCTAGTTGCAAAACCTGTGATGGTAAGTTTCAAGATTTTTAATCTTGTAACAATGAGAATATTTCCTTTAGGGTTTTTTGTAATGATTGGGCTAATTCTTTTAAAAATATCATGTAAACTGCAAATATTAGTGTCTAAATTTTAGACTCTAAAATATGAACAGAAGATACTGAAGCATGCAGCATCTGTAGGAAGAGCGACAATGTTAATGTTTCAGGTTGAAGGCCCTTCATCAGAACCCAGCCCAGAAAGGAAACCAAGGGGAAGGGAGATGAATGGGTTGGAAAAGGGAATGATTCGAAAGGGGTGACATTACATAAGGAAAAAGCTTTTAATGAAGTATTAATGAGATATTCAGCGATGAAAAAAATTGCGAAAGCATTTATGGGCAGTGAAATGTAAAACTGCTTATTAGTTCAGATCATTGGAGAGAGAGTAACTGATTCAGTATGAATGTCCTACAGCAGAATTGGCCAATTCTGATACAAGTGACAAGTGCAAGTTACTTGAAGCTGTTGAATTCAACACTGACACTCAAAGTCTGCAACATTATTTAGATAACATGTGAACTAAGGTGCAATTAAATACCTTCCTAGTCTGAAACTCCCAGAGTAAACGTTGTATATGGTATTAATAGCCAGAGCAATAGTGACAAGTGCAAAACAACAGAATGATGCAAAGTTAGTTGCTCAAGTTGCAGTAATGGGAAATGAATTGCTACAGTTAACAATTATGGAGTAACCAAGAGAAGCAGACTTAAGAATGTTGCAACACCACTGGGAAGGGAATGTGAAAGAGGTGACTGGTTCTGAACTCTAATGCCAGTGGGGAAGAAGCTGTTTCTGATTCTGGTTGTTGGAACTTCTAAGTTCCTGTATCTTTTCCCGGAAGAATGAAGAGAGGAAAGGGAAGGTGTGGTGCCGTGGGCGATTTTGATAATACTACTAGCCTTCCGGAAACAATGCACTTTGAAGATAAACTGGATAGAAGGAAATGACAAGCCTGTGATAGACTGCCCAGTGAAAATGAATACACTCATGCACCTTACTGATCATCATATCAGTATGGTGAAATCAGGAAAGATTGCTAGTGATATGGACTTGAAGCTCCATTGATGAGGACAGCGTAGCATGTTTCCTACCCTCCCCCCCCACCCCACCCCCAACTCCCATCCTCCAAACCACTTCCTTAGGTCAACCACCAGCTCTTTCATCTTGCTGACATTTAGAGAAAGATTGTTGTTCAGACAGCATAACACAAGGTTCATGATCTTTTTCCTTCACTCCCACTCGTTACTGGTGCTGAGCTGGCCTAAAACAGTGGTGTCTTTCAGTGAACTAAAAAGTTGAGTTGCATTGGCCAGGAGACTAACCATGAAACCCTGGGGAGTACCAGTGTTGAGGATCGGGGTGGATGAAATGTTATGACGAGCTCTAACCAAATGAAGTCT
Organism: Hemitrygon akajei; assembly: GCF_048418815.1. Taxonomy (NCBI): domain Eukaryota; kingdom Metazoa; phylum Chordata; class Chondrichthyes; order Myliobatiformes; family Dasyatidae; genus Hemitrygon; species Hemitrygon akajei. The sequence continues at coordinate 35,751,766 of NC_133125.1, forward strand.
GCCATTGTTACTGTCAGGAAGGAGGTACGGAGCCTGAAGGCACACACTCAGCGATTCAGGAACAGCTTCTTCCCTTCTGCCATCCGATTCCTAAATAGACATTGAACCCATGAACACTACCTTACCTTTTAAGTGTTCTTGTTTTTGTACTATTTTTAATTTAAATATATATATGTATTAGGACAAACATATGAAGAAATTTCTACATTATTCCAATCCTTGGAATTCACTAATTTTAACATCAAAATTAAATGTATTAGAGGATTTGAGGCTTAGTTGCTGAATACTTGCAAGATAGAATCCAATAGTTATTTAGACTTTAAGGAAATGAAGAGAGAGTGCAGGAAAATGGGGCTGATATAACAAAATTAAACATTAGGTTTTATTTGCACAGTTTATCTTCTGCATATTGGATGTCGGTCAATTTTTATCTGTTTATGTATAGTCTTTTGTAAAATTCTATTGTATTTCTTTTTCCTGTAAGAAAATTAATCTCAAGATAGTATATGATAATATATATAAATGTATATATACATTTTGATTATAAATGTACATTGAATTTTGAGCTTATGGGGCTATTTCTTTTGTTATTGTGAGCCTTCAGAATTTTCTGCTTTTATTTTGGATGTCCAGTGTTCACTTAATATCATTTGACACTTTCAGTAAATTTACACATTATTGAAACACCCGTATCTTTGAATATATTGGATGGCAAGATATTATGGGCAGAAATTTTCCACAGTATAGTATATACTGCAGACTGTAAAAGGATAAAAGTCATTGCATCAAACGCTGCATATTAGCTAAAATAAAAGAGATCTTAAGTTGCATGTGATTGAAATATACAAGACATGTTTCATCATAGAAGATAGTATTATTTTTCATTGCCATTAAAAGGAAAAGTAACAGTCCCTGATGTGAATACTTTCTGAAGGCACTAAAATGCCATATATTCTTTAACTCATTTTTACAAGAACAAAATTCTAAATTATGGAAAAAAAGATGCCTTCATATTAGAATGTAAACCCATAAGTTGATTTTAGAGTATACATGTTGGAGTTAGCTAAAGCATAGATATTCAGGTTAATAAATTGCACTGGACAACAATTTTTTTTAAAACATTGCTTCCTCAGAATTCTTTTTTGTTTTATGATAGACTGCTTGAAGCTGAACACAAATATAATTTCAGACTAATTGTATCATGTAGGAATTTGGGGAAACAAGAAATTGACTTTTGTTGAATATAATGCGTTAAATTGTGTAATGCTACTGATGCTTTCCAATAGTTCAACTAAGCTAACATTGTTTTGTTGATGATTTTCATTTGTACTCAGTGTCTGAGGCTTCTCGCTTAATTGTCCAACAATAATCAGCCAGCATTGATGGATTCCAGTTGCCCTGATACTGTTTCTCCATGACTACAATGTCCTGGTGAAACCTTTCACCATGTTCATCACTGACAGTGCCAAGATTTGCAGGGAAGAAGTCTAAATGGGAATGCAGAAAATGAATCTTTAGTGAAATGTTGCAATTCATGGTTTTGTATGCTTGAAGCATGATGTCAACCAGCTGCACATAGTTTTGTGCTCTATAGTTGCCAGGAAAATTTTCAGCAATGTCTTTGAATGCCAATATGTGATTTTCTCTGGTACCACTAGAAGCTCTTCGAATTGCCTGTCTTTGATAACCTGTTCGACTTGTGGACAAACAAAAATGCCTTCCTTAATCCTGGCATCAGTTATTCTGGCAAACATCAGTCTTATATATCAAAATCCTTCACGGAAATGTACCACCTTTCTAAAACCTGTGCTGCCATGCAGCATCCACCCTGCCTAAGTATGGCTGGACAGGACAGAAAGCTTTTCAGCTTGCTTATTGGGCAAAAACTTAATTGACTTAAATTATGAATTTAAATAATAAATATAGGTGAGTTTAAAAACATGGTGGGTAATAGGAAAAGTTAAAAGTGATTTTCATGATCAGCAGCTCAAAATCCATAAGATACCACGCAAAAGTATTCAGGAAGCAAAATCTTTGTTGTCCAGTGTTATTAAATCATCAAGTGTATCAATAATGTTTGAAACTGACAAATAAAAAGTATAAATGCAACCTTTTAAATCCCAAAGAGCAAGATATTGTTTATTGGTAAAAACATGCAAGTTCAAATTAAGAGAATTATTACTTCATGCATTCCTATTAGCAAACAAATGAGTAATTATGTAAAATTAGTTAATTATACAAAATAATATTATATTGGAGAGGAAAGATCACCTGGTTCACTAATGCTTTTCCACAAAAGGATTCTACCATCCTTGCTATTTTTTTACAGACCTCTGGTATGATCCAGCTAGCCATTCAGTTCTGGGGATAGATAGGAGCAGACAATAAGTCTGACAATAAGTTCAGATTTTATGTTTTAATAATATGAATCTCACAAATTCTTTCTCCCTAGGCCTCCTGTCCCATGACCCTTTCCCTTCTCCAGCTATGTATCCCTTTTGCCAATCACCTTTCCAGCTCTTAGCTTCACCCCTCCCCCTCCTGTCTTCTCCTATCATTTTGGATTTCTCCCTCCCCCTCCCCCTTTCAAATCTCTTACTATCTTTTCTTTCAGTTAGTCCTGACGAAGGGTCTCGGCCCAAAACGTCGACTGTACTTCTTCCTATAGATGCTGCCTGGCCTGTTGCGTTCCACTAGCATTTTGTGTGTGTTGTTTCAAGTCTAATTCTATCTGTTCAATTTGCTTGAGTTCCTTTTATTGTTATAGGCCATAATTCATTTATCCCATTGAAAACAGTTAATATGCTAATTTAACATGTTTTTTTACTAGGAAGAGGAGCACTTCGATGTACTTCCTGTTTTGAGGGCTTCACGATGGTTGGAAGTATTTGCAGTTCTCAGTGTTTTGCTGGGGAATACTTGGTCTCAGAGGTACTTATTGCGGCGAGTTTACATTGTTCCTTTTCTAAAATCGCAGCTGTAAAATCCTTGCCTAGAAGTGGGTTTACATCTGTATTTTTTGCATCTGTTTTTATTCATGGAAGGACACAAATTCTATAGAAATGAGGCAAAAGAGCAGTGAGATCATGGACAGTATACAGATTACAAAGGAGGAGGTGTTTGCTGCTTTAAGACAAAGCAAAGTGAAAAGCAGAGCCTGATCAGGTGTTTTCTCATCTCTTGTGGGAGGTTAGTGCAGAAAATGTAGGGGCTCTAGCAAAGGTATTTAAAATGTCCTTAGCCATGGGAAAGGTGCCTGCTGATTGCAGGAGAGAAAATTCTATTCCATTGTTTAAGAAAGGGTCTAAGAATAAGCTGGGAAATTATAGGCTGGTGATTCTAACATCAGTATTGGGTAAGTAATTGCAAGGAATACTAAGGGACAGGACAGGACAGGGGTACTGATTACGGATAGTCAGTATGGCTTTGTGCATGGTAGGTGGTGTCTAACCAGTTTTACAGTTTTTCGAGGAAAGTTGATAAAGAAGAGGCAGTGGATGTTGTCTATATGGACCTTAGCAAAGCCTTTAACAAGATCCTGCATGGGAGATTGGTCAAAAAAGGTTCAGCTGCTTGGCATTCAGGATTAGGTAGTAAATTGGATTAGACATTAGCTTCATGGGAGAACCCAGAGAGTGATGGCAGATGATGGTTTCACTGACAGGAATCAGTGCTGGGACTATTATTATTTGTCATCTATATTGATGACCTCAATGATAATGTGGTATATCATTTCAGCAATTTTGCAAATGGCATCAAAACTGGGTTACAGTGACAAGAAGAGAAGGCTATTAAAGCTTGCAGCGGGAAAAATGGGCTGAAAATGTTAGATGGAATTTAATGCAAGCAAGTGTGAGGTGTTGCACTTTGGAAGGGCAATCCAGAGTAGGACTTGTATGGTGAGCAGTAGGGTGCCAAGGAGTGTGGTAGAACAGAAGGATCTGGAAATACATAATTCTTTGAAGGTGGTGTCACAGGTAGATAGCATCATAAAGAGCGCTTTTGGCACATTGGCCTTCACAAATCAAAGTACTGAGTACAGGAGTTGAGATGGTGCAGTTGTATAAGACATTGGTAAGACCTAATTTGGAGTATTCTGTGCAGTTCTGGTCACCTACCTACAAGAAAGATACTTAAAACAATTGAAAGGGTACTAAGAAAATTTACAAGGATGTTGCCAGGACTTGAGACCTGAGTTATACAGAAAGGTTGGAGAGTTAATGCTTTATTCCCTAGAGCACAGGAGAATGAGGGGAACATGAGGGGGATCTATTTTACTCATAGGATGGTGAGAGATTGGAATGAACTGCCAGCGGAAGTTGTGGATGCAAGTTCAATATTATCATTTAAGAGAAATTTGGATAGATACGTGGATGGTATGGGAGCTAAGGTCTGGGTGAAGGCCAATGGGACTATGGAGATTAATAGTTTGGCATGGACTAGATGGAGCACAAGGTCTCTGCTATAGTAGGAGAGTCTATAATTATGACTACTGTGAAGTTCTGAGTACACTTTTGAACTTTCATGGTATTCAAACTGGTGCAGAGGTCGAATCTAGTCCAAACTTCCATCCCTAATTGGAGATTGTATCAAATATGAGCTCAAGAAATGATATATTCAGATTCAAGAACTGGTAAATGGGGATGATGAAAGTTATTTTTTAGTATTGCAGACTATTTTAGCCATCAATTTCCCCAGCTTTTGCATGCTACAGATCATCTACTGGAGCAACCTAGCAGTCAGGCAGAATCTGTAAGGGTAAAACATCTGTAGTGGAACTGAAGGTGGAGAGGGAAGATAACTAGTACAAAAGTGGAGTAGTGAGTCTGGGGTTAGTAGGGGACTGGCAGACTTAAGGTGCAGTCAAAGGTGATGGGCAGATAGAGCCAGCTGGGGGTGAAGTTGGCAGACAGTAGTAGGTGTATGTTAGATGGAGGCAGACTAAAAACAGAGGGCGAGGTTGAAGGTGGTGACAGAGTACGTAGGCAGATGGGAAGATAAAAGCTACCAGTTTTGGAATCTGATGAGTAAGGAAAGTAACCACAGAAAGATAAATGGCAGAGGTAATCAAAGCCAGGTAGGAAAAAGATCCGTTGTGTAAAATGTGTTAAGCAGTGGATGGAAAGGGTGAAGTATGGGGACAAAATGAGTGATGGGTAGCTGGAGTTTAATATTTAACTACCCTTCATATTCTTTAGTTTGTTTATTATTATGATGATATTCTACTTTATTAATCTTCAACCACTGATAGTTGCCATGTGCCTCTTATTTTAAATATGTACCATGTTTTTATCCTTGAAATCTTTGCTTAATCAGAAATTCAATAATTGAATGTCCTAATTGAAATGTGTAACCGGATGGTTTTCATCTTATTGTTAAATATCTTGCACTCCTAATTTCTCATATCTTTCATTTTCTTCCTGAACGATTGATCTTATTCCATAAAATTAAAAGGGACTAATTTCCTCTTCAAAATAAAAATTCCCTTTACCTATCATTTTGAATATCATAATTTCCTAAGTGTTCCTTCTCATCACTGTAGTCTTGTTGTGTCACAACTGTAACTTATGGTTATTGTTTAAGAACTTCCCTTCCAGTTTTGTCCATAAATGTATTATTTATAATGTTGAAGATTGATGAAGCAATTTAAGCATGGAATTTCTTTTAAATTGGACATAAGATGATGCTGTTTATTTCTTATCCAAGGGCAATAGTACTAATATTTGCACTTACAACGCTATCCCAGACTGTAATCAGTTAATTCAAGACTGGACACTGGAGATTCCTGTCTTTAGGTCCCAATTGACACACATTCCACAATACATATGCTATCAGTTTCTTTATGTCTATATATAATCCAAGACAGAAAGTAAATCTTCTGGTGAAGAGTAGATGTGACTTCCGTACACCTCTTGAACAGTATGATAGCTACCACTCAAAGATACCAAAATAGAGGCATTCTTGTGCTACTATTTTATTCCATAGTTACTGAAATAATAATACTTCAAGGTGAGAATTCTCAAATTGTCTGAATAGTTTAAAATTTTTCAGCGATAAGCACTATGTTAAATACTATTCAAAAATTGTTATGGTCCATGCCTGTGAATTTTGAAATACAATTGAAAGTGAATTTAATTTGTAATTTGGCAAATTCGTCCTTTTTGAGTGCTTACAGCACAAGGTAAAATTCACTGATATTTTAATTAAGCTATAGAAATGCTTTGTTTATCATTTTATCACAAATATAGCCTTTACAGTAAATATATTTTTGTACAATGTTAGGAGCCCATATTTCAAACCATACATAAATGAGCAGGGATTACTGATGCCTGTAAACTATAAACTTTGTGCTGTTTCAGATATTGATGTATGAAGATATGAAAAATTAAAGTTTGTCAAAGCTTGTTTACATGATAAATAATTGAAATGCTTGATCTTTATGCTTTTTTACCATACCTATCATTAGGATCCATTGATATGTGAACACTGCAGTAATACTTGTCTGGAATGTAAAGGGCCAGGACCTTTTAACTGCACAGATTGCAGTCCAGAACTCTTGATGAATCTTGAGGATGGCAACTGTTTAAAGTGCTGCACAGATGCTTTGCCAGAAGCTGAAGACTGTTGTGATTGTGAAATGAGATTTGGTAAGATTGTTAGTGTGAAAACACGTAATCTACAATTTCTTCTCAGCTAAAGCAAAAAGATCATATTTCAGACTGTATGAATTAGCATCCATTGAAACATTAAATAATTTTTCATTTTTATTGTAATTTTTCTGTGACTTTGAGAAACTTATGGTATTATATCTTATTACATGTTCTTAAGTTTTTATTAGCTTAGATCATAAAACTAATGCAGGATGTAAGAACATGCTTTGGCCTACATTCATAATACCAGATTTTTAATTATGAACTTAGAGATGTAAGAATTACTGTGCTACAATGTTTCTAATTATTCTGGATATTCTGGATGTGTGAGTGGTCATCATGAATTGCTGCATTTTGCCTCAATAACATAGCATCACATTGATAGATCCCCCTCTGGAGTCAGCATAATATTGTTCCACTCGCAGTTCATCTGAAAAATCTGCATCTTTAGCTGGAGCTTTAATCAGGAAGAGTGGGTTGGGCACTTGATTGCATCCCTTGCCATTTTGATGATTCAGTTCCATGCCTTAGCTGATTTAGCATCAATCTTGTTGAAGATAGATCCTCATTCTCTCAGTTCTTATGTGCTGATAGCCAAAACTATTATATTAAGGATTGTTCCAGTGAGCTGAAGAACAATCCTTGATGTTTTCAAAACTGTTCATCACTCCTAAAATAAATCTAATTGAAAAATACCTATAATTCTGATTCAGTTCAAATTTTAAAAACTGTTCCTTCAAATGAATTGAATTTAGATTGTAACAATAATTGCAGATGTGTTATATCAAAAACCTTACTTTTCTTTTTTTTTTAAATTACAGATGAATGTGTTTTAAGGAGAGTAGCTCTGGCTCCGGACATCAAGATAGGAGCCAAATCTGCTTCATTTGCCATTGTTTCTGTTTTGCTCATTTTAATTATTGGTATTGGTATATTTCTTTTTCTGAAGTCACATTCAAAAGCAAAGTACACTCACAGAGCTGGTTATGAAAAATTGTCCAATCCAGCCAAATCCACTCCAGTTTATAATGCTTGCAGGGATAGTATTAGTTTTCAAGATAATCAAGGAATTGACTACATGGATCATCCGGAAGAACTGCGTGATGAAGATGATGATGATGATGATGATATTGTCTACATGGGGCAAGATGGAACTGTTTACCGTAAATTTAAGTATGGTTTGTTAGATGAAGATGAAGACGAACTAGAGTATGATGATGAAAGCTATTCCTTTAGGTAAAGGAATGCTAATTTCACTTTTGTTTCTCGGTACTTTCTAAATGAAGTTCTGTATTTACTCCAGTTACATAATATATCACCAATTTAAGATACTGAGAAGGGAGTTCTGTGAGTGCGATAATTGCTCACCTATTCTCAATTTATGTGAACATGATATAAGGCACCTAAATTACTGATAGGATTCATAAACCAAAACAATGTTCTTCAATACATATTTTTCCCCTAAAATGCTCATCAGCTATTTAGATTTCCAATTTCTCTAGAAAGTTTACATATTATAATGATACATAGCTGGTTATCAGGAAATAGAACTTCCAATATTGAACTGACTTTTGTTCCATGGCATCAATATATCAGATAATATATCAAATTATCTTCTTTTAAATTAAGGAATGAATTTACAATTATGATACACAGTAATAATGAATATACTACATCTTTAAAATTTTATTCAATGTACTATTAGTAATCTTTTTCCATTGAATAATGTAGTACAAAACCATTGGCAAAACTTTGCCCACACAACAGTCAAAGTACTCTGTGAAGCCAAGTGCACCATGAAGTGTCAGTGTATTTATGTGTATCAGAGCTCTTCCTCTTGTAGAACTGGAAATATAATTTGCATTACCTCTAGAGTTCTTTTTCATTAAGACTGAACCTGGAATCCTTCATTAATTTTCATTTTGTTGCAAACTAGATCATTGAAGATGTGATAAATTTTAAAGATTGTTAATTTTTAATTAACAATGAATGATTCGCTGCTGCTACATCAAGGCAGGAGTAAGATACCCATCTTAGACAGTAATTTGTGGAAAACACATACAAAATGCTGGAGAAAATCAGCAGTTCAGGCAGCATATATGGAAAAGACTAAACAGTCGATATTTCAGACAGTGAATGATTTTGGCCCAAAACATCAACTGTTTACTCTTCTCCATAGATGCTGTCTGACCTGAGTTCCTGCAGCATTTCGTGTGTTGATTTGGATCTCCAGAATCCGCAGATTTTCTAGAATTTGTGGAAGAGTTTGTGTTGAAGAGGATATATTAAAAGATTACTTGCTAGCAATATACTCATGTTCATAACAGATTATAGTAACCCCAGCAGACAGCAAGAACTGAAGTTTCATGAAGCCAAATCTGATCACAATAGTCACTCAAACGGTAATAATGTTATTGCATTTTTTTCATCTCCTTTGGTATCAAGTAATTTGCTGAGGAACAATCACGATGCAAAACGATAATCAGATAGCAATGGCAGATTTGCAGTTTTACTGAATTTTATATAGCATAATGGCAAAGATTATAAAAAGGAGACAGAAGTGTCTATTAAAAAAATTGAAATTAACAATATAAAATGTTGGATACTGTAGAATTGTAGTATCAAAGAAAGTTCTACTGAGATACCAAGGCATTTTCTACTCCAAAACCTTTTGCTTGCATGATAGGTTCTAATACAGTTGTCTAACTTGGAATTTACTTTTTGAATTTATTTACAAGAAATATTATTACTTGCTGAAATTTGAGTTTTTCATAATCCTAGAGGGCAATGTATTTTTTTAAATTAACATAGCATTATGAACAAAATATTGGAAACAATCAACATAGTTTCTATTGAAGATTTCCTGCATTGCAGGTAGTTTTGCTCTATTCTAAAGTATGATTATTCAGACACGATATTATTAGGAGCTTATTCATTCATTTTAGTTTTCCATGATGTTTCGTGTTGTCAGCAAGTTGTAGTTTTTGAAGGACATATAATCAGGAGAGGATATTTATTTGATTATGTTTCTCATTAAAAATATTTTACTTTTATATTGAACTGAATGGTGTACATATAATATCATGAGCCTTACACCCTAACTGGTGACGAATGAAATCTGTGCTGATTAAAAAAATTAGAATATTTCATGTGGTCATAGGAAACTTGTCAATGAAAGGCAGTTGGGTTTATAGACAATAGGTGCAGAAGTAGACCATTCGGCCCTTTGAGCCTGCACCGCCATTTTGAGATCATGGCTGATCAACTACTATCAATACCCTTGATTCCCCTATCCATAAGATACCTATCTAGCTCCTTCTTGAAAGCATCCAGAGAATTGGCCTCCACTACCTTCCGAGGCAGTGCATTCCAGACCCCCACAACTCTCTGGGAGAAGAAGTTTTTCCTTAACTCTGTCCTAAATGACCTACCCCTTATTCTCAAACCATGCCCTCTGGTACTGGACTCTCCCAGCATCTGGAACATATTTCCTGCCTCTATCTTGTCCAATCCCTTAATAATCTTATATGTTTCAATCAGATCCCCTCTTAATCTTCTTATTTCCAGCGTGTACAAGCCCAGTCTCTCTAACCTCTCTGCGTAAGACAGTCCAGACATCCCAGGAATTAACCCCGTGAATCTACGCTGCACTTCCTCTACAGCCAGGATGTCCTTCCTTAACCCTGGAGACCAAAACTGTACACAATACTCCAGGTGTGGTCTCACCAGGGCCCTGTACAAATGCAAAAGGATTTCCTTGCTCTTGTACTCAATTCCCTTTGTAATAAAGGCCAACATTCCATTAGCCTTCTTCACTGCCTACTGCACTTGCTCATTCACCTAAAGTTAAATTAAAGTTAGGCATTTAATGGCCAGTTCACTATGGTATGTGAAAAGACTTCATTTGCTTTTATGAAAAATTCCCAGTTGTTGAACAGAAAACAAATGTTCCATTTTAGAATGGTATAAATGAATAATAATTTTATTATTGGGTTTTCCATAATTTGGTTGTGTATTTACAGTAAGCTTGAAACATTTCAAAATTATGAAATAAAGGTGATTTTAAATGGACATTTTTTGCTTTAAATTAGACTATTACATATTTCTACCACTCAAGGTGTAAACATTTTCTTAGATGTCACTGAATTTTCATCTGTTTGCTTTTATCTTACTAATGTGATGACACGATATTCTTCGTGAAGACAATAAAGAATACTTGTACAGCTTGACTGGAATTTTCAAATCAGATAAAAACATATTAATTTGCTTCCTAAAGCTAGCCTTGACCAATGGTTAATGGTTCCCATAAAACTTCTACGAAGACTGGAAGAGTCAAAACAAATATTTTAAGCAAGTCCTGCCTTCAGACAATGCAACTTTTCGCCAGCTACTCCAAATCTAAATTACTTTAATTTTAAAATGGACACGTCAAGCATTTAAAATTACAGTTCAAACCACTTAATAGGATACCAATGGCCAGAAGAAAATGAATTTACATGCATATTTGCCTTAATTAACTAATTTAAACACTTCAAAATCACACAATAGTTCCATCTCTGCAACCATCATCAATACTAAATCTTCCAGTTCTGTATTCTTTTTTCTTGCATATTAAATCGATTCGCTTCATCCCAAATTAAGTGACTGATCATGTAGTCCATTATCAAATATACTAAGATTACACTAGATACTGCAGGTACTGGAACCTGGAGGAAAAAAAAAATTGCTGGAGGAACTCAACAGGTCAACCAGCATCTGTGGAGACAGAATATATTTAGTATCTTGTTTTACTTGCAGCAAGTGAATGAATAGCAAGTGCTGGAACCTTGAACTTCAATCCTATACTTCAGCATTTCAGAATGTGCAAACTGCTTTCATCACCAAAGCAGTGAGGAGGGAATAACTCAGAACACCAGCTGTCCAGAGTAACACACAAAATGCTGCAGGAACTCAGCAAGTCAGGAAGCACGTATGGAAATGACTAAACAGCTCAAAGTTTCAAAATTTTATGTTGCAGGCATACTCAATAAATCCAATAACCATGCAGAATCAATGAAAGACTACACCACTGGGGTGGACAACAAGTGTGCTAGAAGACAAACTGTTGCAAATACAAAAAATAGAAAAATAAATAAACAATTATCTAAGAGCACAAGATGAAGAATCCTTGAAAGTGAGTCCATAAGTTCCGTAGATTGTGGGAACATTTCAGTGAAGGGGCAAGTGAAATTGAATAAAGTTATCCCTTCTGGTTCAAGAGCCTGATAGTGTAGGGGAATAACTGTTCTTGAAGCTGATGACCTGCGTCTTCTTCCTGATGGAAGCAGTGTGCAGAAATCATGATCTGACAGCAGTTGACATTGCAAGCCAAGACCTTCGTCAGAACTGGACAGATAGGAGGAAGATGCCAGAATAAGGTTGGGGGGGGGGAGGGATGAAAGAAGGGGAAGGAGAACAAGATGAAAGGTGAAGCCAGTTGGGTGGGGATTGGGGGTTGGGGGTCCAGAATGAAGAAGCTGGGAGGTGATAGATGGAAAAAGTAAAGACTAGAGAAGGAATCTGATTAGAGAGAGTAGGCCATGAGAGAAATGGAAGGGGGAAGGCACCATGGGGAGGTAATAGGCAGGTGAGGTGAAGAGGTAAGAGGCCAGAGTGGAGAAATTGAAATAGAAAGGGGAAGGAGAAAAATTAAAAAGTTGCAGAAATCGATGTTCATAGCAATCAGGTTGGAGGCTACCTAGACAGAATACGAGAATGCCTATATCATGACCGAAGACCATGGACCTACCTGTTGGAATTGGAATGAGGATAGGAATTAAAATGGTTGGCCATTAGATAATCCTGTTTTTTTGCAAGTGGGGCGTAGATGCTTGACAATGTGGGTCCCTCAATCTACGTTGGGTCTCACCAATGTAGAGGAGGCTGCATTGGGAGCACCAGAAGTTGCAGATGGAGCAGAGATTCCAACTCTCCATTTCCTCCAGTCTGTTTCCAAACTGACATTGTTTATTTAGATTATTCTAAAGTTAAACTTTTAACTTATACTAAACTGGACAATTAAGTGGTGGTAGTAGCAGAAAGGATGCTGAAGACATGTTCACTACAGCTGATCAAAAGGGGAAATAAAAAGCAAAATCCCAATAGCTTTTGATTTCAGGTTTAATTTTTACTGTATTTAGGACATAAATACATTGAGGCTGTGAATGACCTATTTTTCTAAAAATTAAGAACTTCATAACAACTAGCCACTTTCACTCCAGAAACTAAAATAGTCAAGGAGGCAAATACTTCATATCGTATTTAAAAAAAACAAAATCTCATATTCCATACATTGAGTTCTATTTAATATCAAAAGAAATAAATGCCCCTCTTTGGTCTTAAATTTTAAATAAGTGGCATATGACAATGAATTTTCCAGTGGGTGTCCCCAAAGTGTTTCTCACCACCCCTCCCAAATATTCCATACAATACATATTGAGGACAAAGAATAAATAGTAACATTCAACAATACAGTTTTTCCTCAGGAATCTATTATATTCAACACAAAAGTTTGAATTAATTTGCATCTGCATAGTTGACACAAATGCAAGAGACAAAGTATGAATATAGACAGTTCAGCTCATAAATTCAGATTTCATTAAAGGATTTTAGTTTCCTCTGCTATTTTATATTCCAAAAAAACTCCTTTCCAATTAAAGTACTATAAAACAAAAAAGCATAAATGTCTTAATTTACTGGGGACCAATTCCCACCGTGAATGTAGGAATTCCAAATCTGCTGGAACGTGACAATTCCTGCCTTAAGATGGTATAACTTCTCATGACAGCATCAACTCTATAAATAAATGCCTGCATTTAAAATGGGGAGCAAAAAAAAAACAAACCACCAAATCTTTTCTAAACTCCATCTTGAAACATTTAGTATTTGAAATGGCACCTGGAGCCAAAGATCCTGAAGAATAATAAAGTTGTAATAGGCCACTGGACAGCAGGAGTAGCCTGCATGATTTATCCTGTGCTAGGAAAGTAAACTGACATTAGACAAATTTAGATCTTTATGTACTTCTTTAAAACCCACTGAATATCCAAAACAGTTATGTTTCTGAAAAGAAAAACTTCTCAATAGAACATGGCCTTGATCCAACAGTACAGATGCCATAGTCAGGAGCAACAAAAACCTTGACATTGCTGACTCATTAGCTAAACAGATCATATTGTTCAGGAATACACAAGTTCCAAATTTAATTCCTACAAATACTTAGTGATATCTCATTTGTCATTGAGACATTTGTCAACAGTTTTCCTGATGACAATCCATTACATCTACTAATGACTGTAGGTGCACTGAAACTCACAATTATATGTGCTGCAAGAGTAAAGAACTTCTCCACAGTCACATTCTAACCTAAGCTAATGAATCTCACTTGGCTGATGTACCGAAAGGCTACCATCATAAATGTGATAATATTTCCCCACAGACCAACAATCTTTGAGAAACAATTGTCATTCAAAAGACTATTAATAAATCATTTTCAACATGCTTATTTGACATTCTCCTATAGTAACATACTGAACCCACTGAAGTACACTTCACTTAAATGAAAGTATCATAAAGGCACATTACGCAGTCACTCACTTCATCTTCAAGAACTTCCAGCCTTCTATGGTATAATTTTTTTTAAAAATTATTGACCAAGCAGTAACAGAGCAGTCACTTGGATTTCAGTAGTCAAATAGGGTGCAAATGCAAAGGTAGGAAATTTAAGATACCCCCACAATCATCCACATACATTTTGCATCAGTTAATTGCATTAAAGACCAGTTCAATTTTGTACAAAATATCAAATTTGGTCAGAAATGAGCAGTTAAAAACTACTAAATTAAACAATTTCTAAAGTACACATTAAATGATACAAGAAACAAAAAGCAGTAAGTTCCATAAGCTCTGGTTCTGACTTGGTCAATGGCCATTCATTACATTGTTTTGAATTGATTTGAAGAAGTTGTCATCCTTCATACTTTGGTATTCTGGCAAATCTAGTTTCTCCTTTGCCTCAGATATGTCACTGTAAATGGCTGTAATTAGGGAATCTGAAACAAGGTGTGAAAACAAAATGAATGAAATAATAAAAGCAGCAAAATTTAAAAACAAGTAGCATATGCCTTTAATATTTAAAATCTAAGAATCACATAAAGTTGAAGGTTTTCCAGAGCATTGAATATGCCCAATTTAAATGAAACTTCAGTAACAAAATAATTAACAACTCAAAGACAGAAATTTGTTCAGTTGGTTGCACCAAATAAGATCATTGGAGACAAGGAGGGATGATTGCAGAGTCAGAACAGTGCATGCTATAGATGACCCAAACAGCATTGCAATGCCAAGATTTGAGTGTTCTTAACCTTACTTAATTATCTATTCTGTCCAGTGTGCCCATTCACCTCCTCCCTCACCTCCATTCAGTGCCCCAAACAGTTCTTCCAGGTGGAAGTTATCCATTGTTTCTGGTGCTCCCAATGCAGCATTCCCTACATTGTTAAGAGCCGTCGTAAATTGGGGAACTGCTTTGTTGAGCACCTCCTCTCCATCCATCAAAAGCGGTACTTCCTGCTGGCCAGATATTTTAATTCCAATTCCCATTCCCATTCCTGTTCTGCCACATTGGTCCATGACTCCTTTTGTACCACAATGAGGTCACCCAGAGTGGAGGAGAAATGCCTTATATTCCGTCTGGGTAGCCTCCAACCTGATGGCATGAATAACGCTTTCTCTTTTTGGGGTAAAAAATATCATTATCCTCCCATCTTCTTCTATTCCTCACTCTGGCCTTTTACCTCTTCTAGAGAAAGCAGATGCATTGGTTATGATCTTTCAAGAATCACTTGATTCTGGCATGGTTCTTGAGGACTGGAAAATTGCAAATGTCACTCCACTTTTTCAGAAAGGAAATTACAAGCCAGTTAGCCTAACCTCAGTTGTTGGGAAAATGTTGCCCCGAGTCCATTATTAAGAAAGTTCGGGGTTCTTGGAGACTAATGATTAAAATAAGACAAAGCCAGCATGTTTTCTGTAAAGGGAAATCTTGCCTGACAAATCTGTTAGAGTTCTTCGAGTCCACAAGCAAGGTGGACAAGGGAGAGGCAGTGGCTGTCATTTACTCAGATTTTCAGAAGGCATTTGATAAGGTGTCAAACACGAGACTGCTTAACAAGATAAAATGCCATGCCATTACAGGAAAGTTACTGACATGGATAGAGGAATGGCTGACAGGCAGCGAGTAGTAATAGAGGGGGCCTTTTCTGGTTAGCTACTAGTGACTCATGGTGTTCCTCACATAATTGGAACTGCTACTTTTCACATTGTTTGTCAATGATTTAGATAATGGAATTGATGGCTTTGTGGCAAAGTTTGCAGATAATATAAAGACAGGTGGAATAGTAAGTAGTACTGAGAAAGCAATGCAATTGCAGCAGGACTTCAAACAAATTGGAAGAATGGGCTAACAATTGGCAGATGGAAAAGTGTTGGGAATTTTATAATGCATTTTGGTAAAAGGAACAAAAGTGCAGACTATTATCTAAATGGGGAGAAAATTCAAACATCAGGGGTGCAAAGGGACTTAGGAGACCTCGAGCAACATTCCCAGAAGGTTAATTTAAAGGTTAAGTTTATAGAAAAGGAAGCAAATGCACTGTTGGCATTCATTTCAAGGGGAATAGAATATAAAAACAAGGGGATAATGCTGAAGCTTTATAAGACACTAGTCAGGTTGCATTTGGAATACGGCCTACAGTTCTGGGCCCCTCATCTCAGAAAGGATGTGTTGTCATTGGAGACCGTCAAGAGGAGGTTCATGAGGATGATTCCAGGAATGAATGGACTAACATATGAAGAGCATTTGACATCTTTGGGCCTGTACTCACTGGAATTTAGAAGAATGCAGGGGAAATCTCACTGAAACTTAAAGAATGTTGCAAAGACTAAATAGGGTGGATGTGGAGAGGATGTTTCCTATGGTGGGATATCCAGAACTAGAGGGCACAGCCTCAAAACTGGGGAGCAACCCTTTAGAACAGAGGTTAGGAGGAATTTTTTTTTGCCATCGAGTATAAATCTGTGGAATGCTCTGACACAGACGGCGGTGGAGGCCAAGACTGTACATATATTTAACATGGGAGTTGAGTTTCCTGACTGGTCAGGGCATCAAAGGATATGGTGAGAAGGCAGGTGTATGGGGTTGAGTGCGATCCGGGATCAGCCATGATGGAATGGCAGAGCAGACTCGATAGGTTGAATGGCCTAATTCCACTTCTATGTCTTGTAGTCTTCTCATCTGCCTATCACCTCCTCTTGGGTCTCCTCCTTCCCTTTCTCTTATGGTCCACTTTCCTTTCCTATCAGATTCCTTCCTCGCCAGCCCTTTGCTTTTCCTACCCTCTGGTTCCACCTATCAATTAGCCATACTTCAGCTCCCACCACCTCTTCATTTTGGCATCTTCCATCTTCCTTTCCAGTTCTGAAGAAGGGTCTTGGCCCTGAAACATCAACTACTTATTCATTTCCATAGATGCTGCCTGACCTGCTGAGTTCCTCCAGATATGGATTTCCTGCATCTGCAGAATTTCTTGTGTTCACTTCTTACGTGATGTTTGGCACCCTAACCAGTTCAGAGTAGGGGTGGAAGAATTTCTGCGGGAATTACAGTGATCCCCATAGAAATCAGTCCAAAAGTCCCTCAACCAAGACTCCTAGCAACTGATCTGAAGGTAGCAGAGTCCATATGACAGGAGGTCCAGGATATCATCAAGAGAGCAAAGTCATCTGCTCCCCTAGGACCAAGAAGTATACCCTACAAGGTATACAAGAAATGCCCAAAACTTCTCCGGAGGTTGTGGAAGATAATCAGAAAGAATCGAACCAAAGCCTCCCTCCCACCAAGCTGGAAAATGACTGAAGGATGCTTTGTTCCCAAGGAAGAAGATTCAGATTCCTCTACAATCACTCAGTTTATGACAATCTCTCTCCTTAGTGTGCAGTACAAGATATTCTTCTTGGCACTTGCGAGAAGACTGTCCTCCAACTTGATGCAGAGCTACTACATCAACATATCCACCCAGAAAGATGGCATCCCAGGTTTTTCTGGGTGCTTTGAACACACCTCAATAATCAGCAAGGCCAGGCAACGCTTGCAGTTTCTGCAGGAATCACACAGCAATCCCCATAGAAACCAGGGACTAGAATTAAATCCAAAAGCTCCCCAACCAAGAATCCCAGGCATAGAGAGGAAAGTTAACAGGAGTGGCTGGGGATCCCACCCCTCCAAGTTTTTCCTTCAGTGGGGGTCTACCCAAGATTGAGCCAGCTACAGCTCTCACTGTCATTAGTGGGGGAGTTCAAGGTGGCAAAGTGTAGAGTTATGTTAACACTGTGGGGCTCTCATAACAAGCTAATAAATCAAGTAGCAGCCATGATAAGATCAGGCCAAAAGCCGCAGACCAGCAATTGAGAAACATCATTGGCAACCCATGCCTGGGACAGCCTGGCCTCAGCTCTGCACACTTCCAATGAAGAGGGAGTGCACGTGCAAGGGATAGTTATGACATGGTCCACACAGAGGTATGGAATTGCGAGGAAAAAAGGCAGTTATTGAAGGCAGTGGAGTTCGGATCACAGGGTGCCTGGACAAAAATGGGCAGATGTTTGGAGACAGGAGCCCTTCCACATTTCTTTCCTCCTACGGTCCATGTACGACACTCTCCCTACACCATCACAACTGCACACATGGGGGCTGAGAGAGGACCCCAAATGAAAGCTTTGTGGTCAGCAAGGTTCACATGCAGACACGTCAGGATACAGAGCAGCTTTAATACAAGGATGATGTAGGTGGTGCCACGTCAAGGTCCTGTAGTCCCTTGCTGACATACTGAAAAGGGAGAGGGGTAAAAAGATACCAGCGGCAAACAGAGCAATCATTTTCATCAAGGAGAGGGCAATGCCAGTCATATCAAATAGGCCCAAATCCAACCCGCTGCAAACTGCCAAATCATGGGAGACTAGGGTTGATGTGGGGAGGAAGCTGCAGTTCCTGGAGGTGGTGGAAACCACAAGGACCAGACATCATACTGTGGTCCACTGAAGACAAGAAAATCACCCTGGTGGAGTACCTTGGGAGGAAGGATGCGAGGAGGCTCACAAGATGATGACCCTGAAGAACCAGTCCTTAGTCCAGGAGTGCAGAGACAAAGGATGGTAGACGTGGCTATTCCCCATGGAGAATGGCTGTGGAGGGTTCCTGGCAAGGTCGGCATTGAGGTCGCTGTCTGCTCTGGGCCTTGATGAAAAGAGCAAAACCAAGCAGCCCACAGGATGGGGAGGAAGCAGAAAGAGCCTCTTGCTGGATATGAAGGAGGTGAGAGGAGTTGAGTTGGAAGTCAGGAGCAGATGGGCAAGGACCTGCCCACCACTGCTGACCCGCCAACTGGACAGTGCAGTGGTTAAGGGCTGAAACACCCTATGAAGATTGGGCACCACCTGATGACAGCTGATCAAAGGCTACGGTAATCTCATAAGGTAACTGAAGTGAGCACCTCAATGTATGATGCAAGTAAGTGTCAGCATTGTATCAAGGGAGATGCTCTTAATCATACAATGATAAGAGGCTTGCAAACCTACCAGGGGAAAGGGATGGAACATTGCAGTCTTGGGGATTGCAATCAATATGTGTGAGTGCAGTTCCACACTTTCTGCTTCATTGCAGCAACTTCTGCATGAAGTACAACCAAATGAAGCTCCATTAAAAAGCTGAGTACATTGAGAGGCAGTCGGAATTATACAATTCCAGAAAATGCACAAGTGTTATATCCCAGGAGACAGAGTGAGAGGTCAGTTAACTCAGAAGATTAATTTATTAACTGAATGGGAACTTGAAGTTATTTGCTACATTACAAGCAAGTAGTTATGCTTTATAACTGAGGAAAGAATATGTACATCAAATCTATCAAAATGACACAAATTGCAGTAAGCATAAAAGGAGAAAATTTACAGATGCTGGAAATCCTGCGCATGTGTGCTTAAGTACACATACACAGAGTCTCGACCTGAAACATCAACTGTTTGTTCCTTTCCGTAAATGCTGCCTGGCATGCCGAGTTCCTGCAAGATTTTGTGTTGCAACAAATTATGGTATGTGAAATGTAAGGTGTAGACTACTTACTCAAAGAACAGAAAACATCAAGAGGCTAATACATACAGTGGAAAAGCTCTATGTTGAACCAGATTTTGTAAAAGAATTTATGTGAGAACATCAGACAAGTAGCAGCTCAGTTTGCAACAGTGTAAATAAAGGTGCTGACAACTAGATCAAAATGTAAAGAAACAGGTTAAGTAATGATTACAACAGATAAGGGAATGAAATGGCAGTGGGAAAGATAGCCAAGATCTTGTTAACCATGCAAGATCAAAGAGAAAGTATATAAAAACATTCAGTCAGAGGAAGCAAGGAAGTGAAAATACAAATCAGAAAGAATAGAATACGCAGTCAAGATCAAAATAGACTGCACCGAGAAGACGACATCATGGTTCCAAGGAACAGACTAGCTTTATGGTTTGTTTATATTGCATGAATATTGCTTAATAAATATGCATTGCTTATAATCAATATCTGTGTAAGTAGTTTGCTGTAGTTTTCAATATTATGTTATGACCTACATTAGTCTGATTTTCAGCAACTATAAGATACCTAATCTGACAACATGCACAAATAGCAAGTACCAAAATAGTCTTCAATTAAATGAAAGTGGGATGGGGGGGGGGGTGGGGAAGAGCTGGAAAAACAAGCCAAGATGTTCTCAAATTTCCTTATTAATGCCTTATATACATGTACTCTGATACTTAATTAGCAAAGAATACAGTAATTTGGTAACAGAAATGGTAAAAGCACAGAAATCACAGCAGTACAAATTGGGGACCAGAAGGATTCCAACCAAGATCAACTTATACACACCATTATTTAATACACTGAATTTTTTTCAGATTATTGCTGTTAATTGGACACAGAGTTGCTGGAATTTTACCATATAGGTGCCAGGCTTTCTATGCATGAACAGTTCTAAACTTTCTCACAGCTGCTCAGAAAAGGTTCTCAGAATAGAAATAACATTGGACTCAAGGAATTTAGCAAGAAAGCATATATGAAACATTTCTCCATCACTTTGTGAGGAACCTTTTCAAACAAGTGGAGGGGCAGGTAGTGTTGAGGAAGCAGGGAGTCCGCAGAAGGACTTGGACAGATTGGGAGAATGGGCAGAGAGGTGACAGTTGGAATGTGGTGTAGGGAAGTGGATGGCCATGCACTTTGGTAGAAATAATAATAGTGTAGACTATTTTCGAAACAGGAAGAAAATTCAAAAAATCAGAGGTGCAAAGAGACTTTCCTCATGTAGGATTCCCTAAAGGCTAATTTGCAGATTGAGTCTGTGGTAAGGAAGACAAATGCATAGTTAGCATTCATTTCAAGAGGACTACAATACAAAAACAAGGATGTAATGCTGAAAGGTTGTAAAGCATTGATCAGACCACACTTGGGAGTACTATGAGCAGCTTTGGTTCCTTATCTAAGAAAAGATGTGCTGGCATTGGAAAGGGTCCAAAGGAGATTTACAAAAATGACTGCAGGAATGAAAGGTAACACACGAGGAGCAATTGACGACTCTAACCTGTACTCACCGGAGTTTAAAAAAAATGGGTGGGGGGGTCAGAGCAGAGTATCACAAAACTATCAAGTCTTGGAGTGGATGCAGTGGAGAGAATGTTGCCTGGAGCAGGTGAGTCCAGGACCAGAGGGCACATCCTCTGAATAGAGGGATATCTATTTAGAACAGACAAGAAGGAATTTCTTTAGCCAGCGCGGACTGAATCTGTGGAATTCATTGCCACAGCCAGCTATGGAGACCAAGTCATTGGGTATATCTAAAATGGAGGTTGACAGGTTCTTGATTAGTCGGGATGTCAAAGGATTTGAGAAGGCAGGAAAATGGGTTGAGGGGGATAATAAATCAGCCATGATGAAGCAGCGGAGCAAACTCACTGGACCAAATGGCCTAGTTCTGCTCCTCTGTCCTATGGTCTTAAGTGCAGGAAACTATGCTAAATTCTGTGTTTAAGTTAGGAACTAAAAACTTGAATTCTGCCCCTAACCTATCCCATCTACGTGATTGAATTTGTGAACCAAAGTTCTGTGGAGGCATACAGCCTGGCTGTTGAGAAATGGGAGGAATTTCCCCAGCAAGTTTCTCTGAGATCTGGCAGGAATCATTTTATTGTAGGTTACCACAAGTTCTGGATCATCGTATTTACGGGTACAAACACATACAAATGCAAGGGAGCATACAAATTACATATGTATTTTAAATATCTATACTTTGTAACATTGTAAATACAAAAAAAAACATACAAATTGAAAGGATCCAGTTTAAATCTTACCTAATGAATCAAAAGATTTCTCTGGTCGAATATATCCAACAATAGCTATACTCAGAATTTCTCCATAAAAATCTTCTTTGAAAGTATGAATAATATGCGTTTCCTAAAAATGGATTACAGAAAACATTAATGTATTTGCAAAGCTGTGGTGCTCATGACTGAATACTTCAAAGTAAAATTTATCAGAGTACATATGTGTAAACACATTCAACCCCAAGATCCTTTCGCCCGTGGGTATACTTAAAAAGAAAATCTAATGCAGCCAGTCAATACACTTTCTACCAAACATCTATACAAGTTTGTCAAAGTTTTTAATGTCATGCCAAATTTCCACAGCCTAAGGAAGTAGAGGTGCTACCGTGCTTTTTTTAAAAAACATATATACAATGGATCCAGGACCGATCCTCTGAGATACTGACACCCAGGAATTTAAAGTTACTGATCCTCTCCACCTCTAATCCTTCGATGAGGACTGACTCATGGACCTCTGGTTTCCCTCTCCACAGTATTTCCTTCTTGCCTTCTGTCATGAAGCCCTGCAAAGTTCTCTAGTTGAAAGGAAGTACACAAATGTTGGAATCTACTGGATCATCTTTAAGGCAACCTGGACAGAACTGTTACAATAATAGCTTCTATTCCAAGAATTGATGTTAACACAGTACCAAATTTTCATGTTCTTACAGTAATATAATTATCACAAAAATAAAATTTAAATACCGTTAATTATGAAAAAGAACCTAGAGCTTTCCCAGGTCCTGTGCCTGGCTGGAAGCCAGAGAACAATTTATTCAGTCCATTGTATTCTACAAATTCAAAAAGAAAAAGGACCAATTCAATCCAGGTTACTTAAATAAGGCTATTGTTTTCAGCTCCAAATTTCTATGCTTTCATTCTTCTTAACACACACTGCCCTGCCATCCCAGTTTATCTTTCTTTGAATCCTTCTCACCACGCTGGAGGAAAAAAAACTTATCTTCTGAATTAAGATCACAAGACAAAGGAGCAGAAGTAGGCCATTCGGCCCATCGAGTCTGCTCCGCCACTCCACCATGAGCTAAACTATTCTCCCGTCTACTTCCAATTTCCAGCTTTTTCCCCATATCCCTTGATACCCTGACTAATTAGATACCTGTCAATCTCTTCCTTAAAAACCCTCAATGATTGGGCCTCCACAGCTGCATGTGGCAACAAATTCCATAAATCCACGACCCTCTGACTAAAAAAAATTTCTCCTCATCTCTGTTTTAAATGGGTACCCTCTAACTCTAAGACTGTGACCTCTTGTCCGGGACTCACCCACCAAGGGAAACACCCTTTCCACATCTACTCTGTCCAACCCTTTCAACATTCGAAATGTTTCTATGAGATCCCCTTTCATTCTTCTATACTCTAAGGAAAAGTGCTACAGCTAGATCCTTTACCCATCTCCAGAAACCAAACACTTTGTTGTACAATAGTCAACAATAATGTAGTTCAACCAAAGTATTACAGCCTCGACGAGATATCCTAGAACCCACGATATCCTTCTGAGCAGTTGAGCACTGTATTTATTTTAAAATTTATTTCCACAGAGTTAGGCATCATGGTACAAATTATACAGATCAATTAAATATGTCGTATTGCACAGGACTAATCTTTTTAGCTCAACTAGTAATGCTGGGAAACCAATGTGTATCAACAAGCTTTACAACTCAAATGCATTATTCTGACTAATTCTCATGGTCTGAAGACTCAACCTAGGGAATAAGGTCTCAGGACAGCTGCTGAGGTTAGGATTGCCACACAGGTGTAGGGTAAACTTGATTTTGTGCAAATGGTTTTGATATTTAATCATTCCAACCCAAATGGGTTAGATTCTTTCAGCACTAAGGAAATCAGTTAATCTGATGAAGGTGGATGGAAGCAGAAACTGTCATTGAGATGAACATGAGGAAAAGGATTAGGGTACAGTAAGCCTACTCGTGCTTTTAATTTAATTTGGTACAATCCAGAAGTGTTGCTAATGCAAAAGGCAAGTTTCACAAAACAAATACAACTATTCCCATCTTTCAATTTGTTATTCATTCTCAGTACTGAAATTCAAATCATTTATGCGAAGTATCATTTGTGAAAAATTCGTGCTTTTTCAACAGATGAGAATACAGTATCAAAAGACTTACCAAAGTATACTTCCAGAGCATTTTATCAAAAACTGCCAAGTTGCTATTAATACTAAGCTATATTTGAATAAGTTTAAGGTGCAAAATAATTATAAATTACATTCCAAAATGCAATTAAGATTAACACTAAATTGTTAGGAAGATTAAAGATTGTTATAGCCACCTGATATCCAATAGCAAGTGGTGTTCTTTGTCAGACGATTACAATTGACAAAAATTAAATTCAGCTTCCTAACCCAAATGATTTTGCTGACATTCATTGTCTATCCTCTTACAGAAGCTAAGCAATAAAATGAGTAAATATATTCCTTTACTACTGTAAGCTCCATAAGTTTTCAATAAAATCAAAGACAGATGCTACAAGGTAATACTCTCCCAGAAAGTAAAACAAGAAAAAATTACCATAGATTTTTTTTCATTTTTATAGTATGGATTCCAACCAATGCTCATGACCATCTTATGTACATCTCCGTGACCGACACAGGCCCAGCCATAGTATATACCAGTAGTGATGTCTCCTGGCAGGTGCTCCACAACAGCGTCTGGAAAATTTGCTGTGAAGTTAAGCAAAAGATTCATTTGTTCAATATATCAGTTGTATACTAGAAAATATTTAATAATGGACCTTAACAAAAAAAAGGTAATCCATTCAACCTAAACATGTATACCTACGACAGTCATGAAACTGATGATTTTCCAGAAAATTTCAGAGGTGAAAGCCTCAGTCATACTGCTCTCCAACACATGGTTTTGGAACTTATTTATTGTACAACTATGTAATAATAATCAATATGAGCAACTAATCTCAAGTTTCAGAGAATGTAGATTGGAATGTAGCTCAACTACAGTTATACATGCCTCTGTAGAATCCAAGATACCTTCAAGGAGCAGTGCCTCAGGAAGGCAGTGTCTATCATTAAGGTTCCCCCAGCTCCTCCACCAAAGACATGCCCTCTTCTCATTGTTGCCATCAAGAAGGGGGTACAGAAGCAATTCAGGAACAGCTTCTTCCCCTTTGCCATAAAATTTCTAAATGGACATTGAACCCGTGAACACTACCTTTACTTTTAAAAATTTATTTCTGTTTTTGCACTACTTATTTTAACTTAACAATTTTATATATACTTACTGTACTTCAGTATTTTTTTCTACATTTATCATGTATTGCATTGTACTGCTGCCGTAAAGTTAACAAATTTCATGATATATGAAATTTATCATATTATATCATATTTATCATTGTGCACCTCAAGTACACAATGGGTTCAAGAATCATCATTTGATTTACAAAATGGTGCTACACGAGCAAATATGAATGTATGCCAGTAGTTCAAATTGAAGTCAATTAATTTCTTTAAACATTTTGCCAAAGGCAACTTGACATACTTTATTTGAATACGAGATTACAAGCATGATTTAGATCCATTGCCAAGCAATGGCTGACAATTAATTTCCCAGTCAAAATAGGGTGCAACTATGTGGGAGCAGGGGGCTGTGAAGTGATAGTACCATGTGCCTACACTCCACATACTTCTAAATAGTAAAGCTCCCAGGCTTGGTCAGCACCATCACAGAGGTGCCTCACTGGTAAAGTTGTTAGCACAGATGTCACACAGTTCGAGGGACCTGCATTCAATTCTGATCTCAGGTCTCCATTCAAGTCTTCACATTCATCCTGTGACCAAATGGATGTCCTCAGGGTGCTCCAGTTCCCTCTCTCAGCCCAAAACTGAATGGAGTAAGAGAATCAGGAGGACGTGAGATAAAGTAGTTACAGGGAAATAAATGGGGCAATAGGACTGATAGAAAGGCACTGAAAGTCAGATTTGAGAACGGGCTGAATGTCTCCTTCTATGAAACAGTAGAAGTGAGCAATTGCAGCAGATCTGTCAATTGTGTGCACTTCCTTTACTGTTTGCTGATGGGAGACGAAATCAATGCTTCGCGTACTGGATTATTAGGTACTCGCCATGCTGGGTGCCTTGTACTGGATAGTGCCGAGCTCCTTGAACATTGCTGGAGCTGCACACATCATAGAGACGAGAGATCAATCAAGAAGCTCAAGCAATTTGTCATGTCCCCATTGACCCACACCACTTTTTAAATAGGTGCACCTTAGACTGCATCCTATGCATATGCATCACAGCATGGCATGACAACTGCTCTGCCCAAGGCTGCAAATTGCACACACAACTCAGCACGTGATGGAAATCAGTCTCCTCTCTGTAGACTTTCTCTACAGTTCACACAAACTCTGTTCAGCAGACAACAAAGACCCCACGCAATCTGGACAATCGTTCCTCACCCTCACTGGGCAGAAGATACAAAATTCTGCAAGCAGGCTGCAAACAAGGCTCAAGCACAGCTTCTATCCTGCTATTATAAGACTGCTGAATTGTTCGCTTGTACGATACGATAGACTCTTGACCTTAAAATGTCAGAATCAGAATCAGGTTTATTATCACCGGCATGTGACGGGAAATTTGTTAACATAGCAGCAGCAGTTCAATGCAATACATAAATTAGCAGAGAGAAAAAAATAATAATAAATGAAATGAAACATAATAAACAAATAAATCAATTAGGTATATTGAATAATTATTTTAAAATGTGCAAAAACAGAAATACTATATATTGAAAAAGTGAGGTAGTGTCCAAAGCTTCATTTAGGAATCGGATGGCAGAGAGGAAGAAGCTGTTCCTGAATCACTGAGTGTGCGCCTTCAGGCTTCTGTATCTCCTACCTGATGGTAACAATGAGAAAAGGGCATGCCCTGGGTACTGGAGATCTTTAATAATGAATGCTGCCTTTCTGAGACACCGCTCCCTAAAGATGTCCTAGGTACTTTGTGGGCTAGTGCCCAAAATTGAGCTGACTAGATTTACGAGCCTCTGCAGCTTCTTTTGGTCCTGTGCAGTAGTCCCTCCATACCAGACAGTGATGCAGCCTGTCAGAATGCTCTCCGCTGTACAACTATGGAAGTTTCTGAGCGTATTTGGTGACATGCCAAATCGCTTCAAACATCATCATGGCCTTGCACCTTGCTTTCTGCTTGCACTTTCTCTGCAACTGTGACACTATTCTGTACCCTGATATTTATTTTCCTTAGTACTACCGGGATATGCTACTGTGACAAAGCAATCTATACAGATGACATGCAGAACTTTGTTTTCCACTCTACCTCAGTACATGTGCCAATAATAAACCAATTTACCAAAACTTCAGAGTTGAGCCTTGTTGACATTAGAAAGGCTCATCAGGAAACATGTAATTTACTGCAGGTAAGTGACCCCTTCTTATTCCCTCAATATTTATAAGGCAGGTCCTGAGGAGCTTCCAGAATGTTGCTGATGGCGAAAACAATGATGTTAATACCATGGAATATCAAGGTTAAGTAGTTAAATCATCTCTTGGAGATGATCAGTATCAGTCATTCATTATAGTGCCTATAAAGGGTTTTCACTTCCTCCTTGGAAGTTTTATTGCTTTACAACAGTGGATTAAATTTGTTTTTTTTTTGCCACTCATCAACAGAAAAACTCTGTCTTGTCAAAGTGAAAACAGATCTCTACAAAGTGATTTAAATTAATTACAAATATAAAACAAAAAATAATTGATTACACAAGTATTCACCCCCTCCCCTATAATATGACACACGAAATCATCACTGGTTCAACCAATTGGTTTTAGAAGACATACTTTGTTAAAAGGAGATCACCTGTGTGCGGTCAAGGTGTTTCAACTGATTGTAGTCAAAATACACCTGTATCTGGAAGGTCCAACTATGAGCAAGTCAGTCTCCTGGCAAAAACTACACCATGAAGACAAAAGGAACACTCCAAGCAACTCTGCGAAAAGGTTACTGAAAAGCACAAGTCGAGAGATGGATCCGAGAAAATTTTCAAGTCACTGAATATCCTTGGAGTACAGTTAAGTCAATCACCAAGAAATGGAAAGAATATGGCACAGCTATCAAAAACTGAGTCACCGTACAAGAAGGGACAGGTGAGGGAGGCCACCAAGAGACAATTCTGGACGAGTTACAAGCTTCAGTGGCTGAGATGGGGGACTGTGCGTACAATAACTGTTGCCTGGGTGCTTCACCAGTCGCAGCTTTATGGGAGAGTGGCAAAGACAAAGACACTTTTTAAAAAAAACCTCATGAAATCTCAGTTAGAATTTGCCAGAAGGCATGTGGGTGACTCTGAAGTCAGCTGGAAGATGGTTTTATGTCCTGATGAAATCAAAATTGAGCTTTTTGGCCATCAAATTAAAAGCTATGTTTGGTGTAAGCCGAACACCGCACAATCAAAAACACACATTCCCTACAATGAAGCATGGTGGTGCCTACATCTTGCTGTAGGGATGCTTCACTGCAGCAGGCCCTGGAAGGTTTCTGAAGGTAGGGGTATAAAATGAATGCAACAAAATACAGGGAAATCTGGGAGGAAAACCAGATGCAGTCTGCAAGAGAACAGTGACTTGGAAGATAATGTGTTTTCCAGCAAGACACTGACCCCAAGCCTAAAGTCAAGGCTACACAGAAATGGTTTAAAAACAACAAAATTAATATCCTGGAGTGGCCAAGCCAGAGCCCAGACCTCAGACCTCAATCCAATCGAGAATTTGTGGCTGGACTTGAAAAGGGCTGCTCACGCACAATCCCCATGCAATCTGACTTTAAGTACCGTAGATTCCGGACTACAGAGCGCACCTGATTAAAAGCCGCTGGCTCTAATTTTAGAAAGAAAATCAATTTTTTACTTGTACAGGCCGCACCGGATTTTAGGCCGCACCGGATTTTCGGCCGCAGGTGTCCCACGTTGTAATATGAGATATTTACACAGAAAGATATTACACGTGAGGATTTTTTAACTTTTAATTAAATCCATATGATAACATAAACAAATACATATTGCAAATGCTTTTTTTCGAACCGTGCCTGTAACGCGGCTACTTTTAAATATACGTTGCGTATACTTTTTTACTGAACAACATTCCAATATCTCCTAACAACTGGTAAAAAATATATATACTGCAGCCTACCAGGAAAAGTTATTGATCGCCTTTAACTTAAAAGCAGCGTTCGCTCAGATCCAATGCTGCTCGCGTAATGCCGCTCGCCCCCCTCCTTCCCGTTTATCGCAAACTGGCATTTTTCCCACAAGACGCGGCAAAACCGGGTGTGACATCATAGCATCCCGCGATGTAGTACAGAAAACAAATATAGTTAAAACACTTCTAACTTTAACTAGAAAATGAATTACTAAGCGAAAATATTATAAACTAAATAACTGCCATAAAGGCAGCACAATGCTTTTCTTCGAGTGTTTTCCATGTTGATGAGGGTGAGTACAAATCTGATTTACAATAATTTAATTGTGAAAGTGCGCTTGATTTATCGTACAATTTCATTGGACCTCTGAACTACTCATCAATTTTATTGGTCTACTGTTACGAGGCAAAATGTTTTTGGCGGCATGAAAAAAATCATGCATTAGCCGCACCGTATTAAAGGCCGCAGAGTTCAAAGCTGTTCAAAATGTGGGAAAAAAGTAGCGGCTTATAATCCGACATCTACGGTAGTTTTGTAAAGAATGGAGAAAACTGCAGTGCTCAGATATGCAAAGCTGATAAGAGACCTATCCACAAGGACTCAAGGCTGTAATTGCTACCAAAGGCGCATCTACTACTGACTTAAAGGGAGTGAATAATAATTATTTTGAGTTTCAATTTGTAATTAATTTAGGATCACTTTGTAGAGATCTGTTTTCACTTTGACACAAGAGTCTTTTTCTTTGATGATTGTCAAAAAAGCCCAATTAAATCCACTGTAATTCAATGTTGCAAAACAATAAAACACAAAATTTCTGGGGGGGGGGGGGGGGAAAGAGATAAATTTTATATATATATATATATATATATATATATAGGCACTGTATATGCACCATGAATGGCAGACACTGACCTAACCACCTACCTTAAACATTCAATGGTATTAATGTGTCACTTAGCTTGAATGTTATTTAGGTCTCGCTGCAAGCGAAATAAGATCACTTCATTTGCTGCAACAATTGTTATGAGTGATGAACAGACCTGATGGACAATGGGGTGCAGAGTTAACCATTCCCAACCCCCCTCCTGAGAACTACAAACTATTGCTGTTGTTATGCTGCTCATGAGAGAGTGAGATAAAGCCCAGGCAAGAACATTTGCTACATATAAGAGGGGGAGAGAGTGTTGATTTACTGTATTATGACTCTTCCTGGATTATTTACCTTCCACTACAAGGACTTTACTTTGCTCGTTAACATTCCTCAGGAGATAGCAGGAGTGGCCTGATTTGATGGACACGGTCATTCAGAGTTGATGGATAGCTGAGACCCCTGAGTGGGGATAAAAGACAGGTCTGGAGAGACACCCTTCAGACACACCAGTGGACACTGATTGAGTGTTGGAACCCACAGAAAGGTGGGGGCTTCGGAGACCGAACCAGGAGATCGGTCAGTAAAACTCAGTGTTACAGCAGGGCCGGTGGGGACTTGTGTGTGTGTCCACTCATGCCAGAGTGACGAGTCCACCACAGAAGAACGGTCTAGCTGAAGGACGGAGGGGTCATAACTGAATGACCACAACGATACGATGAATTAAGAAAGCAACGGAAGGTTTGCCTGCTGAAGCTGTTGCTGTTACATCTCGCTCGCTCTCTCTCCAACAATTTCAATACAACAACCATAACCACCTCAGCATTTATGAACTGAACTTTATACTTTTCTATGACAATTCATTTACCCCTAGACATCGATAGAGCTTGTTTATTATTATTCCTACACTTTTAGGTTTATTACTGCAAACTTGTTTTATATGTATATTTGCATTTTTGATACTGTATTGTGTAGTTTACTAATAAACATCTTTAGTTTTGGTACCACCAGACTCCAACGGATTCTTCTTTCTCTGCTGGTCAGACACCCAGTTACAGGGTACATAACACAATGTACAATCAACAGAGAATATCATCACATTTAACCTTCAAAGGAAAGCCAAGTTCAAGTTAAAGTGTGTCATTCAACCATCTATGAATACAGCCGAACAAAACAGTCTTACTTTGGGCTAAGGTGCAAAACACAGTCCCAATCATCATACACAGCACATACAAGAAAACAGTAGTCACACCAAAAAAAAAGCTCAAATCCACCAGCCCATGAAGTTGCAGCAGTCTGCAATTGAGCACAATACAGCTTGTCTTCTGCCAAGTGAACACTGGGCGAGAGAGGGGGCTGTAGCACCGACTCCAGCATGGGAGGTCACACCACACCACCTCCAGCACTCTGGTGGAGTGCCCAAGTACGATAATTGATGCACCATAAGATCGTTAGGTAAAGGACATCAACCTGAGGAATTCATGGAATGGTGGTGTCAGGTTGGAACGATTGAAATTTACTGGCATGTTTCATGGTCATTACCAAGGCTCCTTGATGCTCTTTTGACAAATGATGTCTTATCTCAATTCTGTACTGCTTTTCTTTATTCAGCAAGTGGCAGGAAGTTGAGTAAAGAGAATTACAGGGGCATGAGAGAGGAGGTGGGCAAAGTCAACTGGAAGGGGGAATAACAGCAGTACAGCAATGGTCGGTATTTCTGGGAGAAATTCAGAAAGCACAGGAATGGTACATAAAAAATAAAGCATTCTAAAGGGACGTTGAGACTGATAAGGAAAGTCAAAGCACAAAAACAAAAGAGTGCATAAATATAGCAAAATAATTAGTGCCAAGGATTGGGAAACTTAAGAACCAACAGAAGGCAACTAAAAAAAAGCCATAGAGAAAAGACAAAATATGAAGGTAAGCTAGCCAATCAACAAAACAGGACACAGAGTTTTTCCAGGTATGCAAGGACTAAAAGAGATGAGAGTAGATATTGGATCACTGGAAAATGAATCTGGAGAAGTCATAATGGGGGTCAAAGAAATGGCAGAGGAACTTAATAAGTATTTTGTGTCAGTCTTCACTGTGGAAGACACTAGCAGAATGCCAGAACTGGCAAGAGTATCAAAAGGCAGAAGTGAGTGTCATTGCTGTTACTAAGGAGAAGGTGCTTAGGAAGCTGAAAAGTCTGAAGGTAGACAAGTCACCTGGACCAGATGGACTACACCCTAGCACCCTAGGGTTCTGAAAGAGCTAGCTGAAGAGATTGTGGAGGCATTAGTAATGATCTTTCAAGAGTCACTAGATTCTTGAATGGTCCCCAAAGACTGAAAAAATGCAAATGTCACTCCACTCTTATTAAGGAGACAGGAGAAAGGAAATTATAGGCCAGTTAGCCTTACTTCAGAAGTTGGGAAGATGTTGGAGTCTATTAAAAAGGATGTGCTACTGTGGTACTTGGAGGCACATGATAAAATACACCAAAGTCAACATGGTTTTCTTAAGGTAAAATCTTGCCTGACAAATCTGTTGGAATTCTTTGAGGAAATAAAAAGCAGGGTGGACAAAGGAGCAACATGGATGGTGCTTATTTGGATTTTCAGAAGGCCTTTGACAAGGTGCTGCACATGAAGCTGCTTAACAAAATAGAGTCTATGGTATTACAAGAAAGATATTAGAATGTATAGAAGGTTAGCTGACTGGCAGGAGGCAAAGAATGTGGATAAAGGGGCCTATTCTGGTTGCCAGGGATGACTAATAATGACTAACTGCAAGGGTCAATATTGGGACCTCTTCTTTTCAATTATTTGGATGAAGGAATTGATGGTTTTCTGGCCAATTTTGATGACAATACAAAGATAAGCGGTAGAGCAAGTAGTGTTGAGGAAGTAGGGTTACTGCAGAAGGACAGACAAGGGGGATGGACAGAGAAGTGACAGATGGAATATGATGTTGGGAAAGTACAGTCATCAACTTTGGCAGAAGGAATAAAGGTGTGGACTACTTTGTAAATGGGGAGAAAATTTTTAAAAAAATCCGAAAGTGCAGAGGGACTTGGGAGTCCTCATCGAGGATTCCCTAAAGGTTAACTTGCAGGTTGAGTCAGTGGTAAGGAAGGCAAATGCAATGTTAGCATTCATTTTGAGACATCTAGAATACAAAAGCAAGGATTTAATGCTGAGGGTTTTATAAGGCACTGGTCAGATCACACGGAATATTGTGAGCAGTGATCTAAGAAAGGACGTGCTGCCATTGGAGAAGGTCCAGAGGAGGTTCACAAGCATGATCCCAGGAAGGAAAGGGTTAATTCTTTGCCAGACAGTTGTGTAGGCCAAGTCTTTGGGTTCTTGATTAGTAAGGGTGTCAAAGGTTACAGAAAGAAGGCAGTTGAATGGGGTTGAGAACGATAATCAGCCATGATGGAATGGCATAATTTGGCTTATGGCCTTAATTTAGACCTTACTTTTTTGTCACCAAACAATTGATACTAGAGCGTACAATCATCACAGCAATATTTGATTCTGTGCTTCGCGCTCCCTGAAGTACAAATCGAAGTAAATATAATAAAAATTTAAATTATAAATCATAATTATAAAATAGAAAAGGGAAAATAAGGTAGTGCAAGTCAGATCCAGATATTTGGAAGGTATGGCCCAGAGCCGGGTCAGGATCCATTCAGCAGTCATATCACAGTTATATATAACCATATAAAAATTACAGCATGGAAACAGGCCATCTTGGCCCTTCTAGTCTGTGCCGACGCTTACACTCACCTAGTTCCAATGGCCCACACTCAGCCCATAACCCTCCATTCCTTTCCTGTCCATATACCTATCCAATTTTACTTTAAATGACAATACCAAACCTGCCTCTACCACTTCTACTGGAAGCTCATTCCACACAGCTACTACTCTGAGTAAAGAAATTGGTCCTCTTGTTTGAATCTCCCCTACTCTCAATGGAAAAAGCCTATCCACATCAACTCGATCTATTTCCCTCATTATTTTAAATACCTCTATCAAGTCCCCCCTCAACCTTCTACACTCCAAAGAATAAAGAACTAACTTGTTCAGCCTTTCCCTGTAACTTAGGTGCTGAAACCCAGGTAACATTCTGGTAAATCTTCTCTGTACTCTCTCTATTTTGTTGATATCTTTCCCATAATTCAGTGACCAGAACTGTACACAATACTCCAAATTCAGCCTTACCAATGCCTTGTACAATTTTAACATTACAACCCACCTCCTATACTCAATGCTCTGATTTATAAAGGCCAGCATACCAAAAGCTTTCTTCACCACCCTATCCACATGAGATTCCACCTTCAGGGAACTATGCACCATTATTCCTAGATCACTCTGTTCTACTGCATTCTTCAACACCCTACCATTTACGATGTATGCCCCATTTGGTTTATTCTTCCCAAAATGTAGCACCTCACATTTATCAGCATTAAACTCCATCTGCCATCGTTCAGCCCACTCTTCTAACTGGCCTAAATCTTTCCGCAAGCTTTGAAAACCTACTTCATTGTCCACAACGCCACCTACCTTACTATAATCTGCATACTTACTAATCCAATTTACCACCCCATCAAGTTGGAAAGAAGCTGTTCCCAAATCTGGCTGTATGAATCTTCAAGCTCCTGAACCTTCTCCCGGAGGGAAGAGGAACAAAAAGTGTGTTGGCTGGGTGGGTCATGTCCTTGATTATCCTGGCAGCACTGCTGTGCGGTGTAAAGTGAGTCCAAGGATGGAAGATTGTGTGATGCGCTGGGCTATGTTCACTTCAGACAATTGTATCACAATCATCCTTAAAAAAGACACTGTATTTAAATAAAACTAAGAGCATAAACATAAAATTCTAAGCCTTTTTACCGTCACTGCTTCTTTCGCAACGTTAGGAAATCATTACCATGACACCCTGTGACGTAAATTCGTGACAGACAGCCAGGCCAGCCAATCGACAGCTAGTCTGCCACTGATGTCACATTAACGGGAGCGGAGACATGGTGCCACTGAGCCATGACGGAAATTCGGGTTCACTGTAACACCGCTAACCGGAGCAACCGATCTCCTTGCTTAATCCGGCTGACAATGCCGGCCGCTTACCAGTGGGGATTCCCAGCTCCTTGCTGCCTCGGCCGAAACCTCGCACCACCTCACCGCGGCAGAAATACGGCAAACTCTTCATGACCCCCACTTTGTAGAGCTCGGATTAAAGTGCGCCTGTTACAGGGGAGGGCTGAGAGGTTCCCGGCCACAGTCCAAGCTCCTACTTCCTTTCACCGACCTTACACCACAGGGTTTCTCAGAAAGCCGGCGTTTCAACAGCAGCGTTTCCGTTTTATTCTCCCTCGCTGTCCCTGCTCCTCCTTTTACGTACCCCAACGTATCAGTTCCCGGAGACAGAGTCACCACGTACTTGCTGCCTGGAGGACCAAAGTCAAAGCGCGCTGACTGTGACGACGTTTGCCCCCTGCTGCCTGGAGGACCAAAGTCAAAGCGCGCTGACTGTGACGACGTTTGCCCCCTGCTGCCTGGAGGACCAAAGTCAAAGCGCGCGTTGGCACCAAGGCTGCTTGGAGGACCGAAGGCAGAGCACGGCGGCGTGTGCCCCCTGCTGCCCGGAGGACCAGTGATCGCAGTGCC
Source organism: Hemitrygon akajei (assembly GCF_048418815.1). Lineage (NCBI taxonomy): Eukaryota > Metazoa > Chordata > Chondrichthyes > Myliobatiformes > Dasyatidae > Hemitrygon > Hemitrygon akajei. The sequence goes on from NC_133125.1 coordinate 35,787,634, forward strand.
TTCGGCCAACCCATTGTCGCAGCGGTTCTGCTGTTGCATATTCGCTGCAGCTCGAAGTGTCCTCTCACCCAGAACAGTAACATCTTATGACCTTGTGTCCTATAGTGCTAATTTACACCATCCCCCGTCCGCAGGAGAGTTGGCATCACAAAACTGCTTTCCTTCTCAAAGCTGCCACTGCAGAAATTCGAATAATCTGACTCCTGCTATGTTATTGTTGTGATCTTAACGAATAAGCAACACACACAAAATGCTGACGGAACTCAGCAGCTCAGGCAGCTTCCATGGAGGGAAATAAGCAGTCAACATGTCGGGCCAAGACCCTCCATCAGGACGACAATGAAAGTCTTGCCCCTTTCAACTTAAACCTATGACCTCCAATTTTGTCATGCCTACCCTGTGAAAGAGACTATGACATTCCGCTTTATATATGCCCTTAGAAACCGATTATTCCAATCTTCAGCTCCTCTACTACAGGGTAAACTGTTCCATCCTATGCAATTGCTCCTTCTCTCTCAAGATGCTCAGTCCCAGCAACATCCCTGTGAATATCTTCAGCACCCTCTCCAGCTTAGTCACATCCTTTCTACAGAACAGCAACTAGAAATGCGCACATCGCAACAAGTGTGGTCTCACCAACATCCTATTCAATCCTATTGTACAATGTTTCCTACAACTACGTTTTCTACACTAATCATAATTTCATGTACCTCTATAGTTGTTCCCTCAGCCTTTTCCACTCAAAGGAAAATGAGCACATACTTGATTCATTCACTATTTAAACGAATGGCCCTTACATTTCCAGGCTTCCTTATTTCTGAAAGTTAAGATGTAACCATTCTAGACACCCCAATTTCTGATGATGTAACCATTCCAGACACCCCAAGTTCTAACCATTCCAGGTGCCCCAATTTCTGATGACGTAACCATTCAGATGCCCCAATTTCTGATGGTGTAACCATTCCAGACACCCCAAGTTCTGATGATTTCCCCCCTCTTAATGGTTGTACATCAATTATTCAGTTTTGGATCACCTGACTCATATCCCACCCAGAGATATTGGCTTTATAACCTGTAGCTTAAACCCAAGCTCATCCTGCACATCACTTTCATAATTCCTATATTGTTTTGGGCATACTTGCACATGAATTGATTGGAGAGCACCTTTAGACATTTGTCAAAATCAGAAAATGGTGGAAGCAGCACATCAGGCAGCATCGGTGGAAAGAGAAACAGAGTAGACAATAGACAGTAGGTGCAGGAGTAGGCCATTCAGCCCTTCTAGCCAGCACCACCATTCACTGTGATCATGGCTGATCATACACAATCAGTACCCCGGTCCTGCCCTCTCCCCATATCCCTTGACCCCACTATCTATAAGAGCTCTATCTAACTCTCTCTTGAATGCATCCAGAGACTTGGTCTCCATTGCCTTCTGGGGCAGAGCATTCCACATATCCACCACTCTCTGGGTGAAAAAGTTTTTCCGCATCTCTGTTCTAAATGGCCTACCACTTATTCTGAAACTGTGGCCTCTAGTTCTGGACTCACCCATCAGCGGGAACATGCTTCCTGCCTCCAGTGTGTCCAATCCCTTAATAATCTTACATGTTTCAATCAGATACCCTCTCATCCTTCTAAATTCCAGTGTATACAAGCCCAGTCACTCCAATCTTTCAACATATGACAGTCCCGCCATTCCGGGAATTAACCTTGTGAACCTACACTGCACTCCCTCAATAGCAAGAATGTCCTTACATTACGTTAGCCCTTATTAAATGTTTCAGGAGGCCAAAGACGGATAACAATGAAACAGGATGGGGAATTAAAGTGGCAGGCAACTGGAAACTCAAGGTCAGCCCTTCTGTGGACTGAATGAAAGTATCACCCTGCATTTGTTTTGCCTAATTTAGAGGAGACCACATAATGAAAACCAGATTCAATGCACTATATTGGAAGAAATGTAGGTGAATTTCTGTTTCACCTGAATGAACTGTTCAGGTTTCTAGATGAGAAGAGGCAAAATTACCAGATGTTCTGATTTCTGTGGTTATAGCAGATATTGCCATGAGATGGGAAAAACAGGCTGGGGATTTGCAATGGGAAAGCTGAAGAGGAAGCAGTGGGAAAAATGTTTCTGATGGTGGAATTGCATTGGAAGTTGTGAAGAGCTGTTGGATGAGTTCATAATGGATGTTCATTGATAACCTATCTCCTGAGATCCAGGAAAGGGAAGAGTCAGGAGTGGACCAGTGTAAGAAAGACCAGTGTGGAATTTCAACAAATGTATTCCATTTTTGAATTAAAGAAGCAATAACAACATGATTATTGGCATACCAGAGAGGGGCAGGGGATTTTGACGGAAATAAAGACTGCTCCACATTTCCCACAAAACTCTAGGCATAATTTAGGCCCAGTTGAATGTCCATAGACACATATTTGAACAAATATCCATTGCAAACTCACAGTTATTTTTCCTATATTTGCTCACCCTTTCTCTTGTAAAGCTTCCATTCCATTCTCTCAGTTCCTTTGGCTCTGTCTTATCAGAATCAGGGTTATTATCACTGACAATTGTTGTGCTCTGAGATACCTTCCTTCTTCCTGGAAAGTGGTTTCCCCCTCTTCCATGGTTGACAGAGCCCTTGGCTGCATTTCATCTTTGCTCTCAACCTTGCTTCAAAAATTTTGTTAATGCAATATCTACAAAGCATATGAAACAGGCCTTTTTTATAGTGCCAAGCTGGACAATTCCCTTTGCTACAAATACACAACATTCTCAAGTTCAAAGAAAGCAATGGATCACTTAACTGTATTGTGTTGTTCAAATATGTCAGGAACTGCTAAAAAATAAACTTTTAGTTATTGGGAAAGCGTTAATCCTCAATGCTTTAAGGGGCTAAGAATGAATAGTTTACCGATCAAGTACTATGCAAGCATACCTCCATCAGTAACCATTACAAACAAATACACAGTTTTATAGTACTGTAGTAACATTTGTTGTGTTCTAATATGTTCTGTACTTCATTTAAATACATCATTTGTTATTCAGTTAAATAGTAGTTTGTACTTTTTCCTTTTCTAACTACTTCCATGAAACTTCGGATAATTGGGGCAGCAGTTTGTTTGTACCAAAACGTACTGGTCCTGATGTGTCCCAATTAACCAGAATCCATTGTATTTAAAATAGAGTTTGCAAGGTTTTTGATAAGTAAAGATGCCAGAATTTATGGGGAGAAGGCAGGGAAAATAAATCAACATGATTAAGTGGCAACGCAGACTCAGGGGGCTGAATAACCTAATTGTGCTTCCATGTCTTATGGTCTTAATTGCTTCCCAAAATGTCCTAGGATATACTTAGTCAGACTTAAGTAATTTATCCAGCTTCATGTGTTTTAAGACCAAGTGCATCTTCTGCTTTGTAATGTGACTGTGTTTCAGATCATCAAAATTCTTGTTCCTAAATTTCGTAGCTTCCATCAACTTCCCCATTATAAATAGAAATGAGAAGTATTAATTTAAGACCTGGTCCTTTCATAGTAAGGTATGTAAAAAAGTCAGAATTTCACAACTTGTATAAACATTATTTACCAAAAGGCATCATCACACAGCTGATGCAATAATATGTTGGTGAGGTATCTGGGTCACATGGTTTCTTTAAAGACCATATCAGAGATTTTTTATTTAAGTACTTTATTCTGCCTATGACTTCTAATCTTTGCTGATGTCAATGAAAATTGGAGATTTCTATTGTGGGAATGAAAGTTAGCAAAAGGTAGCCTGGCGTAATAGATCAAGTAATGGACTATCAAGTCCATCCTTCCTGGCCTTCCTTCCCTGCCAGCCTGAACGAGTCAAGTGCAAAACTTTTAGCCAAGTTAGGAAATAACTGCTTTATAAGCTTTGAAGGTAATAAACAATGGCTAATGATTTGACCTCAATTACAAATCTACTTTCTTTATGAAATATGTTTATCACATGCCAAAACAGATCCTGTTCCATTCTGAATGCCTGCATTCACTACATATGGCAATGGCTTCTTACTGTCAGTTTCAAACAATGGAAGGCTCTAGAAGGGTTACCTGCTGAGGGCAACAACTAATTTATTACCATCAGTGCTTATGATGGAATTAAACATGTCCCTAAGGTCACACAGCAGGCAGATTTAGCAATTGTTTATTATGTTCTTTAGAGTGCCTCTCAACTTTTGCAGAATTGAAACCTCTTTGGGAGCAAGTAGTGTTGTTGTGCAGGATATTATGGACAGATACATCGTGTAGGATAATGGTACCGTAACGTTATCAGATGCTAACATATTAATTACTCTGAACAATGAAGGGCAGAATCAGAATCAGGTTTACTATCACAGGCATATGTCATGTAATTTGTTGTTTTGTGTAGTGGTACAGTGCAATAAATTAAAAAACTATAAATTGCAATGAGAAATATATACGGTATATATTTCTGAATGGATAATGAACAAACCCATGAACACCACCTCACAATGTTTTTGCTCTCGCTTTGCACTACTCTATTTAATCCATATGAAGTACTACTTCATAAATAGTAGCTTGCACTACTTCATTGTCCATTTGGAAATTTGATGGCGGAGGGGACAAACCTGTTCCTAAAATATTCAGTTTGTGTCTTCAGGCGCCTGTACTTCTTCCCTGATAGTAGCAATGAGAAGAGGGCATGTCCTGGGTGGTGGAAGTCTTTAATGATTGATGCCAGTTGTTTGGGACTATCTCCTTGATGCTGAGGAGGCCAGTGCCCATGATGGTGCTGGCTGAGTTTGCAATCCTCTGCAGCTTTTTCCATGCAGTGGCCCCTCCATACCAGATGGTGATGCCACCAGTTAGAATGCTCTCCATGGCACATCTGTAGAAATTTGCTAGAGTTAAACTCTTAATGAAATATAGCTACTGTCATACCTTCTTTGTAATTGCATCAATATGTTGCACCCTGGAGATGTTGACATCCAGAAACTCGAAACTGTTTACCCTTCCCACTGCTGATTCCTTGATGAGGACTAGTCTATGTCCCTTCATCTTCACCTTCCCAAAGTCTACGATCAATACCTTGGTCGTACTGACGTTGAGTACAAGGTTGTTGTTGCAACCTGACTCAATCAGCTGATCTATCTCACTTCTTTACACCTCCTTATTGCCATCTGAAATTGTACAAACAAAAGTTGTGTCATCAGCAAATTTATCGATGGAGTTTGAGCTGTGCCTAGCCGCACTGTTATGGGTATAGAGGGAGCAGAACAGTGGTCTAAGCATTGCGTCTGTTGCAAGGACGTGGCCAGGGGTGAACCCAAGTGCAGGATACACGCGCAGAGACCGAGTCGTGAGGCATTAGCACTGCCGTGAACATGGAACCAGTATCCAGGAGAGTCTTTACGCGGAGACAAGGTTTACGTAGAATATCCAGGAAATGATGCAGGGCTTAGAACTGGCAGTTCTAAGGAATCAGGAAGCAAGGTTTACTCACACTAGAGTCGACCAACAAACTGGCAAAGCATGGCTGTGATGCCCGACTTTTATCCTATGTTTGCTAATGGAAACCAGGTGTGCAGTAATTAATGGAACTAACAATTATTGGGAATCAGCCAACAGGAATTAAGCCACAATCAATGAGATAATAGCAAGTTGGGGAATTGCCAGATAGGATCTTGACAGTACCCTCCCTTCAACAGGATCCTCCAGGCTTGTCTGGATGGTCCCGGTGGAAATCCTGGATGAGGGGAGGGTCCAGGATGAAGGAGCAAGGAACCCAGGAATGCTCCTCTGTGCCGTACCCTTCCCAGTCGATCAGGTATTGGAGGTCCTTGCCCCAACAGCGCACATCCAGTAGCCGCTGGACAGTGTATGCCGGATGGTTGTCGATGATCCGGGCAGGTAGAGGAGTTTCGTTTGCCTTTCCCTTTCTCCCTTTCTCTTCACCATCTACACCTCGGACTTCAACTACTGCACAGAGTCTTGCCATCTTCAGAAGTTTTCTGATGACTCTGCCATAGTTAGATGCATCAGCAAGGGAGATGAGGCGGAGTACAGGGTGACTGTGGGAAACTTTGTCACATGATGTGAGCAGAATCATCTGCAGCTTAATGTGAAAAAGACTAAGGAGCTGGTGGTGGTCCTGAGGAGGGTTAAAGCACCGGTGACCCCTGTTTCCATCCAAAGAGTCAGTGTGGACATGGTGGAGGATTACAAATACCTGGGGATACAAATTGACAATAAACTGGACTGGTCAAAGAACACTGAGACTGTCTACAAGAAGGGTCAGAGCCATTTCTACTTCCTGAGGAGACTGAAGTCCTTTAACATCTGCCAGACGATGCTGAGGATGTTCTACAAGTCTGTGGTGGCCAGTGCTATCATGTTTGCAGTTGTGTGCTGGGGCAGCAGGCTGAGGGTAGCAGATACCAACAGAATCAACAAACTCATTTGTAAGGCCAGTGATGTTGTGGGGGTGGAACTGGACTCTCTGACAGTGGTGTCTGAAAAGAGGATGCTGTCCAAGTTGCATGCCATCTTGGACAATGTCTCCCATCCACTCCATAATGTACTGGTTAGGCACAGAAGTACGTTCAGCCAGAGACTCATTCCACTGAGATGCAACACTGAGCGTCATAGGAAGTCATTCCTGCCTGTGGCCATCAAACTTTACAACTCCTCCCTCGGAGTGTCAGACACCCTGAGCCAAAATGCTGGTCCTGGACTTATTTCCACTTGGAATAATTTACTTAATATTATTTAATTATTTATGGTTTTATATTGCTATATTTCTACACTACTCTTGGTTGGTGCAACTGTAACGAAACCCAATTTCCCTTGGCATCAATAAAGCATGTCTGTCTGTCTGTCTGGAGGCCACAAGGGGCTAACGGAAACGGGTTTTATTTGGGAAACGTGAAACGTAGGGTGGATATGCGTAGACTTAGGTAGTTTAAGTCGGACTGCTGTGGGGTTTATGATACTTTCATCTCAAAAGGTCCCAGGAAGCGAGGGGTGAGTTTCTTAGGCTCGTTTTTGAGAGGGACGTCTTTGGATGATAGACACACCTTCTACCCAGGTTAATACTCAGATGCCGGAGTCCGATGGCGATCGGCTGATCGGAGCAGGGCTGTACGTGTGCCCTCCCAAACCTTGCAGCACTGATCGATATGGGCCTGAACATACGGCACCGCAATCTCCTCTTCTTGAACTGGAAACAGCGGGGGGTTGGTACCCAACGGAGCATTCAAAAGGTGATCTTCCGGTGGTCATTCTAACCAGAGAGTTGTGGGCGTACTCTACCTACGCGAGGTGGTCACTCCGGGTAGATGGGTTGTTGATTGTTATGTAACGTAGCGCTGCCTCCAAATCCTGGTTGACCTGTTCCATTTGTCCGTTCGTCTGAGGATGGAAGCTGGATGACAGGCTAGCGGAGGCACCCAGGGCTTGGCAGAAGGACTTCCATTCCTGCAAGACCAATTGGGGACCCTGATCGGAGATTATATCCGCAGGAATTCCGTAGAAGCAGACTACGTGGCGGACTAGAAGGTCTGCAGTCTCTTGTGCCGAAGGGAGTTTAGGGAGGGCTACAAAATGCACCATCTTGGAGAAGCAGTCTACCACAGTGAGTACGGTGGTGGTTCCGTGTGAAGGGGGTAGACTGATGACAAAATCTAGGGCAATGTGCGACCAAGGACGACCCAGGACAAGTAGGGGACGAAGTAATCCAGCAGGTGGCTGGTGGGAGGCTTTTCCACAGGGACAGATGGAACGTGCCAAGAAGGCCACCAAAAGTGTCTTTTCAGGAGAGACAATGTCCTATCACTCCCTGGTTGACAGGCGAATCGAGACGTGTGCCCCCACTGGAAAACCTGAGGCCTGACGGAATCGGGGACAAAAAGGCGATTGGCGGGACCATTGTTGGGGTTAGGGTCATCCCTTTGGGACTCTTTTATGATAAACTCGATTTCCTAAGTGAGGGCTGCCACCGCACAGGATGGTAGGAGGATGGTCTCCGGGCTGGAAATGTCCTCCTTGGAATTGTACTGGCAGCAGAGCGCATCAGGTTTCCCGTTCTTGGACCCCGGACAGTAGGTGAGAGTAAACTTGAATCATCCAAAAAACAATGCCCAACGGGCTTGGCGGGAGTTCAAGCGTTTGGCGGTCTGGATATATCCAAGGTTCTTATGATCAGTCCAAACTATAAACTGGTGTTCCACCCCCTCCAGCCAATGCCTCCGTTCCTCCAATGCCAGCTTGACCGCCAGAAGTTCCCGGTTCCCCATGTCGTAATTTCGTTCAGCGGGGGATAGCCGGCGAGAAAAGAAGAAACAGGGATGAAGCTTCTGGTCTGGACTTGATCATTGGGACAGAACTGCTCCCACCCCGGAGTCAGAGGCATCAACTACAATGAATTGATGGAAGGGGACCGGTTGGACCAGGATGGGAGCGGTTGTGAATTGCCTCTTCGGGTCAGTGAATGCCAAATCAGCCTCAGAATCCCAACAAAAAGGTATTGTAGGCGAGGCAAGTCGGGTAAGGGGCACCGCCACCCAACTGTAGTCCCTAATAAATCAGCGATAGAAGTTAGCAAACCCCAGAAACCACTGAAGTTGTTTGCAGGTCGTGGGTCTGGGCCATTTTTCCACCGCCCGGATCTGCCCTCACCTGCCCACTCTCGATGATGTAGCCCAGGAAGCTGACCAAGGGGACGTGGAATTCACATTTTTCTGCTTTCACAAATAACTTTTTCTCCCACCGTCTCTGTAGGACTTGGCGGACATGCTGAATGTGTTTCTGGAGGCTGCTGGAGAATACCAAGATGTCCTCTAGGTAAACGAACGCAAAGCGGTTAATAAAGTCCCTCAGCACATCTTTGACTAGGGTTTGAAAAACGGCGGGGGCTCTGGTGAGGCCAAATGGCATGACCAAGTTTTTGAAGTGGCCTAATGGTGTATTATAGCCGTCTTCACTCGTCTCCCTCCCTTATTCTGACTAGATGGTAGGCGCTACGAAGGTCCAACTTCAAGAAGATGTTGGCTCTGTGAAGTGGTTTAAATGCCAAGTTAACGAGTTAATGTTGGAACTTATTTTTAATGGTTATGTTGTTTAGGCCGTGGTAATCGATACAGGGCTGAAGTGACCCATTCTTTTTCTCTACAAAGAAGAACCTGGAGCCCACCAGGGAGGCTGAGGGCCGAATAATGCCCGCCATGAGGGCCTCACTAATGTATTTCTCTATGGCCTCTCTCTCAGGTCGGGACAAGTTATATAGCTGGGTAAAGAGGTCCCGGGGAGAAGGTCAATAGTGCAGTCATACAGGCGGTGTGGAGGCAGGGAAAGAGCCCGTTGTTTGCTGAATAGCTGTCCCAGGTCGTGGTATTCTGCGGGAACTCTGGATAAGTCGAGGGGTTCCAAGACAGGCGAGATAGCGGTAGGCTCCCAAGGGGATGGAGCCGACCATAGACAGGTGGCGTGGCAAAATGGGCTCCAGCTGGCTATCCTCCCAGTAGACCAGTTGATGTGGGGGTTGTGATGGTTCAGCCAGGGATATCCTAGGGACTTGAGGAGAATGGAGGAGATTAAATCGTACCTTCTCTCGATGGTTTCCAGACAGAATCAAGGTCAGGGGTGGCGTACAGTGGGTGAGCCGAGCCAGAAGTTTTCCGTCCAGTGCCTGGGCCTCCAGAGGGGTACTTAACGCTCCTGAGGTATTCTGGCCTGGGAGGCTATGTCCTCGTCCAGCAGATTTCCCTCGGCACCGGGATCCACCAACACGGATAGGGACAGGGACTGTTGTTGATAGTTCATGGTAGTTGGGATCCGCATCTGGATTTGGGGAACTGAAGGGAGTGTCGTCTGACTCACCAGAACAGTAGGAGCAAAAGCTCTGCGAGGAATGGAAGTGAGAAAGAGGTTAGGGCTGGTTGTAGGTGGTAAAATGGGCCGTGGGAGACCCGAGGAGCGGGGCGACCAGTTTTTTTCTCAGACACTTTCGAAGTCAGTTGTCTAGCCTGGTGGCTAGAGAGACCAAAGAGTCCAAGCTGTCCACGTCATCCCTCACCGCCAATTCTTGTCTGAGAGGCCATGTCGAAACACTTCCCGTAGTGCCTCATCATTCCATCCAGAGTTGGCCGCTAATGGAGAACTCTGTGAACTCAGAACTCAATGGAGTATTCAGCTACGCTTCGTGAACCCCGACAGAGAGTTAGCAGGTGCTTAGCAGTGTCCTTTCCGTGAATGGGCTGTTCAAAAAACTCCCTCATTTTGGAGACGAAGGAGGAGAAGGAGGAATTGGCCTGTTGTCCCAGATCATGGTGGGCTATGCTAAGGCATCCTCTTGTAACAGCCCCATGATGTACACAATTTTTGATCTGTCTGGGGTGTATGTATGTGGCTGTTGCTCGAAAACCAAGGAGCATTGTAGCAGGAAGGCTCAGCACTTCCCTAGGTCCCCAGGGTAGGGTTCTGGTTTGGGTACGTACGGCTCTCGAGAGGATTGTGTTGCCAACTTAAGGGGTGTAGCCATCCCAGGCTGTGAGGTTTGGTCAGACTGGGTTCTTGGAAGGGACGGAGTAAGGAGAGCAGATACCCAGACAACCTACTCACTGACTTTCTTTACATCCTCGGACAAGGCACAAAGATCTCTCATGACTTCTCCGAGAAATTGATCATGTAAGCCCAGTAGGGTGCCTTGGCTGACGAGGGCCTATTGCTCAGGGTCCGTGTCTGCTGGGTTCATTCTTGGCCAGTTCATTCTGTTGCAAGGACGTGGCTGGGGTCGAACTCAAGTGCAGCTCACGGGGCGGAGACAGAGTCGTGAGGCATTAGCACTGTTGCAAACGGAGAACCAGTATCCAGGAGAGTCTTTACATAGAGACAAGGTTTACGTAGAATATCCAGGAAATGTTGTGGGGCTTAGAACTGACAGTCCTAAGGAATCAGGAAACAAGGTTTACTCACACTAGAGTCGACCAACGAATTGGCAAAGCATGGCTGTGACGCCCGAGTTTTATCCTATGTTCGCTAATGGGAACCAGGTGTGCTGTAATTAATGGAACTAGCAATCATTGGGAAACAGCCGACACAATCAATGAGATAATGGCAAGATGGGAAATTGCCAGACGGGACAATGACGGCGTCCTTGAGGTTCACTCGTGAGGAAGAGATTTTATTTCCGATCCACACTGACTGAGAAAGTTAAGGATCCATTTGCAGAGGGAGGTACAGAGTCCCAGGTTTTCAAGCTTGTTGATTAGTACTGAGGGTATGATAGCACTAAACGCTATGTTGTAATCAATAAACAGCAACATGATGTAGGTATTGCTATTGTCCAGTGAGATTGCGTTCAGTGTAGACCTATTGTGGCAACAGGTAAATTGCAGCGAGTCTAGGACCTTTCTTAGGCAGGAGTTGATTCTGGCCATGACCAACCTCTCAAAACATTTCTTTACAGTAGATGTGAGTGCAACTGGGCGATAGTCGTTGAGGCAGCTCATGCTGTTTTTCTTGAGCACTGATATGATTGCCACCTTTTCAAAGTAGATGGTAACTTCTGACAACAGTAGTGAGAGATTGTAAATGTCCTTGAACACTCCCACCAGTTGGTTGGCACAAGTTTTCATGCCCTACCAGGTACACCACTAGGGCCTGATGCCTTGTGAGTATTCACCCTCTTGAAAAATGTTCTGATGTCAGCCTCTGAGATAGAAAACGCAATATCTCTTAGGCCTTTTTGTCCATGTTCCATCACCTTCAAGGATACTTGGATTTGCACATCATGGGCCCTCTGTTCCTTTATACTCCCTAAGGACTTCCCTTTCATAGTGCATGTCCTAGTCTCATTCATACTCCCAAAATGCATCAGCTCACATTCATCAGGATTAAACTTCAATACTATTGCTCAACTCTTATCACCTTGTAGTGTTAGACTACACTCTCATCAACCCAGTACTCATCAACAAATCCACCAGCATTGTGTCACCTGCAAACTTAATGATCATGCCTCCTGCATTTACTTTCAAATCATTTAGAGTTAAAGGTCCCACATCTAATCACATGAATACAATCACAAAAATAACCCTCTGTCATCAGCCTCTCTCTCCTATTACCAAGCTTATTTTGGATCCAATTGGCCAACTTGCCTTGTATTCCATGGGCCATTTTGGACCTTTTCAAAGGTCTTATTGAAGACCTTTGAATTCTTCATTCCATGTAAACAACATCTACTGCACTGCATTTATTAATGCAGTTTGTTACCTCCTCAGAAAATTCATTCAGATTTGTTAAACAAACTCCATCCTTGACAGTGCTAAGCTGCCTATATCTGATTAACCCTGTCTTTCCAAGTGATCATTAGTGTTGTTCTTCAGATCTTCCCTACTTCTGATGTTAGGCTTATGGGCTTATAATTGCCAAGCTTTTCCCTGCTGCCTTTCTTGAAAAAAAGACCATTTTTGTTAACCTCCAGTCATCAGGTACTTCACTTGGGGAGTTTAAAAAAAATCTTCCCTTTCCTCCCATTGCAGCATGGGATAAATCTCATCCAGCCTGGATATTTATTTACTTTAGGGTATTTTTCTTTTCTGCTAACAATGGGCACAAGATCATTCATCACATTTTAAATGACTGGTTGCTGAGAAACTTTCACAGTCCGATTCAATTCATCGTTTAGCAATCCCTTTGATCTTCATGGTTAAATCCCCTAAAAGCTCAAAGTACTTCTCAGTCTTAATAACTCTTTCAAAATTCCTTCAAATATGCTTTAAGTAACTTTGAAACCATTCAGCCAACATCTTTCTGAAAGACAGAAGAAAATTATAAACCAAAAAGTTGCTATAAAACATCATTATGCCAAATATGTTTTAGGTGATCAATTAATTTTAATTACAATAATTGCAATGAATTCCCTCATAGAAACAGAAAACCTACAGCAGAATACAGGCCCTTCAGCCCACAATGCTGTGCTGAACATGTACTTACTTTAGAAATTACCCATAGCCTTCTATTTTTCTAAGCTCCATGTACCTATCCAGGAGTTTCTTAGAACACCCTATCATATCCACCTCCACCTTCATCACCGGCAGTCCATTTCACGCACTCACTAGTCTCTGCATAAAAAAACTTACCCCTGACATCTCCTCTGTACCTACTTCCAAGCACCTTAAAACTGTGCCCTCTTGGATTAGCCATTTCAGCCCTGCAAAAAGGATCAATGCCTCTCATCATCTTATACACCTCTATCAGGTCACCTCTCATCCTTTGTCGCTCCAAGGAGAAAAGGCCGAGTTCACTCAACCTATTCTCATAAGGCATGCTCCCCAATCCAGGCAACATTGTTGTAAATCTTCTCTGCACCATTTCTATAGTTTCCACATCCTTCCTGTAGTGAGGTGACCAGAACTGAGCACAGTACTCCAAGTGGGGTCTGAGCAGGGTCCTATATAGCTGTAACATTACCTCTCAGCTCTTAAACTCAGTCCCCCCAGTTGACAAAAACCAATGCCTTCTTAACCACACAGTCAAACTGTGCAGCAGCTTTGAGTGTCGTATGGACTCGGACCCCAAGATCCCTCTGATCCTACACACCGCCAAGAGTTTTACCGTTAATATATATTCTGCCATCATATTTCACCTAGCAAAATGAACCACCTCACACTCCATCTGCCAATTCTCAGTCCAGTTTTGCATCCTATTGATGTCACGCTGTAACCTCTGACAGCCCTCCACACTATCCACAACACCCCCAACCTTTGTGTCATCAGCAAATTTACTAAACTGTCCCTCCACTTCCTCACCCAGGTCATTTATAAAAATCAGGAAGAGAAGGGGTCCCAGAATAGATTCCTGAGACACACCACTGGTCTCTGACCTCCATGCAGAATATGACCAGTCTACAACCACTCTTTGCCTTCTGTGTGCAAGCCAGTTCTGGATCCACAAAGCAATGTCCCCTTGGATCCCATGCCTCCTTACTTTCTCAATAAGCCTTGCATGGGGTACCTTATCAAATGCCTTGCTGAATTTCATATACACTACATATATTGCCTGCCTTTGAAAGAGCCATGCTAACTATCCCTAATTATGCCTCTCCAAATGTTCATAAACCCTGCCTCTCAGGATCTTTTCCATCAACTTACCAACAACTGAAGTAAGACTCACTGGTCTATAATTTCCTGGGTTTTCTCTACTCCCTTTCTTGAATAAGGGAACAACATCCACAACCCTCTAGTCCTCCGGAATCTCTCCCGTCCCCGATTGATGATGCAAAGGTCATCGCCAGAGGCTCAGCAATCTCCTCCCTCACCTCCCACAGTAGCCCAGGGTACATCTCATCCAGTCCCAACTTGATGCTTTCCAAAAGCTCCGGCATATCCTCTTTCTTAATGTCCATATGCTCAAGCTTTTCAGTCTGCTGTAAGTCATCACTACAATCGCCAAGGTCCTTTTCCATAGTGAAAACTGAAGCAAAGTATTCATTAAGTACCTCCGCTTCCTCCTCCGGTTCCATACACACTTTTCCACTGTCACACTTGATTGGTCCTATTCTCTCACGTCTTATCCTCTTGCTCTTCACAAGTGACAATATGTGCTATCTTTTGGTAAGAAGATTGCCTGTTTCTACTATCAATAGATTATATCCAGCTTTCATAAAAGATGTTGCCCAGTTGCTAGAACTTCAGGCCAGTGATTTCTGAGTTTATCCACATCTGAGTGCTCAGCTGGTGGGTGGTAAATGAGCAGAATCACTGCTGTATTGCTCACTGGAGCTCTAAAGTTGTCCGCATTGTTTAAGAGTCTGCACAAATACTGTATTTGGCAATTTAGATCAATCGTGGCTTCATGTAAAAGAAGTGACCCAGTTTCGGTTGAAAATCAATTAATATACCACTCTTTTTTTTTGCAAGCTAGTTCTATATCAGTTAATCAGTTATATAAGAATTGTTTTACTGTGAATTGAGTCGGCACGGATAGACAGAGGAAGAGATTAAGTGGGATGGACAGGAGTAAGGAGAGGGACAGATAAGGGCTGATGGAGGGTTAGGTGACAATCTGAGTATCAATTGGCATCACCAGTCTTGTGGTCCATGTGATCTTTGTTCTTGGGTCTTATTTTATGATTGATCAAACAGATAACTTGCAGATGCACCTCCTCACACCTTGAAGAAATATCACATTTGGATTAATAGTTGAAATGTAATAAAATATCTACTTTCCACCTTCCTTCTGTTAGACTGATTTTATTGCTTCCTAGGTTTTCCCTGGATACACAACAGCTCCTACTGGGCATTCCCTTGGACTCCTTCATACTCTCTGGAGTTTGGAGGACTGGAGAAATTTCCATAGAGTTTTATCTGTGCCTACGGCAGGTAGTTGGCCCTCTTTTACTCTAATAAAGTCTTACTCATCTTGTAGTGACATGCATGTAAAATCTGGCAGTCCACAGACATTGACCGATGTTACATGCATGCCACTAGAGACGTAAAATAGGAGGTTGCTCCTCATTGTGAGATTGAACCCAGGAAAGTAGCATTGGGTTGCCCTGGTTGTTTAGGGAATGGAAAGAGAAGGATCTGCATAGTGATTCAGTGATGGATATGAGGAGCTATAACATTCCAGTTATTCTAAGTGTGACTCAAGGGAGAAGAGGTTGAAATCTGAGAGTGTGCAAAGTTTCTCATTCTGAACTGCACTGTGAAGTTGTGATATATTGATTCATATACAGGACAGCGCAGAAGCAATCCCTTTGACCCACACGAGTTGCTCCTATGTTTTCTGAGCACTTTGACCAAGTGTGTTTTATCCAGGTGCTTTACTCTTATGAGGCAAACAAACTACACAAATCAGATCTGGGTGTTTACCTAGCTTTATTCACACACACGTACACAGCATTAATCATGCAATAGTTAATTTAGGCTCTAACTTTTTGTCTGTCTCCCATTATGCTTGGGTCCAATCACATGTATATTTGGGAGGCTCCTTTTGCTACTCTTCACAAGAGTTGGTCTCCTGCCTTAGGTAGTGCCGATGTCACCTTTGTTTCCTCATTTGCAATCCTCAAAGTAGGCCATTGCTGGCCGTGGACCTTATTGGATTTGCAGGTCCTCGCAGGGTGTTAACCCGAAGCACCATCAATTCCACTCCTGCCACAGATGCTGCTCAAATCACTGAGTTCCTCCAGCAGATTATTTGTTGCTCCAAATTCCAGCACCTGCAGTCCCCTGCGTCCGCAAGTCTAAGAAGGCAACTGAAAATATTCAGAGAGAATATTTCAGCGCTTATTCTCATGGTAAGTGAAAGCAAAAATGGTCGAGGTCAGAAGTGGAGGATAGTTGTAGGACTGGAGGAGATACGTAAGTAGGGAATGGAGTGGTTGGAAATATTAAAAAATACTGACCAGTAAAAGTCAATGAACAGGCTGAAATTTGCATGAACGGGAAGGTGCAAGTTAGAGTAAGAACCACTTGTAAAATTCTTTTATCTGTAGTTCTGCAGACTAAAGGGTTAGCCTGCAGTTTTCTGGTGTAATAGCAGTGACATTTCACACATACAATACAAAAGGCACTAGGTGAACTCAACGGTCCAAGACGCATCTATGGAGGGAAATGGACAGCAGATGCTTTGGGTCAAGACCTTCACCTGTTCAGTGCACTCCATAGATGCTGCCTGACATATTGAGTTCCAACAGTACCTTTTTGTTGCTCAAGATTCCAGCATCTGCAGTCTCTTGTGTCACTCTATTTCCGACATGGATTATTGAATACATAACTGGTTAATACTTCCTTGCTACGTTTGAATCGCTTTCCTTCATTTAAGAACAGAGCTGTGCCTATTTCTTATGTACTGTACTGTTGTATTTCTAATGTACTATAGTAAATTAAATATACACAGGGGGACAATTACTGAGAGGGTCATATTGGAAATCCTATCCTCCACATATTCTATGTCCATTTGGCTATTCTTTACACAAGGGGATAATTGTTCTACCACATAGTTTCTTGTTCCAGAATCAGCTTCCTGTCTCCACATAATTTCTGCAAAATGCAGTATTTCCAAATGTCTTGCTATACAATTCATTGCTTCCACCATTTTCTGGGACTTGCATGAAGCTCTATGGAAGTTCTCCCCTAAATCTTTTGTTCCACTTTCATATTTCCAGCTTGCAAATTTCTCTTTCTCTCTCCAAGATTAATCCAATCTCAGAAACACTTTGTAGCTCAGTAAAGATGAATTATTTGTCACCTCTTAATGTAGATTGCGCATTCAGTAATTTTCTCTGCTGCATTGTCACACAAGCTAAACTATAGAAAAAATATTCTAATGAGCTTCAGTATAAAATCTAGAGCAATCATTTCATATCTGCACTAGAGCAATCTTTGAAGATAAGTAGTATACTTATCTAGAAATTAATCTCTGTTTGCTCATGCTGAATTTTTAATGTACTCTGCATTGTACATTGTGTTGTATTTTGTCTTTGATTTTTTTTTGCTCTCTATTGAGTTCAATAGAATGAATTTCAAAGGCAGAGCACTAGGTATTGTGATTATAAGCCACAGTTACACCACCAAAATGGAAATGATTTTCTAGGCAACTTCAGAACTGCATTTTGTGACCTGCTGGTACTGTATTGTTCTGAATCTGACAATAGATGGCAGTGATGCACAGTTATCAATCTGAACTAGCTGGAGACACGCGACTACAGATGCCCAGACCCGGAGCAAAAACTAGATCACTGGAAAATTCAATGGATCAAGCAGTATCTGTGGAAGCAAAGGGATAAAGGCAAGGGGACCTAGTGCAATATCTTGACCAAAAATATTAGTCAAGATATTGCCCCAAAAGCACTGACTGTCCATTTCCCAACATAGATGCTGTCTGACCCATCATGCTCCTCCAGTGTCTTCACATAGTGTCATAGAGCAATAGGGTATGGACACAAGCCATTCAGCCCAACAAGTCCATGCCAATTACATTGCCCCAGTTTCCTCCTTTCAGGTCATATTCCTCCAGGCCCCTCCCCTCCATGTATCTATCTATCTCTGATATCACTTCCAGTGAACTATACACTCATGCTTCTGGGTTTCTTTGCTCCATTTCACTCGCTGGTGCCCTACAATATGCAGTTAAGGTTCTACACCGGTTTGTTTTTCCAAAATGCATTACCTCACACTTGCCTATATTGAAATCCATTTGCCACTCCTCAGCCCACTTCCCTAATCAAGATCCCCTATAATCTAAAATAAACCTTGCACTTCCACCAACACTTCCTAATTTCATATCATCTGCAAACTTACTTATCAAGCCTTGTGTTTTAACAACCAACACCGGCGCCCCCCGGGGGTGTGTCCTCTCTCCACTGCTGTTCTCCCTCTACACCAATGACTGCACCTCCTTCAACCCCTATGTGAAGCTTTTGAAGTTTGCAGACGACACTACCATCATCGGACTCATCCAGAATAGTGATGAGTCTGCATATCGACAGCAGGTGGACCAACTGGCGCTCTGGTGCAGTCGGAACAATCTGGAGCTGAACACGCTCAAGACAAAGGAGATGATGGTGGATTTCAGGAGACATTCCCCCGCTATGTCTCCCCTCACAGTCCTCAGCAGCCCTGTGTCCACCGTGGAGAACTTCAGGTTCCTGGGAACCACCATCTCTCAGGATCTGAAGTGGGAGCAGAACATCAGCTCCATCCTGAAGAAGGCCCAGCAGCGGATGTATTTCCTGCGGCTCTTGAGGAAATACGGTCTGCCTCAGGAATTGCTGCTACAGTTCTACACTGCAGTCATTGAGTCTGTCCTGTGCACCTCCATCATTGTGTGGTTTGAAGCCGCCACCAAGCAGGATAGAACCAGACTACAGCGCACAGTGAGGACTGCCGAGCGCATCATTGGAGCCTCCCTGCCCTCTATTGTGGACCTGTACTCTTCCAGGTTGAAGAAGAGGGTGGGGAACATCATAAAGGACTCCTCCCATCCTGCGCACAGACTGTTTGATCTGCTTCCGTCTGGTAGGCGCTTCAGATCCCTCCAGACTAAGACTAATAGGCATTGGAGAAGTTTTTTCCCTACTGCGGTCACTTTGCTGAACAGTTAACTGCCAGTTAACTGTCGGCTAACTATTACTTGGATTGCACTACCTGTATGTATAATCTATATTTTCATTTATATTTATGATTATTATTGTTATGAGCAGAAAGACAACATCTGCTGGAAGTAAATTCCTTGTATGTGCATAGGTACTTGGCGATTAAAGTCTGATTCTGATTCTGATTTATATAAATAACAGATAACAAGGGTTCAAAGACCAAGCTCTGTGGCATACTGCAAGTCACTGGTCTGCAGTATGAGAAACAACCTTCTACCGCCACCCTGCTTCCTATCTGAGTCAACTGTGATTCTAACTAACTAGCTCTCCCTCGATCTCATGGGACCTAACCTTCCCGTCCAACTTGCCACGTGGAACCTTGTCAAAGGCTTTGCTTCAGGTTCTAGCATTAGTCTCTTGTGTCTTCAAAATGTCTTGCCATCTGACTCAATGTTGCCAAATTAAAATTGGGGCTTTCATTTGTAAGAACTATTCCAGATTTAGAAACAAGTCTCCTAACATAATAACTCAGTAAGAAGGGTTATTAACAAAAAGTTCAGGAAATTCACAGCAGCTCAGACAACATCTGAGGGAAGAGAAACAGGTAAAATTGCAGTTCAGGAACTGGCAAAGAGGGAGATAAGTTTGCCCAGGTTGCTGGGGAAGTGCGGGAGGGATGGGGAGTAGAGCAAAGGGCAATGCTCTGAAGAGTAGAGACCTAATGTTGCAGTTGAGTTAAGGTAATGTTCTCCCTCTGTATAATTCATTGTTAATGAAAGGTTGACCAGATTCTATATGCAATAAATAAAAAGGAGAAAAGGAAAGGCTGAGCCAAAATAATGGCTGGGAAGAGTGGACGGTAAGAAAGAGCAAGTTTTGTAGATTTCGAGAATTTGATATTAAGTGCTGGAGGCAGCACTGTGCTCTGATGGAAAAAGAGGTGTTGTAGCGGTGTGCTACACGCAGCGCTGAAATAACGACACGGAGTCGATAAACTGCAACCAAAGAATAAGTTTATTTCAACTCCACAGTCTTGCTTTAAAGCCTGTCTCCTCCCACCAGATACCTTGAGAGGCCCTACTGAAACCCCCTCAGGCTTTCTTCCTTTGTCCCTGCACTCTGGCTAATTGTCAGCTGGTTCGAGTGTGCTAGTAATTGGGTCGCCACATAACCCCCCCCAGAACCGGCGATACACCCCCCAATGTCCACAGTCTGGGCCGGACCCTGTTTGGGAGGTCGGCCTCTGCGCCGCGGTGCCGGAAACTCGACCGGTTGCGCCAAGTCCACATGGGCCGGTTTGAGTCGGTCCACCGTGAAAACCTCCTCTCTCCCCCCAACGTCCAGCACGAACGTGGACCCGTTGTTCCTGAGCACCGTAAATGGCCCCTCGTAGGGCCATTGCAGCGGTGGCCGATGCCCGCCCCGTCGTACAAACACAAACTTACAGTTCTGCAGGTCTTTGGGTACGCAGGTCGGGTGCTGCCCATGCTGCGAAGTGGGTACGGGGGCCAGGGCATCGAGCCTCTCGCGTAGTCTGCCCAGGACTGCTGCGGGTTCGTCCTCTCGCCCCCTTGGGGCTGATATGAACTCCTCGGGAACGACCAGGGGTGTGCCGTACACCAACTCGGCCGACGAAGCGTGCAGATCGTCCTTGGGCGCCGTGCGGATGCCGAGTAGGACCCAGGGAAGCTCGTCCGCCCAGTTAGCTCCGCGCAGGCGGGCCATGAGAGCCGACTTCAGGTGACGGTGGAAACGCTCCACCAGTCCGTTTGACTGCGGGTGGTAGGCAGTGGTGTGGTGCAGCTGAGTCCCCAAAAGGCTGGCCATCGCTGACCACAGGCTGGAGGTGAACTGGGCGCCTCTGTCAGAGGTAATGTGGGCCGGTACACCAAAACGGGACACCCAGGTGGCGATCAGTGCCCGGGCACAAGATTCGGAGGTGGTGTCGGTGAGTGGGACCGCCTCTGGCCATCTTGTGAACCGGTCCACGATTCAGGAGGTGCCGCGCCCCGCGCGACACTGGCAGGGGGCCCACGATATCCACATGAATGTGGTCGAAACGCTGGCGGGTGGGGTGGAACTGCTGCGGCGGGGCTTTGGTGTGTCGCTGCACCTTGGCCGTCTGGCAGTGCATGCACGTTCTGGCCCAGTCACGGACCTGTTTGCAGAGTCCGTGCCAAACGAACCTGCTGGAGACCATCCGGACGGTAGTGCGGATGGAGGGGTGCGCCAAGTTATGAATGGAGTCGAAAACACGTCGTCGCCAAGGTGCCGGGACGGGGCTGGCCGGTGGCGACGTCACAGAGTAGGGTCCTCTCACCTGGGCCTACGGGGAGGTCCTGGAGCTGCAAACCGGAGACTGCAGTTCTGTAATTCGGGATCTCCTCATCTGCCAACTGTGCCTCAGCCAGTGCCTCAAAGTCTACCCCTTGGGAAAGGGCGTGAATGTTAGGGCGAGAGAGCGCATCCGCCACAACATTGTCCTTACCCGAGACGTGCCGGACGTCCGTCGTGTATTCAGAGATGTAGGACAGATGGCCCTGCTGGTGGGACGACTAGGGATCGGACACCTTTGTGAATGTAAAGGTAAGCGGTTTGTGGTCCGTGAACGCGGTGAAGGGCCTACCTTCTAAGAAGTACCTGAAATGCCGGATTGCCAGGTATAGTGCCAACAGCTCCCGGTCGAAAGCACTTTATTTGAGCTCGGGTGGCCGCAGGTGTTTGCTGAAAAACGCCAGGGGTTGCCAGCGGCCCGCGATGAGCTGCTCCAGTACCCCACCGACTGCCATATTAGATGCGTCCACTGTGAGGGCGGTAGGGACGTCCATTCTGGGGTGCACTAGCATCGCGGCGTTCGCCAAGGCATCCTTCGTTTGAATGAAAGCGGCAGCGGACACCTCGTCCCAGGTAATGTCCTTGCCCGGACTGGACAGCAAGGCGAACAGGGGGCGCATGATCAGGGCAGCTGAAGGGAGGAAGTGGTGGTAGAAATTGACCATACCTACGAATTCCTGGAGGCCTTTGATCGTGGTGGGTCGGGGGAAATGGCGGACCGCATCTACCTTAGCGGGCAGAGGGGTTGCCCCGTCTGTGGTAATCCTGTGGCCCAGGAAGTCAATGGTGTCGAGCCCAAACTGGCATTTGGCCAGGTTGATCGTTAGACCGTAGTCACTCAGTCGGGCATAGAGTTGTCGGAGGTGGGACAGATGCTCCTGACGACTGCTGCTGGCTCTGAGGATGTCGTCCAAATAGATGAATGCGAAGTCCAGATCGCGGCCCACCGCGTCCATCAACCGCTGGAACATCTGTGCGGCATTCTTCAGGCCGAACGGCATGCGGAGGAACTCAAAAAGACCGAACGGGGTGATGAGAGCCGTTTTGGGGACGTCGTCCGGATGCATCGGGATTTGATGGTATCCGCGGATGAGGTCTACCTTGGAGAAGATTGTGCAGCACAGGGTAGCGGTCCGGTGTTGTAGCCTCATTCAGCCTGCGGTAGTCGCTGCACGGTCTCCAGCCCCCTGTCACTTTGGGCACCATGTGCAGGGGGGAGGCCCAAGGGCTGTCGGACCGCCGAATGATCCCCAATTCCTCCATCCTCTTGAACTCCTCTTTCGCCAGTCGGAGCTTGTCCGGGGGAAGCCGCCGAGCGCGGGCATGGAGGGGTGGTCCCTGTGTCAGGATGTGGTGCTGTACGCCGTGGCGGGGCATGGCTGCCGCGAACTGTGGTGCCAGAACCGATGGGAAATCCGCCAGGACCCTGGTGAAGTCGTTGCCGGACAGCGTGATGGAGCCAAGGTGAGGGGCTGGCAACTGGGCTTCACCCAGAGAGAACGTCTGAAAGGTCTCGGCGTGAACCAGTCTCTTCCTGGGCAGGTCGACCAGTAGGCTGTGAGCCCGCAAGAAATCCGCACCCAGAAGCGGTTGGGCTACGTCGGCCAGTGTGAAGTCCCACGTAAACTGGCTGGAGTTGAACCGTAGCTGCACCGGACGGGTGCCATAAGTCCTTATAGTGCTGCCGTTTGCGGCCTGCAGGGGGGGACCCGGCGCCCTGCTGCGGGTGTCGTAACTCGTCGGAGGTAAGATGCTGATCTTGGCACCGGTGTCGACCAAAAACCGGCGTCCCAACTGCTTGTCCCAGACATACAGGAGGCTATCCCAATGGCCAGCCGTCATAGCCATCAGCAACGGCTGGCCCTGGCGTTTCCCGGGAACTGGCAGGGTGGGCGACAATGGTGGGCTTCTGCGCCCCACCGCTGGTGGTAGAAACACCATTGCTCGTTGGGCTCCACACCCCGGCCTCTGGGTTTAGCGGGCTCCGCGGCCGGGCCTGGACTGGTTTGCTGCTGGGAGCGTGGCCGGGTGATCTGTGCGATGGACGCCCCACTCACCTTCTTGGCGTTCCACAGCAAGTCCGCCCGGGCTGCCACCTTCCGGGGGTCGCTGAAATCCGCGTCGGACGGCAGCAGGCCTATGTCCTCGGACAGCTGCTCCAGGAATGCCTGCTCAAACATGAGGCAGGGTGTGTGTCCATCAGCCAGAGACAACATCTTATTCATTAAAGCTGATGGGGGCCTGTCTCCCAAGCCATCCAGGTGCAGTAAACGGGCAGCTCACACGTGGCGGGAGAGCCCGAAAGTCCCTTTGAGCAGGGCTTTGAATGCCGTGTACTTGCCGTCCGCTGGGGGAGACTGTATGAACTCCGCAACCTGGGCCGCTGTGTCCTGGTCGAGGGAGCTCACCACGTAGTAGTAACGGGTGTCCTCTGAGGTTATTTGCCGAACATGGAATTGGGCTTCTGCTTGCAGAAACCATAGGTGAGGTTGTAGCGTCCAGAAGCTGGGCAGCTTCAAGGAAACCGCATTAACAAATGCAGCGTCTGTCATCTCCGGTCCAAAAACGTTTGGACCGTCAGGGTCACCAATTGTAGCGGTGTGCTACACGCAGCGCTGAAATAATGACACGGAGTTGATAAACTGCAACCAAAGAATAAGTTTATTTCAACTCCACAGTCTTGCTTTAAAACCTGTCTCCTCCCACCAGATACCTTGAGAGGCACGTACTGAAACCACCTCAGGCTTTCTTCCTTTGTCCCTGCACTCTGGCTAATTGTCAGCCGGTTCAAGTGTGCTAGTAATTGGGTCGCCACAGTGTTACTCGTTCAGATTGTATTGAACCTCATTTTCTTTCAACGTTTGCAATTTCCAGCAGCTCCAGTAAGTTCCCACTGCCAAACAATATCCTTCTCTTCCCCTCCTTCAATATTTCAAAGGGATTGCTGCATTCATGGATCCCCGTCAGGTCTTCTGTCCCCACCTGACATGTCACACTTTGCTGGGCAACTGCAGGAGGTGTAGTATCTGTCTTTTCATCCAGGCACCCACCATTCCAATGGGTAGTGATTTACTTGCATATCTTCCACTTTGGTGTTCACAATGTCCCTCCTCTAGCCCTGGTGGTCACTTTGCACAGAAATCCACAAGAGTGACCCTCAGTGTCCTGCCACTTTATAGAGAGATGGAGTGATGGATTTAAACAGCAAATAAAAAGGCCCTTAATTCCAACTCATCTACATCGAAAAATCTACTTTTCTGAATTAATCCTATTTCCCTGTATTTGGTCTATCTCTATAAACATTTCCCATCCATGAACCTGTTCAAATATCTTTCAGCTGTTGTTAGACCACAGTTGCCTCTATCATTTCCTTTGGCAGCTTGTTCTACACACCTATCACTCTCTGCTTAGAAAGGCTTCTGCACTCACCGTCACACTCTTACTGAGCTTTATGTGTGTGGCCGCCTGCATTCTTATAACTCGGTCCAAAGCAAGCTTCAGGAACAAAACCCCATCTTCTATTTAAGCAAATTGCTGCAGCAGGACTTAATATTAAATTGTCCAAATATAGATAATGTACTTTTTCCTTCCTGCTAAGTTTGCCTGCCATCTTTCTTTCCCCTGTTAATTCTTTCTCTTTTTCTGTGTAATTTATTTGCTGGGAGTACACCACATTCTTCTCATCAGCAATCTATTGCACATGCAATGAAATTAAATTTCACTTTAACTCCGACTGTTGCTTGTCCCATTCTTTCAGACAAATTCACCTTGCTCTACCCAATTCTGCTCCTACTCAATTCCACTCCAGCCCAAAGTCTACTCTTACCTCATCTGATAACTATACTGACTTGCTTCTCTTTCCCAGGTCTGATAAAAAGTCCCATACCTAGAATATTAACTGTTTCTTCCCACAAATGGTGCCCAACTTGCTGAATGTTTCCAGCTTTTCCTGTGTTTTTTTATATATAACGGATTTCCCACATCTGAAGGTTTTTAACAAAAAATATATGAAATGTTATGAAGCTGCTTAAATCTGTGATAGATTCTTGATCATTTTAGAGGAAGCAGGCAAACCAGCCTCAGTCCAGCTATTTAACTTCTTGCAAGAGATTTTGGTGCTAAAGTTCTTCTGCTTCCTGTGTTGCAAGGAGATATCAAATTAAATACCTGTGTGAACTGATAGAATTGTTCACATGTGTCCAAGACAAAATATTGTCACCTACCTAAATAGTTTTTGTGATGTTTTTGGGACAGACAGTAATTTTGATCTATTTATGTTATTTTATGAATGAAGGAAATTACTAAGGAATGTGAGGGTTCATTAAATTCTCAAAATCTTAGGTCAAAGTACTAAAGTGTTCTTGAGACCATTTATCCTGAAAACCCAAAATAATAAATACTTGGCAAGATAGTTTTCCAAATGATATACAAACCACATATCCAAAGACCTTCCTCCTGCATGTCTTTAGCATAGTCCCTTACGTTACACTGAATCTGTGCAAGTGAAGAACAATGGATTATTTATCCTTCGGATTGACCCAACAATCTAATTGCCTCTACAAAGAGTGATTGGAAAACAATAAAACTGCAGATGCTGGAACTCTGAAATAAAGAGAAAAATTGTAATCTAATGGCTACGTGTACTCTCTTCCTGACACGTTCTGATTATCATTGCACACTTTACTACCATGCATTGACATATGATCCTTTCTCTTTAAACTTTCCATCACCAGAACCCATTTGCCGACAATATAGCCTTTATCACCAACCTCGATAATTTGCTTTATTGGATAACAACTTCTTCTTGATTCAGAAACAAGAGAAAATCTGCAGGTCCAATGGAGCCCAGAAATGGCACAGGCATATGAGGCTCGGAAATAGGAAGTGGTCCACGCACCAGCCTTGGTCATTCCTGACTACTCTAAATACTTCCAGTTATATACTAATGAAAAGGAAGGATTTGCGAGCACCTTGCTGACTCAGGAACACAGTGGCTTGAAAAGTCCAGTGGAATTTTCATTCATTTACCACCTGTGGTGCGTTGCCTGCCTGACTGCCTACAAGCTGTGGTGACAACGGCTGTAATGGTTGAAAAGGCAGTGCCTATAATATTGGGCCATTCCTGCACAGTACTGGCTCTCAAACAGTAATGCTACTCCTCAATCCAGTTGTTACACAACACTTTACAGCAGCAAGGCAAACAGAGTATGAGCAATTATTTTAAAAGAGCACTCACCCTTAATCTGGCCACCTTTGTTGCAATTCAGTGACGCAATTTAAGATGATTTTTATTTATTCGTTTTATTTATTCATTTACAGGATGCGGAGGTTGGCAGATAGGCCAGCATTTATTGCCCAACACTAATATCGGGTTTGCTCAATTGCTAAATGGGGAGGATGGCCTTGATTTCATGGAGTCCAAATCTACTATTTCTTCTGAGAATTTCCACATTTCTCACCTCAACACTGTTGTTCTGCTCTACCTACTAAACAATTCAGCCTGTTGTCACTAATAGTGAGAAGGTGTAGTCCAGTGGCAGGCCTTCTAACTCTGGAACTACCTGAATTTATCCTCCTAGTGGATCTGGGGTATCTTCCCAGTCAGCAGGCTTCCACAGATGATACATCAGTGTCAAGAGAGACAGAAGCACGACGAAAGCAGGAACTAAGTGAAATCACAGAAGAAATTTGCTGATATTCCCAGATTTTTGTCATAGTTGAATATATCAATATAATTTAGAATTTTCAATGATCATTCTAAGTAAGTGGGCAGCTTATCATGAGAAAACTTTCATTTACTCATATTTTGGGATCTAAGCATCGGTGGCAGACTATTCTTAATTCCCCTTAAGAATAAGGGAATAAGCCACTTTTTTGATCCAGAAGGGTTTTACGGTTTCTGGAGAAGGTGCCCCTACAACACTGCTGGGAGGTAGTTCCAGGATTTAGACCAGTTGGTTATTCCTCTCTGCACCTTGTGGTACACCAGGTGGCAACCTTGCCATTTCTTTAGCATTTGGTCTGGTTTTTATGAGGCCGAGTAGCTGGCTGGATACTCAACGAGCATGGCTGGAAAGTGTGCAAGGAGCCAGCCAGATTTGAACCCGGGACCACTTGCCTCGAGGTCAAGTGCAGATATCACTACACCACCATCTGCGAGGATTTAGACCAAGTAACAGTGAATTTGTGGGATGTGCAGCTTTGAGTGGAACATGCAGATGATGATATTCCCATACACCAGGCCCCTATCTATATTAGACGTAGTAGAGAGTCATGAGTTTAGCATGGGCTGTAAGAGTCTAGGATAGTAACTGTAGCACACCTTGTTGGTGAATGATTCTACAGTCAGCGTGGGTCAGAGGTGGAGGAAATGAGGTTGTATGTGGAAGATATCATACCAATCAACCAGATGCTTTTTCTTTGGCATTGTTAATCTTCCTGAGTGCTGCTCGAACTCTCCTCTCCAGGCAAGTAGATGGACTCAGAATCAGAATCAGGTTTAATATCACAGGCGGCATAATTTGTGAAATTTGTCATTTTGTGGTAGGAGTACACTGCAATACATAATAATAAAAATATATAAATTACGATCAGAAGTACATATATATTAAAAAATAAAATAAAATAAGTAGTGCAAAAATAGA
Organism: Hemitrygon akajei; assembly: GCF_048418815.1. NCBI lineage: Eukaryota > Metazoa > Chordata > Chondrichthyes > Myliobatiformes > Dasyatidae > Hemitrygon > Hemitrygon akajei. The sequence goes on from NC_133125.1 coordinate 35,815,701, forward strand.
GGGAAAAAAATTAGTGAGGTAGTGTTCATCAATTTATTGTCCATTCAGAAATATGATGGTGGAGCGGATGAAGCTGTTCCTGAAACATAGAGTGTATGTCTTCAAGCTCCTGTACTTCCTCCTTGATGGTATCAATGAAAAGAGGACATGTCCCGAGTGATGGGGGTCCTTAATGATGGATGCCCCCTTTCAGAGGCATCAACCAAATACAGTTTTCACCCACCCGTCCCCTCAGCATTTTGAAGTGACATTTTCTGCGCACATCCTTGAATTGCTTCCATTGCTAGAAACTTTTCGAGTCACTCTCCCATGCGATTGAGGACATGTAACATTGGCACTTTTACATCTTTCCGCCCTCAGGCCCGAACAAAACTATTGCCAGTTGAAGTGGCTCACTTGCATTTATTCCAATGTAGCATACTGCATTTGGTATGCAGTCCTGATGAAGGGCTCCATCGATGCTGACTGGCCTGCTGAGTTCCTCCAGCATTTCATGCGCGTTGCTTGGATTTCCGGCATCTGCAAATTTTCTTGTGTTCAGAGTGGGCTTCCCTCTACTTTGGAGAAAGCAAAGGGAGATGTGGTCGATGTTTTGTAGAGAACCTGCATTCAGTCCACAAGGGATCCCTGAGCTTCCCATTGTTCAGTCAAAAGATGCTCCGGAAATTGGACATAAATCCCTCAAAACCAAATCCAACAAGTTCAGATAAATAGTCTTTCTCTCTTACATTTAAACTGACCAGTTTTGGTGTAAGGACAAGGAGTGCTCGGGTGTTCAGAGGGAAGCTGGCATCTGCAGGGAACAGGCAGCGCCTCTTTCTCTCTGAATACTGCCTTACCTGCTGGGATTTCTGGCATTCCCTTTTATTTAAGAATTTCAGCAATTGATGGCTCTGTATCTCTAAATACTCTCTTTCTCTCTCTGTTCTTTATGACGTCTTGAAACGCCAGATACAGCTTTCATTAGCCCCACTAGTCAGCATTTTGAAATGATATTTCACCTGCATCAACTTTTCATTGCTAGAAATCTCTCCGCCTCAGAACACTTTACCAAGATTTTCAGAGTACACAAAATCATGTCTAGGTACTTACCCTGCCTTTACCTAGTCGCTCCTCTTTTGTCAACCAGTCTCAAAATTATTTTGCTAACCTGAATTTTGCAAAATTCAGCACATGTGAATACCTATTAGTACAAGCAACACACACAAAATGCTGGAGGAACTCAGCAGGCCCAGGTACCTATTAATACAATTCCACTGCAATCACTGGACGTATAGGAGGATTCTTTTTTAAAAAAAATAAAAATTGGATGAGCTTTTCTATATTTTTACCCGTTATGGCACCACCCGATTAACAAGATTCTTGTCAATCTCATGGTATATCCTCTGCAATCTTATCAAAAGATCTGACTTCCTTTCCGAGATGCAAATTCAACAATGTCAGCTCATATTTCCTCAATTCGAGAAGCAACGCCGCGGGGAACGTGAGCGAGGATGAAGCGAAGGGAGCCAGATGCTCTCATACAGTTACCTAGCCGCAGCTAAGCCAGTGAACTCCGAGAGAGCTTGGTGAGAGCAACAGGAAAGACAAAGTGTGCGCAGAGGAAGCGTGCTGTCGGTGCGGGACCGTGTATTTCATAGCCCGTTGCTTGTCCATTTCTCTTAGCGTTCTCTCCCGCAGAGCTCCGCGCACAAGGGAAATGAAATGAAACTCTTTGCTTCCTGGATCTGGACGTACAGTAAGTCTCAAACGTTTTTGCAGCTCTCTTAATCGTGCATTGCTGCTACCGTAATGTCAGCTTATTCATCTCTTACAGTTTCAATGCTTTTGCACCGTACGATGTATTCATCCAACCTTGCCACGGTATCGGTACTTACATTTTTACATAATACGCAGGCGTATACTATGTCCGCCCTGTTGTACAGTGCTAAGAAGCCGAGGATGCATTCAGATCTCACTTCCTTTCATGGAGTTTAAACGGTTGCTTTTTGGCATTGGGACTCCGCACGTAAAATAAATAATTCAGCGCAGTAGTAAGGAATATAGCTCTTCCTTGTGGCCTAAAACCCAGTACCTATAAAGAGTAGACAGTAGTACAAGAGGGCTAGCCTGGTTTTTCAGAAGTTCTTGTCAAGAAATAGGCTGCACGTTCATTAGGAATGCCGACGGGGCACATCCTGGATTGGGCTTCTGCTTGGATGTAAGTTGAGTCCTTCTCCACTTTTACAACATAGTATCCCTTAAACTGCAGTCTTGGGCCGCTCGAGAAGTAAGAACCCAGAACTTTCTGGAGCGGGGTCCTCAGCGGGGACTGAAGAGTCCTTCAGTAAGAACTTTTTGAAATTTTGCTTCACTTTTTTTTTTAACTTGCCTTGTGATTTGACGGACGGCAACTAGTAAGGTGACAACGATAAAGGTACTTTAACACTTTTAATGTATGATGGAATCAGATGCATAACGATTAAAATTCACAAATGAAATGTGATAGATTTATATAGCGCCTCGCAATTTAAAACCACCTTTCAGCCAGTGAAGTCCTTTATTGGAAGAAGACGGGGTTGCCAGTACACTAGACAATAAGAACGATCAAACAGCAATGCGACTATGCAAGGTGATTTTTATAGAGATTATTTTAATTTATTCATATTTTTTTTGCAATTTATTGATACTGGGAAACTGTTGGTGAGCCTCTCCCTTTTCTGCTTGTAGGGTTTTTTTTACTAGCTGCAGCTCAGCGACTCGCTTTGAATGCAGCTCCAGCAACATACAAAAAAAAACTTGTCAAAAATCAGGACAAAGTAATCCACTTGAGTGTTTACTGCCTATACCATTGTATTGTGTACCATCTAATCACGCATGGAAGTTTTTTTTACCTAAGCTTCTCATCTCAAGTGTGCAATGTGGGAATATCAATAACTGCAGGTTCTTCTTTAAGATATTTCTACCCTGACTTAGAAATACCTCATTCTTTCATGATCACTGGAACCGCTCCCCAACAGCATTGTGATAATGCCTTCACCGACAGGCGTGCCGCAGTGGCGTAGCTGTTAGCGATATTATTGATCGGGGCACCAACATTCGGAGTTCAATTCCGGCACTGTCTGTAAAGAGTACGTACGTTCTCCCCTCGGAAGAGCGTCTGTCTAGCTGTCTGTCTGTCGGGTTCTTTTAGCTGCTCCAGTTTCCACCGCAGTAAAAAGGCCACAGTCAATCATTAGATATTTTATATGACTAGGTTAGGTCAGGTTGCAGGGTGGAGTGTCTTGCTGGTCCTGAATGACTTCAATTTTAAGCAAAAATCTGTCATTGCAAATCTAGGACAAACAAACAATCTAGTATCAGTAGTTAACTGTGACATTTTCCTCCCTGACTGACCTTGCTCCAATTATTAGACAAAGTCCTCTTCTGAATGGGAAGGAATGATTTTGTACTCTCTAATCTAACAATTTCCAAATATATATCTTGAATTAATCAAAGCAAACAATAGCCATCTAAAGTCTAGGCTTCTCTTTTTGGGGCCTAGGTATCATTCTAGTAAAGTACTCACACTCTTTTCTTCTGAACTGGAGATCCTATTTGGATGTTTTAAAATATATTTGCTTTGGAATCTGCATAAATATCTTTCTGAATTCCTTCTGGGAAGTCTAGGAATAGAAAGACGGCCCTTTAGAACAGAGATGAGGAGGAATTTTTTTTAGCCAGAGAGTGATGAATCTAGATTTCATTGCCACAAACAGCTGTAGAGTCCAAATCATTTGGTATATTTAATGCAGAGGTTGATAGGTTCTTGATTAGTTAGGACATCAAAGAGTATGGAGAGAAGGCTGGAGGGTGGAGTCAAGACAGATAATAAATCAGCCAATATGGAATAGCAGAGCAGACTCAATGGGCTGAAAGTCCTTATTCTGCTTCTATCTCGTATGGTCTTATGAATTGCAAGTAAGACCACTAACCATGAATGAACAACTGAACAAATAAAGGGAAATGTGCATCAGAGTTAAACCAGTTACAGAAATTGAAAGTGAAGGCAGAAAGACTAGATAAAGAGAGTTTATGGAAAAAAAGACAAAAGAACCTTTCAAAGATGTCCAGTGGTTATTTAGAAACTGAAGCTTGACATGCCACCATTTAAATAGTTCATTTTCTGAAATAAGAGAGGAGCGTTGGCCTTGTACTATGATCTGTGACACCATAAAATAGATAATTCTACTGAGAACTTACTGCTGTAAATTTATACAGTAACTCGATAAAGGTAATTTGCAGTTTTTGCATAATTGTAGATGTTGAAATCAGTCAATTTTGTAGATAGGAAATAGCAAATTATTACATGAATACAAGTAAGCAGAATTAAACAATGCTACCTTAGCTCTATAATCCTGGTCAAGATGTTACACAATCTTGTTAGATAATTAGTAACTGACAATTTCCACAGTACATTGTGAGTTTGATATATTTCTCTCTGATGGTTATCAATATATTGATTGAGACTAATAAAGGGATAGGGAAAAGCAATTCTGATCCTTGATGTGTTTTTCCTTAAATGGATCGACTTAATTAGGTTGGCATATCGCTATCATAGCTGTAACTTCGGCATTTCATATATTTAATACACAGTTTACTTATAGCATCCATTAGTCTCGAGAGACCATGGATTTGCACCTTAGAAAATTTCCAGGGCAGGGTTGTAAGAGAGACCGGCAGTTGCCCATGCTGCAAGTCTCCCCTCTCCACGCCACCGATGTTGTCCAAGGGAAGGGCAAGGGCCGATACAGCTTGGCACTGGTGTGGTCGCAGAGCAATGTGTAGTTAATTGCCTTGCTCAAGGACACAACACGCTGCCTTAGCTGAGGTGTGAACTAGCAACCTTCAGATCACTACACCAATGCTTAACCACTGGCCACGCACCAAGACTACAGCTTAATTAATACCATTATAAATGATCAATCCTTTCTGTGCTCTATTGACCTTGTAGAATTTCTTATAATAATTTTATGGTCAGATAAAGGTAGGATGTCAATTCTTGGTGATGAAGTACAATTCACATTAGTATTCTAGTATTACTCAATGTAGCAATAAGTCAGATATTCTTCTTCCAAAACAACTGAGATGTTCTCCTTCTTCAAAGAAAGGGGTTTTCCTTCCTCCATCAACACTGCCCTCACCTGCATCTCTTCCATTTCGTGCACATCTGCCTTCCTGCCATCCTTCCACTGCTGCACCAGGGATATGATTCCTCTTGTTCTCACCTATCACCCCATCAGCCTCTGCATCCAGCACATAATTCTCCATAACTTCTGCCATCTCCAACGGGATCCAATCAACAAAAACATCTTTCTCTCCCATCACTTCCCGCTTTCTGCAGGGATCACTCCCTATTTGACTCCCTTACCCACTTGTCCTCCCCACTCTCATCCATTCTTGCCTGTATGAGTGTGCCTGATGTCCATCTCTGTCACAGTCTTTAAAGGAATTTGTCAAATCACTGAGCTGGTGTCTGCACATTTAAGGTGAAGTGAAATGTTGCATTATTATCACTGTTTTTGTCATCATCCTCCTTCAACTGGTAAGTTCCTTTCAGAAATCTGATGGCAGAGGGGAAGAAGTTGTTCTTGAAACATTGAGTGTGGGTCTTCAGGCTCCTGTACCTTCTCCACAATCGTGGTAAAGCAAAGAGGACATATCCAGGGTAATGAATGTTCCTGATGATGGATGCTGCCCATGAGGCACTGACTCCTTGAAGATGAGGGAGGTTGTGCCTGTGTTGCGGCTGGCTGAGTAAACAGCCTCTGTAGCCTTTTGTGATCCTGTACATTGGAGGCTCCGTACCCTGCAATGTTGTAACCAGTCAGAATACTCTCCACTGTATATCTGTAGAAATCTGTAAGAGTCTTTGGTGACATACAAAGTCTCCTTAAACTCCTAGTGAAGTAAAGCCATTAGTGTGCCTTTTTCGTAATTAAACAAATTCTATAGAGCATAATAATTTGCTCTATAACAATAGGGTGCTTTTGGAGAAGTAATCCAGTTTTTATATGAATGGTAATTGGTTAAAAAAAAGACAAGGGAACTTCCATTAAATTAAGTCAGGACTTTGTTGAACATCTAGTTTAAGCACAAGGCCACCCTGACCAAATGCCTGATCAATTCAACTTGCACTTCTCTCATTCTGACATCAAAATAATTCATGGAAATGAAATTCCATGAAAGTTTTCCTGCTCTTCTATAACTTAAGAAAACCTTTGATAACTCTTGAAAATACACTTAGTGGTGACTTCATTCAGTACAAGATGTACCTAATATCTAATCAGCTAATTAGATATTAGGTACACAGTGTACCTAATACCTAATCAGCCAATTATGTGGCAACAATACAGTGCCTAAAAGGATGCAGGTGTGGTCAAAAGCTTTTGTTGTTCAGGCCAAACATCAGGATCTACTGTAATTTTCATGCGCAACAAACTCTTTAGCTGACAGAGAATGGTGCAAAAATTTAAAAAAAACATCCAGTGAGCAGCTGTTCTGTGGGCAAAAGAACCTTGTTAATGAGAGAGCTCAGAGGAGAATGGTCAGACTGGTTCAAGCTGACAGGAAGGTGACAGCAACTCAAATAACCACGAGTTACAACTTGTGGTGTGCAGAAGAGCACCTCTGAATGAAGAACACGTTGTAATTTCAAGTGGATGTGCAACCGCAGCAGAAAGCCACACTGGGCTCCACTCCTGCCCTAATGAACTGGCCACTGAGTGTATTTAAATAATTTAGACAAACATGTTTGTGGGCCGATTTGTAAGTCTGCAGAATGACACAAAATTCGCAGAAATGTGGATAGTGAGGAAGATTGTCAAATGATTCCACAGGATATACATGCAGAGCAGCTGGAAATACATGCAAAGAAATTGTAGTTTAGTCCACAGCTGTGAGGTGTTGCACTTTAGCAGGTCAAATACAAGGAGAAAGTATACCATAAATGGCAGGTCCCTTTGGAACACTTACATACAGAAGGATCCTGGGCTGAAAGTGGAAACTCAAGTAGGTAGGCTGGTTACAGAAGGTACACGGCATACTTGTCTTCAGTATTTGAGTTGCTAAATTTAAAATCTGGAAAGTCATGTTTCATTTGCATAAAACTTTCTTTGGGCTGACAGACTCTGGTGCATTCTGGTTGCCACATTTTGGGAAAACTGTGGAGGTTCTGAAAAGGGTGTAGTAGCGGTTCACCAGGACGTTGCCCAGATTACAGATCATTAACTGTAAGGAGATGCTGGTGAAACTTTGTTTTCTTTGAAGCATCAAAAGCTGAGGGGTGACCTGAAAAGAAGAATAGTAAATTATGAGAGGCAAAAATGTGGAAGACCACAATATCATTTAAAAAATCTTTTTATTGATACATAATGTTCTACAGCTATAAAATGATACAAGATTTCAACAAGTTGATATATATACAATTAATAAAGCTGAAAAAAAACATCAAAAAAGAATGATATATGATAATGAAAAAAAATATTTTATAAAGAGAAGAAAGAAAAAAGAGAACCTCAACTAATTAAAAAAAGAAACCCCGCTAACTACAAGAGAAGGAAAAAAAATAAAAGAAAAACAAGGAAGAGAAAAAATCCATTAGGAATCAAATCCCAGAGCAATATGTCTTACCATCATCTATATATATATGTAAAGAAGAAAAATCATCAACCGCCAATTCACGTTTATATAAAATAAAATTGGAAGGAAACCATATAAATTAATTCAAATTAAATGATAATATTTGGCAAAAGAGCCCCATCTTCTCTCAAAATCGAATCGAGGATCAGAAGTTCTACTTCAAATTTTTTCCAAACTAGGACATAACATTACTTGAGAAAACCATTCAATTAATGTAGGGACAGAGGTATCTTTCCATTTCAATAAAATAGCACTTCTTTCCAACAGTGTAACAAATGCAATTACATGTTGGTCTGAGGATGAAATACCCTGAATATGATGCAGAACTATTCCAAATAGAACAGTCAATATATTAAGTTGTAAATTAATTTTCAGAGCTTTAGAAATGGTAGAAAATAGATTTCCAAAGAGATTTTAATGAAGAACATGACTGTGACAAAGAGGCTACTTCAGTTTTACACCTATCGCAATAATTGTCTCTGTTAGGAAATATTTTGGATAGTCTCTCCTTTGTTAAATAATAACAGTGAACAATTTTAAATTGAATTAAACAGTGATTGGCACATATCGAAGAAGAATTGACCATTTTCAGAACTTGCAACCCATTAACAAAGGTCATATTAAGTTCTCTCTTCCAATCTTGTTTATTCTTTAGTGAGAGGTTATCTTTTTGTAATAAAAATGAATTATAAATTCTACCAGTGGAACCTCTTACTAAAGGATTCATATTCAAAATAGTATCTAACAAATCAGATTCTTGCATATATGGAAACATAGATAAGTATTTTTGTAAAAAATGTCTAACCTGAAGATATTGCAGAAAGTGTGTATGAGAGAGAGAATATTTGCTAATTAACTCTTCAAAAGTCATCAATCGACTATCACAAAATAAATCTGCAAAAAAACAGATCCCCTTATTTCTCCATAAGAGAAAAATGGGATCGGTTATTGAAGGTTTAAATAAAAAATTTCGATATAAAGAGCTAGACAATTTAAATTGTTTAAAATTTTTTAAATTGCGAAATTGAAACCAAATCTGTAAGGACTGTTTAATAACAAGGTAGAGATTTAAATTTGGAATTTTAGAGTGTTGTAAAGGTAATGGAGCTCCTAATAATGAGGTTAAATGAAATTGTTTGATAGGTTTTAATTCCAAATCAATCCAAACTGGTTTCTGGCTCTTATCGAGCCAATATAGCCAAAAACATACGGTAACTGTCAAATATTAACAGCCCAATACTACAATCTTAAATTAGGAAGTGCAAGTCCACCATCTTTTTTAGAATTTTGTAAATGATAGTTATTAATTCTGGTCTTTTATTGTTCCAAATAAAGGACAAAATAATAGAGTCAATTTGATTTAAAAAAATTTAAGTTAAAAAGATAGGTATATTTTGAAAAATATGTAAAAATCTAGGTTTCACGGCATGTATACAACCTATTAAAGAAAGTGTAAGTGGGTTCCATCTAGAAAATAAATCCTAAATAATTTTGGAAAATTTTCAAGATATATTAAAGACCTCTAGCACCCAGGGCATGCCTTTTTCTCACTGTTACCATCTCAGGTAGGAGGTACAGAAGCCTGAAGGCACACACTCAGCGATTCAGGAACAGCTTCTTCCCCTCTGCCATCTGATTCCTAAATGGACATTGAACCTGTGAACACTGCGTCACTTTTGTAATATATTTTCTGTTTTTGCACAATTTTTAATCTATTCAACATATATATACTGTAATTGATTTCCTTATTTATTTATTACTATTATTATTTTTTCTTCTTCTTCTATATTATGTATTGCATTGAACTGCTGCTTTTAGTTAACAAATTTCACGTCACATGCCAGTGATAATAAACCTGATTCTGATTCTGATTTTGAGTCTTTTCTGTGTGTGGAAATGTAAAATACATGACAGCATACTAGTTAGACAGAAAGTTTAAGAGAGATTTCTGAGCCTGGAATGCACTGCCAGTGGGGGGTGGGGGTTTGTGGGGTAGGTGTTGGAAATAAATACAATTGAAATATCCAGAGAGCAACAGTTCTCTGGGTGAAAAAAAATCAGAAAGGTCAGAGGAGAATAGTTAGACTGGTTCAAGCTGATAGGAAGGTGACAGAAACTCAAATAGCCACACGTTACAACAGTGTTGTACAGAAGAGCATCTCTGAATGAACAACACATTGAAGGTTGAAGTTGATGGGCTACAGCAGCAGAAGACCTGAACATACACTCAGTGGCCACTTTATTAGGTGTAGGACGTGTATTTCCAAGGCTTCCACAATATATTTTCCAGTATTATCTTAGCTAAATGTGAAAACAACCTGGAATTTGTACCAGATAGTTTAAGCAGTGCAAGGATACTGGCTTTAAGAGTACAGAATTTCCAAATAGCTTTCATAAGTCAGGAAGAAGGTATGTGTTCCACTTTTGAATTTATCACTCTGAATAGCAAATTTTTTCCCAAAGTAATGATTCCTCAGCACTTTCTGTCAATTATGATAAACCGCTTGAAGCTGAATATCAGACAACTTGAATTTGGAGAATTTGAAGAATTTGGAGAAACAAGGAACTAACATTTATTGAATATAATGTGTTTAATTGTACAATGGTGCTGACACTTTGCAATATTTCAACAAAGCTAAAATGTCTTGTTGACGATCCTTGATTGTACTCAGTGTCGCTTAAGTGTCCAACAATAATCAGCCAGCATTGATGGATTCCAGTTGCCCTGATACTGTTTCTCCATGACCACAATGTCCTAGTGAAACCTTTCACCATGCTTGTCACTGACAGTGCCAAGATTTGCAGGTAAAAAGGCTAAGTGGGAATGCAGAAAATGAATCTTCAGTGACATGGTTTTGTATGCTGGAAGCATGTTGTCAACCAGCTGCACATACTGTAGTTTGGTGTGTTGTAGTTACCAAGAAAATTTTCAACAATGTCTTTGAATACCTTCTATGCGATTTTCTCCTGTTCCATTAGAAGTTCTTCAAAATGCCTGTCATTGCTGACCTGTTTGATTTGTGGACCAACAAGAATGCCTTCCTTAATCTTGGCATCAGTTATTCTGAGAAATATCTGTCTCAAATATTGAAATCCTTCACCTTCCTTGTTCATCAATTTTATAAAATTTTTAATATGCTCAACTTTTATATGAAGAAGAGGAAAATATCTTTGTGGGGTGTATCAGTGGTTCATATGTCACATTTTTATGACCTGGACCTAGCTGCTTATGGGGTGGCCAATCCTTTTTAATGCAATGAGCAGGGCTGTCCCATTCACAAATGAAACAACATTACTCGTTGTACCTGAGCTGCACTCCTTGTAGCAGTGTTACTACTTTCAGATCACCACCGCTGTTCCCATTGTAGTGGTTGTACTGTATGTGCTTTAGCAAGTCTCCCAAGTTTCAGTAGTTTTCTTTTATGTGTTACGTAGCCAATTGGTATTGAGGGGTGGACATTGTCGTTGTGTAGCAGCACAACTTTCAGGCTTAACACTAGAGAATCAATAAAAGGACACCACTGCTGTGGGTCATGTTGGAAACCCAAAGCATGCCCAGGCATGACAAGATAGAAAACTTCTCAGCGTACATTTTGGGCAACCTTTTAATTGACTTGAATTATGAATTGAAGTAACAAACAAAGCAATGCCAAAAGAAAATGGTGCACAGTAGGAAAATTTCACGGTGATTTTCATGATCAGCAGCCCTGGGCGTATAAGGTACGCCCAGGAAGCAAAATCTTTGTTGTCCATGTAATATGTGGGTTATGAAGAGTTCTTATTACCATCCAATAATCTTGAATACGGTACATCTTTGAAACAATGTTGAAAATAAAGTTGTGGCAAGAGAAGAACAGATGGCTTTGTGGGAGACTATTTTATTAATGGATTCTATTTTGGGTGAATGAAAATAATCAGTCTTTGAATTTATTCAGTAAGAAAACAGAGTCTTCATTTCTTCTTAGGTCTCTGTGAAGCTATAAGCACTTTTAAAAAGTTAGAAACAATGAGTGACATGTTCAGGCATTTAAAGTGTAATGGCCCACGTTGAAGCCAAGAGCTTTATGCCAAGTTATTCAGGAGTTGAATTCATGTCTGTTTTTTGAGTGTAAGATTGTGTTTACTGAAAAAAATCTGTGACTAATTAAACAAACTACTTTTGTTCACCCCCTTAGATATTTTGTTGTATGTAGCCATGCTTCTTATCGTAAATTCTCAAAGTTATATATATTTTTAGAAAGAAATGTGAAGTAATCAAGTAATGCTTAAATTGTATGCAATACTCTGTGTAATTTTTTTCACCAGCATACTTTTCTCTTTGTTCTAGCTTGCTTTCCTCAGTAACATCATCCTTGAGTTGGAATTTATCCTTTAGTGATTATGCACTCTTCAGGAATAGGAGAAGACAAATTTGTCATTTTCACATATTTGTTGGCAATGGTTTTCTGTTTCTTTCCTTTAAGTTTCTCATTTCCCCTATTTTGCACAGCTTAATGACTATTTTTATGACAACATTATCAGGATTAGCCATTTGAGATTTCTCCTGTTTTTCCTGTTATTGGGTAATAAATAGACAATAGACAATAGGTGCAGAAGTAGACCATTCGGCCCTTCGAGCCTGCACTGCCATTCTGAGATCATGGCTGATCATCTACTATCAATACCCAGTTCCTGCCTTGTCCCCATATCCCTTGATTCCCCTATTCATAAGATACCTATCTAGCTCCTTCTTGAAAGCATCCAGAGAATTGGCCTCCACTGCCTTCTGAGGCAGTGCATTCCACACCCCCACAACTCTCTGGGAGAAGAAGTTTTTCCTTAACTCTGTCCTAAATGACCTACCTCTTATTCTTAAACCATGCCATCTGGTACTGGACTCTCCCAGCATCTGGAACATATTTCCTGCCTCTATCTTGTCCAATCCCTTAATAATCTTATATGTTGCAATCAGATCCCCTTTCAACCTCCTTAATTCCAGCATGTACAAGCCCAGTCTCTCTAACCTCTCTGCGTAAGACAGTCCAGACATCCCAGGAATTAACCTTGTGAATTTACGCTGCACTTCCTCTACAGCCAGGATGTCCTTCCTTAACCCTGGAGACCAAAACTGTATACAATACTCCAGGTGTGGTTTCACCAGGGCCCTGCACAAATGCAAAAGGATTTCCTTGCTCTTGTACTGAATTCCCTTTGTAATAAAGGTCAACATTCCATAAGCCTTCTTCACTGCCTGCTGCACTTGCTCATTCACCTTCAGTGACTGATGAACAAGGACTCCTAGATACCTTTGTATTTCTCCCTTACCTAACTCTACACCGTTCAGATAATAATCTGCCTTCCTGTTCTTACTCCCAAAGTGGATAACCTCACACTTATTCACATTAAACGTCATCTGCCAAGTATCTGCCCACTCACCCAGACTATCCAGGTCACCCTGAATTCTCCTAACATCCTCATCACATGTCACACTGCCACCCAGCTTAGTATCATCAGCAAGTTTGCTGAAGTTATTCTCAATGCCTTCATCTAAATCGTTGATGTAAATCGTAAACAGCTGTGGTCCCAATGCCTAGCCCTGTGGCACCCCACTAGTCACCACCTGCCATTCCGAGAAACACCCATTCACCGCTACCCTTTGCTTTCTATCTGCCAACCAGTTTTCTATCCATGTCAATATCTTGCCCCCAATGCCATGAGCTCTGATTTTATCCACCAATCTCCTATGTGGGACCTTATCAAATGCCTTCTGAAAATCGAGGTACACTACATCCACTGGATCTCCTTTGTCTAACTTCCTGGTTTTCTGGTTACATCCTCGAAAAACTCCAATAGATAGTCAAACATGATTTGCCCTTGGTAAATCCATGCTGGCTTGGCCCAATCCTATCACTGCTATCTAGATATGCCACTATTTCATCTTTAATAATGGACTCTAGCATCTTCCCCACTACTGATGTTAGGCTGACAGGACAATAGTTCTCTGTTTTCTCCCTCCCTCCTTTCTTAAAAAGTGGGATAACATTAGCCATTCTCCAATCCTCAGGAACTGATCCTGAATCTAAGGAACATTGGAAAATGATTACCAATGCATCCGCAATTTCCAGGGCCACCTCCTTTAGTACCCTAGGATGCAGACCATCTGGACCTGGGGATTTGTCATCCTTCAGTTCCATCAGTCTACTCATCACCGTTTCCTTCCTAATGTCAATCTGTTTCATTTCCTCTGTTACCCTTTGTCCTTGGCCCATCCATACATCTGGGAGATTGCTTGTGTCTTCCCTAGTGAAGACAGATCTAAAGTACTTATTAAATTCTTCTGCCATTTCTCTGTTTCCCATAACAATTTCACCCAATTCATTCTTCAAGGGCCCAACATTGTTCTTAACTATCTTTTTTCTCTTCACATACCTAAAAAAGCTTTTGCTATCCTCCTTTATATTCCTGGCTAGCTTGCATTCGTACCTCATTTTTTCTCCCCCGTATTGCCTTTTTAGTTAAGTTCTGTTGTTCCTTAAAAATTTCCCAATCATCTGCTCTTCCCACTCACCTTAGCTTTGTCATACTTTTTTTAATGTTATGCAATCTCTGACTTCCTTTGTCAACCACTGTGGCCCCTTTCCCCCCCTTTGAATCCTTCCTTCTCTGGGGGATGAACTGATTTTGCACCTCGTGCATTATTCCCAAGAATACCTGCCATTGCTGTTCCACTGTCTTTTCTGCTAGGATATCCATCCATTTAACTTTGGCCAGCTCCTCCCTCATGGCTCCATAGTCTCCTTTGTTCAACTGCAACACTGACACCTCCGATCTGCCCTTATCCTTCTCAAATTGCAGATAAAAACTTATCATATTATGGTCACTACCTCCTAATGGCTCCTTTACTTCAAGATAAATTAGACTATTTAATGGAAATTATAGATAAAATCTGGTTGAAGAAGAAGTCCTTGCATGACTTAGCAACACAGAACAATGGCACACATTTCAGAGAAAGTAAAGTACCCTCCTAGGCCCCTTTGACTTAAATCAGAACTACCAGACTGCCAATCCAGGCCCAATCACTGGACTGGCAATTAAATCCCATAATCCACTTCCTTTTCTGTTTATGCCATTCCATCTAAATTATACTTGCTTTTAGCTACCAGCTGTTTCTATCTTGTGCATGTGTGTCTGTAAATATATAAATGTCTTCTGTTAATTTTCCACGGGATGCCTCCTCATAGCTGATTACCAAAAAGTTAATACAGTACACTGTATCCGATATAGATGTCACTTAATCTCCCCATCCAACTTGTTGCACTAAGCAAAAACTAGCTGGTAGTGCTGCAAGGTACGATTGGGCAGGCGCGTGGATGTCAGCGAGTTAGACCGGCAGGAAGTGTATAAAAGGCGATCTTTTTTTTCAGCAGTTTTATCGAGGAATGACAGCACAGGTGCGTGGACGTCAGTGAGTTAGACCAGTGGGAAAAGTATAAGAAGAAGACAGCTTTATAGAACGGGCTGAGAAGTGGCAGATGGAGTTCAACCCAGGTAAGTGTGAGGTGGTTCATTTTGGTGGTCAAATATAATGGCAGAATAGTATTAATGATAAGACTCTTGGCAGTGTGGAGGATCAGAGGGATCTTGGGGTCCATGTCCATTGGACACAAAGCTGCTGCGCAGGTTGACCATGTGGTTAAGAAGATATATGGTGCATTGGCTTTCATCAACTGTGGGATTGAGTTCAAGAGCTGAGAGGTAATGTCACAGCTGTGTAGAACCCTGGTCAGACCCCTCTTGGAGTACTGTGCTCAGTTCTGGTCACCTCACTACAGGAAGGATGTGGAAACCATAGAAAAGGTGCAGAGGAGATTTACAAGGATGTTGCCTGGATTGGGGAGTGTGCCTTGTGAGAATAGGTTGAGTGAACTTGGCCTTTTCTCCTTGGAGCGATGGATGATGAGAGCTGACCTGGTAGAGGTCTTTAAGATGATGAGAGGCATTGATCGTGTGAAGAGTCAGAGGCTTTTTCCCAGGGCGGAAATGGCTAACATGAGAGGGCACAGCTTTAAGGTGCTTGTAAGTAGGTACAGAGGAGATGTCAGGGGTAAGTTTTTTTATGCAGAGAGTGGTGAGTGCGTGGAATGGGCCCCCAGCAACTGTGGTGGAGGCGGATACGATAGGGTCTTTTAAGAGGCTCCTAGATAGTTACATGTAGCTTAGAAAAATAGAGGGCTGTGGGTAACCCTAGGTAATTTCTAAAATAAGTACATGTTCAGCACAGCATTGTGGGCCGAAGGGCCTGTATTGAGCTGTAGGTTTTCTATGTTTCTACTGATATGAAAGAACACAAAGGTTTGAATCAGTAAGGATACGGTCTTTAGACAAGAATTGGAATTGGCTATTGCATGGTAGAAACAGGGTAACAGACCAACTAGTGATATGAGGAAGATATTATGACCTGTTTTCTTGAAGTGCTCCTT